>NC_137460.1:32006386-32703886 GCF_964235325.1 Thermobia domestica
CGCCCTTACTATTCAAGATAGAAACTTGAACTTTGGCACACACAGTCAGTATACCAAGTACTATTTCTCAGATTTTTTTTAGATGGCTACGATCACACAGTGGGGGTACAGGGGAGCCAAAGTTCGAGAAAAAAAATTTCCGTTCGAAATTTTCACTTTGACATTTTTTCCCGCTTCTGGTATATGGTATGAGCATGCAAGTGGTACCATTTGAAAGCCAGCTCTATTCTGAAGAGAATGAGGTATGAACCATAATCCTAGGATAAATAGTGACGATACAGTACCTGCTTGACTGAAAGTTTAAAAAATAGCCCAAAATGCCAGGATTCTTTAAGGGTTAAACCGCTAAGCAGTTTAAATTTATAAGTAAGTGATTTTTCTAAAGTTAACTCTACTACTGATATTATAAACATATTAAATTTTTAAATGTTATAAACAAATTACATTGGGTAACTGCCAGAAGATACATAATTTCTACATTACTTTACAAACTGGTTCCTTTTTATCATTTGTAAATTTGTACTTTGCTACTTTTTAGTGCAAAAGGAAAAGAAACTAATAAATCGTATGATTAGTTCAACAAATTTTATTTTCAAAGTACTTTATATTCAAGAACAGTCAACGAATTTTATTTTTTTTTTCCTTCAAATTATTTAAAACCTAGAAGTAAATCATAATAAATGAAAATAAAGTAATTAGTCATACGGTTCTTATAACTTGGAAGATAAAATAAAGAAATGGAAATAAATTCCTTCCCGGGAATTTATATGCCAGGGATAAAACCAGGAAATATTCCCATTTTTTATTTCTTTTCCCACCGGGAATATACCCATTGTTCACGACGAGGCCGAGATAGTGATGGGTAAATTCCCGGGAAGATATTTTTCGGGAATGTTCCCTTGGAAGATTCCCGGGAAGATTCCCAAAAATGGGAATTTTCCGGGAAGTTATGTAAAATCGCAAAGAAAATTGCATTCTACTACTATATTATGATTTCAAAGTTAAATTCGTTTTTATATCACAGTATATTATTGTCCCCACAGTACTGTTGTCCGCAAGGGAGTCTTTAGAATGTACATTCTGAACGATGTTATGTTATTTTATCAATATTTTATTATATTTAGCAAGTAAACAAAATGGATATTTATTTACAATATGTTCTCTGAAAGTAAATATGCTTAAGAAATGGTATAGTAAGTCCACATACTTTTAAACCGCTAAACAGTTTAATTTACATGTTAGCGGATTTTCTAAATTTCTACTACTTATATTATAAACATATTAAAATTTTAAATGTTATAAACAAATTAAGTTGGATAACTGCCAGAACACACATGTCCCATCATTTTGTCAACGTTTGCGCATAAATATGTATGTTGACAATATTTGCAAAATACTTTCCTGTCTTTATGATTTTGCATATAACATTGCCACACACGGCTTTTCTTAATGCCCATTTCTCGAAACTCCATGCGTTAATTCACATGTAAAAGAAGTTAGAGTACCTCTTCAGAAATTCGAGTTAGAGAGAGGAGACAGACTGACGTCTATTAAAAACGGTGGTTCAGAGTTTATTAGTAGTACAGTATGGCGTCGATTATCCGAACGTCGGTCAACCAAGCGACCGCTTAACCGAACTGTGTACTCGCTCGCACCTGTTTAGATACTGCCTTGCGATGGTTTGAAGCCCAAGATGAAAGTGACCACTTTCAGATATCTGTAATGAAAAAAATACGTGACTTAGCTGCTCGTAAACGTGTAGGCTTGCTTAGACAGACCAAAATAAAGGATTTTTTTTAAACGTTAATTTTGTGTACTGTGTGTATTGTTCATGCAAAATGCGTATGTACATATTTTTGTTTAGTAAACTGTACCACATACTATATATTCCTACTAAAGTTGCCTTTGTACCTTACTTTGTAATACTTAAAGAGATGCCTGTTTTTATGAATAAATTTACTGTACAGTACTTCTTTGTGGCAAATAAACATGTACAGTTCGATTATCCGAACAAACCAGTTTTCAGAACACCCATGTCCCCCAATTACTTAGGATAATCGACGCTCTACTGTACTTCATTTCTATTTCTACATAATTCTGCATTACTTTACAAAATGATTTCTTTCCATCATTTGTATATTAGTACTTTGCTACATTTGGCGATTGTTTAGCTTCGGTGGGTCAGATTTTGCACCTACTGTTTTGCGACATTCTATTCCGATGTTGTTGTTTTATGTTTTCATACGTTAAATTACGTTACCAACATTAAATTTACACAGCATTGCGGATTGAGCATTAGCGAGTGAAGACGGGTTAGAGCCCCGCAGGGCAAGTTGTTTTCTATTTTCGTTACCAACAATTCATTTCTTTTCTCACATAAATCACTTCCACTTACCTTTATGGTTTGTACAAATCCCCTACTGCCCTAAAAAAATGTGTTCGATACATTCTTGATTATTTGCTATTGAACACCACTATATGGTGGGATTACTTGAACACCACTATAAACTCATTTGTTCCGTAAATCGTCCTACTTTTTGATAGTTTTGGGCCTCCTATCAATTATCCTACTATTTAGTGCAAATGGAAATTGAACTAAAAAACTCATATTATTAGTTATATAAAGTACAATCAAAGAATTTTAAATTTTTTAACCTCCAAATTCTTTAAAACCTAGAAGTAAGTCATAATATACAAAAGTAAAGTAATTAGTCATATAGTTCTCATAATTTGGAAGATAAAGTAAAGACATGGAAATAAATTCCTTCCCGGGAATTTATAGGCCAGGGGAAATCCGGGAATATTCCCATTTTTTAAATTCCTTCCTACCGGGAATATTCCCACTGCCCATCACTAATCTGGGGCTTGTCCCGCAAGAAACTGTTTTAAAAATGTTCCTTTAAAAACTCGCTTTTTGAGTATTTCCGTGTATAATTCTCTAGAATAAAACACAAGGGGATACTCATTTTATTTTTCTCAGAAAACTGGGAGCGGATAGCAAAGCCTCTGCATGCTTTGAGAGCTTCCGCCGGGAATCGAACCCGGGCCTCCCACGCCAAAGGCGCATACGCTAACCGCTTAGCCACGGAGGAATATGTAAATAGAAATGCAATATCTTAGTCAACATACCCTTACTGTATTTCAATATTTAGAGTCAAAATTGTCGAGCCAATTTGTAATAAAACATACCACCCCTGCTTTTTATCCCACTTTGAACACTGGTTATATATATTGGAAAGTAAAATATCGGATATTAAACTATGTAATAAGCATACATCAAATTGCATCATATGTATTAAATAGAATGTAGATGAAAATGAAAGTTACTACACAAATAAGATCATGGTTTACGAGGGATTTTATATTAAATAATTGATTGCATCACCGTATAGCTCGAGACGGGTTTTGAGGATTATCAAATAATGAGGATTGTCAATTGAAAAACAAAATCAGTGTACAACAACAAATTTCATTTTTGAGAAGAAAAAACAGTAAGTTTGGTAAGAGAACACCTGTTTTATAGAATAGGGATAAAGTAAAATAATAACTTTTCTTTATGTTATAACACTCCTTGACAATGTCTTAAGAAACTACTGTAAATATTTAACATTTTAAATAATCCTCGTATTAAAAGATTTTTGGAAATTCTCTCCGCAAATATACATAAATGTAAGTTTGAGAGAAAGGGGTATTGCCTTTGTCCAAGATTGTATTGGATACTATCACTTCTCCTTATTTGGTGAAAAAATAAATAAAATTTGATTACAATGGCTTCCAATCTGTGAGGTCATAGCTAAAATTAAATATTGCATCAATCAGTTATTCAGTTCGCGTTGTTAGAGAAAAAAACAACAACGGGAATTTGCTTATGTATTGTAGTAGGTCAACGAATCGCGGAAGAATAAGATTCAGTTAACTTGAAGCGGGAGTGCGAAAACAGGTGCAGTAAGATGTAGGATGAAAAGTGGCCCGATTAAGTAGGCATAAAAATATCACTAACGATAAAGCATAGCATTATATTAAATAGATTGTGAAAGACTTCAGTTTCAAATAAATCAATTTTGTATAATTCCAAAATGAAGAAAAGCAACTTAAGATAAAATGGTACACCAAAGATATGATAACATCATTCGGAATACCAAGGAACTGTCTCCATGCTCGAAGAAATTAATCCAAGAGTGGTCAGCGGAAGTAAAATGACAACTAAGAATGTAACAGTAATTAAATCAGTCAACCGTGTCTTCTGCGAACGATCTACGACAAGTGATTATTTCGGCCAAGGATCGATTCGTTTTATTAAAATTAATTGAATACATTTGCTATGATATAAGTGCACACTTTGAGCACATGTGATCGAAGCATATAATTGGAGTGCACGTGTACACTCGGTCAAATTAACTTTTGATCTTCGAACAGTACGCACTATGATTTTCCAGACTTGGGACAGTTCCGGACATAGGCGTCTCTGGCGGGGGGGACGAGGGGGTCGCGTCCCCCCAATATTTTGAAGTACATTCTAATTTAATTTATTTACTAACGACAGAATAACAAATAAACTTTCTTCGATGTCCCCCCAAATTTTACATGCCAGAGACGCCAGTGGTTCCGGAAATAACTGTACTTTGAATGCGTGCTTGTATATTTTGGACACTAACGTAATGTGTTTGATGTCGTGATTTTTAAACGTGCTTGAATTAAAACACCAAGATACAAGTGATTCATTTCCTTTCAATATTATTCAATTGAATATAATATAATAACACAAATTTAGAATTTAAAGCTTGTAGATATTTAACTTATTTTTATTTCAGTATATTTCAATTTATGTCCGTACTACACGGTAATATTTGCCGTACAAAAATGCATTCAGGGAAAATTGTGTAACTTTTAAATTAGACAATTGTGCTTCCTTCATATGAAATAACATAGGGGCGTAAAACCTTCCCGTACTCTGGAACGGATATATTGCGTAATTGCAATTGGCACAGTAGAACTTATGGGGAGTCACCCTTTTTTATTTCTTCCGTCCCTGGTACATGATATAACGTCGGTAATACCACAAGATGTGTACGTGCACGGGTAGATAGAAACCGGGGTAATTTGCAAAGATCAGAATTGAGTGCTAGGCTCATACCGATGTCTTTCCGAACACAAATCAGACCATCGTAATTATTAGAATAAGGGAACCGGATTAATGTTCGAATCTTTCCAATCAATAAAGCTCTTGGTAAGCTGTGGTTATGGCATCGGGGAAAGACACATTCACATACCGACTAACTACCGTAACAATAATTGCAGATGAACACAAATATTATCTATCTCTATTTCTATCTATCTATCTACCTATCTATCTATCTATCTATATCATATAAAGAAAGAGACAGAGATAGTAGATGGATAGGTAAGTAGAAAGATATAACTCTCTTAAGAAAAAGAGAACAAGCTATACAATATAGACAAAAAACATTTTTTTTTTTTACTGGATGCCATAAGTGACAAGTAGAGAACCTACACAGCATCCTAATACAAGGTGGTGTGACGAAATTAGGTAGCACTGCCATTATCTTCAGAAAGAATTATCCAAGATAGATTGGTGTCTGATAGTATTGGAAAGACCTTAATCCAGCAATGGATGTACAATAGTTGACAATGGTTGTATGCTTTCAAATATAAATAAGCTACAACAATATACCTACACCACTACACTCATGTTAATCCAGTTCTCATTCTTGATATCTGAACATTTGAAATTTAGAAATAAACGACGCTTATACATTGTTCTAAGAGACCATTGGCCTTACGCAGAGTCGTTCTGACGTGTGAGTAGTGTCATACTAAAGAGTTCGACTAACATTTTTCCTGCAGTATTCAGGCCTTTAGTATGACGCTAATCATACGTCAAAATGACTCTGAATAATGCCCTATATGTTTATTCCTTTAGATGTAAGAATTTCTGAAAACATAGATCAGGGGCGTTACTAAAAGCTTGGGGGACCCTCCTGCAGACAGCGTGGAGTGGGGCCCTTCTGTACGTCCCACTTCGCGATTTGGGGCCATCTGATGGCTTGAGGCTCCCCGCAATTCGGGGTCCGCGATGCCCTAATTTACGCCCTTGACACAGATAGTTAAACTAAAATTTACTTTTCCTGGGTATAACTGAGTAAAATTTACTGCTATGTCTGGGAATAACAAACGGTTCGCGAACTCGATATATTTTAACAACCAATTCTAGCGAATCAGTGCGAACCGTCTGAATAGCACCATTGTGCGTAAGGAAAATATAAGGCAGAGCCACTGTTACGCAACTTTTTTTTTTTTAATCCTTTGCATTCATAAGAATATATAGCATGAATTAGCATTATCTATCAAGTACTTCAGCCAAGCACGTAGCCGGAACAGTAGGATACTGGTGAGGGGGTTTTACAGGAGTTGTGTGTGTGTGTGTGTGTTGAGATCACTATAGGCTACATTCATTCTTACATACGAAAACAACTGAAACTACTAGTGGGCTGACAGATGTCTCAAAGGGACTGGGTTTCTCCTAGCCACTCCCCAGCTACAAGTCTAATTTCGGCCTGCGTATTTCGAAACTTTACGCTACATTACAATGATTTTGTGTTAGATTTAACCTAAGGTGCCTTCCATTTCAATTCAGGCAGAGCATGTACCATCACCATCTCAGATATTGTTGAAACTTTTTTTATAGCAACTAGACATGTTTTTAAGAGACCTATATTTTTTTGTTTTGTCGAAAAAAATTTTCCCGCCAAGTAATGGGCCATCAAAGACGAGGAGTACAATTTATGAATTGTAGAAGGCATGGAAAATGGTCAACTTCGGAGCCTCACCATTCGGCTATGGAGACAGGTAGAGCTATAATTCTTGTTGTGGTATGTACATAGAGATATAAATAAACTATATTTTATTATAGCTTGGTTTGCGCATGCGTATCTTTTTGTACATAAATTAACAAATGAACATAAATTTATCTGAAAAGTCGAAGTTTGCGAATTTTTTTCGAGCACTTTCGGTTCGAATTTTAAAATTCTGTTTTCACGGTTGGTAAGACCTGGTTACCCGCTTTCCGAAAAAAATTTTGTATCGCTTCTGTCTGCAACCGTTTTGTCGCAAAAAATTCGAGAAATTGTAAAATTTTCAAAAATCGCCATTTTTGGGCGCCATTTTCTCGAAAACACCATCTTTTAAAATTCTGAAATTTTGTCAGATGGTTCAACTTTACATGAATAATAAACACACAAAATACCATTCTCGACCAATGCTTCATGAATTAACTGCAGCCTTTTAAAGTTAGCGAAGTTTTGTTAACTTTGATGTCACAGTTAGCAACACTGGGAACAATAAAAGTGCAATGATTTGATGATGTTTGTGGTTCACATTCATTAAATGAAGAATAAAAGGTTTTCTTGACTTTTTTTCATTATTTTGATCAAGAAGGCTCTCAAATAGTAAAATGGGCCTCCCCCTCCCCTACTCCTCCGTTTTCTTAAACCGAAATAATCTGAGGTGGAAATTACGATTACGAAACACACAAATTTTAAGTTTACTTGAAATGGCCATCCAATAAATTCTGATGATCTACAAAAAGCCTGAACTATTACCTCAATGATGATTTGGAATGCTCCAGATAAAGTCTCAATTAAGTGCGATGTCATTACAGTGATCGAAAAAGGGCAAAAAGTTAAAAAAAAATCGAAACTTTTTCTTACGCGTTCCAAAGAAATTTATTGACTTTTTAAACAGGACAATCCCAACATAAGAATGGGTCACTCGGAATTTTTACAGTATTCGACTAAAGTGGGTCAGTCCGTAACCTGCGAGGGAAGTGTGTATGTGTGTGTGTGTGTGTGTGTATTGTGCAAATTTTAAGTTAGCTGCTACTGCGTTGCTACAAATCAAAGGTGCTGCCTGTATTGAAGCTGTCATGAGTGACTTATTTCCTTTAGTAGTATGATCCGTAGAAAATGACAACTGTCTTCTTCAAGAATGTGGTGAATGTCCTGGAGTGGAAGGAGTAAGTGTGGAATCTTTAATTATTGATCCTGATGAAAATGAAAGTGTTACGTATGCCATATGGGAAAACAATAATCTCGTTAAAAAAACTGACACTTTCTGTTTTCGTATCGTACATTGCTTGTTTAACTGTAAGAATTGTAATTCATGACTACATCAAGAATTAATTGCTACCGAAAAGCACCGTATAAAATTTCAAGATACAAATTCTATTTTACTTCATGTGGACTTCACTGAAAACTGGACTGTTATTCTGCAAAGCGAAATTCAGAGTTATCACCGGAATATGAAACACCTGACAGTTTTGTTGTAATAAACGACGATAAAACACACGATTCGGCTCATATACTCATAACCATAGACAAGATTCTAAAAATACTCGAAGAAAAGCGAAAATATACTTTATAGAAAAAGGTTTGAATACGAGAAAATAAGTGTCTACAATTTCCCAAACCGTGTCAGTGATTTCTGATGGCGCTGCATCCCACTTTAAAAAGCGATTTAAGATGTTCGAGATGCAGACAGGTCCAATAAAGCAGTGGTTTTGCAGTGAAACCGGCCATGAATGGTCTCTGCGACGGTATTGAGGGGGGGGGGAGGTGTAAAGAATGTGGCAACGTGGCATAACCTTAGGCAAATACAGATTAACACCGCAGAAGACAAAAAAATGAAATGAAATCTTTTAAGTTTTACGTCTCATGATTATGCCGGTTAGGCTAAAGGAGACTGTGATTATGAGAAGTGAATGAAATGCAGTAAGTAGGAGGAAACGGGATAACCCCAAGAAAACCCACGAGCACGATGTTTGTCCACCACAAAGCCCACACGGCACGATCTGGGATCGAACCAGGGACCCCAAGCACCGGAGATGAACGCTCTACCACTGAGCCACCGCGCCCCCACTAAAACCGCAGAAGAATTCGTGAGTATAGTGCAAGTACAAACTCCGGGTATTACTCTCGTTTTGTTGCCTGGAACTGAATTCGAAGACTTCCGGAAGAAAAAAAGGGAAAGTATGCGACCGGTAACTGGTATTCTACGAAGTCATCTTTGGCTTTCGGAAAATGGCGAAGTTTTTATGGCAGTAATGGGTCACCATGAACTAACTTCATGCTTCCCCCAAAATCGAACTTCTGCTATTCAAAGTATAGATTTAAGAAATCTGCAAAAAGGAACTTTTGTTACATACATACATGTATGATAACCAGTGGTGCGTAGCAGAAATATTATGAATAAATCATGAATTACGTGAAGTTGAAGTGCTATTTATGCTTTCACATGGACGTTCAGCATTTGTGACTATAGACAATGTGCTACGCAGAGGCGGATCCAGGACGGACTTCTGGAAGGGGGGGTATACTGCTACTTAGAGCTACGAGCTCCAAACTCTGAGATCGGTTTTATTTATATTTAAAATAAAAAAAAGTTTCTTCCCCCTAGATCCACTCCTGGACAAGTTGTGAGTGAGCAAACACCTATGGAGCACCTGCACGGTTACATGCTATTAGACACCAATCAAGCAAATGATTGGTCCGTGTAAAAAATAAAAAAAATCAGTGAAATTTTGTTTCCGAAGACCATTTTAGGTAAGTGAACTTGAAATTTGTGCGTTTCGCAATCGTAATTTCCACCTCAGATTATTTCGGTTTAAGAAAACGGAGGAGTAGAGGGAGGCTCATTTTACTATTTGAGAGCCTTCTTGATCAAAATAATGAAAAAAGTCAAGAAAACCTTTTATTCTTCATTTAATGAATGTGAACCACAAACATCATCAAATCATTGCACTTTTATTGTTCCCAGTGTTGCTAACTGTGACATCGAAGTTAACGAAACTTCGCTAACTTTAAAAGGCTGCAGTTAATTCATGTAGCATTGGTCGAGAATGGTATTTTGTGTGTTTATTATTCATGTAAAGTTGAACCATCTGACAAAATTTCAGAATTTTAAAAGGTGGTGTTTTCGAGAAAATGGCGCCCAAAAATGGCGATTTTTGAAAATTTTACAATTTCTCGAATTTTTTGCGACAAAACGGTTGCAGACAGAAGCGATACAAAAATGTTTTCGGAAAGCGGGTAACCAGGTCTTACCAACCGTGAAAACAGAATTTTAAAATTCGAACCGAAAGTGCTCGAAAAAAATTCGCAAACTTCGACTTTTCAGATAAATTTACGTTCATTTGTTAATTTATGTACAAAAAGATACGCATGCGCAAACCAAACTATAATAAAATATAGTTTATTTATATCCCTATGTACATACCACAACAAGAATTATAGCTCTACCTGTCTCCATAGCGGAATGGTGAGGCTCCGAAGTTGACCATTTTCCATGTCTTCTACAATTCATAAATTGTACTCCTCGTCTTTGATGGCCCATTACTTGACGGGAATTTTTTTTTCGTCAAAACAAAAAAATATGGGTCTCTTAAAAACATGTCTAGTTTCTATAAAAAAAAGTTTCAACAATATCTGAGATGGTGATGGTACAATTTTATATTTTTTTGCCTGAGTTGAAATGGAAGGCACCCTAAAAAAAATGTTAAGATCGATACGTAGCCAGTACACAAATTTCTTACATGTAGTTGAAGTGAGCACTCGTATATCTATAGTAGACTCTATTGTCACTAGATGGCAGCATAAATCAGTTACCAAACACATGAGATCTCCTTGAATATGTTTAAAGAGATTGCAATTTTTAGTTGCACTAGGAATTATACAGTAATTTATTTCCTTAAAATAAATTATATTACTGATGTATTTGTCATTACTATTTGGAGTAAGATTGTAGAAATAAACGCCAGGCAGGGTTGACTACGATACTTTTGTTATATTTATTGATGAGCGGAAATTACGAATGTTATATATTCTACATTACGTTTTTAAACAATATCATTTTTTGGAAGTGCAAGTACGAAAGCATTTGCTTTTTGCAAACTTGCACTCAAATACGGTTATAAAATCCTAGTAGAGATACTTGTGCTTTCCTACCACGCTAAAACTTTAGAAAGATGAAAGTTACTAGCATATATATATATATATATATATATATATATATATATATATATATATATATTAAAAAGGAAACGTGTACCAGTCGTTTAATTTTATCCAACAGAACAAAATAATGTGAGTGGATTTAAATGCCTATCAGTGGCTTTATCAAAGAAAAAGAAAAACATTGTAAAAGAAATGATAGTGTACGATTAGCATGTCACCCATTAGAATAGAACAGACAGTAAGTTATACACCTCATCAAACTCTCCATTGTGACCGTAGAAAATGAATGAATTTCTATATATTTTAAATATCTCGTAGCAAAACGCCTATAACCTTAAATTCCTTTATTTCCGTTACAACCCTTTCCTAAAAGATGCTGTAGCCCTCTACAGGGTAGATTGGCCAAGGGTTAGCATTAAAAAAGAAATAACGCACAAGTAACACTTTCCAAGTGTAACACTTCGATTTTGATAAAATTTCGCAGGTAGATACTACACATAAAATGAACGAATACGTGTTTTTTTTTTTATTTTCTGCGAAAAATAGGTTTTAGAGGCAATAGCCTACCCAAAATTTTGAAAGTTGACACCCGAAAGGCAAAAACAAGTGGACAGAAATGAACGAAATTGTGCACAGATATTGCAGACGTAAAGTGAGGGAATACGTGTTTCGTATTTTCTTGGAGAAAATAGTTTTGTGAGGCACGGACCATTTCAAACCTTTGATCACGAAATATCAAAAGTGGTAGTAACAGTATGTCAGATGTGTGTAAAGGATATGGAGAATTGCAACGAAACTTTGTGTATGGACAAAAAGCAAAAAATAAACGAATACTTTTTTTTTATTTCCTGCAGAAAATCGGTTAAGGGGGCAAAAGCCAGGGCCAGATCTATGGGGGGGGGAATTCGGGGCATTTGCCCCGGGGCGCAGCTGATTGAGAGTATGTAGGGGGCGCCATTTCGAATGCAAGATTAATGCTGGCAAGTTTGGCTCAGGCTATATGGAAAATGATAGGATTATTGGCGGAATTAAGAAAGTGGGAGGAAACGGGAGAATCGCGAGAGAACCCACGTATACGAGTAAATTAAGAGGAATATAGGCACATTTCCTATATTTATTAATTTTGTTCATGAATTAGTTCAAGAATGTACACTTTGTCAGGTCAAAAATAACTCAACTGGTCTTATGAAAAGTGTCGAAAAGACATTTTGACTTCCTTAATTGTTTGGTATTACTTTTTTACGCGTACTAATTAAGTTTTGTCAAATGGAATCGATTCTATTTTTATTTATTGGAAACAATAAAGGTTACTGAATATGCTAAACATATTTTTAAAGTACATTTTCGCAAGGGCGCTGATTTCTCTGTAATTTTAGGAGGGCCATTCATTAAAAAAAACACATATAACAATACATATAACGAGTAACAATACTACATATAAAATACATATTTATAAAAATGGATCGGCGCCCATGCATTTTAGTATATAAACGTTTTAAACGATACTATTTCACAATAAAGGAATATAAAAATTATAGAAAATCAGTCGAAACATAATATTTACCTCTAGATATTTTCTGAAGATTGGAACTACTGAGATAAGACTGCAATTACTTTGGGTAAAAGAGTTTATAATTCTCGATAGTGTGTCAGTAATCTGACAATATTATAATTGTCGTAGAAGATGGAAATGAAATATGAAACAAAATTACCCCATAGTCAAAGTATAATATTTCTAGATTTCATACACACGATTCTGTTTGTCTTTCCGTTACTTTTCTTAACCAAAGCTGTTCGTTATAAAACTAGGGTATCTCTTCGATTTAAAGAGCATACTGTTGTAGGTTAGAAAAACGTTGACGAAATGTATTTGGTGTCTGAAAAAAATAAATTCTCTGGGAACGAGAATAGAACAGAAGAGAACGTAGAGAGGAAGAAAATAAGGTATATGAAATGGCAATGAAGTGGTTAAACAAAAAGGATGATTCTCACAGCTTCGATGATTCCTCTTCCAAGAATATGGAAAAATCTGAAAATGATAGTGTTCAGCAGTTCAAAGTATTGCAAAAAATGAAGACAGTTTTCCTTAACTGCTTTCTAGCAATGACAATGACGGCTCTTCTGAGCCATAGGAGCACACTGTTTTCCCAGTTTCTACACATAGTTAAATACCAGAACAAAACATTACAAGTAAAAGACGCGAAAAAAAAGTTGATATGTGAGTTGAAGATCATAGTACTTGGCCAAGTGAAATATCACACACAGAAAGCTGCTATTATGTACAAAATTTCATGGTTTCGTCACTGTATCCAGACAACAGACATTTTTTTTTTTTTTTTTTTGTACGACCAGAGAAAGAAAGCGATAAACTCACCACATGTAGTGCAAAGTTCTTCCAAACGGGAAGAAAACCAAGCGGTCCTGGTCCATTTATTCAAAAAAATAAACATACTCTCCTCTGCCTTCCCTGTAAGTTATTTTCTGACTCCAAACAAATTACATCTTCGTCTTCTAGTGGTGTATCAAAATAGTAAGTTCTAGGTTTAAAGATTGGAAGAAAGTACATGAAAGAATACCAAATCATGAAAATTCAGTCTCCTATAAGAAGTTTGTTGTGCAATGGAAGTGTCTACTGAACTCCCTCAATTTAAACAAAGGAATGGAATGCATTCGAACAGAAAAAGAGAAGTGGAAGGAGGTTTTATCGATAAGTATTGATGTGGTATTATTTTTATCAACATGTTGCTTATCCTTCCGTCGTAGGAAGGAAGGGAACACAGAACTATATTGCTCTGACCGGTTCCACCTAGAGAATGGGAACTTTCTTAACCGCATTCTTCTTCGCTCAAAGCACAATCCTACCTTACGAGAAAATGTAACATCTGTTGTAAAAAGGCTAGGTGTCGTGCATTTCAATCACATTCAAAATGAATTCATCGCCTTAATTCTTGTAGCTAATAGAATAAGACAAGAAATTCTCAATGAAGTGCCGAAGTCTAAATACTACTCCATAAGGTTTGACTTACTCCAGATGTTTCTCACACTGATCAAACGAGTCAGGTTCTATGCTATGTCACATTTCAAGAAAGTAGAGGAGGGAAATGTGAAATAAAAGAAAGGTTCATTGATTTTATTGAAGTGCTTGGAAAAACTGGCGAAAATTTTGTGGAAAATATTGTACAAAGGATAGAGAAAAATGGTCTCGATATAGCAGAATGTAGAGTACAGTCTTACGATACTGGTGCAAATGTGGCTGGAAAATATCGTGAAGTTCAGGCAAGGATCGAGTCGTTAAACAAAACTGCTCTATTTGTGCCATACATAGCACATTCCTTGAATCTTGTAGGAGTATATGCATCGGAATCAGAACCAGAAACTGAAAACTTGTTTAGCATCGTTCAGAAAGTGTATATTTCTTTCTTTCATCGACAATAACGCACGATTTCTTTAAGAAAATGTGAAAATAACTCTCAAAGGTACTTTGAACAGGAAGTGGAGTGCAAACTCAGTACTGACAGCTGTGAAGTCTGAACTGGAAAATGATCTCGCAACATTTTATAAAATTATAACTACCTCCTCTAATTCAGTATTCAAATCAGTTGCCAAAAACTTAATGAAATCGATCAAAGTTCTGAAATTTGTAATTAGTTTAGTATTTTAGGACTCAGTTTTGCATGAAATAAATCGAGGGAACAAAGAAATACAGAATAAGGATTTGATTTTGCAAAAGGTCTCTTGATTTGTTAAGACCTTGAACACAATCTCTAGGTTCAGGAACCAAGAATTCTATAGATGGTTTTCGGAAGCCATGGTTATTGTTAATTTGATAGATGTGGAAGATCAGTTCAGAGAAAAGCTTATCTCGAAGAATACGAGAATGTCAGGAGAGAAGGGAGAGGATGAAGCGAGAAGATTTACTGAAGACAATCGTCTTAGGCAATATTTCTTCAAAATTGTTGACCTCTTATGGAAAGAACTCTTTAGTACTGTAGAACAGTCCCAAAGAAGTAAGCAAGGGCTTCAGCTTTCTCAGAGGAAGCTCAATGTGTGAAATGTCTTCGAAGGACTTGAAAAATCGTGCGTGTATCTCACTTTGAAATACCAAGACGATTTGAATGCTGTAAAATTATGTGTAGAAGGTTAGTCTTAAAGACCAGGTTGTTATATTCTTGCCTGAGCTCAAGAAGTGCAACCCGAGGGATATACTCGACATGGTTACCTAAAATGACATTCAAAGTGCCTATCCAAACGCCTCGGTGGCTCTTAGAATTTTTCTTACCCTTCCGTGCAGTGTGGCATCTTGTGAAATAAAGTTTCAGCAAACTAAAACGCATTAAAATATAATTACTTTCAGCTATGGGGCAGGAAAGGCTCTCAGATTTGGCAACGTTAGTTATAAAGAACAAGATCGCTCAATCAATCTCTTCTGAAAATATTATTGAAGACTTTGCAGTAAAGAAAGCCAGAAAAGTATTTTTGTGAGCGCACGTTACAAAACGAGAAAGGAGTTATGTAGAATATCATTATTAATATGTACTACCTAGGTATAAATAAAAATATTTGTACTCTATATTTCTTGCTACATGAATTTATGTAAAGTGTGTGTAACTATCTACCTTAAACTTAAGCATATATTACTAGAAGAATTATCTACATACAAGTGGAAGGCCCACACACAGAGTGAAACCAAGCATACAACTGAAAAGCCAATACCTACGTATATACACACAGGAGGAGTCAAAGTAAGCCAACGAGGAAGAATTTTTTGAGCCAACAGAAGAAGAAGAAGTTATAGATTGTCAAGTTAAGGGTTCATATTTATAGAAAAATGTTTCTAAATAGCTTCTTGTTTATTTGTTTCTTCTACAACACTAATATTACATTTCATAGTAGGTCCCAATAGATGTATATAACAAAGCTTCATCTTTTACAACTATGGATTTCTTACGAGGAAAATCTTAATAATTTTGTTTTCAGCATAACAGAGTAGAGTATTTTATTTTCGAAATAAATGATCTTCAACAAAAGAACCGGTTTCAGAATGTAAGCTTTAATAAATAATAAGATGAGAGATGAATGAAATGTGGAAGGAAGAAAGTGGGAGGAAACGTGAGAACCCCGAGAAAACCTACCACAAAGTTCACTTCGCGTTAGCAGGGTTTGAACCTGGGACCCCAAACACCAGAGGTGAACGCTCTACCACTGAGCCACCGCGGCCCTTATTTGTAAAAGAATACATAATGATCGCTTTTGGTTGTAGCAATAGTCTGTAAAAGCAGATTGATAAAAAAAAAATCAACACAGTATAACAACAGAAGCTGCTTCTCTTACATGTAAAAAGAAAGAAAAAGAAAAGAAAGAGAAAAAGAAAATAGAAAAGCTTGATGTGATGAGTGTAGGGGAGCGCCGAATTCTGCTTCACCCCTGGCGCCGAAATCTCTAGCTACGGCTCTGTCTACAGCTTAACATGGAATTCGAACTGGATGAGCTCCCGATGATAATTGAACTCCGCTTTTACAAAATATTATGTGATCACAGTCAGTCTTTACCCATCGGGATTAGAACAAACGTTGTATTAATTTTGGTATTGGGAAAAAGCGATGAAACTGGTTACGAATTTTGTAACCTGGAAGCAGTCAGACCCGTAACCCGTTCTGTTTCGCACAGACCTGGCGACGACGAAACATCGTCATACATATCGAAAATTTGTATGATACCGTTAATGTAGTTTTGACCCTTCTGTTGGTCTAGTTGCTAGCGTGTGCCCTTTGATACATGGAGTAGCAGATCCAATTACCATTAGAAAATCACTAAAGTTTTGCTTTAAGTATTATCGACTTTCATCAATCACTCGTTACCGTTAACCCAAAACGCTTATCGGGGTACGTCAACTAATTTTTCATTAACGTTCATTTCATTTTTAAATGTAACTCTAGATACACGATTCTACTCTCTCTTTCCATTAAATCTGTAATTGTCTTTCTCACTTAATGTGTGCGTCTTTGAGTATGAAAACATTGCACTAGAAGATAACTACATGATCCATAAGAGCATAAACGTTTGAGAATTACAGAATAAATAAGTTATAAGATTTTCTTATAAGAGATCGTCGAAGTTTAATCAAGCGAACCCGTGAAACTTATCGTATAGAGTATAAGAGATAACCGCAGAACTCAAATATTGTTCCTTTAAATGTTTTCTCGTGGTGTGTGTTCAAAGCCGCTGCATTACTATTAGCATAAGAAGCTGAATATACATAAAATTATATTTGAAATAATGGAAAATTAGTAGATTAAGAAATGTCATACAGGGAATCAAACATGTGAATATTCGAGCTCGAATACTGGATATTATTAATTCCAGTAAAATGCAGTAAAGCTGACATTCCGGGACAATGGGTCTGTCTACGTTTGTTTGAGTTATTGGAATCCCTAGACCGATAAGAAAATAAGAATTTAGACCAGAATCGGTAGATGGGTCAGGGGTCGTGGGTCAAGGTTTGTGAGTGGGTTAGTGGGTCAACAGGACGTGACCCACTGCGAACCACCACACACCGACCCACCATGCCCACTCTGACCAACCGACCGACTCTGCTCAGTGCATTGTAGACAGCATTTTCTGAACACTCGTGAATTTGTTTACGTTTTACTTTCAACGCCCCCATTTTTCTTCCTTTTTTTATTTGTTTTTATTTACTTATTTGAAATGAATATATCTAAGTAAAAACAAAAAAAAGTTTCAGTCTTTTTTGAATATTGATATTTGTAATTTTAATAGTAGTAACAGGACTTACTACTTCGCTTTCGGGACACAGTCGAATTGTACTCCCCCCCTTGATTTATGACTTTGAAATTTTATCTTATTTTCCAATGAAAAGTATCCGTAATTAACAGGAAAACAATTATGTATGATAATTAAATTAAAATTCTTCGTAATATGGCCCATGATAATCACTTTACAATTTTATATCGTAAAGATCAGCTCCATCGGTATTGTAACAGAGCGGTCTTCAAGCAATTAACCGTAGAAATTCAAATTCCGATTTCAAAGTCTTGTTTTATTATAAGTGTAAACTATTTAGTCAGTATAGAAGAGGGTGTAAGTCATGGGTCAGAGTTGATGGCGACGGTATTTGCAAAAAACAGGACCCCCGCAAAATTTTCGCCCCGCTCCGACAAAAATTCTTTCAGGGTTACTTAGGCTTATAAATAATTCCTTATGTTTCTATCTAACAATGAGTTACATATGTATATACAAGTAAGTAATACCAATACATTACGTTGCAATATTACCAATTGCTTTAAAACATATGTCGTTCCACCTGAATTTAATACGTGAGAATGTTCTCATTATATTAACAATCTTTTATACGTTCTTCCTAATATTACACTTTTTAATTAATTTCTATAAATACACTGACTATATTAAGGAGAAAGCTAACTAAATATATAAGAGTAGCTCCAGGCCCGTATCCAAGGGGGACAAGGGGGGCCTGTACACCCTAAATTTTTAGTGCCGCCCCTTAAAATTTTCAGACTAGGATTCCGCATGAACTATAATATGGTTGGATCGGGCCCTCTAACTTCTATCGGCCCCCTACATTTTTGGCTGGCTATCGCCCTGAGTGGCTCCATCTCTGTCTGTGATTCTAATGTAGTTAAAAGTTGGATGTTAAAATGATACGGACCATAAGTTGAGGTTGAATAGTGTTTATGGCATAAGAAAAAATCTAAAAGATGTACTAGTAGTAAGGACCTTACCCTATCGCACTCTTGGTTATCCAATGTAGGGGCCCATGGACCATAGCGTTAGTGCGAATGAGTAAGAGGTAGTTTGGCCCGATTATTGCGTCACCCATTGAAAATTTTGCTTCTGCTAACTCAGGGGCCAATACACGCTGGTGCGAATGAGTAGAGGTACACTCATGCCCAAAATTATTTTCGCAGGTCTATAAATATGTTGGTGTGGGAATATAATTCGATAACGAATTCGCCCGGTATTTTTACAATGTTAGTATGTGTATAATCGGCAAAGACATGCATGTGGCATATTTCATGTCAAAAGAGCAGTAAATAAGAACAATAAAACGAAAATAAAATTTTTTCGTCCATTTAGCAACATTTTGTTTTATTCATGCTAATTTTCGTATTTATAATTCTCTTCCTATGGAATTTACCAGAAATATACATTTCCCGATTATACACATACTATCAGTATTAAATGTAACCTTCAAAATCATTATCAAATTATATTGTTACAAGAAGACACCTATAGATATGCGACAATCATTTTAGACATGAGTGTACTTTGGCCCGGCTAATGCGTTTGTATGACGTCATTGAACTGGGATTTTTTGGATTGGAGGTTATGATGGTTTGTTTCGTTCCCTTTTATGGGTATAAAACTAGTAAAACAAGGTCTTTGATCTTCTTCTTGAGGATTTATTACATTATGAATTAGTATATAGTAATAGTAAGAATTAGTATTAGTATTATTATGGAACTCGAAAACTTTAGGAGAAATACTTAACTTTTGGTTAAGGTTTAGTTTTCATTGATGCGACTTACGGGACTCGAACTACGATATTCAATTGTCAAAAGTGTGTCCAGGAAAGCATACATTCGAGACGCATCAAAGAGGAGGGAGGGGCGATCCCGGGCCTGGTTAGTACCTCTTAAATAACAACAATAATTTATATTGTATTCGTTTGTGGATTAAATAAAACTGTTGCAAAGTTTAAAAAGCTTCTTTGTGTATTGATTTATTCTTCTATATATATAAAAGAGAACGTACAAATCCTTTGTCCGCTCATCACGCTAATACGGCTGAACCAATTTCTTTTATTTTTGGGGGGTTATTAGGATTTGGACCCTAGATGGTTTTTATCATATCACTTTAATTTTCAATTACCAGTGTCTTGAGATAATTGACCATTCAGGTGTCCATTACGTACAAATCCTTTGTTAGTTCATCATAGGTATAAAAATAAACGTATGTATATGCAACCCGCATGACCGTGTCACTCGGCGGGTTAACATAAATGACAGGCGTTATAATGGTTTTTATCATATCACTTGAAAGCGAAAAAGTAAAAATTATCTAAGTAACAAAGTTTATTGCGTTCGGGGGTGACCGCAGCGAAGCGGGGCGGGTTAACATAAATGACAGGCGATATAATGTTAACATTTACTGCAATCTTCTATGGTTTTTATCATATCACTTGAAAGCGAAAAAGTAAAAATTATCTAAGTAACAAAGTTTATTGCGTTCCGGGGTGACCGCAGCGAAGCGGGGTGAACGCTGCTAGTAATCATATGTTTAAAAGAAAACGTCAGCTATATCGTGTTACATATGCTTACGTATTCTTTATCAGTATCGTTGACATTCTTTTGTTGTTGCATATCGAACATATACGGTGTTTAATTGTCAAATAGTGTGTAATGGTTTACTTTAAAAATATATATTCATTCTTTGAGAAAAAGAAAAGGGATGGGGTGAGGTGATTTTGGACCTAGTTAGTACTTCTCGTTTTCGTTCGTGGATTAAATAAAAAATGACATCACATTTACTTTTTGCTTAAATCTGATTGGTTCATTGCAATAACGATCAATCATACTTATGTAATGAGATAACACCGAGCATGGGGCCGCGGTGGCTCAGTGGTAGAGCGTTCACCTCTGGTGCTTGGGGTCCCGGGTTCGATCCCACCCCCCGCCAAGTGAACTTTCTGGTGGACAAACACAGTGCGCGTGGGTTTTCTCGGGGTTCTCCCGATTCCTCCCACTTTCTTCATTCCACCATTTCATACATTACTCATCATCACCGTCTCCTTTAGCCTAACCGGCATAACAGTGGGACGTAAAACTCAAAGATTTCATTTCATTTCAACACCGAGCGACAAAACGAGAACGTATGTATGTGTAATGGTTTACTTTGAAAGAATACATTCATTCCTAGAGAATTTTAAAAAGGGAGGAATCATGTGATTTCGGACTTACTTAGTACCTTTCGTTTCCGTTCGTGGATAAGTAAAAATGACGTTACGTTTACTCTTTGCTTAAATCTGATTGGTTGATTGTAATAACTCTTCTAATGAGATAACAATGAGTACGAAACATGGTTATTCTTTTGATCGATTTAAACGTTCAGCATTCCAATCTTTACTGTAATTAGTGAGGGCTTAGCTGATGGAAAACTGTTCCGACAGCACTTGTTATATGTCGTTTAGGTTCATAAATAAAATGTTCTCAATATTGTGTAATATTTGTAAGCTTGATTGTTTCTTGGAGGCGCGGTGGCTCAGTGGTAGAGCGTTCATCTCCAGTGTTTGGAGTCCCTGGTTTAATCACAGTTCGTGCCGTGTAGACATTGTGGTGGACAAAAGGTGGCTTTTTCGAGGTTCTCCCTTTCCTCCCACTTTCTTCATTCCACCGTTTCATTCATTTTTATTATCACCGTCTTCTTTTAGCCTAACCGGCATAAACGTGGGACGTAAAACTGAAAGATTTCATTTCATTTTGATTGGTTCTTTTATTACATTATATGGATAAGTACAGGCTTTTATAGAGTAAGGGTACATGAACGAACACTATAATTTTTATGATTGGTACCAACTTTTTGTGTGTTAATTTGGCAGAACCAAAGTCATGGTCTCCAGAACTAATTTTAGTATTTGATCACCTAAAATTGCTAAAGATATAATGTGGGAAGGTTTCTAACCTCATGTATTCTCTTTATTACGTTATAGGCAAGCACAGTCTACATTTAGTCTCCGAAGGGCATGAGTTTGATTCTCGATGAGATCTTGTATGACTTTGATTATTAACTTAAATTCTTGTGCTGTTTAGGATTTATGCTTTACATAGACGTTGTGTGAGCTCTTCAAAGTAGAGCTTGCTGTCACTTTATTTACTCATAATGAGGATATGCGTATTTAATGAACTCCTCTTAAAGTTTTTGATAAGAGAGAACCACGATACTTTAAGGTCACCTTCTTGGTCCTAGTGTTAGTTCGTGTGATTTATATCTTAAATAACCTTGACTGTTTAGTTTAAATTATTATCTCAAAATATTTTAGTACGTGCCAAAA
This sequence comes from Thermobia domestica, assembly GCF_964235325.1. Taxonomy (NCBI): domain Eukaryota; kingdom Metazoa; phylum Arthropoda; class Insecta; order Zygentoma; family Lepismatidae; genus Thermobia; species Thermobia domestica. The sequence continues at coordinate 32,028,503 of NC_137460.1, forward strand.
TTTTCCAGTGAGTGTAAAGAGGGAATGTTTCACGGTTAGGCCTAACTGTCAAACCTTATTCCGTTTTTAACTATTCGATTAAACGGGTTTTTAACTATTCGATTAACAAATAAATAGTTTTAAATATTAGATTAAATTTTGAATCTTCACTAATTTCCAGTTATTACAAAAGTTCAAGTAAAAATTTGAAACTAAAATTTTTCGAACTCAAAAGTTTCACATCAAAAATATTCAATTAGAAATTTTCGAATATCTGTTTTTAGTTTCGGAGCCATAATTGCGCTTTTATCCAGTGATTTGTTTGCTACGTCACGGCAAAATGCTTATCAAAATGCTACCGTGTAAAAGCACAATATACTTTTGATGCCATAGAATGTTATACGAGATTCTTGGCAGCACATCTGCTACGGTAAATGCTTTCGTCTAAAACTGGCTTTAAACAAGTGAAAATAAGCAGAAGAGGGTCATCATATGCCTTTAATTGCAAGGGAAAACTCTTGGGAAAGTTTTGGAAAAGAGTCCCAGCAGTGAAGGGTACATTTTTTTAGAAGTAACAAAATTGTATGTGGAAAACGTATTGAATTTTATTGTGTATTTGTGTATCCTAAACAAGGAGAGATACAGCGTAATTCAACACGAGCTAAGTGTTCTAGCTAAGTAGTGAACAACTTCAGTGGCTATTGCCCTGAGGTATGTAATTCATGGGCCATATCGAACTCCAGCCGAATCGGAAACGTAGGGAAAATAGTAGAAATTGACGAATCAAAGTTCGGAGAAAGAAAGTGTAACGGGAAGGCGTGTACAAGGAGAGAGGGTTTTTGGAAGAGTGCAGAAAGACGACAAAACCAAATTCTTTTTAGCTCCAGTGGAATGTCGAAGTAAGGAACATTTACTTTATAATATAGGATCGAATATTACCAGGAACAACAATAATTTAGGACTGCTGGAAGTCATACGACACTTTAAATGACGAAGGATTTAAACATCTCAGAATGAACCATTGGGTACAATATTTGTGCACGGAAGCAAATGGAGACATTCAGTATCAAAATCAGCGTGTGATGGGACAAAATGTAGTACCAGTGCATACTCAATCAATTGAGTCAATGTGCAGAACAGTTCGTAATTACATCCCCACACAAGGCAAGAAGACGGAACACTTCAATGGATATTTAGCAACCTATTCAGACACACAACGAGGAGGGCAAATATCATTCATGATTTTTTATTAGCAGTTTCGAAGCTATATTCTCCGTCGCAGTGGGAAGGTAAGGATACAATTATCTACTAATATCTGAGTAATGCGTAGTTTGCAACACGGAGAAGTTCCAAGAAAAATACCTTGACCTTGAACTACTCTTTCTGTAGGGAGGTTCGACAGTGGCCGTTACTGCGAGTGCATCTTGTGTTATGGTGCTGTGACAGGAAAAGAGTGGAGTCTGATTTCCTATACACCTACACTATACTTACATTTTCTTTTACATTTACACGAACATATCCCCTTCTTTTTATACTCTTTCCTCTTTTTTCATTTTACACTTCCCACTTTCCTCTAACTTTTGCCCTGTTAAACTTGGGTTTCAGGCCTCTTTCACTGTATGAATTTCATTCCAGATTTTGACCTTTTACCCGATTGTGTCCTTTCTTACCAATTGTATCCTGTATTTTATTTAACTTTGTTCCTGAATCAGAAATGCACTGTGTGATGTATGATCTGTCAGGAAAGTAAATGTACACCTATTTTTCGAGTCTGGCATTCCTGCGCTCCATCCGTGGAGAGTATGAGAATTAAATCAATCAAAAGTTTACTGAGGGGCAAAAAGAAAAGCTTAATCTGAATAAGACATTGCAGAGGGGCACAAGCTGTGAATACGAATAGTGCATTGTGTAAATAAAGAACGACACCGAAAGAGAAAACCAGAAACAGCTGTTAAACTTACAAAAAAAGAGTAAAAATTGTCGAAGTGGGAACATAAAACACTAATACAACAAATACGCCGACAACTAAAATCACCATGCCATGATCTTGGTGCAGTGGTTAAGGTGCTGGCTTGCAAATGCAAAGGACGCAAGTTCGAATCTTAAGCGAAGACATTTTAAAAATTTTTGTTAATAATACATACAACTCATGAGAGATGGTAAAAGAGGTCGTATTTAGTTTTTCGTAGCAATTATTATTGGTAATGTTTAGTACTGATAATACTTTTTGGCTTTGCGTATTGCTTTTATTCTTTTCTTCATTTCGAAAGAGAAGAATATCCGAACAAATGCCACCAAAATTCCTCATATTTTGAATGTAAACGCCATTTGCAATTAGTGAAGAATAAAAATTGAACATTCCGATGTAGCTGCAAAAAGTAAAAAGAAAAACATGGAAGTGGACCATACTCATGGTTATTAAAAATACAATTTCTACATGCCTTACACCTCCCGACCACGTTTCTACGTTAGCAAGTAAGAGGTTTGTGTTTAGGTTAAGTTGGTCAATACGTTTCGCAAAGGGGCCCGGTTTAGCTCTGACACACCACAGGTGCGAGAAGGGAGAAAAACACTTTTTCTCTCTCCCTCTGTGTGTCTAGTTATCTATCTATTTGTATATATATAACGCTATTTGTGAATGCCATAACCACCCTAATTTTCAGCGGATTGAGACGAAACTTGGCACAAACATTAATTGTTGAAATATCTTGATGAGTTCGTTAACAAGAATAATCAGATGAAAATGTTCAAAATGGTGGCCCTTCAAACTCTTAAAAAGTTCCAAGGGAACCAAATTTCGCCCATAAATAGGTATTCAGAAAGTTTGAATAAATTTTCCTCTTTTACTGAAATATTTGTGTGCAGAAACTTATTGAAATATTGGACCCGATTAATCGCCTAAAGAAGGTTCACGCCCTTTCGCTAAGGTCAGGTTTTTTTTTTTTTTTTTTGCAGGAGGGGGTTATTTTCTTATCGGAACAAGATGATTGTTAGTGATGATATAAAATTACACATTGACAGTGAAGTAACTTGTGTAACGTGTTATTTGAAAGAATAATATAATAAATGTGCATTCCTCTAACACAGAGAACTGTAAATCATGTATTTCGAGTTCGGGAGCCTGAATGGCGAGGAGTGTTATTTGATTTGCTTTTTAGTAACACATTCCATTGCAAATAAAGGTAAGCAACATTAGTGGTAAGTAAAATAATAATAATAATAATAATAATAATAATAATAATAATAATAATAATAATAATAATAATAATAATAATAGGTGTTGTTTGTGGCAAGGTAATATCTTAATCAATTCTTCTTCAAACGTAATGATTGTAACGCCATATCTCCCTTACAAACAAAATATTAGCAATTTATATCGAGAGAACGAGAAACTGTAGAGCGATGGGAGCAACGTTGGACAGTATGCACTCATAGTACTCAGAAAAGTAAGCGATTTCAATGCAAAATGAACGAAGAGTCATTGTCATGGGTACTCATGGGGCCACGGCAGAGCCCTCTTTAGGCAAAGTGTCAATAACTTATATCGAGAGGTGATACTGGGATGGGACCAACTTTGGACACCGTGGACCCATAAAGCGCATCGAAAAAAATAGGGGGGAGCGCCAGCCAGCCTTACTTATTTCCACATAATAATATAAAATTATGTTGTCGAAATACACACACGAGTTAGCTACTAATATTTCATATTATTATTATTATTATTATCGACAGGTCTTTTCATTACGTGTGCGTGTTTGACATGAAGCCAAAGAGAAGATCCATCATTCGTAGAAAGAATAATAGTCAGTTACTTTAACTGTGAACGACAGCGAAAAATACGAAAAGAGTGGACTACCTGTAGCGTAAAGAAGCAATATTTTCTCTCAAATGGATAAAAAATCAAGCCGAGATTAATTCGAACTCGCATGGACGGCGCGAAGAGCCAGTGCTTTGTCCACTTTTTTTTAACTGACTCACTGAACGTGTTTCAGTAACTTACTTATTGCTAATTTTACTTGCTTAACTTGCTTTTTCTAATAACTTATAACGACAGAGACACGAACACAGAAACATCGAGAACAGTTAAAAATCATAGATGCTCTCCCGCCGGGAATCGAACCCGGAACTCCATACACCAAAGGCGCACGTGCTAGCGACTTTTTTTTTTTTTTTTTTTGAAGAACGTATGGAGCATATACACAAGTTTTACAAATGACTAAAAACTCATTGGAATAACAAAGGAGCACAAATTAATTACGCATATATGGTATTGTCGAGAAAACGAGCAAAAGTACAAGTTTTCATAATGGAGCTCATTTTGTCATAATTAGTTTGAAGATATTCAATATAAAACGAAGAATTACCTGCAGTTTCCACTGAGAGTACATACGTAATTGTTTGAGCTATAAGCCAGGTAACAGCATTGTGTTTCGTTTTGGGATACAGAGAATATTCCGGTCGTAACAGGAGATTGACCTCGATTGAGCGACGAGGTTGGCGCATAATAAGACCCAAAAATCGCTGCAATTGGTACCAGATTTGTTTGCTATTCACACAAGTTGTTAATCTATGACTCAAGGAATCAGCAGCACTAAACCCACATTTATTTCGTTTTACTTTCGTATCTACAATGTCATTCACTACTATGTACCAAAAGGATTTATTTTCTGCTGTTAAATATTTTGAGTGTATATTACGAAATATTATATGCCAATTGTATTCTGGTTCTCTTTCTATTAATTTGCATGGTGATAACTGTTGTAGGTGGTGCATGTACCATTGTTTACTTGTTAAAGTCAAAACATCGGGAGTTCGCTGACATTGATAGATATAGGCACACAAGACATTAGTTAAGTAAGAGCAACTGGAGGGGAGGGAAGCGATCGCCAACGGCAGTGTTGGATCGATCGTATCCAACAAATATCGCAGTAAGTGTCTAGTGGGAGAGGGTACATCTTCAACTAAGGCAGTCAAGTTACGTCTTATAAACAAACTCTCAGCCTTGAACTGCACGTGAGTCATGTTAATGCCTCCATTCGCTACCGATAAACAGATGTCATTATAGCGAACACGAAACACACAATTGTTCCACAAAAACCAACCACAAACACTTTGTAGTTTTTTGCCTGCTGTAGAAGGCAGGGCAAAGACGTTAGCAACATACCACAGTTTACTCAAAATATAAACGTTGAGAAGTCGAACACGAGACAATAAACATAGTGACCTACATTTATGCAAGAGACTTAAATGCCTGATTTTATTAATGACAAGGTCATAATTATATCTTACTGTTTCAACAAGATTACTCATAAATGATATTCCTAGTATTTTAATCCTAGATTGAAATTCAATGCCCTGAATTTTACTAAACTCCTCAGAATTATATATTATAAGACCGGTTGATTTTTTTCTATTCAAGAGAGCTCCAGACACTTGTTGATAATTAGCAACACTTTGCATTAAAAGGTTATAGTCATGAACAGAATGCAGGAAAACATTGACATCATCAGCATATCCACACACACGTAGAGGACGTGCAATAACATCAAAACCCTGAATCTTGCGGTTTACATCATACAAGAAGGGTGCAATAGCCAAGGTAAATAATTGTAAGCTTATAGGATCTCCTTGTCGAATACTACGAACTACTTTGATGGGAAGGGTAAGATGACCATTAATACTTAATTTAGTCGCAGCGTCTTTATAGAAGAATTTAAACCATTGTATAATGCGAGCATTAAAACCAAAACCAGTCAAAACTCTCCACAAATAGGAATGCTCAATGTTATCAAATGCATTCTGAAAATCTAAATTAACAATAGCTGCGGTAATCTCACAATCTTGACATATTGTAATACAATCTCTAACATTCATTAAAATCTGATATATAGTCTTACCCTTAACTGCAGCATATTGCAAATCACCCAACAACTTATTCATATATGGAGCTAATCTAGAAGCCAAACAACGACTAATAATTTTAACATCAGTATTTAAAAGGGAAATAGGTCTGAAATGTTCAACCATTGTTGGTTGAGGCACTTTGGGTATAAAAATAGTGATAGCAGGATTGGGTCGACAGATATGTTCGGAAGCAAAAAACCAAGCATTGACCACATCAGTAAGTGTCTGACTTATGACGGGCCAAAGTTTTTGATACAATATACCCGATATTCCATCTTGTCCGGGCGATTTTCCTGGCTTTGCAGCAAATGTTGCCAACTTTACTTCTTCAAGGGTAAAGGGCGCCGTAAAAGACATATTATCATCATCTGTTATGACGTTAGGAATAACTTCAAATATAAAATTGTCAACCTCCAGTCCTCGTGATTCACCAAAAAGTTTTAAATAATGATCATAAAATACCTTTTGAATTGCAAAAACATTCTTGCAGGGATCTCCATCCGGAGTAAGAACCGTCTTGATCAGGCGGCGCTTGCCACGCCGGTTTTCTTGCAAAACGTGAGTAAGAGAACACTGTTCAGTAACATCAAACATAAGAGCCTTACTCCTAATTTTTACACCTTGAACTTGAATCCTATGAAAATCTAAGAGTTTTGCTTTATATTTTTTAACAAGGGGCAACAATGTTCTGTCGGAAAGAGCATCTCGTTGAGCCTCTAATAAACATCCGTAATAAAAATTATACAATTTCAGGCGATCACGAGAGCGTTCACCAGAGTACCATTTACAGAAGCGTATTAGGTTAGGTTTAAAATAGGTAGTCCACCATACGAGGATATTTGGATACCGTTTTGCTTGCTGTCTCCAATAGTCCCATTTACTCTGAAACAATGTAAGAAATCCCTCATCTGTTAATAGTGTTTCATTCATATGATAGTAACCACGACCACGCACAATTTTATCACATGGAATCTTAACTTTCATCACTAAAGACAGATGATCACTAAAACAAACAGGATAACGGTATATATCAAAAAGCTGAGATTTAAGAGATTCCGTCAAATAGAATCTATCGATTCTCGAGGCACTATTCTGGCGAATCAGGGTGTACCCCAACAGATCACTGTTCCTTAGTTGCCACGCATCATACAAGGGATAATGAGAGATGAGTACATCAAGGGAAGCACAATAATTAAACCCTGGGTCCATATCTGCTCTATTCAATACGCAATTCATATCACCCCCCAAAATGACATTGTCTGAGGCACAACTAAACGATGTCGCAACATCAGTCGCAAAAAATGTGTTGCGTGCACCACGATTATGACTTCCAGATGGAGAATACACATTGATCATAGTCATACCAAACAAATCACCTCGTATAATTCTACCACTGGGGTGACATTGTACATTCGTAAACGGTAACCCATCTTTAACCAAAATCGAAGTACCAAGACGATTATACGTTGAATTGTTATAAACGTGATATGAATCATGTACATTCACCACTTCCGGACCTACCTCTTGCAGAAAAGCCACCTCAATTTCAGATTTCAACAAAAAATCAGACAGAGCATGATACTGTGTGGGTAAAGATATTCCATTTAGATTAATACTAACAATGGTAAGAACAATTGCCATGAAAAGGTAGGGAAGGAGACAGACTTGGTAGTACATGATGAGATGACGTAGATACGAAGTGGGAGGACTGACTCGGAAACACACTAGGAACATAGCATGTAACACACACAAGAATCACTAGGTGACAGTGACACCAGAAAGTGGAGATTCTACAGATCCAGAAGCACTGTCTTCTACCGAAGTTGTTGCAACAAGCTGTAATTGTTTGGAAACATTAGCACTAGTTATCCTGTACAAAGCATCACTAGCTGGTTTATCAGGTTTTCTAGCAGATGAAGAAACTTTACCGTCTTTCACTGTTTTCCGTCTCTTCTTATCTTGAGAGGATCGCTCTTTAGAACTACTTTGCGAGGGAACTGAGGCTAAAACGAAAGTATGATTATAAGATGAAATGGATTTCTCACTCTCAGATGGACCACTGTCAATAGTAATAGGAATATCTGTCACATCACTTATATCGTCAGAAACACAGTCAGCAGCGTCAGCAATAGAAACCACTGGAGGTATCGAGTCGGATACACTAATTATAACTGGAGATGAAACAGAACCTATTGCGGGAGGCAAAGAAACCTCGACAGGTGGCTGATTATCCGAAGTATGCTCAAGTACTGGATTAGATCTGCATTCAGAAGTAGCCGAAGCTACCGATGGAACATTAGCAGTGTCATCATTCACTATCTCCGCACAAGAAGGTGACACAACTTTATCACTGTCACTAGTTAATGGGGGAAAATCCTTGTCACTAAAAGACGAAGGTAATGAAACAACAGGTTGTACACTCGTAACTGAATTAAGTGTCCGGACTAGGTTAACTTCGGTTGAAGATTGCACTATAGGTTTAGAGTTTACATTACGTCTATCACATTGGTCATATCGATGTTGAGGGCTAGTACAAGCAAAACAGGTACGTTCCTGACCAAAATAAGATACTAAGTATCGTTGACCTTGGATTTCAATAGACGATGGAATTGCCTTATCTAACTGTATGTACACCAGTTTCCGCCCAGTACGTACTCTGTATCGATGACTACTATCATAAAACTCGTCCTTGATATTTTTGACACTACCATATGGTGTCAACACTTTTAGTATTTCTTCATCGTCCAATTCACTTGGCACTAAAGATAATTTAACTAAAGTAACAGGCTTATCTGCAACTTCCACACTCACGTCATACACTCCATTTTCATCAGTATATCGTAATCCAGTACTATTATCTCGAAGTATCTGTTCACACAAAAGCTGAGATATTAACTTAACGAACACACAACGTCGGTAATTGTCTAATTCAATACTCACAACTTGATCATTGCTTAACTTGAAATTGTCAAATATGAATTCATGTATTCTATAAGTAATTGGGCGAGTAGGCACATTACTAAAGTTTACACGCAAAGTATTAACTCGTTTCACTACCATTTAGACGATCAGAAGAATTCTAACTTGAAGTATGAAGGTATGCCGTATAAACAAGCAACAGCGCATTCCGCAGGTCTGCTCGCCACCGCTGCTACAACACGACCTGCGACTAGACCAGCGGGAAGGGCACCACTCTCTCCCTGTGTCGTTAGGGATTACGACCACTGTCTTGCCAGCTACCACTTCTGTGGGTTGTATACTATGATCACATGTTTCTTCTTTGCTGGAAGAGTAAAACCTACATTATATGTAACACATGAGGTATTTAGACCTACATGCTCTTCATATAATATAATAAAAGGGTCATGCTGGGAATAAGAAAAAGAACATTCCTTGGACAAAACGGAAACTATTGGCATCAGAAATACTTATCTACGAGGCATGCGCAGTAGTATATTTCAGAATAGTTACTGTTTTGTTCAGTAAACGAAGAAAGGGGTATAAAAAAGCAAATATGTCGCGTCAACGAGATCGACCAGATTTGACAGGGGAGGAAGCAGATGTATAGTAATACAACAACTTCGCTCAGTTGATACGAGCCGAGCCGGTTGATATCACTACCCAGTTGGTCTTCTGCTTGGGCTCAAGAATTCGACCGTGCAGGTCTCAGCCTTAATTTTAAGAACTACAGTATAATTTTAAGTACTACAAGAAAAATACCTTTGACTCGACTCGGATTGAACTCGAGTCGAGTCGAATTTTGGCTCGACTCCTGCTCATCCCTATTCGTATTTGTATTTTGTTTCCACTTCAACAATTTCTACTCTTTTTTTTCTTCGTTTACCTATTGTTTCTGGATTTCTCTGTCGGTGTTGTCCTTTATTAACATCATGCACTATTCTTATTCCCAGCTTGTGACCCGCTTCCATGTCTTATTCAGTTTAGGCTTTTCTCCTTACATTTACTTGACATGTGATTGATTTAAGTCTCACTTTCCGCGCACGACCGATGAAAATGTTTTATTATTATTATTATTATTATTATTATTATTATTATTATTATTATTATTATTATACTATTGAACTTGCACGGCGAAATTACTGTATAATACGATATCATTTCAGTAATTTTATTCCATTGTATGTTATTTAATTTATTAATGGGCACATAATTGTCTCCAGATCGACGAATAAATTAACTACGGCATGCACCTTGGTGGAAATATCATTACATGAACATGTTTGGAACGAACCAATAATCTTATTGCAATATTTCCACCAAAGTGCATGCCGTAGTTAATTTATTCGTTGATCTGGAGACAATTTAGTGCCCATTAATAAACTAAACATACAATGGAGTAAAATTACAGAAATGATATCGTATTATACAGTAATTTCGCCGTGCAAGTTCAATAGTATAATAATAATAATAATAATAATAATAATAATAATAATAATAATAATAATAATAATAAAACATTTTCATCGGTCGTGCGCGGAAAGTGAGAATTAAATCAATCACATGTGAAGTCAATGTAAGAAGAAAAGCCTAAACTGAATAAGACATTGAAGCGGGTCACAAGCTGGGAATAAGAATAGTGCACGGTGTAAATAAAGGACGACACCGAAAGAGAAATCCAGAAACAGCAGGTAAAAGGAGAAAAAAGAGTAGACATTGTTGAAGTGGAAACATAAAATACAAACACGAATAGGGATGAGCACAAGTCGAGCCAAAATTCAATTCAACTCGAGTACAATTTGAGTCGAGTCAAAGGTAATTTTCTTGAATTGAGTTCCGAGCCAAGTCGCTGTTTTCGAGGTCTAGTTTCGAGTTGAGTTGAGTTTGATAATGGCTTTCTCGCTCGTTCAGCTCGTTTTAACTCGTTTTGAAATATTGGCCTGATCAGACTGGAAAGCAAAAGCCATGAGAAATGTAAGCAGTAATGTGGAATACTTTTAGTGTTGCTCACGACAGAGGTGCGTCTCATCTCGTAATTTTAGTGCATCTCGTGGGGCAATTTTAGTGTATCTCGTCTCGTCTAGATAACGAGAAGACAAGAGTTTATTATTATTATTATTATTATTATTATTATTATTATTATTATTATTATTATTATTATTATTATTATTATTACGAGACAGCCTCAAATGTCGTAATCACCAATATAAGTATATACTGTAGTTCTTAAAATCAAGGCTGAGATCTGCACGGTCGAATTCTTGAGCCCAAGCAGAAGACCAACTCGGGTAGTGATATCAACCGGCTCGGCTCGTATCAACTGAGCGAACAGCTCGAGTCGGCTCGGTTGGGATGAGCCGATGACCCGAGCCGGCTTAGTTGGAACAAGCCATCGACTCAGCTCAACTGACCCGATGGCTCGAGCTTTCTCGGTTGGGATGGGTCACCTACTCGGCTCATGTGAACCGGTTCGAGCCAGCTAAGTTGAAACTAGTTCATCAGCACGTTTCGACTCAGCTCAACTAAGCCGATGGCTCAAATCGGCTCGGTGTGGTGAGCTGTTGGCTCGGCTCACTTCTCGATTCGGTTCGATATTGAATGAGCTGTAAGCCGAGCCGCTCGAGCCGTTGAGAAGCCCAAACCCGGTCCCAGCTGTTTTGAATATGTTTGGATGAAGCCTATAACTTTTAACAATTTTTTGCTCGAGCCCGAATACTTGCCCCTTCGGAACTCAAACCCAGAACGTGACCGATGTCCTTGCCTCCTGAAGACTTCCAGACGACCGAGATCGACAGTCAATTAGCTTTTACTATTCAGATACAAACCGTATATCTTTTAAAGATTATACATGGAGTTGATATAATAATAATAATAATAATAATAATAATAATAATAATAATAATAATAATAATAATAATAATAATAATAATAGTTTTAAACTTGCCCTGAAATTTGGCAAAACTTACTTAAAAGTAGAGATTTCGGGGAAAGGGTTCCGTACCTTCAAGACACACCTCTGCAACTACCAACATTTTAAACTAGAACCTTTTATTGAAGTTTCATGTAGAAAGTATGTTTTGAGGAAAATAACTGTAATAAATATAACTGAATATCACGCGACAGTAAGGCATATAATAAACTAATTTTTAGAATATGCAGAGGTAAATATAAAAGCTTTGCTACAAAAATACCTACACAGAGCATAATTCAATGAGCTCTGAAATACAATGTAACGAAATAGCCTATGAGATTCAGTCTACAGAGCAATTGTTACTTAAAGAATGGACATACACTATTTCGAGAATCGAGACAAGACGGGAAATGTTTACGATACTTTTCGTCTCGTCTCGATTCTCATCTCCAAAGAGAGGCGAAAATTTTGATTTAGCCCTGACCCGTCTCGAATGTAAAATGTTAATTCTCATGTTATTTTATTTGTTTTAGAAACGAGATGAGAAACTCCTCTTTTCGTGAGCAACATTAAACCAAACCGAAATATTCTTTCCAAATGTCACGTTTCTCCTTGTAATTGTATGACCTGAGCGATAATTTAGCTTCTAGCTTTTAATCTTCTACGAGATAATAATAATTATTAGTTTATTATTATTACTATTAATATTCCTGAAGATTTGATAGTTCAAGTATTGAAATATCCGAGTATTCAAATATCTGAATATAATAAAACGTATGTTATCGCTGATCAATCGCCATCAAAAATTCTAAAGTAAGAAAAAAAAATTGCAATGTGCATTCGCAGAAGCACCTTGACCACTGAACCGCAATCGCTATGCGGTAAACGATCCGTCTTTAGTCTGGTTACGTTAGGTTTCTTTGTCTCCGCTTGCAAACTTGTATGTTATATTTTTCGATTCAAAATGTCTTTCGTATTTCTTTTATGAAGTCGGCAAAGTTTATATTAATAACTTGAGTTTTTCTTAAACCACTGGTTCACAAGTTCGTTCTTTCTCCACACGAAACTACAAATATGACAGATTGAATTCTCATACTCCCCATTTCTTTCAAAGCAGTCGCCATTACCTGGTCAAAGACTTATTTCCGCCACGATTCATATTAACCAAAATAAATTCATTTTTCGGAAGCGGAACTTTCACTTTCCGGATTTCGCAAAATTATGGAATTCAGTTATACTCCGGAATTCAGAAGAATTTCGGAACTCGGAAAGAATCCGGAATTTAGAAAATTCCGGAATTGAGAAAAACTCCGACTTTCGAAAAAATCCGGATTTTCCGAATTCCGGAATGTTAACGAAATCAGAAATTTCTAAATTCCGGATTTTTCCGAATTCCGAAATTATTACAAAATTGGAATTTTCCGAATTCCGGAATTTGTCCGGCTTTACTTTCGGGAGTCCGAAAACTAATAATTCCGGAACGGGCTATCCCTAGTTTATACACAACCTTTCAGAACACTAAGCTAGTAGCTGTCTACAAACAAACAAGTAATGCAAAGCATGTTGTATACTGCAATACGTCATGTATTAAAATCCGACACCATGACCCTTTTATTACATTATATGAAGAGCATGTAGGTCTAAATACCTCATGTATTACATATAATGTAGGTATTACTCTTCCAGCAAAGAAGAAACATGTGATCATAGTATACAACCCACAGAAGTGATAGCTGGCAATACAGTGGTCGTAATCCCTAACGACACAGGAAGTGAGCGTTGCCATCGCCGCTGGTCTAGAGGCTAGCACGTGAGCCTTGGGTGTATGGAGTCTCGGGTTCGATTCTCGGCGGGAGAGCATCTATGATTTTTAACTGTTCTCGATGTTTCTGTGTTCGTGTCCCTGTCGTTATAAGTTATTAGAAAAAGCAAGTTAAACGAGTGAAGCAAGTAAAATTAGCAATAAGTAAGTTACTGAAACGCGTTCGGTGAGTCAGTTAAAAAAATAGTGGACAAAGCACTGGCTTTTCGCGCCGTCCATGCGAGTTCGAATCATTCTCGGCTTGATATTTTATCCATTTGAGAGAAAGTATTGTTTCTTTTCGCTACAGGATGGATTTTCTCTTTGGTTTCATGTCAAACATGCTCACGTAATGAAAAGACGCTGTAGATAATAATAATAATAATAATAATAATAATAATAATAATAATAATAATAATAATAATAATAACAATAATAATAATAATAATAATAATAATAATAATAATAATAATAATATGAAATATTAGTAGCTAACTCGTGTGTGTATTTCGACAATATAATTTTATATTATTATGTGGAAATAAGTAAGGCTGACTGGCGCCCGCCTCCCTAATTTTTTCGATGCGTCTTATGGGTCCACGGTGTCCAACGTTGGTCCCATCCCAGTATCACCTCCTGTTTTCTCGATATAAGCTATCGACATTTTGCGTAAAGAGGGCTCTGCCGTGGCCCCATGAGTACCCATGACAATGACTCTTCGTTCATTTTGCATTGAAATCGCTTACTTTTCTGAGTACTATGAGTGCATACTGTCCAACGTTGGTCCCATCGCTCTACAGTTTCCCGTTCTCTCGATATAAATTGCTAATATTTTGTTTGTAAGGGAGATATGGCGTTACAATCATTACGTTTGAAGAAGAACTGAGGAAGATATTGCCTTGCCACAAACAACACCTATTATTATTATTATTATTATTATTATTATTATTATTATTATTATTATTATTATTATTATTATTATTATTATTGTTGTTTTACTCACCACTAATGTTGCCTACCTTTATTTGCAATGCAATGTGTTACTAAAAAGCAAATCAAATAACACTCCTCGCCATTCAGGCTCCCGAACTCGAAATACATGATTTACAGTTCTCTGTGTTAGAGGAAAGCACATTTATTATATTGTTCTTTCAAATAACACGTTACACAAGTTACTTCACTGTCAATGTGTAATTTCATATCATCACTAACAATCATCTTGTTCCGATAAGAAAATAACCCCCTCCTGCAAAAAAAAACACCCTGACCGTAGCGAAAGGGCGTGAACCTTCTTTAGGCGATTAATCGGGAGTAGTAGGGGTCCCCGTATGGCTCGCCGAGTCAGCAAAAATTTTTGTGACGTCATAGGTCAAAGGTCAATGACCTTGGCCCGGGGTCAATGACCTAGGGGTACTTAGGACCACCCCCTCTAAATTTTGGCAGGGGTACCTTGGCCCACCCCTTAAATTTTGGCAGGGGTACATAGGACCACCCCCCTTAAATTTTGGAAATTGCCAAATCTAAAAATTGGGTGTGGTAGCCTAGGACCAGGGTATGTACCTCTATCAATATTGGGTGTCTATGTCGTTCCCTTTCATGGGTAAAAAATTGCCAAAAATTGAAATTTCGGGGGTTTTTGACCTAATTTATCCCCTTTGATGAGGTGTTATTACCCTATATAGTTATATGGGCGTATACAGGGGTTCATTACCTTTCATAAGACATGGGTATATTAATGCACCCATTGAGAAATTTGGGAGGGGTACCTTGGCCCACCCCTTAAATTTTGGAAATTGCCCAATTTAAACATTTGGTATTATAGTACAGGACCCTAATATGTATTATGATAAATTTGGATGGTCCACCTCGTTTCCTTTTAGGGGTACCAAATTGCCAAAATATAAACGTAAGCAATACGTTATACCACGTGTTTGGTTTTTGGCTCTATTTATCCCCTTTGATGAGGTGTTATTACCTTATATGGTTATATGGTCATGTATAGGGGTCCATTACCTTTCATAAGACATGGGTATATTAATGCACCCCTTGAAAAATTTGGGAAGGGTACCATGGCCCACCCCTTAAATTTTGGAAATTGACCAATTTCAACATTGGGTATTATAGTATTGGACCCTAACATGTATTATGATAAATTTGGGTGGTCCACCTCATTCCCTTTTAGGGGTACAAAATTGCCAAAATATAAACGTAAGCAATACGTTGTACCACGTGTTTGGTTTTCGACCTAATTTATCTCCTTGGATGTGGTCCTATTACCTTATATGATTATATGGTCATGTATAGGGGTCCATTCCTTTCATAAGACATAGGTACATTTGTGCACCCCTTTAAATTTTTGGATGGTCCACCCCCTAAATTTTGGCAGGGTACATAGGACCACCCCCCTTAAATTTTGGAAATTGCCAAATCTAAAAATTTGGTATGGTAGCCTAGGACCATAGTATGTACGTCTATCAGTATTGGGTGTCTATGTCGTTCCCTTTCATGGGTAAAAAATTGCCAAAAATTCAAATTTCGGGGTTTTTTGACCTAATTTATCCCCTTGGATGAGGTGTTATTACCTTATATAGTTATATGGGCGTATACAGGGGTCCATTACCTTTCATAAGATATGGGTATATTTGTGCACTCCTTTAAAAATTTGGGAGGGGTACCTTGGCCCACCCTTAAATTTTGGAAATTGACCAATTTAAACATTGGGTATTATAGCACAGGACCCTAATATGTATCTTGATAAATTTGGGTGGTCCACCTCATTCCCTTCTAGGGGTACAAAATTGCCAAAACTATAAACGTAAGCAATACGTTATACCACGTGTTTGGTTTTTGGTCGATTTTATTCCCTTTGATGATGTGTTATTATCCTATATAGTTATATGGTCATGTATAGGGGTCCATTACCTTTCATAAGATATGGGTATATTCGTGCACTCCTTTAAAAATTTGGGAGGGGTACTTTGGCCCACCCCTTAAATTTTAGAAATTGCTCATTTTATATATTTGGTATTATAGTACTGGACCCTAACATGTATTATGATAAATTTGGGTGGTCCACCTCGTTCCCTTTTAGGGGTACAAATTGCCAAATTTTAGTACAACCACGTGTTTGGTTTGACCTAAGTTATCCCCTTGGATGAGGTTCTATTACCTTATATGGTTATATGGTTATGTATAGGGGTCTATTCCCTATCATAAGACATAGGTACATTTGTGCACTCCTTTTAAATTTTTGGTAGGGGTACATTGGACCACCCCTTAAATTTTGGAAATTGCTCAATTTAAGCATTCGGTATCATAGTACATGACCTCAACATGTATCATGATAAATTTGGGTGGTCCATCTTGTTCCCTTTCATGGGTAAAAATTACTAAAATATAAACATAAGCAATATGTTGTACCATGCGTTTGGTTTTTGGCCCAATTTCTTCCCTTTGATGGGGTTCTATTACCTTATATGGTTATATGGTCATGTATATGGGTTCATTTTCTATCATAAGACATGGGTACATTGACGCACCCCGGGAGGGGTATCTTGGCTCATCCACTCGGTTTTAGAAATTGTTTTAATATAAGCATTTGGTATCATAGTACAGGACTTCAATATGTACCACTATAAATTTGGATGGTCCACATCGTTCCCTTTCATGGGTAAAGAACTACCAAAAATCGAATTTCGGAGGTTATTGACACCTATTTAGCACGTTATATGGTTTATTACCTTTATATGTTTATGTTCCCTTTTAAATTTGGGAATTATCAAATAACAAAATTCGGTAAACGTTTTCTAGGACCCATTGGTGTTCCTCTTATGGCCAAATATTCAAAATTTAAATGTTATTGACCGGCTTTATTATTGAATAAGTACAGGATTTATTACTTTTTTTCATAAGACACAGGTGTATTTGTGTACCAATCTTAAATTTTGGGAGGGGGTACATTTCTTATTGTCATATCAATAATTGGTAAATGTTCTTTGGGTAAATCATTGTGATCACGTGATCAGTTATTGACCTATGATGGGATTAGGAGTCCAGGACATTGGTACATTGAAACTTTGTAGGATAATTTGAGAATGCGTCATTGGTATTGATTATTACAGCCAAATATAAACGTAAGCAAGACGTTGTACCACGTGATTGACCTTGAGTTTTAGAAATCTGATAGCTAACCTTATTGAATCTTATGACTCATAGTCTTAAGGGAATACATGCTACAACACTGGCAAAGTTATTGTTGATGCAATTTGATTGGTTGATCACTATCTTTCGTGCAATCTGATTGGCTGATCACTATCTTTCGTGCAATCTGATTGGTTGATGAGTTTTAAATCTTTGCTGCATTCAGTTTTTAAGTTTTGTTTTACATTTAAAAATCTTGTTTTCGTTCAACATTTTGCACTCAATGATAAATATGATCAAAACCGTTTATTTGTTAATCGAATAGTTAAAAACCGGATAAAGTTTGACGGTTAACCGTGAAACGTAAAATTTTTTTAGTTTGAAATTTTTTGTTTTAATTTTTTTGTTTCAGAATTTTGTTTGAAATTTGTTTCAAAATTTTTTGTTTGAAAATTTTTTGTTTGAAATTTTTTGTTGCAAAATTTTGTTTGAAATTTTTTTGTTTAAAATTTTTTGTTCGAAATTTTTGTTTTGAAATTTTTCGTTTCAGAATTTTGTTTGAAAATTTTTTTTGTAAATCTTTTGTTTAAAATTTTTTTTTGTTTGAAATTTTTTTCGTTTCAAATTTTTGTTTAAAATTTTTGTTTGAAATTTTTCGTTTCAGAATTTTGTTTGAAAATTTTTTTTGTAAATCTTTTGTTTAAAATTTTTTTTTGTTTGAAATTTTTTTTCGTTTCAAATTTTTGTTTAAAATTTTTCGTTTCCAAATTTTGTTTGAAATTTTTTGTTTCAAAATTTTGTTTGAAATTTTTTTGTTTCAAAATTTTGTTTGAATTTCTTTCGTTTGAAATTTTTTTGTTTGAATGTTTTTCGTTTCAAAATTTTGTTTTAAAGATTTTTGTTTGAAATTTTTTGTTTCAAAGTTTGGTTTGACATTTTTAAAGTTTGTGCACTCATTAGTAAAGAACCGGAACTGTTTAGAACTAAAACCTCTGGCAACATTGTGGTGCAATAGTACACGTTAGAACATGATGCAATAGTACACGTCAGAATATGGGGTTGTACTTGAAATAAAAAACACAATTCATTGAAATGGATCATTTTATTACACTCCACATACATCCATACCAGATAGTGGTTCTGGATATTGTCGATACAATGTATTTTGAACTTCTTGCACTAGTTTGTCTTTAGCATATAATTTTAATTCCAATTGAAGTCTTTTAAGGTCTAATGCAATATCAATTGGTGGAAACTCAATGTTCATTTGATCACAAATAAACTGTTTATCAATACAGGTATGCACCCACGAACGATGTTGACAACCATCACAATATCTAGATACATGTTGTACAATATGCATAACACATTTTTCAAAATAGTACTTTTCAGGAATATACTTGTTTTGTTGCACACTTCCACTGCATGTTTCGCGCACTGAAATACGCTGATAAATTTGTTCCATTCTGTTTCCGTTAGATAAACCATGTTGCGAGGGATATGAAATGTACTCTTTTTACGTAACAGCACCATCTTCTCTTCGAGCACCACTTCATGATTTGAGCCTAATGATTTGACTATGGTCACATTTAGCTAATCGTTCATTTGGTCGATTCGTGCCATTCTTCACAGGTCAGTTGTACACCAAATTGTTCTGCTTTGCCCAATCGAATCACTGGGTCAAATGTTCTAGCACTGATACCAATCATCACATGTTTTGTTTATTGGATAATAGCTTGCGAAGATGAATTCTTTATCGTTAGAAGTACACATCTTTCCTCCCGAAAAGCACTTGCTCAAATGATTTCACGGTATTGGTTGATTTATAGAACTACGGCTGACGTCATGTGCTGACGTTTGAATTCATGATTTCATCACAGTTGCTGACGTCATGCTGACCAACCACATTCATACAACTTCGGCTGATGTGCTGACGTTTGAATTCATGATTTTGCTGACGAATCTGGCTGTGTACTAAATTCAAACTGATAACTTCGACCCAAGAGTCTTTTATAGCATAAAGATACAGATCCAGTATTTAAGAAACGCAGCAGTTCTTCTTGTTTTGATGCCTCCGTGGGTAAATATCTTGCTGGTAAAATTATATTCTTATCATTTTCAAGCTTCACTACGATTCTTAATCCAAACTCTGTAGGGATCATTTGGCTAGCTAAGATTCTATAAGGTACATTCTGTTGTAAATCAGTAATCTTGGTAAATGATTTCATCACATCACGTGTGTTTAGAAACTGCAGACAAGTAGCCATGATGATGTTATCATGAATACTAACGCGAACGATACTTATATATGATGCAAAAGTGATGACGTTGCATTATCATGTTCTGACGTGTACTATTGCAACATGTTCTGACGTGTACTATTGCACCACAATGTTGCCAGAGGTTTTAGTTCTAAACAGTTCCGGTTCTTTACTAATGAGTGCACAAACTTTAAAAATGTCAAACCAAACTTTGAAACAAAAAATTTCAAACAAAAATCTTTGAAACAAAATTTTGAAACGAAAAACATTCAAACAAAAAAATTTCAAACGAAAGAAATTCAAACAAAATTTTGAAACAAAAAAATTTCAAACAAAATTTTGAAACAAAAAATTTCAAACAAAATTTGGAAACGAAAAATTTCAAACAAAAATTTGAAACGAAAAAAAATTTCAAACAAAAAAATTTTAAACAAAAAATTTACAAAAAAAAAATTTCAAACAAAATTCTGAAACGAAAAATTTCAAAACAAAAATTTCGAACAAAAAATTTTAAACAAAAAAATTTCAAACAAAATTTTGCAACAAAAAATTTCAAACAAAAAATTTTCAAACAAAAAATTTTGAAACAAATTTCAAACAAAATTCTGAAACAAAAAAATTAAAACAAAAAATTTCAAACTAAAAAAATTTTACGTTTCACGGTTAACCGTCAAACTTTATCCGGTTTTTAACTATTCGATTAACAAATAAACGGTTTTGATCATATTTATCATTGAGTGCAAAATGTTGAACGAAAACAAGATTTTTAAATGTAAAACAAAACTTAAAAACTGAATGCAGCAAAGATTTAAAACTCATCAACCAATCAGATTGCACGAAAGATAGTGATCAGCCAATCAGATTGCACGAAAGATAGTGATCAACCAATCAAATTGCATCAACAATAACTTTGCCAGTGTTGTAGCATGTATTCCCTTAAGACTATGAGTCATAAGATTCAATAAGGTTAGCTATCAGATTTCTAAAACTCAAGGTCAATCACGTGGTACAACGTCTTGCTTACGTTTATATTTGGCTGTAATAATCAATACCAATGACGCATTCTCAAATTATCCTACAAAGTTTCAATGTACCAATGTCCTGGACTCCTAATCCCATCATAGGTCAATAACTGATCACGTGATCACAATGATTTACCCAAAGAACATTTACCAATTATTGATATGACAATAAGAAATGTACCCCCTCCCAAAATTTAAGATTGGTACACAAATACACCTGTGTCTTATGAAAAAAAGTAATAAATCCTGTACTTATTCAATAATAAAGCCGGTCAATAACATTTAAATTTTGAATATTTGGCCATAAGAGGAACACCAATGGGTCCTAGAAAACGTTTACCGAATTTTGTTATTTGATAATTCCCAAATTTAAAAGGGAACATAAACATATAAAGGTAATAAACCATATAACGTGCTAAATAGGTGTCAATAACCTCCGAAATTCGATTTTTGGTAGTTCTTTACCCATGAAAGGGAACGATGTGGACCATCCAAATTTATAGTGGTACATATTGAAGTCCTGTACTATGATACCAAATGCTTATATTAAAACAATTTCTAAAACCGAGTGGATGAGCCAAGATACCCCTCCCGGGGTGCGTCAATGTACCCATGTCTTATGATAGAAAATGAACCCATATACATGACCATATAACCATATAAGGTAATAGAACCCCATCAAAGGGAAGAAATTGGGCCAAAAACCAAACGCATGGTACAACATATTGCTTATGTTTATATTTTAGTAATTTTTACCCATGAAAGGGAACAAGATGGACCACCCAAATTTATCATGATACATGTTGAGGTCATGTACTATGATACCGAATGCTTAAATTGAGCAATTTCCAAAATTTAAGGGGTGGTCCAATGTACCCCTACCAAAAATTTAAAAGGAGTGCACAAATGTACCTATGTCTTATGATAGGGAATAGACCCCTATACATAACCATATAACCATATAAGGTAATAGAACCTCATCCAAGGGGATAACTTAGGTCAAACCAAACACGTGGTTGTACTAAAATTTGGCAATTTGTACCCCTAAAAGGGAACGAGGTGGACCACCCAAATTTATCATAATACATGTTAGGGTCCAGTACTATAATACCAAATATATAAAATGAGCAATTTCTAAAATTTAAGGGGTGGGCCAAAGTACCCCTCCCAAATTTTTAAAGGAGTGCACGAATATACCCATATCTTATGAAAGGTAATGGACCCCTATACATGACCATATAACTATATAGGATAATAACACATCATCAAAGGGAATAAAATCGACCAAAAACCAAACACGTGGTATAACGTATTGCTTACGTTTATAGTTTTGGCAATTTTGTACCCCTAGAAGGGAATGAGGTGGACCACCCAAATTTATCAAGATACATATTAGGGTCCTGTGCTATAATACCCAATGTTTAAATTGGTCAATTTCCAAAATTTAAGGGTGGGCCAAGGTACCCCTCCCAAATTTTTAAAGGAGTGCACAAATATACCCATATCTTATGAAAGGTAATGGACCCCTGTATACGCCCATATAACTATATAAGGTAATAACACCTCATCCAAGGGGATAAATTAGGTCAAAAAACCCCGAAATTTGAATTTTTGGCAATTTTTTACCCATGAAAGGGAACGACATAGACACCCAATACTGATAGACGTACATACTATGGTCCTAGGCTACCATACCAAATTTTTAGATTTGGCAATTTCCAAAATTTAAGGGGGGTGGTCCTATGTACCCTGCCAAAATTTAGGGGGTGGACCATCCAAAAATTTAAAGGGGTGCACAAATGTACCTATGTCTTATGAAAGGAATGGACCCCTATACATGACCATATAATCATATAAGGTAATAGGACCACATCCAAGGAGATAAATTAGGTCGAAAACCAAACACGTGGTACAACGTATTGCTTACGTTTATATTTTGGCAATTTTGTACCCCTAAAAGGGAATGAGGTGGACCACCCAAATTTATCATAATACATGTTAGGGTCCAATACTATAATACCCAATGTTGAAATTGGTCAATTTCCAAAATTTAAGGGGTGGGCCATGGTACCCTTCCCAAATTTTTCAAGGGGTGCATTAATATACCCATGTCTTATGAAAGGTAATGGACCCCTATACATGACCATATAACCATATAAGGTAATAACACCTCATCAAAGGGGATAAATAGAGCCAAAAACCAAACACGTGGTATAACGTATTGCTTACGTTTATATTTTGGCAATTTGGTACCCCTAAAAGGAAACGAGGTGGACCATCCAAATTTATCATAATACATATTAGGGTCCTGTACTATAATACCAAATGTTTAAATTGGGCAATTTCCAAAATTTAAGGGGTGGGCCAAGGTACCCCTCCCAAATTTCTCAATGGGTGCATTAATATACCCATGTCTTATGAAAGGTAATGAACCCCTGTATACGCCCATATAACTATATAGGGTAATAACACCTCATCAAAGGGGATAAATTAGGTCAAAAACCCCCGAAATTTCAATTTTTGGCAATTTTTTACCCATGAAAGGGAACGACATAGACACCCAATATTGATAGAGGTACATACCCTGGTCCTAGGCTACCACACCCAATTTTTAGATTTGGCAATTTCCAAAATTTAAGGGGGTGGTCCTATGTACCCCTGCCAAAATTTAAGGGGTGGGCCAAGGTACCCCTGCCAAAATTTAGAGGGGGTGGTCCTAAGTACCCCTAGGTCATTGACCCCGGGCCAAGGTCATTGACCTTTGACCTATGACGTCACAAAAATTTTTGCTGACTCGGCGAGCCATACGGGGACCCCTACTACTTCGGGCCCAATATTTCAATAAGTCCCTGCACACAAATATTTCAGTAAAAGAGGAAAATTTATTCAAACTTTTTGAATACCTATTTATGGGCGAAATTTGGTTCCCTTGGAACTTTTTAAGAGTTTGAAGGGCCACCATTTTGAACATTTTCATCTGATTATTCTTGTTAACGAACTCATCAAGATATTTCAACAATTAATGTTTGTGCCAAGTTTTGTCTCAATCCGCTGAAAATTAGGGTGGTTATGGCATCACAAATAGCGTTATATATATATATATATATATATATATATATATATATATATATATATATATATATATATATATACAGATAGATAGATAAATAATCACACAGAGGGAGAGAGAAAAAATGTTTTTCTCCCTTCTCTCACCTATGGTGCGTCAGAGCTAAACCGGGCCCCTTTGCAAAATGTATTGACCAGCCTAACCTAAACACAAACCTCTTACTTGCTAACGTAGAAACGTGGTCGGAAGGTGTAAGGCATGTAGAATTTGTATTTTTAGTAACCATGAGTATGGTCGACTTCCATGTTTTTCCTTTTACTTTTTGCAGCTACATCGGAATGTTCAATTTTTATTCTTCACTAATTGCAAATGGCGTTTACATTCAAAATAAGAGGAATTTTGGTGGCATTTGTTCGGATATTCTTCTCTTTCGAAATGAAGACAAGAACGAAAGCAATACGCAAAGCCAAAAAGTATTATCAGTACTAAACATTACCAATAATAATTGCTATGAAAAAGAAAAACTAAATACGACCTCTTTTACCATCTCTCATGAGTTGTATGTATTATTAACAAAAATTTTTAAAAATGTCCTTGCCTAGGATTCGAACTTGCGTCCTTTGCATTTGTAAGCCAGCACCTTAACCACTACACCAAGATCATGGCATGGTGATTTTAGTTGTCGGCGTATTTGTTGTATTAGTGTTTTATGTTCCCACTTCGACAATTTTTACTCTTTTTTTGTAAGTTTAACAGCTGTTTCTGGCTTTCTCTTTCGGTGTCGTCCTTTATTTACACAATGCACTATTCGTATTCAAAGCTTGTGCCCCTCTGCAATGTCTTATTCAGATTAAGCTTTTCTTTTTGCCCCTCAGTAAACATTTGATTGATTTAATTCTCATACTCTCCACGGATGGAGCGCAGGAATGCCAGACTCGAAAAATAGGTGTACATTTGCTTTCCTGACAGATCATACATATAAGGCATATAAGACAATTTTGAAAATGTAGCAGACACGATTTTAATGGTGGTGCACCTCCCTATGTGACCAATAATGGTCACACGACAATACAATACAACACATAGAGCATACGCATGTAGGAAAGAGCGGAGGGAGTATGCAAATGATAAGTATTTGTGATAAACAGTGAATAGTAAAGGCTTGAAAGGAAACACGGATTATTGTAGGTAAGGCATATTAAAATAAGAAGAGAAAAGAACTAATAGAATATTGAAAGAAGGTTACTGTATTTTCCAGGGCTGCCATCTCCGGCAGTTTAGCCTACAAAAGAATTTCGCATACGTACAGGTTAAGTGTACGCATATCAATCAAAATCTTTTAAATTTCTTTGGATATAGTATACGACAGTGCCTCGTTACTTCCCGAGGACGCACGAAGTGCAGTCTTTTACAGATTATTCACTGAACATCTAGGAACTTAAAAATGGGGTAAAAAAGCGAGTGTCGTTCACTTTTGTGGTGGTACGAATATAAAGAACAACGTATGTATTTTACTTTTGGGGGTAATAGTTAAGAACAGCTACTTCTCATCTCCCGTGCACGAGGATACATCTTACTGTTGCACTACCTAAACACCCTAAGTACAAGGGCAAGAACTCAGTCTATTACCTACTTTTTAACATCCTAGATAGTCAATGAATAATTCCTGAAAGTATGGCGTTTCTCCTGCTTCCCTAAATGGAAAGTACGTCTCCTTAACTATAACCCTTTTGGGATCGTACAACTTGTTTATTTTGATGCACGGTGAACTCTCTTCAACTGTTTGAGAGTTGTATGCAGTAGTAGCAGGTCTACCGTGATTGATTACCGGTTTTTGAAGGGTTGTTTCGTGAAGGTTTGGGCTCATTCCGTAGACGTTTTTGTGAGCTCGCGGTCTTTTTTTTTTTTTTTTTTTTTTTTTTACTTTCGCTTATTGTTAATTTGCATTTTCGGGATTTTCTTGCGGGCCGTATAACGTCCTGCAGTTCTAGACAGAGGTTCCGCCTACATGGGGGTGCCATTTTTTTTTTTTTTTTTTTTTTTTTTGTTTTTTGTTTTGGTTCTGCCTATATTGACGGAGCTTGTGCTTTGTGTTCTGCAGGTGGCAGTACGGTAGGAAGAAGATGAAAATGGTGATATTTGTACGTGTAAGTAAGTAAAGTGCGTGGATCGTGAAGTAAATGTGCGATCTTAATCTTTTTTTATATTTGTGCTTTAAAATCTTGTATTGCAGATCTTGTATTGGAGATAATAAGTGATTTTTTGTGTTGATTGATAGTTTAATGTATTAAAATTTCAGCACGTTGGCGGTAAGCACTTCTATGTTGCTCAGTAGGTCATTGTAGGCATTAACTTTTCCAGACTATATTTCGTGATTAACAATAATATAGCCCTTGTACTTCGGGCTATATGTGCGCTTTTTCGCTTGGTACTCCCTCCCTAATTTTTATTGCATTCTTAAAATGGCCCTTGTACTTACAAATGTTCTTCTAAGAATTTGTTTTTTTATATGGTATGCGAAGAATAAGAATGTGCCCTTGTACATTTTGTATGAGTATATGTGGGGCATTTGAAACACATATCGCGTGTCACGTGCACGTGGATCATTCTTACTGTTGCACTATGTATAAAAATGATTTTATTACATGTAGAAGTAGTAATAGAACACGCAAGAGACCCAGATCATGTTGTATTCACACTTCATATTGGAGTGTGAATACAACATGATCTGGGTCTCTTGCGTGTTCTATTACCACTTCTACATGTAATAAAATCATTTTCATACGTAGTGCAACAGTAGGAAGTATGCACGTGCACTGGACATAATGAGGTCTTCTTGTATACTATTACCGCGAGTTAAAAGAAGTAGTGGCTGAAAACTTAAAATTGTCTCCGATTTGCATAGAAATACAATGACCATCCAGACATGCGCTAAAGAACAACAGTACGAAAAACACCGACGTGTGGTAGGTGCACACGAAGAAGCACAACTACTGCCTAAGCGAGTTAGTATACATACGTACTGCGATCTGTGCAAGAGGTGTCCGAAGAGGACACGAGCGTCACCAACGCAAGTGAAATGGTGTAAGTTTAAGTTCCTATATCATTTGTAATTATTTTACATTAGTATCCGTATACCTTTAAATATAAAACTACATAACGGGGTTTTAAATACTGACGCCTGCAGAATTTCTTTTTCTTATAAAAACGTCTTTCTCTGTATATTATTGAATTTTTCCTGTAAATTTCGTAAAATGTGGTGTGCCTATGCTTGACCAGCGCCATTGCGTAAGTATTGTATTTTACTTTCTTAGTTGCCATGTCTACCTCCTTATTTGGCATGCTTTTGGTGGAAACAAAAGTAGTTGGGTACATTATCGTGTCACGTTTAGTGATGGGTAAAATCCCGGGAAGAATTCTTTCGGGAATATTCCCCGGAAAATATCCAAAAAAGAAAATGAAAATATTCCGCGAATTTATTTGCAGTCACGCGAATTTTTTTCGGGCACTTCCGGTTCGAATTTTAAAATTCTATTTTCACGGTTGGTAAGACCTAGTTACCCGCTTTCCGAAAAAAAAATTGTATCGCTTCTGTGTGCAACCGTTTTCTCGAAAACGTCATAATTTAAAATTCTGAAATTTTGTCAGTTGGTTTAACTTTACATAATTAATAAACATACCAAATACCATTTCGACCATTGCTTCATGAACTATCTACAACCTTTTGAAGTTTGCGAAGTTTCGTTAATTTTGATGTCACAGTTAGCAACACTGGAAACAATAAAAAATACAATGATTTGATGATGTCTGTGGTTTACCTTAATTAAATGATGAATAAAAGGTTTTCCTGACTGTTTTTTATTATTATTTTGATCAGAAAGGCTCTCTGAAATCGTAAAATGAGCCTCCCCCTTCTCCGTTTTTTTTTTTTTTAACGAAGTAATCTGAGATGGAAATTATGATTACGAAACATACATATTTTAAGTTCACTTACTTAAAATGGTCTTCGGAAACAAAATTTCACTGATTATTTTCACATGGACCAATCATTTGCTTGCTTGGTGTCTTCTTCGCTTATAGCATGTAACTGTGCAGATGCTCAAATAGGTGTTAGTACACTCGGAGGTGGATCCAGGGAGTCGATCGCCCTCCCAGAAGAAACTCTTATTTTGTATATAATGAGAACCTCCCTGGTTCAGTGTCTAAATTTTGGGGATGACATGGAGTTGAACACAGGTAAATTACCTTACGTTCACCTTCTAAAATGAACGCGAATACGAAAGTAAACACACTAAGCTAGAGGTAATAATCTGCATGAATGATAACTCAAATTCGATTAATAATTGGTTCATTTATTTTCAATTAATGTGTAATGTGTTGTGTGTCAAATTCGGGTATTTCATTGTGCCAGATCAAATACGGCATCTCTAAACATTGAATCGCTGACAACAGATTTAGAAAGTAACTCATACCTCCCATGTCCCTAGTAGTCGTTGGAAATGATGACCAGCTCTGCAAAGGCGATCCCAGATAGTTGGCGTGATCGATGGTCCTTAGGTCTTCTGGATGTCGCGGGTGAATTTCACAAACAGCGAGGCGTAATCTTT
The DNA here is from genome assembly GCF_964235325.1 of Thermobia domestica. NCBI lineage: Eukaryota > Metazoa > Arthropoda > Insecta > Zygentoma > Lepismatidae > Thermobia > Thermobia domestica. Next base: position 32,057,156 of record NC_137460.1, read on the forward strand.
TACTTTCTCATGGTAACGACGATAAAATATAATTTAACTGAATTCAACATAAATTATTTGTTTTTATAATTCGACTGTAAACGTATACGTTCGTTATCTTCGGATACTACTATTCGATTTCGCTCTCCGAGTTCTCTCCGCCTCTGAACTTTCTCTACTTCTCTTACTACTGAACTCTACTTCTTCACTACTTCTGAACTCTACCCCCGAGACCTTCCATCCTCTGGTTTTTGTTGACTTCCTCAAATCTGGAATCTGCATTCTCACCATGACGTCAGAAGTGTGTTCTCTTTCTGCTCCAGGAAACTTCTCATTTTCGTCATTGTTGTACAGCGATTTAATCATTACAATCCCTAGAATGTCTGTGTCCGCGATACTTGGCAATTCTGGCATACACGAAATTGTCTGTGTTCACAAACATTCTATAAACTTCATGACATTAGATTTCTGTAATTCTCTCCAGTAATACGTAATTTAGATTTTGTTCTCATTTTTAACAATTAGAATAATCTGCCGAAATGTAGTTTCCTTAATACCAATGAAATATAATCATTTTATAAACTAAATGCAATGCCAAGCTTTTATGTAATCTGTTTTGTTATTCGTTTCTTTCTTAACTCTGTTTTGCTCAACGTAATTTAATGATTAATATTTGAATTTTACTTGTACATGAAAAGATTAAGTCAAAATAGAAATTTAAATAAAATAAATAACCAAATATATGCGTTCTGCCACAATAAATAAAACTCATTCCAGAGTTTAGAGCTCTTAAAAGTAGCTCTAAGTAGCAGTATTACACCTCCCTTCAGAAGTCCGTCCTGGATCCGCCCTTGTGTAGCAAATTGTCGATAATCACAAAACACTTATTTTCAGTTCTCTTATGCTTTTCTGGAAACCTGTACCCTGCTGAAGGTCCATGTGGAAGCATAAACAGCACTTCAACTTTACGTAAGTCATGATTTATTCATAATTCTGCTACACACCACTGGTTATCATACGTATATGCAAGGACGCCGATCCTGGGGGGGACCCGCGCTCCCCAAAGCTGATGTGGCCCTTATTGTATTTATGAATATACAATATTTGGCATAGTTTGAATACAATTTGTCTTAAAATCCTCATATATATGCTTTCTGCATCTGAATGCGAGTGTAGGACAAAATCCAAGCCAAATTCTGGTAAGGCGGACAAAATCCAAGCGGATAAAATTCAGAGGAGCAGTATCATGTGCGTAGCTGTGGTATGTGCCTGTGAACACCCTAATTAAATTTTATGTTTGTTTCTTTCTTTAATTGTCATGCATTCTAAAGTTTTATCTGTAATTCTTCAATTTATTGAAATAATATTTCATTTACGTTTAAAAAACTGAAAATCCAATAAAATATGTAAGATTGACACAGTAAGAGTGCAGATGAGCTTTAATTACTCATAAAATAGTCTGGTCACTGCTAGGACATGCCCAGGTGAATCCAATTTAGGGTGATCAGAAATATTTTGACTAAAAAGAGTATACTCACATAAATTAACCAGAAAATGAAAGCACTGGCTTGCTATATCAGAGATAACAAATAACAGCAAAGCAGCCCAGTCTTAAAAAAAGTACACTACTTAATTCTATTTTATTTATTGAGAATTAAAGTAAAAATAAAATTAAAATGATATGATTTAGATAAAAGAAATACTTCTCTACCCTCAAAGTATTTACTTCAGTTACACTTGTCAAAATAACCAATAATATATACATTTTCATTTAGTTTGTCTAGACACATTTCGATTTTCTAGATAACGCTTTTACATTATTACATTATTAAAAATACACACTACATATTTCACATTTTGATCATTTCTGACGAAAATATGACTAGTATATCATAATTATTTGTTTCAAAATATACATAAAACATTACCAACATACAAATCAAGACTTCTGTATGCCACCTCATAAGAATGGAATTAAAATACTCCAATGATTGGTCTCACAATAATATGCTGAGTGTCTTAAATGTATTATACTGTATATAATAAAATTGAGAAGAAAATACATACTTTTACAATGTATTTGTACACACATAATATTTTTACATACTTTCATATGGATGTGATAAGTAATTAAAGCTCATCTGCACTCTTACTGTGACAATCTTACATGTTTTATTGGAATTTCAGTTCTTTAAAAGTAAATGAAATGTTATTTCAATAAATTGAAGAATTGACAGATAAAACTTTAGAACGCATGACAATTGAAGAAAGAAACAAACATACAATTTAATTAGGGTGTTTACAGTTACATATCACAGCTGTGAACATGATAGTGTTCCTTGGATTTTGTCCGCCTTGTCAGAATTTAGCTTGGATTTTGTCCTCTTGGATTTTGTCCGCGCCCCTCTGAATGCCCCCCCCCCCCCAATTTACAGAGATATCTGCGCTTTCGCGCATATGTATGTAACACAAGTTTCTTTTTGCAGACTTCTTAAATCTACACTTTGAATTGCAGAAGCTCGATTTTGGGGGAAGCATGAAGTTAGTTTATGGTGACCCGTTACTGACATAAACTTCACCATTTTCCGAAAGCCAAAGGTGACTTCGTTGATTGCCAGTTACTGGGCGCACACTTTCCAATTCTTGCTTTTTTTTCTTCCAGAAGTTGTCGAATTCAGTTCCAGGCAACAAACGAGAGTAATACGCGGAGTTTGTACTTACACTATACTCACGAATTCTTCTGCGGTTTTAATACTTTGTATCTGTTTTTGCCTAAGGCTATGCCGCATTGCCACATTCTTTACAACTCACCTCCCCGCCCCCAATACGTCGCAGAGGCCCTAGCATGGCCGGTTTCACTGCAAGACCACTGCTTTGTCGGACCTGTCTGCATCTCGAACATCTAAAGCGATTTTTAAAGTGGGATGTAGCACCATCAGAAATCACTGACACGGTTTGGGAAATTGTAGACACTTATTTCCACGTATTCAAATCTTTTTCTATAACAGATATTTTCGCTTTTCTTCGAGTATTTTTTAGAATCTTGTCTGTAGCTATGAGTATATGAGCCGAATCGTGTGTTTTGTCGTCGCTTATTACAACACAACTGTCAGTTGTTCCATATTCCGATAATAACTCGAAATTTCACTTTGCAGAATAACAGTCCAGTTTTCAACGAAGTCCACATGAAGTAAAATAGAATTTATATCTTGAAATTTTATACGATGCTTTTCGGTAGCAACTAATTCTCTTTGGATTTTCTTGATGTAGTCATGAGTTACAATTCTTACAGTTAAACCAACAATGTACGATACAAAAACAGAAAGTGGCACAGTTTTTTTTTTTTTTTTTTTTTTTTTTTTTAACGAGATCATTGTTTACAGCTGTCATTTTCAACGGATCATACTACTAAAGGAAATAGGTCACTCATGACAGCCTCAATACAGGTTGCACCTTTGATTTGTTGCAACGCAGTAGCAGCTAACTTAAAATTTCCACAATACATACATACACACACACACACTCCCTTCGCAGGTTGCGGACTGACCCACTTTAGTCGAGTACTATAAAATTAAGAGTGACCCATTCTTATGCTGAGATTGTTCTGTTTAAAAAGTACGTAAATTTCTTTGATGGAATGTGTAAGAAAATGTTTCGATTTTTTTGAACTTTTTGTCCTTTTTCGATCACTGTAATGACCTCGCACTTAATTGAGACTTTGTGTGGATCATTCCAAATCCCACTGAGGTAAAAGTTCAGGCTTTTTATAGATCATCAGAATTTATTGGATGGCCATTTTAAGTAAACTTAAAATTTGTGTGTTTCGTAATCGTAATTTCCATTTCAGATTACTTCGGTTTAACAAAACGGACGAGAAGGGGGAGGCTCATTTTACTATTCCTGAGAGCTTTTTTGATCAAAATAATAAAAAACCAGTCGCGAAAACCTTTTATTCTTTATTTAATTAATGTGAACCACAAACATCATCAAGTCATTGCACTTTTATTGTTTCCAGTGTTGCTAACTGTGACATCAAAGTTAACGAAACCGCTAATTTCGAAAGGCTGTACTTAATTCATGAAGCATTGGTCGAGAATCGTATTTGCTGTGTTTATTATTCATTTAAAGTTAAACCAACTGACAAAATTTCAGAATTTTTAAAGATGGTGTTTCGGAGAAAATGGCGATTTTTGAAAATTTTACAATTTCTCGAATTTGTTTGCGACAAAACGGTTGCACACAGAAGCGGTACATTTTTTTTCTTTTTTTGGAAAGCGGATAACTAGGTGTCACCAAGCGTGAAAGCAGAATTTTAAAATTCGAACCTGAAGTGCTCGAAAAAAATTCGCAAACTTCGACTTTTCAGATAAACTGACGTTCATTTGTTAATTTATGTATAAAACGATACGCATGCGCAAACCAAACTATAATAAAATATAGTTTATTTATATCCCTATGTACATACCATAACAAGAATTATAACTCTACCTGTTTCCGAAGCTGAATGGTGGGGCTCCGAAGTTGACCATTTTCCATGTTTTTTACATATCATAAATTGTACTCCCTGTCTTTGATGGCCCATTACATGGCTGGAAATTTTTTTTCGATAAAAGAAAAAAATATAGGTCCCTTAAAAGCATGTCTAGTTGCTATAAAAAAGGAGTTTCAACAATATCTGAGATGGTGATGGTATATGCTCTGCCTGAATATAGATGGAAGGCCATAAATGTATACTTACTTACAATATGATCTATGCAAGTAAATATGTGGGGGAAAGTGTTATAGTAAGTCCACATACTTTTACACCGCTAAGCAGTTTAAATTTGCATGAAAGTGGATTTTCTAAACTAGATTCTACTACTGATATAAACATATTAAATTTTTAAATGTTACAAACAAATTGGTTTGTGTAACTACCAGAAGACACATGTCTCAACATTTTATCAAAATAAGCGAATATAAATTTATGTTCACAATATTTGCAAGATACCAACTTACCTTTATATTTTGCATGTAACATTGCCACATGACCTTACGACCTTTCTTCCTAGCTATTTCTCGAAATTTCATGCCTTAATTCACATATAAGAGAAGTTCGAGTACCTATTCAGAAATTCGTGTCAAAGACAAGAGACAGACCGACGTCTATTATTAACGGTGGTTCGGGGAGTATTGATATTACTTCACCTCTATTTTTACAGAAATTCTACATTACTTTACAAACTGGTTCCTTTTCATCATTTGTAAATTAGTACTTCGCTACTTTTTAGTGCAAATAGAAATGTCACTAAAGAAGTCATGTTATTAGTTATAAAAAGTAGTCAACGAATTTTAACTTGTTTAATCTCCAAATTATTTAAAACCTAGAAGTAAATCATAATAAAGAAAACAAAGTAATTAGTGATATGATTCTCATAATTTGGAAGATAAAGAAATGAAAATAAATTCGTTTCCGGGAATTTATATGCCAAGGGAAAAAACCCGGGAATATGCCCAGTTTTTATTTTCCTTCCCACCGGAAATATTCCCACTGCCCATTACTAGTCACGTTACAATTTTAGATCGTTAAACAAATACAAATAACAAGAATACAATTACAAATAACATATACTTCGCTAGTTATCATGCTCTATAATTTAGTGAAGATTTAAAGTCACTTACATTCGTAATATAACACGGAAGAATCAGCTATACTAATAGTCATAATATTATTAGCTTATAATGTTTTACACCCGTATATTTAAACTGTGCCAAGAAATACATTGCTCCGCTTTTATAAATGCGATGGTTGAACGTAGTAAATATCGATTTTTTAAGAAGGAAGGGTATATGTAATTAATATCTACTTGGGTCAGTTTTCTAAGTCTAGGTTTTATTCATAGCAAACAAGTAAAGGTCATAGAAAAGTAACAGCAAATAGAAATGTAACTTTATACCGGGACACTTCTACATGATGGAAACAAAACAATAATTGTAATTAAGTTTACTTTCTCTTTTAGATTTCATACCCAAAAATAAATTTATAAATAAAATAAAGGATAATTTTGGAACTGGGTTGCCAAAATCAGGTAAAATCACCATATCTCTAAAAGAAATCGGTTGATGTTACGTATGTGTAATTACAGAGTACTGACATAACATAAACTGACCTAACCTAGCCTAAACTTCAAAAACAGAAAATATAGGAAGAAAGTACGAATTTCAAGCAAAGAATTCTAGACCCCCAAATACAAATATCCTAACCTAAACTAATCTAACCTACGTAAACCATAAAAAATAGAAAATAAGCAAGAAAGGATGAACTTTAAGGAAAATATTCCGGCCCGCCAGTTTCAAAAATTAGTAAAATAAATTTATTTATCTCCCTGATTGTGTGTATTTACTCGTTATTGCTTGAAAAGATCAGCTTTATGTAAAATATGAGGTTACATTGTAGCAGATTGCATAAGCACCGACAGAGATAAGACACTGGGAAATGGGGGAAAGCTCAAGCTTGCCCACGACACGAGACTAAAGAGAGTTTTTTCTAGTACAAATATACGCCCTTCAATTAAGAACAGTGTCTCTCTCAGGTATATTTTGGGATGACCTTTCCGTCCACCAATGTTTTTTAACCGCCCTAGGGCTGAGATATGTTTAGTTGCGATTGTATGTTACTCTTGCTGGACATGTCGCTGAAGACGTAATATCGAAAGAATGATCGTTTATGTTATCCATCCAAATGTGAAAAAGTTCGCATTTCTAATCTACTTTATACTTACTTACATGTAGCCCGAAAAAGGAACTTGAATACTTTTCATGATCACTGAGAGCAGCGCAAGGCATCATAACATCGATATTTTCTGTGTGAGCTATGAAAGTGATAAGGGAAAAGTCCTCAACTATGAAGGTGGTAGAAACTTTAACAGACGTGTTTTCATTATCTTTAAAGAACATATTGCATATTAAATGAGAAAGGTTACTTTAATTGCAAAAGGCTTGTGTTCAGTGTTAAAGCAAAGGCATTTCAGATTTTGCTGAAAGGGACAAGACTCTCCAGCAATGTAAGTAGAGTTTCGCGTTTTCCATTACAATAATAATATACAATTTATTAAAATGTATGACTGCCTAGGATTAATTTTCTTCTTCTCTAAGATGCGCTCCTTTCAATTGTTGACGTTCTTGTCAAAACTTGCCTGCGTTATACACGAAAAGGAATGGCTATGGGAGTGTTATGGATCACTTCATTTCGCAGCTAATCCATAATCATTTTTCACAAGTTATATAGATGAGGAGAAGGCACCGTGACAAAGTCTTCTCAATTACTTGTAGTTGAGTTTAGTGTCCCGTTCATCAGCGAAGCTATATGAGACAACCTTCTGATTAACGTGAAATTCAAACCACATGAGCTCCCGCGCGAAAGGCGCATACGCTAACCGCTTAGCCACGAAGGGACTTTTTTCAGTTACTTAATAAAGAAAGAAAGTGAACCCTTTAAGCAAATTAATGTTTTGAAAATGTTCTAGGAAAAATACGGATATAGTACGTTCAATAGGACATATGCATCCGTGAAGAATGTTTTCGTTGTTGGGAAAGTATAGTGGTTGGGATTTTTATTTTAATCGTGATTTATATTCGGTTGAAAACTTGGGGAAATTATAAGTATTAGGAGACATCAAGACTACTACCATGCTGCTATTTGTTAGAATTTCACCTCCAAAAAGAAATGACAATAATGCAACCAAACTCAGACGATTTGTACAGTAGCATATGACACACGACTGATTGGAATTCCAGCGCAATGCTGCATTTGTTGGCTCAGCAGCGTCCAAGGTTCGATGTTCAGGATAGTACCGCCAGAAGTCAAAATGTACAGTGGAATTTTTAGAACATTCATTTAGTGGAAAGTGGACAAGTGAAGTGAAAATATATAGGGAAAGGTCATTATATGTTGTGGTTGTCAAAAATTGGAATAGGCGTTTGCATTTCAATGAGACCAGACTCAAAGTATGTCAGCGTCTGAGAAGGTGAATTTCCATATCGCGAAATTGAGAATTGCCATGATAGTGATACACATTTTTAAGGAATCAACGAATGAAAATCGTACGCAACAGCAATAAGGAAGGGTCCCAAGTAAAGTGAGCACTTTTCAAATGCCTGACAACTGCCCGCGTGACCGTGAAAACAGTAAGTCGTCGTCCAGTGGTAGACTGGCATTAGGACATTGGGCACGATAACAAGAGTTGTTTTGTCTGCGGCAAGGGAAGTCGACTCGACGGTTTGACAGCGTGTACAGAACACAATTGGCAGCACATATCTTTGTTGGCTTCCATTGACTTAAAATTACAACTCAGTTTATACTAGTGTGCCAATTGCCAGTGGGTCACGTTTTCGGGCAAGCCTCGATTCGACTACTTCTACGCTGATAACACATATATAAGACTACCCTGTTAGGCGCAGTGTACAAGGCCGAGCTTCATACGGGAGGTGTATGATGCCGAACGGTTCCATTTCATAAACTTCCTGCTGTTGTCTATCTACTGAATCCCGCAATGAACGCTAAAAATCGGGAAATTTATAGTAGTCTTTGTCATGCTTTTTAGACAACTCCGGACGATATATTTCAATAATATAGTGTATCCTGGAATCTACTAACGTTCTTCGGGTCCCATTCCCTGGCCTGCACTATCGCCTGAAATAACACCAATGTTGTATATTTGGGGGATACGGTTAGTGGTGACTTTTTTCGTAAATGTTGTTCAGCATTTAGCGCCCATCTGTTGTAAACTCTCAAGGAACATATCAATGTTCGTTTTATTAGTTGCGGCGACCTATAGAGGCTCAGATTGCAAGATGTAGATGTGACCTGTACTGATTAGCGAAGTTCGAAATGTATACAAAGGTTTGTGTTTATCGTAAAGTCATATGGGCTTTGGTACTAGAATAATCCCCCTTGAATAAAGTTCTGTGTACGCTACTGTATTCAGAACAAATTATTCTTACCACAAAATGAATTTAGATTTAATCAAGTAACACTATTCACTAAAATTTGTTAGAAATAAAATAGTTAACTAAAATTCATAATTCCTTTTTCAACAATTCAAGTAGAGACAAATCATTGTAATATTCTATTAAAGCTACCTCCAGAACAATAACAAAATTTAATTTAATTTTTTAAGACAAGACAGTAGTACTAAAAAATAGACAAGAATATTCACCAGGTCTGTAGCCTAACACTAAGACAGTGGAACAAAAAGAGGTGGGCTAACTTCAGTTCACCTTACATTTTTGCTCCATATTTTTTAATATATTTTTGTAAGCAAATAACTGAAACTTTCAGATAGAGTTCGAGGTCGTCGCAGGGAGCTCAGACTTCGAGCTATGGGCCTGCTTGTTGCCCATAAACAGTTGGATCAGGAAACAAAACAAAGGGGGACACGCCATGCAATCTGTCTTCCTACTGCCAACAATTCTGACGCAGAAGAGTGAAAATAACCTTATGGTGTACTCATAGCTTTTAAGTAACCTCCAAATAAATATATGTAGCTTTTTTTCGTCGTAAATTATGTTTAAGAATAGCTTGAAAATGACACTAAAATACTGGGAACTCATCTCCCACAACCATAATATTGAAGTCTGGTCCCCTAGAATCCGGCATCTATGGCAGACTCTTACCTGGAACTGCCCAGGGGAGTCTATACTTCCCTGTAACTTACAGTCGTTTCCTCTATATATATAAATGTATATGAAACTTAGCCTCCCCAAAGATAACATTGGTCCCCTATTTTAGTCTTCTGGCTATGGATTATAGTAAGTTGTATTACTACTTCATCATTGTGTAGCAATTCTAGCTCATATATTGCCTCCTGTTATGTTTTATATGAATATTATTTTTCAATACGGTTTATGCCAAGCCCTTTAGAAGCTTTCAATTTCTAATGTCATCGAGTAACGTTCCTTTCACGTCATTTCGTGTTGGTTTACTTGCTTAAACGTAATATATTCAATATTAGAGCACACTATATTTGACTAGAAGACAAGATTTTACTTTAGATATGTATTCAGCATTGTCAGTTCGTTCTGAAGCCAGTATCTTATATAATCAAGGTACCTGTAAGTATTTTTTATTCGCTTGAATACACTGAAATCTTTCGTACAATATTCAACATCAATATCTTAAAAACAATAAAAACAGTACATAAATAATCGCTGACACTAAAATAACTACTTTCTGTAGCAATATATTTTATGCGATTCAGGCCATCAAGTGTGAAGAAAAGGAGAGAATTGTACTGGAATTAAACTTCGGTAAAATGGGGAGTTTCGTTATGAGACGCAAATTGTACTCTAGCCATTGTAACATTGAACTACGACATACACGCAGATTTAATAAGAATTGCTTGTATAGCAATGTCTAACACACTTATGTCCAATTCAGTGTATTTTGCATTTCTCATACACCACGAAACCTGAATCAAAAAATGGAATATTCAAAAGTTCTTCCATAAGAACTGTGTACGCAGGGCGGAAATAACCATGTTGCTAGTGGTTGTTAATCATCGATAATTGCGAGGTGCAACAGATAGCTGAGTAGTGAATACTTTTAATATTAATGCTTTTTTGATAGTGAAATTCCATCTAGTATGCAGCTGCAAGAAGGCAAGACAATCTACGCTATAATGTACGGTCTTGGGTCATATTTGGAAAGTAACTTTAAGAATAAAATGGATAATTTACATATTTGGTAGTCCAGTGTGTTTCAATCTTCGATTAATACCTTTCAGAGAGTCGGGAACGGAAGTAAATAAAGATAAATGTAATTAAGGTCTAGTAGCGGAAAATATGTTTTAAAAACCATTTTGAATTTTTTGATAGCCATGTCTGTATTTTCATCCTTAATTTCAAATACGGCAGACAATACTAACAAGAACTTCTGCAAGTGGAACTACGATTAAAAATGAATGCTAATCTTTTGTTCTTGAAGATGATGAGGGAGCTACAAATGCCAAGCACTAATTCGCAATAACTGTGCTGTGTAAACTGATAAATTTCGTCGAGTTTTGGAAAGGTGTTTGAAATTCTTCCTTTTATTTAATGTTGTATAATGTATGAGGCTCACACAAACATACAACTGTAAGCAATAATAAAAGAGTTTTTAAAACCAGAAATTACGTACAGGGGTCTATGTCAAGAGGATGTAATAGAAAAAACAAGAGATTTCTTGATATTTAGTGTGATACAGTGAAAATTTTAATAACATATGGTCAAAGGAACAAATAAACCTTCCCTTGTGTTCTTCGAATAATCAGTGCACGAAAGCAATTTTATGTTATTAGACTTCGGTATATTTGGGTCATTGAACTCCCGAACACTGTTTGAATGGATTAAAGAGTGCGTCACAGATTAGATATAAGAAAAATTCGTACGTGCCCATGCATGGACTCAACGTCAGCTTTGAAGTGTTGAGGGTTTGGCAAGATTTATCCTATGAATAAACTGGCCAGTTACAACTTGTTACTATTGATTCTTGTTGACTTCATACTATACATTATGCGTTCGAAAGTACAGTGAAGATAATGGAGTGGGATCTAATTAGTTTTCTACGATCAATACTTCTTCAAAGATGTCCTTTGTAGAAGACTAGTACTTATTGCCATAACTAGATTATACCTACTTTCATTAAAGGCTAGTTCTATTTAGTGGCTTCAGATCGGGAAAGTTACACAATTAGCAACTCAAGGAATACTTGAACGAAGTAAAATGAACATTCAATGAGCATCATGTTTCAGTTTACTTATTTTGGAAAATAAGTTAAAGAAACAAATTGTTGAAATCGGAGTCGGCTTTTTTCTTTTCCTGGCTGAAGAAACGCTTCCTTTCTAAGAAAGTTTCAGACAAATGATCCATCAGCACCAATTCTATACGATTGACTATTTATGTTGTTAAAAAGTATATTTCACCGAATCCTAGAGATAATGTATTAAGGAAGATATAACATCCTGAAATTGGTCAACAAAGAACTAAAATGTACTGCATGCCAAAGCAGTAGATAACACTGTTCTACACACATTTTGTTACATAAATGAAAACACCCGCTCGTAACTAACTTGAAATGCTGAATACGAAAATGAAATTAAAAACTCCGATTGGCCCGCGCTAGGGCCTTAGGAAGTAAGAGACCCAGCGAAATTGCAAAGATTTTTCGTCAAATAATAGCAGTTTTACGTAGAACCGGGGGTCCTAGTACCTCTAAATTATTAATTTGTGGGAATGACCCATTGACCCGTCTGGTTATCGACCTATGTTGCGAGTATATTTTGCCACCAATCTTGACATAATATATTGGATTGTGATGTTGCCAGACCTTGAACAGTGTTGCCACATATAAAAAGTATGTAAACGCTTAGATATCCTTCCCCCCTGTTACGCCCAAAAGCGAGCCAATCGGACTTTTCTAATTTCATTTTCGGATTCAGCATCTCCAAATTAGTTAGGAGCGGGTGTTTTCATTTATGTAACAGAAGAAAGTTATATTTTATAGAAAAGTGTAATGGCTTTACACTTCTTTTCATAAAACTTAGACTCCCTTCCAGAGTCCAAGTTCAGAAAGTTGAACCTTAATCCTTATGTTCCGTGGATCTGCTTACAAAAAAAGCATATACTCCCTTCATTTTTCTATCGAGCAACATCCATATTCTATATCCCCCTGACACCTCGCGTAGAGCCGTCTCTACAAAAAACGACATTTGCCCGTTCGTTCCTGCAGATATCTCGAGCTTTCCTGAGTTGAAACCTTTTGTAGGGTAATTTCTACAGTTCAGATTTTGCTTTCGTCAGACTAACAATAGCAGAAGCGCCTTATGTTATCCGACAGCAGTTGAACATTCCGCCTGCTTCATGTTGCGATTCCGTCTGGGCGTCAGGAGGGTAATAAAAATAGATTTGGAAATATACAAGTGGCATATAGAAAACAATCATAAATGTAGATAAAATCAAGAACTGACATACTGCATTAAGTCACACATAAAACTTTAGATTGTGCACAGTCAAAGGAATACTAACGAAATAAACAAAAGCAAATCAGTGATGTGCTTTAGGTAATGCGAATAACCACATAGAGATGTGTACCACTGTTCACTATAGTGGAGCTTCGAATCCTATCTATAAAAATGTATCTATATTGACGAGGAGCCATCCTTGTATGAATAAAAGAAATACCATTCATATGTAATAATGTACATTAGAATATACATATTAAATAAAACCTTAATTTCTTTCCTTCTTTTTTATGTATACTTTAAAACAGAAAACAATGTGGAAAGGTGCAAGTCTTAGAAACTAATTCTTGACTATTATACGCTAGGAAAATCGTTGTAGAAGAAGTTACATCAAAGTTACATTGACCATGAAGTTTCATCGATACTTGTAGAAGTGTCCGTTCTGAGTACGGGAAGATAAAACCAGAAATTTCCATAGAGTGGAAATTGTCCTTTTCCCCCCCTTAAGCTTTATTTAATTAACAAATACTACATACTCAATTTTGTTGGTCTGATATGCTTTCACCCTCTTTATTCAATGGAAGCTAATTGCATCTTTGTGTTGTGCTATCTCCCCTTCAGCATCAAAACTCTTTGAACTACTTTACTTCTTTGTTCATATAATAATTTTATCATCGAAGTTGAATTGTTACTGCGTGCGTTGTGAAACTGTCACTGGTCCAAAACCACTTTGGACCATTTGCTGTAAAGTACAATGTCCAATTTGAACGAAATTCCATCCCCACAATCTGTATCTGTAGAATGCATGCTGCTTTCGTCATGAGCCACTGTGAACGGCAGACTGAATTTAGGCCGTGTCCAAAATTGAAAAGTTCACACATTGAACATACACGATTGAGAGCTACAGATGGAGTACACATTAATTGTGTACACTTCATCAAATTAGCTTTGTGATCCGCACTTGGTTCCAGCAACTCATCGTGATGAAACACGGAGTATTGATAACAAAGAAGAAAGAATTTCGCCTGCTAGAAAAAAAAGCTCACTTTTTTAGATAAATGACTTTCCAGTTACATTAAATATATGTTACAGATTGAAAATATGGGGCAACCATAAAAAGACTTAAAAGTTCCTTTCACGTACGACAACTTCAGCTTTACCATCTCAGCAAATATTTATCATTTCGAGTTTCTCTCTCGTATCCCAAAAGCTTCAGCTTTACCATACAATGACAAGCAAATATTTGTCATTTCGGATCTCATAAGCGCACATTAACAGGAGCGGAGCGTGAAGGCAATAACTGTATAGTCTACATATTAAATTATATGCACAATAAGCTAGTAACAGCATGAAAATCTCTAAACTGTTGGAGGTGTTCTATTTTATTAGGCATGCTTGCGCGAGGGAATATTTATTAATCCACCAGAAGGAAAGTTGCACTGGTGATTAGGGCGCTGATGACACTTAGGAAGTAACTTAGGAATTTCATTCCAAGTGAAAGCAGGCAACTTTCAAGAGCGTTAGGGCCCAGAAAATACTGCATGGAACGCTATTTACAATAGTGTGGCTCAAAACTACTATTAAATAGAGATGCAAAAAAGCCGGCTTTTTTGAATCGATGGTTTTTTTCACATAAAAAGCCGGCTTTTTTGGGAAAAAAAAACGAGAATTTTGGAAATTTTGGCTTTTTTCAACTTCATGATTTTTCTATCTAAATAGCTTTCTTATAGTATATTCTATAGTTAGATAAGAATTCCATGACCTGAATGTGATATTTCGCTCTGAAATTCACCATCAAGATGGATGGAGCACGTGTTTTACGAATTAAAGCTAACATGAAGAATGTAGTATTTGAGGGTAATTTTAGAGGCTATTTAACTTTATTTTAACTTTTGAGTTATCGACATCTCTTTTCTTCTCTAGTTTGTCATCCGTGTTTCATTTCTAAGAGCTTTTAGTACTCTAGCTTCTAGCGCAAAAGTTAAACTTGCCCGTTTTTCTATTTATCCGTCAAAGCGTACGTTTTTCAATATATCCGTCAAGCCGTACTTCCATATTTCTGTTATACTGTAGCTGTGAAGTGATTTAGCAATAATTTTCCGGACACAATCTTGAATACCAATTTATACAAATAATCAGTAGCGGATTTAGAAAAGTACTTTAGGAGGTTTTTTTCTGATTGTTTCGTTTCCTAAAAAGTCCTAATTTTATTTGGGAAGTGCTTGAAGTTTATGAGTACAGGCATAATATTTCGTTTCGTTTATATGTTTAGCAATAATCTTCCGGATACAACTTTAAAAATCATTTTATACTGAGAATCAGTGGCGGATTTAGAAAAGTATTTTGGGAAGGGTTTCTTACTAATGTTTAGTTTTTTAAACATTCGTAATTTTTATTTGACGGGAGCTTAAAGTTTATGAGTAAAGGCATAAATAATAGATATTTCGTTTGCTGCAGACATTCCGTAACTTTGGGGAACGGGCTTCAGTCCGAAAGACCGCCCCCCTAACCTTCGCAAAACCGTCACTCCTGGTAATTAGTAATAATAACGATTTAAAAACAATAAAAAAGGAAGTCGCCCAACTCACAGTACACGCACTATTTCTACATTCACAGATGGAATGAAGAAAAGCTTTGTCAGAATGGTCGAATGCTGGTTAAATCCCGGACTTCCCGATAGAAGCGCAAAAGCTAATCACTCAGTCATGTTTGTTGTGGAGTTGTATTTAGCTTACCTTAAATATATTCCGTAGTTTTTTTGGGGGGGGGGAGGGGAGTTCCGTAATGAAATGTTGAATCCCTCTTGTTAAAAATTCAGAAAACTTGAGGATTGGGTAAACTGTGATGGTGGTTATATAAAACTTAACTGTAGAATTTCAAGAATATACAGAACCAAAAGCTCTAGATGTGCAGCCTTTAAGTGTATCATATAAATCTAAGTATTTCTCTTATGTTTTATTTTAATTTTATTTTGTTTCAAAAAGAGGGTATGGAATATTTTGAAGTAAAAATACTACATACTATTTTGCTAGTTATTTGTGTATTCTTTAAAAAGAAGTGTTTACTTTTAGGGTTGGCTGGTTTACACCAACTTTTTTTTTTAATAACTGGTTTAAACCACAAAAATAAAAAGAATAAAAAAAGCGAATCGTGTGAACTTCATGGTAACGTTTCCGGATATCAAACCACCTGCAATAGTTTTATTTCCCTTTCACCTTTTAATCAAGGTGTCCCATGTTCAATTCTCGGTCGAACCACAAACCTTCTTTCATGCGTAACCCAAGTAGCGGTTCGGATGTCAGTTTAAACGAAAGTCTTCTCCTTGATAACCTCGGTATTTCGTAAGGATGTTAAGCCTAAATATACGAAACAAACCAAATTGTATATTTCTGCATGCCTAAATGCGTGTTGTTTTATAAAGAAGCCAATATTGCTTAAATATATTGATAGAAATTGGCAAAATTTATCGATTGCCTACGTAGCTTCCAACATTAGCTTGGATTGGACTTTCAATGATATCTACGTACCGGTACTAAATTTGTAATTTAATACCTCAGTTTTAGCGTACTGATTATGGTACGTTGACCTTTAAATTTTATATGCAAAGCAATAACAGGATTTTCCCGTTATTGTCTTACATTTCAAGTAATGACGGGATTTTCCCAATGGCTAGGGCGGGAGATTCTCAACTTAAGAAATTTACTGACCGCACTTCTTTAAGCTTATGGGGGTTCTTCCGGCATAACCCCGCTGTTGCATAATAACATCAAGGCGAAACAAACTTATTTCTGTGAATATGTAATATAAATACATAAAGCAAAAAATCTAAGTCAAAAAAGCCTGGTTAAACCAAAAAAGCCTGGTTTAAACATCCCCCAAAAAACGGGTTTTTGGCATTTTCAAAAACAACCACGGTTCTTGCCAACTCTGCTTACTTCTGTATATAGGAGGTTAAAAAATTCTTATTATATACATTGGTTAATCCTGTGGAATTCATAATGTAAATATGTTGAAGAAAAATTGTTTGAAATATTTTTTCGAAATTCATAGTTTATTTTCGATGTTTTATATTATTATCAGCATCAACCACTAATTAAATGATTTTTTATGTTATAGAGAAGCGATACAAAGTCTGTTTTATCAATTTAAAGCAGTATTTTGAAAAAAGCCCAAAATTTCCCAAGCAAAAAAGCAAAGCAGAAAAAACCGAGTTTTTTTCCAAAAAAGCCGGTTTTTTTCCGAGCCCTTGCATCTCTACTATTAAAGAGAGTTCAAATTGTGTATAATTGCTTCCTGTATATTAGATTACACATAATAATAATGTAGTTGTGATAGCTGTACTGTATTGCTTCAGTTACAAGCTTATTTCTATCGTATAACGTTAATAATTCCGTTCCTTAGACGTTACTCTTTCTTTGTGAATCTATGAATGTTATCCGTAAATCTTGGAAACCATGTTCCCATACCTTTAATCTGCACGAAAAATTAATACTTGCAAGGATGACAAGGAATAAAATGCAATACGAATCTGAAGTTAATTTTCACTTAACTTTAATCAGTGATGAAATTTACATATCCTAACCTATCATCTGCATTACAACCTGTAACACATGGTCCTGGAATTCCAGTACCTAACACACCGCAAGAACTACTGTATACAGATTCTGCTTCTAGTAGCACTGAATGTAATGATGAGATGTATGGTAGAGAAAAGGAAGTTCCTGAGCCGAACTTATTTACACAGCCCGAGTTTAACGATTTGGTGCGAGACCTGGATCTGTCCAAGCAAGCAGCGGAACTCTTAGCCTGAATGCTTAGTGAAAACAATGTATTTGCTTCAGGGACATCATATTCATACTTTAGACATCGTGAGAAAGAATTTGTACAATACTTTTCTACTAACGGAAACTTTTGCAACGTCAGGAATCTCATGATAAAACTGACAGGGGATGAATATAATGCAGAGGAATGGAGGCTTTTTAATGATTCCAACAGGTGAAGTTTAAAGGGTGCGCATCTTCACAGCAGCAACCAACAACCCTCTGTACCCATTGCTTATTCTAAACAATTAAAGGGGACTTACGAAGGTATAGAAATCTTTGAAAAAAATCAATTACGAGGGTCATTAGTGGTTATACGCTTTTTGGACAGCAGCAGGGATACATCAAATATCTATGCCACATTTACGAATGGAACAGCAGAGAACGCGATAAACTCTAGACTCAAATTGATTGGCCTGTCAGGGAAAGTCGCAATGAAGGAAGTAAAAATGTCTGCCTCGTGGACCCTTCATAAGTCATATTACCACATTTCCATGTTAAACTGGGCCTAATGAAACAATTTGTCAAAGCTCTGAATGAAGATGGTCAATGCTTCCAGTATCTAGTGACAAAATTCCCACAACTTTCAAGTGCTAAATTGAAAGAAGGAATATTTATTGGTCCTCAGATCAGTAAGTTGTTTAAGGACTTTGAACATTGTAGACAAGTGTTAAAAAGTAAGCATGGAGTGCATCCAGGGACGGGTATCGTAATTTCATGGGGAACAACAAACAGGAAAATTACAAGTACATTGTGTCTAATATGCTCCAGAAGTTTAAAACATTAGGGTGCAAATTGAGTCTTAAGATTCATTTTCTGTATCCACATTTAGACAGATTTCCTTCTAAATTGGGTGATTTAAGTGAAGAACATAGTGCAAGATTTCACCAGGACGTCAAGGCAGTTGAATTCCGCTATCAGGTCCGTTGGAGTTCAAAAATGCTGGCGGATTATTATTGGACGTTCGTACGGTAAGATTCAAGAACTACTCACAAAAGAAAGTCTAGTTTTAGGAGTTTCCAAGTGAAAAGGCAATAGACAAAAATTAGGTAACTTCTTTATCAATGATATATGCCTCGAGGATATTTGTTGCGGAAGAGGTGGTGGTATGGTGTGGGATATGGATTACCCGTATCATAGGGGAATTCTTCATCCATGAGAACCTAAGTAAGGACAGAAATATTGACATGCTGTAGGAACAGATATAGCTATCTCTGCTGAACCCAACAAGATGGTGCATTTTCGCTATATACATTATGTGTCAGAGAGTGGTTAAATGCACAGCTCACGGGCCACTGGATTGGTCATCCAGTACGAATTGAGTGGTCACCCCGTTCGCCTGATCTACACTCTCTCAGACTTTTATGTGCGGGACCATCTCAAAACAATTGTTTATCAAGAAAATCGCTGATCTCCGTCACAAATAACGAATCAGTCACACGTGTGACTGTGACGCCGAAGATGATATTACGTGTCCCACCAGGACCGGAGAAACGTCTTCTATTATGTGTAGCACACAACAGGGAACACATAGAACACATCTTTTAATATCCAACATACAAAATTTATTTCACAAAATTTCATTACTGATTAACGTTACGTAAAAAATAATTTCAGATTCGTATTTCTGGTGAAATTCTAGCCTAAATTCAGGTTTCTCGTGTCCCCTTTCCCATTCGAAATATTGGACCTGAATTAAAAATGGCGGATTTCAATATGGCTACCATGATGCCAAATAACACCATCTGGTGCGCCCACCTATTTACACGCTCCAAAGTTTCGTCATTTTTCCTCACGCCGTTCCAAAAAAAAATATCCCGTTGAACTTTCGCCTAACCCCGTACTAAACTTTGCAGGACAAAATCGCAAAAGAGTCAACAAATTTAAAATAATACTTAGTATAGTCTTTGTTTTGAACTTTGCTATATTATAAACGTAAAATAATTAAATCACGTGAATAATAGTATGAAGAGTTGATTCGATGTAAAACTATGTCTTTTTTTCTTGTCTATTCAGCTCTGACTATGTTCCGCTGTGAACAGTTAGCTGAGATAACACTTTTGTGTCTTGACGTCACGACGACTTTGCCAGTTTCAATAGCAAACAGATACTTGATTCTTAATTTTTTGGTTTTAGATGTTTTACGATTAACCGTTCGCTTAAAGGAAATACCAATGGATAATGTGTTATTTTGCTAAGGGTTATACTAAATTTGATCATTGATATTTATAAGTTTTATACGTTGTAATGCCACATGTATGACTATATCTATCTTAATATTCGTTTCCTGTTTAACTGCGCCTTAAGATGTAAACGTTTTGTAGAAAAAATCATTTAACTTGGAAATAATTGTTTACTATTCAAGTTTGAATTTATTTGTAATCCTTACATTCTTAAATTGAAATTAGAAATTGAGATCTTAATTTAAAAATGATTAGGTTGTGCAGTTTTGCGTATACCTTTCAATCAATGATTACTTTTAAATGTCATCACTTGAAAATAAATTCTCATGTAATTGGCTTCAAACAGAATAGAAAGAAGTGGTGGCCTTCCGTTTCTGAACCTTCAGATTTCTATAGCAACAGAGTGAGTTTTAGTTCAAATTGCTATCAAAACCTTTAATTTATCCAGATTATAGAAATAGATACTTAGTAGCTGTAGGAACACCTACTTATGACAGTATGATATTTGAATTCTAGGAGAGTTCTTGTCAGTATTTGCCAAAATTACTACAAAAATTAACTTTTTTAGGAGCCATCTTCAAATAATGAATGTAAGCAAATAGCTGATATTTGAGTAATATATATATATATATATATATATATATATATATATATATATATATATATAGATGCAAAAAAGCCGGCTTTTTTGAATCGATGGTTTTTTTCACATAAAAAGCCGGCTTTTTTGGGAAAAAAACGAGAATTTTGGAAATTTTGGCTTTTTTCAACTTCATGATTTTTCTATCTAAATAGCTTTCTTATAGTATATTCTATACTTAGATATAAATTCCATGACCTGAATGTGATATTTCGCTCTGAAATTCACCATCAAGATGGATGGAGCACATGTTTTACGAATTAAAGCTAACATGAAGAATGTAGTATTTGAGGGTAATTTTAGAGGCTATTTAACTTTATTTTAACTTTTGAGTTATCGACATCTTTTTTCTTCTCTAGTTTGTCATCCGTGTTTCATTTCTAAGAGCTTTTAGTACTCTAGCTTCTAGCGCAAAAGTTAAACTTGCCCGTTTTTCTATTTATCCGTCAAAGTGTACGTTTTTCAATATATCCGTCAAACCGTACTTCCACATTTCTGTTATACTGTAGCTGTGAAGTGATTTAGCAATAATTTTCCGGACACAACCTTGAATACCAATTTATACAAATAATCAGTAGCGGATTTAGAAAAGTACTTTAGGAGGGTTTTTTTCTGATTGTTTCGTTTCCTAAAAAGTCCTAATTTTATTTGGGAAGTGCTTGAAGTTTATGAGTACAGGCATAACTAATATTTCGTTTCGTTTATATGTTTAGCAATAATCTTCCGGATACAACTTTAAAAATCATTTTATACTGAGAATCAGTGGCGGATTTAGAAAAGTATTTTGGGAAGGGTTTCTTACTAATGTTTAGTTTTTTTAAACATTCGTAATTTTTATTTGACGGGAGCTTAAAGTTTATGAGTAAAGGCATAAATAATAGATATTTCGTTTGTTACAGACATTCCGTAACTTTGGGGAACGGGCTTCAGTCCGTAAGACCGCCCCCCTAACCTTCGCAAAACCGTCACTGCTGGTAATTAGTAATAATAACGATTTAAAAACAATAAAAAAGGAAGTCGCCCAACTCACAGTACACGCACTATTTCTACATTCACAGATGGAATGAAGAAAAGCTTTGTCAGAATGGTCGAATGCTGGTTGAATCCCGGACTTTCCGATAGAAGCGCAAAAGCTAATCACTCAGTCATGTTTGTTGTGCAGTTGTATTTAGCTTAACTTAAATATTCCCTGGTCTTTTTTTTTGGGGGGGGGCAGTTCCGTAATGATATGTTCAATCCCTCTTGTTAAAAATTCAGAAAACTTGAGGATTGGGTAAACTGTGATGGTGGTTCTATAAAACTTAACTGTAGAATTTCAAGAATATACAGAACCAAAAGCTCTAGATGTGGAGCCTTTAAGTGTATCATATAAATCTAAGTATTTCTCTTATGTTTTATTTTAATTTTATTTTGTTTCAAAAAGAGGGTATGGAATATTTTGAAGTAAAAATACTACATGCTATTTTGCTAGTTATTTGTGTATTCTTTAAAAAGAAGTGTTTACTTTTAGGGTTGGCTGATTTACACCAACTTTTTTTTTTTAATAACTGGTTTAAACCACAAAAATAAAAAGAATGAAAAATGCGAATCGTGTGAACTTCATGGTAACGTTTCCAGATATCAAACCACCTGCAATAGTTTTATTTCCCTTTCACCTTTTAATCAAGGTGTCCCATGTTCAATTCTCGGTCGAACCACAATCCTTCTTTTATGCGTAACCCAAGTAGCGGTTCGGATGTCAGTTTAAGCGAAAGTCTTCTCCTTGATAACCTCGGTATATCGTAAGGATGTTAAGCCTAAATATACGAAACAAACCAAATTGTATATTTCTACATGCCTAAATGCGTGTTGTTTTATAAAGAAGCCAATATTGCTTAAATATATTGATAGAAATTGGCAAAATTTATCGATTGCCTACGTAGCTTCCAACATTAGCTTGGATTGGACTTTCAATGATATCTACGTACCGGTACTAAATTTGTAATTTAATACCTCAGTTTTAGCGTACTGATTATGGTACGTTGACCTTTAAATTTTACATGCAAAGCAATAACAGGATTTTCCCGTTATTGTCTTACATTTCAAGTAATGACGGGATTTTCCCAATGGCTAGGGCGGAAGATTCTCAACTTAAGAAATTTACTGACCGCACTTCTTTAAGCTTATGGGAGTTCTTCCGGCATAACCCCGCTGTTGCATAATAACATCAAGGCGAAACAAACTTAGGCTATTTCTGTGAATATGTAATATAAATATATAAAGCAAAAAATCTAAGTCAAAAAAGCCTGGTTTAAACCAAAAAAGCCTGGTTTAAACATCCCCCAAAAAACGGGTTTTTGGCATATTCAAAAACAACCACGGTTCTTGCCAACTCTGCTTACTTTTGTATATAGGAGGTTAAAAAATTCTTATTATATACATTGGTTAATCCTGTGGAATTCATAATGTAAATATGTTGAAGAAAAATTGTTTGAAATACTTTTTCGAAATTCATAGTTTATTTTCGATGTTTTATATTATTATCAGCATCAACCACTAATTAAATGATTTTTTGTGTTATAGAGAAGCGATACAAAGTCTGTTTTATCAATTTAAAGCAGTATTTTGAAAAAAGTCCAAAATTTCCGAAGCAAAAAAGCAAAGCAGAAAAAACCGAGTTTTTTTCCAAAAAAGCCGGTTTTTTTTCCGAGCCCTTGCATCTATATATATATATATATATATATATATATATATATATATATATGCGTGTGTGTATATTCGTTTGTATTGTTTTCATGACTAAAATTTATATTCTTTTCTCATGCTTCCAGAATAGCTATTTAGAGATGCAAGCACCAGACTATGTACCTACGTTAAAAGAAGACAGTAATTCCCTTGCCTCCGGAGAAGCCATCAGTGATATAAAATCAGAAATAATAGAACATGCGAATGACCCATTAGCCGTGAATAATATATTTAGCAACATTGATGTTTCTCTAGAGCATAGATGTTCCACAAAGAAAGATAATTCAGAAGCCTGGTGTGGAATCATCTCGAATGACACCTCCGAAGCGATCAGTGGATTTACAGCAAATTTATGTGATTTAAGTGATGACACATTAAACTTAAGTCAAGAAATTGATGCTGGATGTCTAAAGAACGTACACGATTCCCAAGAATCCCCAGATATCAAGAAAGAGGTAAATTATAAATGTCAACCTCCAGTTGAAAAGCAATGCGGCATACGTATCCCGAGAATCATCTTAAGGTAAGAATTAAATCATCTTTGATATGTTAATATAACGGTAACAAAAACAATATCTTGATTTCGTCATTGTGACAATAGCAACCACCTTAAATCACTCATATAGCAATACGTTGAATTTGATTTATGAACAGTTGTAGTTAGTTATGGTAGTGGCTTATTTAGAATTTTGTCTCGGGAAGGCTATGCACAACACGCGAATAAGCACTTGCATGTTTCCTTTTGAATGCCGACAAATTTTAGCGAATTTCATTTCCCTTTAATATTTGTATAATGATACCTTCAGGTATGAGGAATGAAAACCTTGAATGAGTAGAGAGGGTGCAGAAGTAACTGAAAGGTAAGATAGTACCTAAATTATCGAGACGGAAATGCGCAGGGAGAGGTGTAAAATTCAGTGGCGACAAATTTTAGAAAAATGAATAGCATATTAATTACAGATCCCGCGATAAGGAAAAGGAGTGCAAGTCATTTCAAGGAGAAGCGAAATTTGAATGAAATAATCAAAGAATGAATCAGTTATGAACAATAGGATATTAGTATTACACTATATTTTATTAAAAAGTCTTCTCTTTAGAGAAAGAGAATCAGTCATTGGGTTAAGTGATGTCCATTGACAACATGATTTCTTATATTTATGGACGGAAAGTTGTTGTCAGTCTTTCCTGATAGAGGCAGGCGTCAGATAAAACTGTGAGGGAATGACGGATCGGTGGAGTCTGACTAAGAAATTTGTAGGAGTCTGTTGGTCTGAGTGATGATCTTCCGACTTAACGGATAGGGCTCTGAAGTGAAGGAGTTCCGTATTTTTTTTTTATTTTGCCTTAAAGAATTTTCGTCGAATCACTTAGATTTACTTATTATCTAAATAAATATTTATCTACCCTGATATGACTAGCAGTTTTCATTTGAGAATATAACAACCCCCATATATTTGATGGAAGTTTTAACAATTTGATTTTGGTTTACAGTGAGTAGATACCCTTAGAAAGCCGTAACAGACTGGAAGAGGAAACCAGAACAAAGTATCGAGGATAGTGTATGCTACAGTTAGTATTAAACGGAGCACTGGAGCATCAGTGGGGAACACTTGAACTCTATATCATAGTGAATAAATATGTGGTTACTCACTTTGCCTCCGCTACCTAAAAGGATTAATAATTAATATCACTTCCCCCAAAGATGGGAGTGTGTTAGCACCGACATTAATTAATAGATATAACCACTCTTCCCATTGTTGGATGCTTGACTAAATATACACTTTCTACAATGGCGGAAAAAGAACAACGAAAATCACAGTCGTGTTTCTGCGCCACGCACTAGGCGTTTGTGAAGAAAATGCAGACAAATGACAATAAGGAGTAAAAGGATTAAAGTGCAGATGGTCAGGATGGTCTAGGAAAAACTCTATGAATTTGAAAAACTCGTAAAATGATCCGACAAGTTATTTTGTTATCTGTTTGAAGGGTTTGCATCAAGATTACATATTGCTGGAAGGCTTGAAATTGAGGGTTAAGTTGAAAGGAAAATTGTCAGATAGACTGCTTTGTTCTGTTTTATTTTCATTCCGTCAAGTATTCTTCCCTGTGCAAATAATAATGATTAAAATTTTTACCTCACTTATAAACTTTACTACCCTTCAAAGATGTACCTAACAAATTTCAAAATTTTCTTTTTGGTTATTAAAAAGAAATTCCATCTATTAAATAAAGTAACATGAAAACTTAGCTAGAAGTAGGTACTAACTTTATTGAAAGAGTCACTTCAAACTATTAACCATTTACCTATTAATGTAATATATATATATATATATATATATATATATATATATATATATATATATATATAACAACCCCCATATATTTGATGGAAGTTTTAATAATTTGATTACAGGGGAAACTCGTGACATACTCAATTCTCCGTATAAATTTTTAAGCCCGGTCTCTTAGGATACCATTTAATCAAGGTGTCACGATAAAAGCCTCTGTCGAGATAGGTTACAACTACCTTCAAAAAATCATTTTAAACGCTTTAGCCGTTTCTTCGTGGTTGCATCCGTAGAAGATCAGCTGTATTTACATGTATTAGAAAATCTAAGAAAAACTTTGCAAACACTGTCAGAGTATAAATATTTGTAGACACCATAATTTTGGAACAACCGTACATGAATAGTGTCTTCTTGTACAATAATGATTTTATTTCCCTTGATAATTTTGTTTTTCAAAATGTTTGCAAAGATGGTCCCCAGTGATGTAGTTACTGTTTCATAAAAGATTGTTAACAAAACATGAGTTAATGAAAAAATTTTAATAACCATTTTTTCTTTGTGCAAAAGTTGTTTACATTCTCGGAACAGGAAAATCTTATACCGTATACAATATAGAATTGCAGTATTCGCTCGGTTTCTTTTTTAATATTACACAAAATATACCAATATTCATCATATATCACATTTCATGATCATGTATTAATTAATCAAATATTTCCTATAAAAGAATTTAGTAACATTCTCTTTAAATACTAACTTCTTAATACTAAAGAATCTATGAAGGTATTGTAATTTTTCAGTAGTCACTGCTTTTTCTACATATATTTCGATTGCTTAGTAGTAGTTCGACATAGCTTAATGTGTCGTATAGGCATGTAGTCTTCATTTTCATGTTTGCTTTACAAAATATAAAGAATTCATTGTTTGCTTCTTTTACTCTATTTACAGGAAATTACATGTAAATTCAATAGTCTGTGCTAATAATGCATATAAAAAACGAATCAAAAGTGCACAGTCTGGCAACATTAGAACATCAGTTGAGAATGAAGGTCCAAATATACGAAAAGTTTGTAATTACACTAATAAAAATAATAGAAGTCATGGTACTGAATTAATAGAACTTCGACACAAACATGCATGTCTTAATTGCGATAAAATATTCAAAAATAAAACTGAATTTCGTAACCACAAGAAACCCTATGATATAACTTTATTGTATTTCTGCGCAATATGCAGAAAAGCTTTTTTTCAAAAGAAAAAATTAATTTTGCACTTAAAGTATCATACTTTAACAGATGAAGGAAATCGATGTGAGATGTGTTCTAAAATGTTTCACACGCAAGCCGGTCTCAATATCCATTTAAAATTGCACGACAAATCATTACGAGCAAAAAATGATGTACTTGAAGAGCGTAGTAGTGAGCTTAATTCAAAAGATCTGCTGGTACACAGGCCTGAAACTCTTTATACAAGTAGTTATTGCCAAAAACCCTTTTGTAAGAAATCCGATTTGTTTGATCACGAGAAGGAACATGTCTGCAAATCTAAATACTGTTGCAGTTACTGCGAAAAAGGATTTAAATACAAGAAGGGATTGGAAATCCATATGTCGACACATGTATACAACAGACCTTATAAATGTGAAAAGTGTGAAAAGTACTTTTCGAATAGATCTGCACTTATAAACCATATGCCTGTTCATCAGAATTTAAAACAATTTTATTGCAAAGTGTGTGACAAAGGATTTCTTAAAAAATGCTACCTTAAACAACATAATATTAACATTCATATTAATCCTTTGTCATTTTCTTGCAATACATGTGGCAAAAAATTTAGTTGTAAAACTAGTTTAACAATACACCAAAGAATTCACACGGGGCTCAAGGCATACGAGTGCGATTTCTGTGGAAAAAAGTTTATTCTGAAAAGTGCAGTGATTATTCATATGAGAACTCATACAGGTGAAAAACGATTTGAATGTTCCGAGTGTGGACAATGTTTTACTCGTCGTGACTATTTAGCTCGTCATATGAGGAAACATACAGGCGAACGACCATTTAGTTGCAATACCTGTGGAAAAAAGTTCATGCAACAAGGTCATTTGTATTATCATGAGAAAGTTCATACGGGTGACAGGAGCTTTTGTTGTAATTATTGTAACACATATTTTGCATTGAAAAGTCATTTAGTACGTCACATGAATACACATACAAATGGAAATCTATTCAATTGCTCCGTTTGTGACAAGAGCTTTACATCGCGTAGTTCGTTGAAGATTCACATGAGAATACATACAGGTGAGAAACATTATATTTGTAATATATGTGGCAAGCAGTTTAGTAATCCAACCTGTTTCAGAATTCACTTAAGGACTCACTTAGGAATTAAAAATTTTACATGTAATATTTGTGGTAAATCCTTCACAGAAAAGCGCACTCTGATCTCACATCATAGGATCCATGATGGGACAAAACCTTTTACCTGCGACCTATGTGGTAAAAGATTTGCTTGGAAGGAATCTTTATTTTCGCATATCAGACGTCATTCGAACTTGCGACCGTTTAAATGTCATTTGTGTGAGTATGCGGCCAAAGATCCTGGAGATTTAAAGGATCATGTCTCACGTCATTCAAACGAGAGATTATTTAAATGTAAATTATGTGTACATGCAGCGAAGAATTATAAAGATCTAAAATTGCATGAAAAGACGCATATACGAAAAGTAAAGTACTAATTTTTTGGGTTCCTTTCGAACTGTTATCTCAAATTATAAGGGTTTAAAGAGTGTTAAGTAGGGTAAGCTATTCTTATATGATTGTTTGATTACTATGTATATTCGTTCTGGATCAAATGCAAGGTGTTAATATTAATTAGATATTTTCGTTAGTAAGGGTTTGCTTCCCTTCTAAGTGTGCAGAAAATTAACCAATTTTTCAACATGAGGGATAATACAAAATGTAATATACTAATAAAATATTTCTTACAGTATTTATACAAAAGTATAGCGTTTGGATGTATTAAAATGCGCTCAAAAATTACATTTACCTCGCTGAAATTATTAAATATTCAAAACACATAAAGCTAGTGTGGTGAAGACATTCTTTTTTCATGAACGCAAGTTTGCATACTGGTGAAAAATATCATAATTCTTGATTAAGGGTCTGCCTGCTGCCAGTATGTGATTCGTACCAGAAACTTTCAATGTTCTTAATGAAAACAATGTTAATATCTATATAATCATATAATTTCTTAAAAAGCTAATTTTTATTCGTAAAACAATATTGTATTTAGATAAAAATGTCTTTTTACATGTTTAAATTTATTCTTTTATTCAATCTCACTGAAACAAGTTGGATAATTCTAGACAATATATTTAAAAAGTTAAATGAAATCTTGAAGTTTTACATCATGCCGGTTATGTTAAAGGAGACGATAATCGAGAAATAAATGCTTCAATCAAGAAAGTGGGAGGCAACGGAGAACTCCGAGAAAACCCACGAGCACGGTGTTTGTACACCATAAAGTCCACACGGCATGAGCTGGGATCGAATCAGTGTCCCCAAGCGCCGGAGGTGTTTGATCTACCACTGAGCCACCTTGTCTCCTGATAATATTTTTACAAATACATAAATTTAGATAAATGTTTTTTTTAATTCAGCAAATGTTTTAATTTTCGTAGATATGCTGTGATAAATACTATAAATCGTTCTCTCTCTCTCTGTACATATTAAAACTGTAATGGCTAAATATTTCTATATGAGCCAATTTTTTAATAAGACTCTTCGATGATGTAAGGTACGATATTCATATTGATGTCTTACTGATGCTTACAAAAGTAAATGCTTAATATACTATAGCTAAAGATGTTTATTGAATGTAGAATTTTAGAACTAGGTCGCATTATTGTTGTGAAAAGAAATGCTGACTGTTTGTTGGTGAAAATTTCAAACATGTGTAAAACTTACACTCAAGATATAACACATTTTCATTTTGTGAGCAGGCCCGCAACTAGGGTTTCTGTCACCCGGGGCAAACACACAATTCGGCGCCCCCCCCCCCCCCTTCAAGGTTTAGTCGAAAAGTATCACTTATGGATTGCAACTGTAAATAACATTCTTAATGAAACCAGTTATATCGATTTTTAAGTACTTTAACCCTCCAATACGCGCGCGGGCTACCATTGTAGCCCAGCGTTTTTATTTTCCTTGCCGCAAAGTAATTCGAGATGATAACTCAAAGGGTGTCTGTGTACCTTTCTATCAACTATCATTCTGCGTGTTTAGGATGTGGTCAAACGTAAAATGGAAAGGATCTCATTGTTATTCTGCTTGAAAGTTTCATGGGCTACATCTGTAGCCCGCGCGACTATTGATGTCACGGGTGTTCCAAAGTGTCAAAGTTTTTTCATTATAGTTTGAGTGTTGATCAGATGGTCAATGAGTTTGCAAAATGCCAATTCTGATGAGAAATGTTTTTAAAACCAATATTTACGATCCAAAATCATTGAGAACATAACAATGCAACAATGAAAAGCTTATTTTTATTTCTGTAAATTTTTCGGTGTAATCCTTTGATGTGGAGAAAAGAAGAAAACTTTCCATCAACAATGAAGCACACAAGAACTCCACACTATATTGTTATGTGTACCTCTCGAACTTGAGCACTTTCTGTACCTTTTGGGCACCTTTCTGTATACTTTCTCTTTCTGTATATATGCACCTCTAAGGTGCACACAAGTGATAGAAAAAACTGATTTGAGCAAAGCATCTGTCTTTACAGTGCATTAACTAGAAAGTTCATTAAATATGAAAGAAATTGCTTCATAAAATATTAATAAATAGATCAAGATATTTAGATTATTTAATATATAGTAAATATTATACATTATACACGATTAATGTAAAAAAAATGATTGAAATTAACAATAAAGCATAATAAAGCATAAGTTGGACTGATAGATAACAATTCAAAATGCCTCGAAAAGCTCTCAAGCAAAACTAATAGATAAAGCTTCATACAGCCTTCACTCGCAAAATCTCTTGGTAGGCGTACAAGAAACAATTAAATACACCGAGGCGTGTAAATTATCTTTTCCGCCACAAAACTGCCCTCTAGTTTAAAAACATTACAGCAATTGCGTAACATTACAGGGGGCGCGTCTGAGCTAAACTCTTCAACCACCAGCAAGCAACAAAAATCGGGAACTTTTCGCCCCCGCCCCTATTGATAACAGCGTTTTAAACTTCAGAGCTGTTCTCAGTGGAATTATACAAACAAACAGCTCCTTGTGGTAGGAAAAGGAAAGGGGGGGCGGATTCTCTGTGGTCGCCCAAGGGAACAAATGCATGCAATATATATATATATATATATATATATATATATATATATATATAGAGAGAGAGAGAGAGAGAGATAATCAACGAAAAGAGGTCCCATGGAAAAGGCCAAGTAAACTTTTGATTTCTTTTAACTTTTAGAATAAGTTCCTCAAGGGAAAGGGTGCGATTTTTAAAACAATTGATATATCTTCTTTCCGGCGCCCCCTCCAACCAGGCGCCCGGGGCACGTGCCCCCTCTGCCCCCCCCCCTAGTTGCGGCCCTGTTTGTGAGTGAGTAAGTCACGTGCCTTCACTTGAAAGTTCGTCTATTTATTATTGACAGTTTAATGGCGCCATCGCTAGTAAAACTACGTGTTCCCATCACGATAAGGTAACTTGCTAAATTTCAAAATGGGATTCCTTAAAGCTGACGTTCGAATATCAATTTGAGAAATATTCAACCATAAATATCAAGTACATGATGTCAAAACGCTAACACAATAAATGTGAAATACATAAGGAGAAAATAAGTCGAAAATAGCAATAATAGCATATAGTGAAATAATTTTAAAAGAACACTTCAAAACAGGTTAACTACTAAAATCTCAAGAATTAAAGTGAGAATACGGTCACTAAAAACGACTTTAATCATAAAAACGTGATGAAAATTTTTAGGAAGGTGTAAACATTCTCTGAAATCTAAGTTTTCTGGGCTTAAGAATGTGCTGAATAATCAATGGAACAAACTGTCTTCACATATGGATGAATATCGACAAGCACTAAATGTGTGTCTGATTATATTTCGTTCCAAGCTGCTTGCCAGTAAGATCGCATTTGTTGAGGGAAATTGCTACTAAATTTTGAGCACGAAATAAGAATTCACTGCAGCTAATGCTAACTCAGCATTCCTGATTCCTATGTCGGGCCGCTTGCTTCTCCCAATAACAGTCCTAGCATCCATCAGACAAAAACGACACAGCTCTCCTGTAGCTCATGGCACTCAACAAGAATGGTTTGGACTTGGGTGTACACACTGAAAACATTTTGCAGACATTTAATAACATTTTGAGAGTCAGTACCTATAACCACATGATTAGCCAAAGTTGAACCGCATGATCAAAGGCAAGCTTAACTGCTATTTGGTTAGCAGCTAATACTAGACACAGCTGATAAACACTAAATTGCGGAAGTCCTCTTCAGTTAAGAAGACATAACCAATATTATTCTGTCCAAACAGCCCATATAAAACACAATAAAGTCGGAGTACTATTCTAGCAATGCTTTAAACTTCTGCTGGTATTTTTGGATACTTGTGTGATGTTCGTATACAATAACATCTTAAGCCTGAGTCTTGAAAGCTTCAGCAGCCATGAGGGAAGAACACTAATATGTAGCGAAAAGACCGTAATTCAAGTACGTAGGTGAAAATACTGGTAAGCAAGAACTTGCCACGACCTTGTTGTGAGAAGACGTGTTGCCACAGTGGAGCTGAAAATTAAGGGGATGGTTAGACATACAGTCTATATGGCGATTGTGGTTTGTTTGCTCTCGTATAAAGACTAACAGTAGCACTAGTACGACCTGCGCCATATGTAGCCGAATTCTCGGCAATCAATTGTGTCAATTAGTTTAACCAAAAGGGGGAGTAGATAAATAAACAATACTATCGTAGTCTAACTTCTAAGTACACTACGATATAATCGCAATAGAAAAAGGGGCCGCGGTGGCTCAGCGGTAGAGCGTTCACCTCTGGTGCTAGGGGTCTCGGGTTCAAACCCTGCTCCCGCCAAGTTAACTTTGTGGTGGACAAACACCGTGTGCGTGGGTTTTCTCGGGGTTCTCCCGTTTCCTCCCACTTTCTTCAATCCACCATTTCATTCATTACTCATTATCACCGTCTCCTTTAGCCTAACCGGCATAACCGTGGGACGTAAAACTCAAAATTTCATTTCATTTCATTTCGCAATAGAAAAATAAAATCACCACCCCAAATTCATTGGGAAACTACTCGAAGAAAATGCATACTTCGGATGCACGATTACACAAGATTCTAAATGTGTGTGCCCACGTTAAGCGATCATCCAACGCCAAACCGAGAAATCAAACTTGTGTCAGGAAATGAGAAGACAAATATCGAGATACAAGTCAAAAGTAACATAGCAAGTTGGTTGGGTGCAAAAGTGCATCTCTTGGGCCAGAAAATCGAGACCCTGTTGAGTAATACTGCAGTCGTATCTGAAGTGGCAACAAGTAACCAAATCGTTCATATACAAGAGATCATAAGGTACTAATTGTAAGATAGAGCACTGTTAACGGCAACTACAAACTGTGTGGCACTAAGAACATTGCCATGAAAACGCCGTTCTCGTACTAAAATCGCTCTTACAGACGCATCCCCATGCACATTGAAATGACTTCATTCATAATCTTTATTATATCGTTGCTAACGAAATTTTCGAAACAGCTCTCCCCACTGGCAATGGCGTATTTTGTGGGTTAGTCTGCCTACCGGCGGTAGCTCTAAGATATTACAAAATAAAGTTATTATAATATAAACTAGTTTAAATTGATAATTTTATACGTTACTATCTCCTTGCAAGGATACAAGTTTTAGAACTTCATGAATTTAAAAACATCCACTACTTTCTTTGCACGCAGTCTATTCGCTTCTTCAGAGATTGACATGATAAGCTGACAGAAATCTCTTCTCTAGTTCCCCCAGCAAGAATCGTAGTTATCAGCGCATTCCTCTCACTTCACGCCTCCAGTTCTTCCCACAACGTACGAAGAGGCTGCCAGGTAACACGTTTCCTCTAGAGAAATCGGTTTCTTGGGCGTGAGCGGAAGGTTAAAAGGAAGTTATACGAGTAATGATATACACTAAGAATACAAATCGCTGAGCAAAGCAAGGTTTATTATAAAGTAATAAATGTGTGACAGTTTTGCCAACTAACTGAACATATTGGCTTCATCAGACACTGCAAAAACAAGAGAAAGTTGCATCTGAATATAGCAATCCCAGAAAATGGTTCTGAACGCTGATTGGCTGATCAAAACGGATTCAGCCAATCAAACCAAAAGTTAACAAAAATGCAACTAAACTCCGCATATCCATTTCCCTCCCTGGTCCAATGGAATACTAAGCTAAAAGTTAAGTCTTTCCAATTAGCGAACAGTGGGGCAAGTTATTGGAAAGACTTAATTTGTCTCTTTTTTCGAGCTAATAAAGACTTTTTCGAGCTTTCTCTTCTAGAAATTTTCTAATTCTCTCTTTCTACTAATAGAATGTTATCTTTGTAGAATGTCCATGCTTTTATTTTCTTATCTTGTTCAGTGCATTCTATGTACTTTTCATAGTCATTTCCATCTTTGCGTGTAGTAATGATCCTTATTCAACTTTTGTTGCTAATTAACTATTAACTCTAGCATATAGAACACGAAGGTGCAATACCGCATTTACAAAGGCTTTCCATTTACTTTTGTTCTTAGTCAACTGAACACAGTTTAAACTTTTCGTTATTATTTCTGTTAGATCAACTTAATATTATCCTCCGATCTGCGCATTGGCCTTCCTAATGCTCTTTATCCATTGGGATTCCATTTAAAATTCTGATAACGGTCCTACTTCGTGAATTCTGGTTTCATGACTTGCCCATTGAGACGAGTTCTACTACAAAACGAGACGAAAAATTTTCTTGTAGTGATAACGTAACGAAAATAAATTTCTGTAACAAAATTATTGGTTATTTAATGTAGATAGGTACAAGATATAACACCAATTTTCGTTATGACGCCGTAACATTATTCGAGCATGTAACGTTATTGTATTGTAACTAATTGAAGGAAAAAATATGTTTCGGATATTCCTTGTCGCGCTTGCGGCAAGAAAATCGAGAACTGGTACCAGCACAATGAGATTCCTTCCTCTGCGGGTATCTAATGGAACGAATATGAGCAAAGCAGAAGCTATTTTGTTACAAATACTATTTGCAACACCAGTAACACTGATGAACAGACAGATACTGCGATTTGGTAAAGGTACTGTGTTCATTAGTTACAGTTCTTATCAGATCTTTGGAGAGCTCCTCCGGCATGGTATCAATTTGTATTGTTCTTCAAAGGGTGACATTGAATTTCATTCTTCAGGTGGTGAAGCAGAACAAAATTTCACTTTCATATGTTGTTATTGCACATCTAAAGTAGAGACGGAGAAAAAACTATCTATTTCTGTGAATATCATAGGAGAATATCAGCCACATACAAGGAAAAGGGGCAGCAGGATCAGGGAAAAGCACATAGACAAAACCAGCAAACGGAAGGATAGACAATGTCTTTCATTCTTCATCTTGCTTTGTTTTCATAGCGCTTTTCGTTGTCCACAACAAGAGTAGGATTAATTGATGTAAGAACTGTTCCATGAATGGTAGGCGCAAGCCTGTGAAAATCATATTATTATTATTATTAAAACAAAACTTTACGATTATATAGCCTACAAAATAGCTAGAAAATTGCGTAATGCATGGCCACGTCATTGGCTATCAATATGCATTATTTTTCGGGTATTTCACAGGAGTTTGCTGATTCTTAATCCAGGCAGACCTCCAATTGGTTCACTATATTGAGTGAAACTATATTATTATTATTATTATTTCTAACGAGCGTAGCCTAGTGGTTAGCGTTCTTTCTTCGCAAAAGGGATATCCTGGGTGCAAAGCTTCTGGCCTGCTACCCTGGCCGGTTTTACCAGCTTTTTTCGCTGTTCTACGAGGTGAATGTTGGGATGTTATCTTTAAGAATAAATCCTGCCTGATTTTCTCCTTTCCTTTTTCCGTTATTGACGTTAAAATATTCTGTTATGTATTGGGCTTAGAGGCTTCATTTGAAATATTGTTACATAAATAAATGAATGTTTGGAGCACTCCAGCACGCGCCCAGAATTTTTTGTTTGAAGGGATCCGAAGATTTTTGCGGTCCATATACGTATATGTAGTATTGAACCTGTGTTATTCAACACCGGAAAAGACTACAAGTCATTGTTTATTAGTGCCTTCTATTAAAAATGATAGACCTAGAGATATTAAATAAAATTTTTAGGCTATATCAATCATTTCGATGTTAAACAAGTATACATATGTTAAAAAAGTTCACAAACGTTCGTCGAGTTACGAAGTTTTGTGAGGAGGAATCTGAATCCTATGGATCCCAACGTAGGTCCTGGTTTCAATTCCCAGTGGGAGCTAAAGTACTTTTCCGGTGTTGACTCAGTATCTTAAGACAATGGAAAAGCGAGTTAGCGGAGTCCGGTTATGTGCTATGTGCCTTCCTTTTACTTACAGGTTATAATGCTGTTGTTTGAGGTTGCAATTCGTCAAGTATAAAAGGGGGAAAGGGAGTTGGTAAAATCAATCTCATGTTGAAAGTTTACACATGTACACTCATGTCCAAAATCATTGTCGCATATCTATAACTTCTTGTAAGAATATAATTTGATAATGATTTTGCAGGGTACTTTTAATACTGATACTATGTGTATAATCGGAAAATGTATATTTGTGGTAAATTACACAGGAAAATAATTATAAATACGAAAATTAGAATGAGGAAAACAAAAGGTTGGTAAATGGGCAAGAAAGTTTATTTTCGTTTCATTGTTCTTATTTACTGCTCTTTTGACATGAAATTTGCCACATACATGTGTTTGCTGATTATATACATACTAACATTATAAGAAATACCGGGCGAATTCGTTATCAAATTATATTCCTACAACAACATATTTATAGGCATGCGACAATAATTTTGGACATGAGTGTACACGGAAGACAATATTTCAATATACATTATGTAAAACATTTATATGACAAAAGTTGGTGTATATTTTCTTTATAACATGCTCAACGATAAATTTTTACTACAATTCATTCGGGTTCGATACAATATGATGTACATTTCCTTTGACTCTTTTCCGTTATCCCCATGGCTTGGGATTAAGATCCTCAAGAACGAGCGGTGAATTTAACCGTCTCATGTGTGGATTACCTTCTTCCCCCTCCTTTAAAAATTTTTTTACGATAATTTCCGTTGCAACTGTTCTATTTTAATGTATATGTCGTATATTTTCCTTAAGGCTTAACAATCATTTCCACCACTTCGATTTAAACTGAGTGAACTTATCTCCCTCCCACCAGGTAAATATATGTAATACGAGCTGAAATACCCATTCTTCACATGGGTCAGATAAAATATCTATGTAAACAAACTGAACAACGAAAGAAAAAATATCGGCCACTTTCTACTACTTTTACATATCCCGATAAATGCCCCCTGAGACCCGTGGTTCGAATATAAAAGAACGCCTCTGCCCTCCAGCCAATGGGGATGTATTTGGAAGTCTGCCTGTGGAAGTATCACCATTCATCTCAGAAACCGCGAAAACTATGGATTTGACACTAATATCGATCACTTTGGATTATTTTTACGTTTCTCGGTATCCCCCCAGCTTCGCAGCCGAATGGAGTGAATTTGGAAGTTAATGCTATTGGAGTTTCACCATTGTTATCAGCGACCGCGAAAACTATGCATTCCACACTAATATTGGTACTTTTACATGTCTCGGTAGACTCCTGCCCCTTCCCCCTGAGACTTACTGTTTCGATTTTTAAAAAAAATACTCTTCGGTTTTGTCTGGGACCTGGACCAAAGTACTCATGACTAAAATTTGGTAACTCTCTTTCCAATCGCCCTGGTCCCCAGGCCGCACACCGACACACACACATATTGTGTGTGTGTTCTGTGGTAACTCTCGTCTAAGAGGAGAAAAGCCCCTCCAATCATTTTGTTATTGGGCCAAAAGAAAACATTAATTAATGCAACGCATGAGCACAAGAGAACATTAGAAATATACAAGGATAAATCAAAAAGTAAGGTGAAATTGCCTTCAAACCCATAGTATTGTATGTAGTTAATTATTTTCCATGTTACAGGTAATCTGGTAATAGAAGTGTGACGGCTTGTACAACATTCTATGTCCACCCGTCTGGTGCTTAGAGCAACTCAAAGATGGCGCAACGACTGGAACATTACACCAAGGAGGAAGTGCGCGGTGTCATTCGTTTTTTCTGGGCCAAGGGAACAAAACCATGTGATATTCATCGAGAATTGGTGCAGGTCTACGGAGATAGTGTTATGTCGTTGAAACAAGTGTACGTGTGGTGTAACGCATTTGCAAGTGGTAGGAGTACTGTCACAGATGATGGCAGAAGTGGCAGACCATCAACGTCCATCACCGACACGAATGTGGCTGTTGTCGATGCCATGATTCGTGAAGACAGAAAAGTGCGGTTGTAGGACATTGCCAATGAATTGAATATCTCTTATGGTTCCGTAAGCGGTATCGTCCATGACCAACTGGGCTTCACAAAAGTGTGTGCGCGCTGGGTACCCAAGCTTCTGAGTAACGAACACTAAAACCAGCGAATGAGCATTTCCCTGAGCCACCTCACACGTTATGCCGACGAAGGAAATTCATTCCTTTATCGCAACATAACGGGCGATGAAACTCCGATACCTCTGGACACCTGAATCCAAACGTCTGAGCATGACATGGAAACATCCATCGTCACCACAGGCCAAGAAATGCAAGACAATGGCATCTGCCCAGAAAACAATGGCTACTGTCTTTTGGGACCGTCTCGGTGTTATTAATGTTGAATTTCTGGAAAAGGGTACGACCATTAATGCAGACACCTACTTCCAAATCCTGGATAGGCTGAAAGCAGCCATACGGCAGAAACGGCGGAGGGAACTCCGAGAGGGCGTGTTGTTACTGCATGATAACGCACGCCCACATACAGCCGAACGGATTCGTACACACCTCCGCGGGTTCAAGTGGGAAATTCTCGATCACCCTCCGTATAGCCCTGATTTAGCCCCGTCGGATTACCATTTGTTCGACCCCCTGAAGCAACATCTCCGTGGGCAGCGTTTCCAGACACTGACAGAAGCACAACAGGCTATACGAACCTGGTTAGAAAATCTGGAACCATATTTCTTTGAACAGGCCATGGATGATTTGGTGCCACGTTGGAATAAATGTTTAGACAACTACGGTTCCTTCGAATAATAGTGTGATACTATACTTCAAACATAGTAAAGCTTCATCGACGTATCTCTGTACGCTTTTCTGTAAATCAACAATTCACCTTACTTTTTGACTCATCCTTGTACACATACATGCATGATTCCAATGAAAATGTGTATCATGCAAACAATATGCACAAAATAAGGGAATGCGCTTTTCTCCTTTCTCTGAAAAATCAGATTAAGGGGGCAAACGCCCTTCCGGAAGTTTTTAGAGCTAGCTTTAAATAATATTAAAAACCTCATCCAATTTACTTTAAACTTAGCAACAATAAATAAAGGATAATGTTTATTCTCCTTTTCTGTGAAATCTCATATAAAGAGTTAATGGCCCCTCCCGAAACATTTTGCAGTTAACTCCGAAAATAGAACAATATGACTGATTCACTTATAGCTTCGGTTATGCGTATATTACAACGATAAAAAAAGGTAATATGATATTTATCTTTTATTAGAAAAGCCCGTTTAAGGGAAATACTTTCGTCCCTTCCGAAATATTGTAACGTCAGTGCGAGAAACGGTAGAACGCGTCAATTTCACTTGAACTTGTATATGCGTACATAAACGATAAAATATGAACGCTTTTCTCTTTTCTTCGGAAACCCGGGAAAGGGACAACACATCTCTAAACATTTTGTAGCTAACTCCGTAAGTGGTAAAATCCCCTTGGAATTATTTATCAGAGATTGTCGAATTCGTAATATCAATGTGTACTTCTATATTAATTTGTAACTTCGTACAACAGCTGAACAGGAATGAATCCAGAGGTTAGCCTGATGGAAAATACCCCAGTTGTTCAGAATTCCCCTGGGAATATCATGTAACAATTTTATATTATCTAGGTTTTAGTTTTATGTATTTTACATGGAATGAAGCAAAAATGTCAAAAGTAAAATTTCTGTGTTCCTCTATTTACAGTATAGTAGAATCTTAACAAATAGAGAGAAAATTTGTAGTTACTATCTGTGGCGGCTCGTGCTACTTTTACTTAGGAGGGCTGCATAAAATAAAACACCTTATTTAAAAATTAATTCCATACGACGGTCCTACCTTGTAAACTTTTCGATAACTATCATTGGTTAGGATCTTTTCAACCATTTCCTTTTCTATTGATACCATGGCATGTACCATTAACCATACTTCTTCCATTGTATGTCTTAGAAAAGTTTGCATTCTTTCAAGGCTGGAAGAGCATCATTCAGGTTCACTTGTAGTTAAAGACAGCATTATGAATATTTTCAAAAGTTTTAGCACTTCAGAAAAAGTGGAAGCAAGACTATTGCTTATAATATACTAGAGGAAATGCACAGGACCACCAAGTTTCCTGATCTCTTCTCTTGCACAAACTACACTAAGTTCAGTATGAAGTTAATCTATATCAAAAACAGGAAAGAGCTCTGTACATTTATTGAAAATTTTTTCGGGAAAGGAAGCACTAAATTAATCAAAATTAGATTTCTGCAGAAATGAAGATATAGATAAGTGGTCTGTAAAATGGAAGCGCAGGTTTACTTGGTTTAAAATAACGTCACACTTCTTTGGCTGCGTCTGCATTTGACTGTGTATTTGAAACAATTCTCCTTTTGTTTTGATTTTACATTTCGGGTTCAATTAGTCCTACTGATTCCCTGATTTTATTAATTTCAGTAGTGAAGGCAGATAAATATGACTGAACTTTTGCTGCATCTGCATGATGACTATGTAGTTGGTTATATAGAATATCTAGGTGTTGCGTAACTAAGTCAAACAAATTAGCCAGAAACAAAATTCTTCATTCAATAAGCATTAGGGTATATCTCTCTCACCACAAGGCAGACGCTTCATTTATTGTTGTAGTGCTTGAGGCCTCGGATTCTGACAAAATTTGGAAGCATTCTCTTAGTTCGTCCTGCTTTTCGTACACCACATTAAAAGTCCTAGATTTAAAAATTCATCTGGTTGGTCCACCACCACTGGGTATCCGCTTTGCAAAACAGGAATCTAAAACTGCTATTCTGTTATGAGAGCGAGAAAAATACCGGCATAGCAGAAAGATTAGAAAATAATATTCTGGCTTTAGTGTTTTGTTTGATGGCTCTTTCCATTACAAAATTTAATTGATGAGCAAAACGGTGCACAAAATAATCATTAGGATAAACCTCTCTCACTTTGTCCTCGACTCCATTTATAGCCCCACTCACTACAGGTGCGCCATTATCCTTTGGCCAATAAGAAGGCCACTCATAAGAACGAAACAGACCACTCTAAAAGAACAGTAAAAAAAATCTAATTGTATAGTTTCATATTTCAAAGATTTTTTTCACTTGTCTTCTGGGAGCACTGATACAGAAGATAAAAATCACAAGTAGCACCAGACCACTCGCACTACACTACGCAAATACTGAAAGAATTAAAGATTTAAATATAATCGCATTTTGAAAGAATTAAATATAATCGAATATTGCACAGAATGAATCAGTTACCTACTAGAAACACCCCGCCAGCAGACAAACAAACAAACCCCAAACAGCATCAGTATACTCAGCGTTGCTAATCAAAGAAAGAAGGATTATGCAACTCGAAGCTAAAATAAGAAACTAAAGTTTTGTATAGGATTGGCCAGGCGATATTTCTCTGGAGTTGGCAAGCCTGAATATACGTACTCATCGCTGATCAAACCAGACGAACACAAAACGGGACAAGCGCGCTTGCGCAAATTGTCAAGCATCCGAAACGACTGCATGTAAAGCAGTCCACACGTTACCAGTAAAGACATGCTAAAAAGAGGAGGAAGTGGAATCACAGCATCGTAAGAAAGGCCAGGCGAGATTGTACTGACAGTCCCAGGGGGTGAAGTGGTACGACAAATTTGCTTCAAGGAGGTGAAAAATTGAACAAAAAATGGGTGTAAAAAGAGCATAAATACAAAGATCAATTATTGTCTCGAATCGGAAATTTGGAACTACGTTGGGGGGGCTGCAGTCCTGCAGCCTTCCCGCACGGGCCGCCGCTGGTCACTATTATTATACTTGGGTATCTCCGAGATTTTACTTTATGCCCGTTGTTTTTAGAAAAATGAAATTCTATATTAGTTGCTAAGGTTGCTAAACCCATCGATTTATACAGAACACTCACTCCTTACGATAGTATTCCTGGCCTGGACTAGTGATCATGTTAAATGTGTGGTAAGAAAGACTTAGAATACTTGGTCCAATATTCGATTCGACACTAAACAGACTGGGTTGGTCTCGTCTCGAATTATAAATGTATCTCTGTCTCAGTCGCATCTCGAGACAGTATTCTCTGTCTCAGTACAGTTGCCATCTTTGCTTTGAAGAAATGTGTTTTACGACTCGTGTTTATTAGAAAGTTCGTCTCCTTCGCTTTAATGAGGTACATTCCATTCTTGTGTATTTTTCTTCCGCAGGCTGTATATAAGTGCTGAGTGTATGGCTATCAACAGTATATAGCTATAAAGATGACATCCCCGGAACTGGAAAGTTTTCCTGGAAGGGCAAGCAATAATATTTGGGTCCCCAGAATTTAAAGTCTCAATATAGATTTGTATTACTTCTAGAAGCACTAGTTGGTGTTTAGTGAAAGTAGGGCGGAATTACATTTATTTTATGTTTCATCTAAGTTGTTTTTTTTTTTTTTAAATCTAATGTTGTGGCAGCAGCAGTATTTTAAATTATTTTCAATTCTTTTAGAAATGGCATAGTGGGTCCAGATAAGATCACTGAAAATATTTTCTACAAGTGCTGGAGGGTCTTTAAGCAGAACGAGAATGAACCATTGGAAAAGGTCTTGAGAGGACGGGAGGGAAATCACTGCCTGTGAGCAGTACATCTGTTCGCGAAGATCAAATTGGGGCATAAAACCTTAATATATAGTCCATTACAATGTTACCAAAAAATGTTTGTTACTCTTGATCTAAAATTAAGCGTGAAATTGAAACAATCATCCAACTTCTATTGCTTTCCTGTGTATATATGGAGCATTTTATATTGTTGAGTACGATACTTCACCAGCTATTCATGAAGTAAAA
Source organism: Thermobia domestica (assembly GCF_964235325.1). NCBI lineage: Eukaryota > Metazoa > Arthropoda > Insecta > Zygentoma > Lepismatidae > Thermobia > Thermobia domestica. Next base: position 32,100,251 of record NC_137460.1, read on the forward strand.
TTTACATGTTATCTTATGAGGACTGAGAAACCAGTGGTAAAAGGTATAAGATCCCCAATATTTATTAGCCAATGTCAACTCACGTAGCCATAAATCCAACCTTTTCTGCTTGTTGATTGCTGAAGTCATAAACAATAGTGTGATGATCTGCATAAACTTCGTCTATAATTTTAGGAACACTTTCCCGAAGGTCTGCTTTCAAAGTTATCCTAAGGAGCTCATTAGAACATGCTGTTGGTCGGTGGACGAGGGGTTTATTTTCCAATGTTTTCATATGCACGAAAGTTTACAAACCAATGATGTATGGGACGTTCATTCACCTGTCTCGGACCAAATGCACTGTTTATATTTCGCTGCTAGATATAAAGAATGTTCCGACTTGAACTCTTCAAGAAACACGCTGTATAATTAGCAGCCCACTGAGTTGAGGGGGTGGGGGACAAGGGGATCTGAAGAGGGTCCACATCAGATGTGTTTTATAAGTTTTCTTTTAATGAGGCACGAAATTGTAATCAAACAAAATATTCTTTTGTTACTTCCGTTGAAGAATAGGCACTACTTCTTCCATAAGTTTGTCAGTTCTGAGCGGTTACAACACCTGGTATTATAATTTCTGGGGGAACAGATATAAGTTTGTTTTTCTGATTAAGTTTGAAACTAATTTTGAAATGGGTATGGCCTCCTCAGTTACAAGTCTGAGTTAAATTTGATGATTTAAATATTTGTTTAATACAATTAGTTTTCTCGCAGTATGTACATAATATAACTCGTAAACATGGCGAGGGCTGCATAGTCTAGTGGTTCCAGCATTGGACTCATGTTCATGTAGTCCTAGGTTCAATCCCTGGCTAAATTACCCCAGATTTTCATTATCAACCTAATGTCGTGAGGCAAATTGGGGAGTCATGTGAATAAAAGACATGACGCTACTCGGTCTAGAAAATCCTGATTAGCATGTTGGTGGAAGGGAGAAACAATGGGCTGGCGATCTATTTGTCACTCAAGTAGATGTAATTTCACCTGTCATTAACAGATGACATTGGCGTCGGCTTAGGAACGTAAAACATGTTACGTCAGTGAGTTAGTTTTTAACTCGTAATGATGTCTGTAATCGAAAGGTCATTATGAAAGTAAGTAACACAAAATAGTTTTATTTTTTTATTTTTTCCAGAATTCTTACAGTGAATCACAGCAGTATAGACATGCTCGTGTCCATTCGCATGTATTAAATTCAGATGGAGCAATATTTTTTTAAAAAAAGTCATAGCCCTAATGCTAAGTATTGTTTTGATTATTAATTACTTTTGTTCAGGAGTGCACAGATATGAGTGTTTCACGGGTCCCCCCCAAGAACTTTTACTTTTCAAGAAAACTAGCGTAATATCAGGGATAATACACAAAATTATTTGCGTTTCGCACTCCGCATCATCTTCAGACCTACAGAAAGAGAGAAAATTTTCGATGGGGTATGGGAGGGGGAAAGGAGCCTGATTTTGAAGTCCCACTACTGGTTACTCCTTCGAAACTGAGGTTAGTTCGAATCAGCTCGGAATCCAGATGGCCTAACCGGATAGATATTCTACTAAGTAAGTTCTACTAAGTTCTACTCTCAGTTCTATTCTCAGTTCTACTAAGTAATTAGAATAGTACGTTACTTTCATGTTTTGAAATATTCATTCCTGTTTCCAGATCCTTCATCTTGTCTAAACGAAATTTTCTTATTAAGAGCTATTTTGAATTAAAATAATAAGTGACTATGAGGTGGTTGCAAAAGTTCATGGCATTTCTCCGTAAGTTCATTAAACATAAGAGATACAAATGCCGTACGATGCTTAAAGTGCCATAGTTTACCACAATTGCCAATTGATATTGATACACTGACGTGGATTTAAACGGATTAAAGCATTCTTCGGTCTTCTTGAACGTAGAGAATCACTCATGTTGAAACGATCTAATTTAAAACACTAAAATAATTTTCTTACCGTGCTTTCTCCGTTGGGATTTTTATATACACGGCAAATATTTCGAGCTGCCTCTGCTTCCTTCGTTTAAATATTAAACCCCAATGTATATAGAGTATTACATTAAACCCAAAGAGAATAATATGTTGGATATGTTCTGGCATTTCCCAATTGACACTCCATTTTCTATCCTCTACAACAAGATTCACCATCTTCAAATATGCCAAACTCAATACGTAACTAAGCACTTTAAATAATAATAATAATAATAATTATTATTATTATTATTATTATTATTATTATTATAAACAATAAATAAATAATCTAGTAGGAAACGGAGCGCTAAGAGGAAAAATGCTACGAATTTATGCAATAATCTGATTTGTCCATATTAATTTGCTTTAAACAAATTGTTTTCTAACTTTAACAGAATTCAACAGAGAAGTTTTTAAATCGACTAAACACACCGATATACTAAACTTAAAATATTCCGGACAAAAAGGAAAGAAAAAATAATCATTGTTACGTTTTTGTCTTATTTGGGGATAGTGAAAAATATTGCTACTGAGAAATCGTGTTGAAATATTTCACTATTACTTATTTCCAAATTAATAGTTCTTGCTTTAATATTATTATTTTCAGCTGTAAGAAAAGTTTGAATATTTTAGTAAGATTTTATTCTAAATTACTATTATTGTTGTTCACTACACACCAGTTTGAAAGATGTATAGTAATATATTAAAGTGAGTAATTAGTGGCAATGAGTAGCTCATTCACCTCTGGTTCCAAGAAACCCTGGATGGAAACTCGTTACAGCCATGTTAAAATCCTCTACAGTTGATTAATATACTGGAATATTATGAAAATAATGAAAGTAACATAATGTGTTTTTGGTTTTATTTCGACGCGAATATTTTAGATATCATGTTAATATGAGTATTTTTAAAAGAACTTTATTTCACAAAGTTTTTTAAAACTTTAGTAGTAGTTCTTATATCAATTAAATAAGCAGACTTGTCTTCCTATTATAATAAAATATTTTATATTTTAAAGATATTTTTGTTCGGTTGTTATGATTCAATAATATATTTGAGTTACTCTTGTGTACATGAAGGGGGGCGCGGTGGCTCAGTGGTAGAGCGTTCACCTCTGGTGCTTGGGGTCCCGGGTTCGATCCCAGCCCCCGCCAAGTGCACTTTGTGGTGGACAAACACCGTGCTCGTGGGTTTTCTCGGGGTTCTCCCGTTTCCTCCCACTTTCTTCATTCCACCATTTCACTCATCTCTCATCATCACCGTCTCCTTTAGCCTAACCGGCATAACCGTGGGACGTAAAACTCAAGGATTTCATTTCATTTCTTGTGTACATGACCAGATTTGATATTTGCAATTCAATGTGAGCATATTTGCTATCAGAAACTTACAGGGTGCGTCAGTGACTTAGGTCATTTTAAAAATCCTCTTAAGAGGAAATGATGAAATATTTTTTTGCTTAACAAGTTAGAATACAAAGCATTTTCCTTATGTGTTAACTATGAATGTGTGTCATCAAACAGAAGATAGTTATAAATTAGTAAATATCTTTTGTTAATTGTTTCCTGTTAGAAACGTTTTTAAATTGACCTGATTCACGGCTGCACCCTGTAACTATTTCATCTATTATTTATTTGATAGCAAATAATGGTTTTTCACTTGTTTCTAAGAAATTGTCACAACAATTTTGAATTAAGCTTGAGATCAGATCTGCTGTTGTTTTTAAAGAGTAAAGCAAACAAAGCATGATAGGTCTACCTCTGTTTTGAGAACTCGCTAACTAAACTTGTGACTTTAGTAATAGTTGTAAATTTCTAAAAGTGTTTTTATAACGATTTAAATAAATCCTGCCATACACCGTAACGATAGACTGTAACATACAGAACTACAGCTCGTTGCTTCAAACATTTTTTATCTATCGTTATTATAAGTGTATTGACAAAGAAGTCATTAAATACACAATTACAGACGCCATGAAAGGGAAGGATCCATCGAAAACATGTGTAAAAAAGACTGGATTTTTTAATCATAAATATTTGAAAGAAACTAATTTCAAAAAAGGTACTGATGGAGTTCATGGTTCTCAAACAAAATTATTTAAAACGTTTATGAATGTTATGGCTTTTAAAACGTACAGTATTTTAAAATATTGATATTGAAATTTTTTAAAGTTATACAATATTTTTAATGTCTTACTTAACTTTCAGTACTTTTTTTTCTTACAGACTATCAAAATAAATCCCAACAAGAGTCACAAAAAGAAGTAAATTGTAAAGCATCTTCGGGCGTACCCACTGAAAATTACGAAGAAACTGAAACCCTGCTCTACAATGATGACTATTTGAAAACAAGTAACCATTCTCTATGAATTGCTACGAATTTGAAGAGATTTTTTCTTCCTCAGTTTCAAGCATAGATGACACAGATGAAGATCCTGATTATGTTCCCAATAATGTAGCACCTAAAGATATTTCTTTTGATTCTTTTCTTCATTCTTCTTCACGCCAATCAAATGTTGATAATGTCCTTTCAGAACAAGAATCCATACAAAAACAAGAAACAGAAAGGTCAATATCAAGTAATTTTTCTAATCGAAACATTAAGGAAACTGACCCACCACGTAAATGTCCAAAGAAGAGAATACGTGAGAAAGACTTCTGCTTGTATTGTCTAACTCCTGTATTAAACTTCGCAAGACATCTAGAACGCAACCATTCATCAGAAATAGAAGTGCAAGCTTTTTTGAACAAGCTTCCAAACACTAAGGAGAGAAAATATATTATTTGTCTCATAAGGAAAAAAGGAAACTTCTTACAAAAGAGTGAAACCTGTGTAAAACCTGTTAGAAAATCTAGTACACCTGAATGGGCAAACAAATTTTTACCTTGCATATATTGTTACGGATTTTATTCTAGAAGGAGCTTGTGGATGCACAGACAAAGATGCCGTCATAATCCAGGAAATAGCCGTTTCTCTCAAGGATAGGCTCAAAGCTTATTAATAAATAATTTGCAGATTGATGAACAACTAAAGAACAGAGTATTCCCACATATGCGAGCAGACGAAATATCTCTAGTGGCTAAGAAGGATACTCTAATTTGTGCATTTGGAGCAAGATACCTTAAAACACATAGAGAGCAATATAATATACCAGTAACTTCGAGAAAGATGCGTGAACTGTCAAGATTATTAATTGAAATTAGAAAACTGCAATCGTAGGTATCAAAATTCGAACACGCATTTAGGCCACAATATTATGATACTTTAGTAAACGCAACAAAGAGTTATCAGGATATAACGAAATTGACGATTCGTTCTCTTCTCCAACCTATGCCCTGAACATATGTACAAGTTTAAAGGAATGCTGCACAATTGCCATTACAATTCTTATGAAAGGCGAAGGGATAAGTTCTACAATTTCTGTTGCTGAAGCAGAGGCAGAGCTGAAAACTATGATTCATTTGCTTGAATCTAACTGGCAATATGACGTGTCAAGCCAAGCTTGAGACAATCTTAATTCGAAAAAGTGGAACAAAGTTACCATCATACCACTTGCGAGTGATTTGCGTAGTTTCAAGCAGTATTTAATTTCAAAAGGATCAGCCGCAGCTGCTAAAATAAAAGAGAACCCCAAAGACGAGAATGCCTATAAGCAACTTCTGGAAACAGTATTCTGCAGTCCTTTTACTCAATAGGAAGAGACCGGGGGAATTAGAAAGAATGCATGTGTCAACGTACACTAATTCGGAAGTTTACCAGAGTTATGAAGAATTCAAAGAAGTTATCACACCAACGGAAGAAATTCTCATGAAAACTTTCAAGAGAGTAGTAATTCGTGGGAAAAGAGGTCGTGTTGTTCCAGTTCTATTTACTAATGATGTCCAAGAGCAAATAAATCTGTTACTATCAGTTCGTTCGAATTTCTTTATTGGAATGGGAAATCCTTTCCTCTTTGGTCGGCCTCAACATTCCACACCTATATCTGGATGTAAGATTTTGCAGAGAAACGCACAATTAAATGGAGTGAAAAATCCCACAGCATTGACGGCAACTCGGCGAAGAAAGCACCTGGCCACCATTACTCAAATTTTTAGCATGTCTGAAGGTGACATAGAACAATTAGCAACTTTTATGGGGCATACAGATAAAATGCATAGGGCAGAGTACAGACTTGCTGATGATATTTATCAAATTGCTAAAATATCTAAACTGCTTTTGGCTATGGAGAATGGCAGTGCAGCTCAGTGGAAAGGAAAGAGCTTGAATGAAGTAGAAGTTGATATGCAGGAAGATTTATTAGCGTCTGAATATCACGAAGACGTACTAGAAGAGGTTACTTTTCTCTCCAGTGATGAGGAATATCAAACAACCCCTGAGAAGCCTCATAACATTATCAATGGGCACATAAAGAAAAGGAAGAGAAATCTCGTTTCATGGACAGAAGAACAGAAAAGTGTTGTAAATAGGTTCTTCAAACATGATATTTCTTTAAAAAAGGCTCCAAGAAAAGCAGAATGTGAAAAGGTAATGATGAAATATTCAGAAATTTTCAAAAACAAGTAATGGTTAAAAGTTAAAGTATATGTTCAAAATCAGTATTCTAAGATTTAACATGGTTAAAATAGTGTATGCTCTAATAAGAAAAAATAACTTTAATTAGTTTTAGAATATCTGTTTGAACTTACGTGTTTTTTCTGTTTATATTTGGCTCCATGCTTTTGTTCAAATCATATTTTTCACAACACATTCACAGCAGATTACAGTATTGTTTAATTATGCAAATCTATCAGACGAAATGTATTCAATTGATTTTGTTGTAGAGCAGCGTGCAGTACAAGTTGTTTGTTTTAAATTATTCAGGTGACGTTTGTTCAATGTGGAAACTATTTTGTTTGTTGTGAAATGTTCCCTAAATGTAAATGACAAAGAATATGATGGTAAACAAAAGAATAGGTACTGGTGCATCTGTATTCAAAGAAATAAAACTGTGAAAATGAAGGTTAAATAATTATATTCTGTAACTCCAAAGTGTAAATGAATGACTTTAGAGCTAAATTTGAATCATATTGAATGTACGTTTTAAAATCCTAGTACACATTTTCATTCAAGTAATTATTATAATCATGAAATTGTTTTTATCAATCGTGTTTCTATGAGAATGTATCTCAAAAAAATATATTGGACTTTTGTTTTGTTATTGAAGTGCACAGCAAAATGTCCTCTTTCAAAATCAAAATACACTGATAAGTCAGTAAAGAAGTAAGAAATGGAAAATTAGAACTTTACGTTTGATGGCAGAAGATAAAATGAAATTACTGTAAAGTTGTTGTGAAATCTTCTGAGATGTGTTTTTACTTACGTATTATATTTTAAAACATATGTATAATATTTTTAAATTCATTCGTTTATTTACATTCTGATATTCGTTTTTTTTTTTTTTTTTGCAATAAATTTTAGAAAACTATGTGACTTTGTAACAAGAAATGTATTTTTTTGTTTATATTACTGTATATTGTCACACTTATATTGTAGAATTATTCGAAAGGAGTAAACTTTTAATTTTCAAGGTTTCTTTTATTTTCACTCAAGATATTTTTATTGCTGAATTATAATTTCTTAATGACCTTTGAAGAATGAAAGTTTAGACCAAATATGATGATTATTCTTAACACAATTATTCATAATTTTTCTTTATAAGTAAAATTCTTTTTTAAAATTTTGTTAAAATATTCATTGAAATGATTACATTCATTTTAATTAGACCATTACTATGAACTATATTTTTAATTAAATAATTAGAAAATACATAAAAATCTTAGCTATATATAAAACTACATGAGCTGACAAATTAAATGAGTACTTCCAGTTGACGTGCAAAGTTAAAATTTAGCATGATTGTAGCTTCCCGAGATTATCCAACAGGAAAATTGTCAAAAGTAAATATTTTTTTTAATTTTTAAGGGGTCTAAAGGACGAGGTATGAAAAATTTTCTCGTGTTATTTAAATGGATCTTTTTTATGATCAATAATTTCATGTTTAAGGTACTTTGAATTGGAATATAAACTTGAACTCCGGTATGCTTGTACATTTTCGTTAGTGTTACCCAAGTAAATCAGTAAAATGAACATTTGCAACTTTAGAGTGGTTTTATGGAATCTGAAAAATCTTCCCCATGTTATTTATATGGGATACCATTTACACTCCCTAATTATTAGGCACTTCTTATAGATCTACAATGATTAAATTTTACATGATTGTAGCGTTGTGAGACTAACCGACAAAATGCCAAAAATTGAATATTTTAAAGTTTTAGAGGGTTTAAAGGGAAGATGACAAAAATTCCACATGTTATTTAAATGGGTCTTTTTTAAACTATAATCTCATATTTTAGGTACTTGGAATTGGAATACAAACTTGAAATTCGGTATGCTTGTACGTTTTCATTAGCGGTATCTAAAAAAGTCAGTAAAAATAAAAATTTCCAACTTTGGACTGGTTTTATGGGGAACTGAAAACTCCCATTTTATTTATATTGGACGTCTTCTACACCCCAAAATGCTTAGGCACTTCCAGCAGAATAAGAATGATGAAATTTTTCATGATTGTAGCCTTCTGGAACTAGCCCAAAGGACAATTGCCAAAAGTGAATATTTTCAATTTTTAAGGGGTCTAAAGGAGGATGAAAAATATCCATGTTATTTAAATAGGCGTCTTCTTGCGATATAAGATCTTATCTTTTAGATAGTTGAAATAGGAGAACAAACTTGAAATTCGGTAGAATTTTGAGCTTAAGAGGTGCAAGGCCATAGGCCGAGCAAAAGTTGGGGTGTGGGGGCGACGCCCCCAGCTGGGTAAATTCAGTAAATATGAAGATCAAATGCTTGAAATTCACTTTTGATGCAAAGGTTAACAGATGCGAGGCCGTAGGCCAAGCAAACGCGGGGGTATGGGGGCGGATCCCTAGCTAGCCAAAGGCTAGTTTATATATAAAATTAACACAACCGTTTCGTAGATACAAAGCAAAATACAGAATAAAGAACGTAAATTTGGATTTCTTTGAACAGACCTCACTCTTTACAACAAATAATTATTAATTGTACTTACCAAGTTCTAGATTTTCTAGGCTAGAACAAATTTTATCTAAAGTCATGCGTACTAATGTTTAAAGGTTTATTGCCGTAGCTCTAAATGTATCATAAATATTCTATTGTTATTTTTAAATTTCTGATACCCTTAATCTTGAAGGGCAGGAAGGGGCAATTCGAGTTGGGGCCCCCAAGAGTTTGAGGAATGCATATGCTTTAATCGATTATCTACTAATATACTACTACAAAACGTAAAAGACTTATGTCGGTGGTGCTCTTGCCCCCCTCAAGCGAAGTGTGAAATGACGCCCCTGCTTATTAGTAAGAAGGGTATTTTCCAGTTTAGTCGGTGTCTGCGACACTCAAGCATGTCTCAAGACTTTTGTAGTGATTTCCCACTTCTGACACAATACCAAGGGCGGACTTTATAACGAAATACTTTGGATAGAGTAATAATTACCTGTACCTTGGGCAGAAAGTGCTCATACATGTGCACTATACTTCATAGAATGTTAATTTAATAATAACAGAAGAAGAATGTTTTTTTTAGATATGCAAGATATATATTATGGGATAGTAGTTGCTATGGAATGTTTATGGATACCTAGTCAGCAAGTTTGTGTGCTTGACAGTTTTAAGGAAAAGATATTATAAAGTATATCAACTAATAAACCATTTTTAGCACCGTTCATAGACGTTATCATTCTGATAGAAAAGGTGAGAATAATAGTATGTAATTATTAAAGGTATTTTACAAGCAGAATAATTACTACCGCTCAAGATTTGTATATCATCAAACGAACCAGGTTAACGACTACCCTTGGTAAGTCGTTATAAAAATTTTGGTTTACCTCACCCGGGATTTGCTGTAAATTCATATCCCGAAGCAGAGTAAGGTTGAATTTACTTTTGTCATATAGTTAATGAATACAAATTTCACCATATTGAGAAGTGGTAGAATAATTATAAGAAAAATGGACACTGAAACAATGGAGAAGGAATCCCATAATAGTGACAACGGTGGACCTAGTGTAACACATTAGGATTGACATCAGAAGACCGAATCTTGCTAGTCTTACAACAGCAATTGATTCAGATGTCTACCGAGTTAAAGCAGACAATGAAGCATAACTCTGAAGAATCCAACAAGCAATACGAAGAATTGAAGCAGACGATAGAACAGAAGATAGAACAGAAGTTCGACGAATCTAACAAGCAATATGAAGAATTAAGTAGACGGATAGAACAGAAGTCAGAGGAAACGAAACAGTCAATTGTCCAGGCGGTGAATGACATCTCCTCACAGTTCGAGGAAAAGTTAGAAAGAATATCCGAGGATTGTCAGGAGAAGCACAATCACCAAATCCAAGAAATCAGTGATGTAAAAAAGAGTCTAGAAGTAGTAGAATCTTCAGTTCATCAGCAAAAGATCCAGATCATCAATAATTCTAACAACATACGTGTAAATACGCAATTGATAGCTACTATACAGGAAGAGATTAGAACGCTACAGGTTAAGGACAACACATACCGTAATAACATGGGTAGTGATCGCTTAGAGTTTCCCCACTCACCAGAGATGAAATCGCCTTCGCCGGTGTCTGATGAGGATATTATATTGGAAGAAAGTTATCCGAAGGGTACAGATGGGCGAAACATAGATGGCGTAACGACACATCACGTCATGGATAGGAACTATCACCCAACAAGTACACGGAATGATAAAAGGAAGGTAAAGTTAAGTGTTAAGATGAGTGAAATACGAGCTATGAGCAAATTCAGTGGTAAGTGTAACGAGAATGCTACTTCTTTCTTAGAGAAATTTCAGGACGAATGCAATATAATGTGTATAGATAGATCACAATATATGAAATTAATCCCTCATGTATTACTCCCACCTTGTTCATTATGGTTTAAAGCAGTACGTGATCACATCAGTACATATGAGAAATTCAAAGCGGCACTGATCGCAAATTATGAAAATGACTTTTTGCTGGCGAACAGAGATGCCACCATTAGAAATCAACACTTCAATCCTCGATTGCATAAATCTGTTGTAGAGTTTGTTGTAAATACATACAACGAATTAAAGGTTGTTAATCCATTGCAATCGGAATCGAGAATAATAGCATCGATTCGAAATTTGCTTCCATTTAAGTTACAACAGATCTTATTTTCCACCCAGTGTATGAGTTTCAACCATTTATTAATGCTTGTCCAATGCTATGAAACTCAATACCATGCTATGAATCAACAAGCAGGAATGGGTAAAAATAAGAATAATTCAGATCATTTTGTGCCTGTTCGGAATTTGAATATCCGGAGTGTGAATAATATGGAACATAACCTAAGCCGAGTAAATTCTAGCAATCAAAATGAGCAAAATAGACAAAGTTATGTAGGGAATCCGCCTAACCTAATTAATCGTGGCAATCCATATGTTAGACCATATAATCAAAATAGGTTTAAAAATAGACGGAATGTATGGCGAAATTACAGGAATACAACAAGCTACATGGATAGACGTAATTGGAGGTCAAGAGATGGCATATCATATCAAAATCAGAATCACGATGAAATACATGTACAACATATTGTGGAACCTAACCATGATTGCGCAGTACAATGTACTTTATTAGAATCGTATGCAAGTACGAATGTAACCTGATTACCGTTAATGAAATTAGGTTAAATTCATATCAGTTATAGATTCTTGTGAATTTTTATTTTTAATTTTATGAGTCAATGTTGATAATGAAAACGATTCTTATAAATACTTGAAGTGCTTAAATAGAGTTTTAGGTAGACTCACTGTTGCCACACTTGGTACAATTGTACCAAATTCAGCCCTTTTTGTCATTGATCGGCCCGTTGGTACCACGCTGGCATTTTCAGCCCCTTTTGTGAAAAAGTTGGTACTATTCTACCTAATTTAGCACTATTTAACAAATACTTGTCACATTTTCAAAAGTGTGAGTAAGACTTTCCCTACATCTCTTTCTTTTTTATGTCTTTCAGGAAAGGTTCTAGGACCCTCTACAACGGACCGCGGACACCACCCGTTGGTGACGGTGGGTAACCAGCTTTGAATTCCCATCCGTCGTACCTGGACCGTTTTTTTTTTTTTTTTTTTAGAAATGTCAGTTTACTTACCTTATATTCTTCTTTCGGTCGTAAAATGAGCAAGAATAAGGAGCAATAATTTATATTTTAATATTTTATTATAACGTACTATTTACACACAAACTCGATGATTGATTTGTTTCTAGTTTTATATTTTTCATACACTGAGGTGGCGTACTTAAAATTGTAGGTGGCGTACTTATAAAGCTAGGGTACATGTGTAGTTCCTGTAGTTTCTGGACTTAACGTGGAACTGAAAACGTATGTTTTATAATACTTTCCGTATAAGTGTTCCATCTATACGTACTTTCCATATGAAACAATATAGGCGGTCAGGATCTCACATACAAGTGGACGTATATAACATATAGCTGAGGAATGTAAAGTAAGTATATGCATGTGATATACGGATAATTGTTAGATGTCAGGCATCCTGCAACGGCATGGTGTAACATCTAAGGGCAGTGCGTATGTAGCATATGGATAACGTATGCTCCATACTGATTTCTGTAGTAAGCAAGAGGATTCCGTATATTTGTAGAATATAACGCTGTCCGGAGAATGGATCTTTCTCGGTGTATATAGCCATAATGCTTTTTTGATGTATTGGTAGGATGACCAAATCGTCAACTAGAAAAAACGGGACACCTTTTATTTCTGTATAGGTTGCTCTCCTAAATATATATTTTTAGCCTCTCCATTCTCTCTCTCTCTCTCTCTCTCTTTGTATCTCTCACAAAATAGCAAATTTACACTTTTTCTTTTTAAACCTATTGAAAAGGTTGTGGAATTAATTAGATAACAAGTAACTATCAGCAGCTAACAAAAAATGAAATATTTGAAAACATTACTAAAAATATATGAGCGCTCAAATCTGTCACCCACAGGATTTTTAATTACTGTCAGCATCTGATTCCAACTCCTTATATTTGCATTTTCTTACTTTTAAACATTATTTCACTTACAACTAGTTTTCTTTTTACTTTCACGTTTATAGTTCTGTACCTTTGTTCCCCTTTCGTAATGTGTTACACAGCGGCGCAAATCTGTCTTCAACATGAGGGGCGGGTAAGATCGTTCCCACAATCTTTTTTTTTTAAGTGATGTTCAACAATGCTGTGGAGAATCAGGAGAGCAGTTGTCTTCAACATTGGGAGGCGGGCAAATTTGAGGCTTATTCTGGGGGACATCAATTTCACCTCACTTTCCTTTGTTGCAATCGGACAAGTCGTCACATTTCTCTAAAAAAAAATCTAATCTAATTATTGGGGTGACAGTCCCCTCCAGTTCCAACATTGGAGGGGACATGTCCCCCTTATCCCCCGGGTTTTGCGCCAGTGGTGTTACATCTTAGTCAAATCACGAAAACACTGTACTGTACTGATGACAGCGCCTCAACCTTCCACCGCCCGAAACAGAGAGTAAAAACAGTTAGTTTTTATGAGACTTTCAGCTCCTTGCACTGTCGTCTGCGAAGTGGGAGTCTTAGAGGTGGAGGCCTAGGAGGGGAAACAGTGCAGCCACCACATCCAATATCGAAAACATTGTAGTGAAGTTGCTTAGTAATTAGACATACATGTATTCCAATATAATCACATAGCTTAGAAAATAATAATATAAATTGTGAAATTTTAGCGACTCGAAAGATTTTTCGTGCCCAATGTATGTAAATATGGGACATTTTGGCGTCCCGGGAGAATTTTTCGGGACACCGGGAATGGTAGTGAAAAAACGGGACAATCCCGTTTTTACGGGACGGTTGGTCACCCTATGTATTGGTCACTTTGAAATAAAGGCGCGTTTGATTTCCTTACAATACATACCGAAAATTATAACTGTTTTCGCTTTTAATTTGCGTCCTCTGTTAAACTTCCTACGTGCAATAAAAGTTTCATCTACTTCCACGGTTGTTCGGGGTCCTCCTATTTGGATGTTTTAAAAAGAGCACTTTCTTGATTTGGACTCTTGGAAGAGCGGGGGGGGGAAGTGTTTTAGAACTTCACTTCTTTTAGTTTCGTGTTATAGAGACATGTATTACACTGGTATAAAATAATGAATTCAGCCCTTTTTCTTTCAATTTGGTACTATTTTTCAGCCCACTCCAGAGATAGGACTGTGGCAACACTGGGTAGACTGGAAAGTTAATTTTCAAATGATTTTTATTCTTTCTTGTTAATATGAAGAATTATAATTTAATTCATAAATGATTAAAAGCAAAGATTATTTATATTAGATTGATTTGTGTTGAAAACTTAATTGTCAAAGATTATGTTAAGATTAAGATCCATTCTATAAAACTAATTATTCGACGACTATCTTGAATGAGATTCTTCTATGTTTTGATACCTTAGGAATCCAATGTTTATTTTAAAATATCACCTAAAATGATTATCATATAATGCGCCCTGGCTATTTGTAACTCATGTTTGTCCTTTACGATTTTTGAATTCGCACCCTTCAACGATTAAATAAATGAGCGACGACATTTTTAATAAGAAAATATAATAATAATGTAATGAATAATAATGAAATAAATATAATTAATGTAATAAAAGATAAGTATTGATGAAGTGTAAGATTTGTTATAAATGTATATATATATATGAAATGTAATGAAGATATATACGAGGTGTGATCAAAATATAAAGAACATATGTAATTTAAGACCATTATTGTAAACGGACCAGTGGTTCTTGAAGATAAAAGCCAAACTCACTTATGACTTTTATATTCAGTCCATTTGTCGGGCGACATTTTTATATAACGAAATACTTTGGATAGAGTAATAATTACCTGTACCTTGGGCAGAAAGTGCTCATACATGTGCACTATACTTCATAGAATGTTAATTTAATAATAACAGAAGAAGAATGTTTTTTTTAGATATGCAAGATATATATTATGGGATAGTAGTTGCTATGGAATGTTTATGGATACCTAGTCAGCAAGTTTGTGTGCTTGACAGTTTTAAGGAAAAGATATTATAAAGTATATCAACTAATAAACCATTTTTAGCACCGTTCATAGACGTTATCATTCTGATAGAAAAGGTGAGAATAATAGCATGTAATTATTAAAGGTATTTTACAAGCAGAATAATTACTACCGCTCAAGATTTGTATATCATCAAACGAACCAGGTTAACGACTACCCTTAGTAAGTCATTATAACTTCGACTTTGAGTTTTACGTCCCGTTCAGCAGCGAGGCTTTATGAGAAGTGGACCTACCGATAAACATGGGATCCAAACCACATGAGATCCCGCCGGGAATCGAACCCGGGTCTCCCACGCCAAAGCCGCGTACGCTAACCACTTAGCCACGAAGGAGCTCCGATACCAAGGGCGGGAACGAATGAGAAATAAATAAGGTAATTAGAATGAAAATAGACATCCAAGCGCCAAAGGGATATCCTGAACACAAAGCAAACAGTAAGGTAGTGGATAAAAGGCCTGACTTCTCAGAACGCAAGATGTCAAAAGAATTGATCTAACTAAGCCCCTCCGACTAATTCTTGTAGCTGTTGGAAGCGGTTTTGAGCTGGCTAAATAAGTTTTGAGTTTAGTTGTTCATTAAACTGTGTTTTCCTGTGTCCTTTGTCCATTAGTGAACTGTATTTAAAAATAAGGGAAGAAAGCTTTCTTTGGTTTGGATATCACAAGAAATATTTCCATGCAAAGGAAATAAATGAAAAATATTCAAATCGAGATGTTCCTTTTGTATTGGAAATAAATTATCAGTTGCAAATTTAAGAAAACGATTAGAGACAAGTTATATTTTTATGTTGTTAATAATGTAAACAAAATAGAATAACAATTTTGTAGTTGCACATAACGCTAACGATAGAGCTTACTGCAAAAATGGACGTAATTATTGATATTCAGTAACTTTTATTGAAAAGGAAAAACATGAATAACAATTGGAGATTTTAACTTGTGATCATATCTGGTGCAAGAATTTCATAAGGTTTATTGTTTTTATCGAAATCAAATTCAAAAAGGTAAATACATTTAGGTTCAGAAACAGAAGAGCAATGTTCTCTTAAAACTGGTTTTGACTTCAAAGACGTACATAATTTCGAAAGCAAACTTTAGAAGTTCGATGTTTAATAATCATCTTCTAACTTTCACATTAAATTTAAGATCAACTGAAACTATGCAATTTATTGAATGTAAATTATTAGTGTGGCTATGTTGAATATTAATAGTTTTTTTTATTATTCACGTGTTTTTATCAAATACAGCCGAAAAGTCTTTCAGACTTGATATATCAATGGGAATGGAAACTATTAGGAAAATAGTGGCATGCATTTAGTACAAAATTTCAATATTTACATGTCGACTTACAAGTTTAATCTAGTTTGAAGAATCATAATGAAGACTGTGTCGCAGGCTTCAAACCCACAGCATTTCAAAGTACGGTAATTCCAACATTTGCCCAATCTAAATTCAACAGGTAACTGTGTTGCAAGGACTGTCAAAAATATTTACTTATAAACACAGCTGAGGATATACGCTTAAATAAATGCGTGCGTTCTTTTTAGTTAAATCATATTTACAAAAAAATTCTAACATTTTTATAGAAAAATAAGCCAATTCTACCAATTTTATAAAATATTCATTAAATAAACGTACTAACATGTACATACTTCGGTAAATCTTCAAACATTGGAGTATTATCTATTATGGAGGTAGTGACTGCCGTTTTTTAATGGAACAAGCACTAGTATTACTAATGTTCTTATCTATGTAATTATACGTTTCACAATTTTGATATTCAAACATTAATATCTGAGATACAGGTTATAAAACAGGGATGCAAATAAGCAAAAAAAAAAAATACTAGTCCAAGAAAAAAGCTACTAGCCCACATCGTGGTTTTAGAAATAGTGATATTAAAGACTCGCCCTCATCGATGAACCACTTGCATCCCTCGTATAGAATATTGAATATTTGCCGAATTATAAAGCCGTCATTTTCTTTCTGGAGTTTCTTAATAATGATCGTTATACTTCTAAAACTTAAAGTGAAATTATGCACATGTTCTGAAAAGTTTATTTCAATCGGATCGTAATCACCAATCAATTACGATATAAAACAATGTTCACCACTTACAATCAAAATGACGGATGGCACAAATATTACTATAGATTGTTTAATATAATATATGTTTACATTCTGCAATTTAATT
Organism: Thermobia domestica; assembly: GCF_964235325.1. NCBI lineage: Eukaryota > Metazoa > Arthropoda > Insecta > Zygentoma > Lepismatidae > Thermobia > Thermobia domestica. The sequence goes on from NC_137460.1 coordinate 32,117,642, forward strand.
TTCATGTAACGATTATTATCGGAGCTACGGCGTATGCAATAGTGAATATTTACATTATGATGACCACGATTTTGTATAAGAAACCATAGAGAATGATAATTATGTCAATTGAGTAACTAGGCCTAGCGGGGTCCCGAGCAGAACTTGGCCCAAGTCCCCAGATATACTAAAATTTAGATTATATGATTTGCATTTATTCGGGATGCAGCCGGTGAGCGCCGGAGCATCACCCCGGTAGCCCCAGCCAGAGATGGAGTGGGTCAGTGGGTCAAGTTTTCTGAGTGGGTCGTGGGTCAACAGCATGTGACCCACTGTGACCCACCAACCACCGTGACCCACTGCGACCCACCACCCACCATGACCCACCGACTCAGTATGATTTTCCGACGAACTCTGCCCACTACATTGTAGACGTATCTTCTGAAGACTGGTAAATTTGTCCTCGTTTCACTTTCAAGACCTTCCTTTCCCTTCCTTTTCCATATGTTTCTGTCTGCTTACCTAAGGTAAGTATATCTAACCAAGTGAAAAAATGAACTTCAGGCACTTTTGGATATTGATATTTTTAATTGCAATAATAGCAATAGGACTTTTACTACTACTTGGATTTCGAGACCTGTGAGTCTTTAGAGGAGCTAACTACTGAAAAAAATACGTTTTTGAATCACTGTAATATATAAATTATTATATAAAAAAAATGAATGTAACTGTGTGTGCCTGATCATCACGGTCAAATTGCAAAGTCAAATGAAATTACCTTTGGTATATAGTTAGGCCTTAATCCAAACTGGAATGTTATATTGCTTTCATTATAATGCATAATATCCTAAGGAGGTAGTGAGAATCCGAATTTTTGCGAAAAAAAATAGTATCTCGCACGCCGTTAAACTTACGGAGCTGAAATTCAGTGTATTAACTCTTTATTGAAAACAAACAGAATGTATCTTAGCATTTAAAAATTCTTCTTTTTGGGGGTGCACTTTCTATATATGGAAAATTGGTAGTGAGTTGGTTTGTAAAAATGACCGAAAACGATCGATGTTATTTAAGAAAGAAAATCAGAAACAAAAAATACAGTGTTTGGCTTCATATATTCATTGCTTTCTACTATAATAATTGCTGAAGCTTATGTTTATTATATGGAGCGCTTACACCACTGGACAATCAACCCATAAAGTTATGAGAAAATAGACATAAAATTTATACTATAAGCTTAGTTACACGGAAATTTTAAGTTTAAATTGTATGCATAATTATATAAAAAATTTTACACTCTTTTTCCCTTTACGTTGGTCTACTTGCCTTGATTCGGAACTTTAAAATTTCATCCCTTTTTTCCACTGAAAAGTATCGATAATTCAACAAGAAAATAATTATACTATGATAATTTAATTGAAATTCCTCGTAATTTGACACATGGCAAACATCAGTGAGGTAATTGAAGGGGAAGAAGGAGGGAAATTCCCATTCATCTCTGAACACTTTCCAGGAACCTCGTTTCCTTTCGCTTTCTAGACGGGGGAGGGAACTTGGTAATGGCATGAAACCTTCATGTGTAATTACAAAAATTAAATTTATAAACAAATAAGAAATCATCAGTTTATCAGGCTTTAATTGATAATTTATTCACAAGATTCCCTATTGAAGGCGTGGTAGACGAAGTTTCTGTTCTCCATGAGTCGATATTGCCAACTGACATGAAAAAGATGTGGTATGGTGATAGAGAGATTATGCTTCTCGCTGAGTATTTCAAAACTTACCAAGAAAAATCGTTATCAGACTTAAGTCTAACAAGCAGATTGTCGATGAGAAATTGCAGAAATCGGGAGAAGTATTATGAATTTCCACGACAGAGTGCGAACGGGGATTTCCTCTTATGAATTTACAGATGACTGATACTGGAAATAGACTAAGTGCTCAAACATGGTCTCACTTGTTCATCAATGTTAATGGCCCACCGCTAGACAAGCTCAAAGTAGACGAACTAGTTATTTCTTAGCTGAAGGATGGACATCACTCCGCTGTGGATGATTCACCACGAAAAAGTTACCAACAGCAAATAAACTCGATTTCAGATTTGTTTTAAGGTGGAAAATTACGAGTTCTGGAAAATGTATATTTGTATTACTAATGGCTTATTTGTGTCATTCAACTTTGTACCTAATTTTTAGTAAGTCTCTTCTTTGCTTTAAGTAAACTACTTTGAATAAATATTTATAATAATTGCAATTATGCAAATTTTAACTTAAATTTAACGTGGTGTTTTAGTGATTACACAAATTACAATTATGAACATACTTTATGGAGATGCTTTCACATAGGGTACCCGAGCACCTTTATACACTATGAAAAACTGATTTTTCAAGTCTTTTGTGATAAAAATACTGTGAACTGAGAAACCATAATTTTTTCCATATTGTGCAGGGGTATTTTCCTGCGAATAGAAGTTTCTTTTGGTATGCGTTCAGAAATTAACACTTGCAAGAATACTCTCTTAGTACAAGTATATTTTAGGCACACACTAATTTCCCCCCATCTCGATTCTCTTTGAATTTCCTCACTGACAAACACTTTACCATATTATATCGTAAAGGTAAGATCCACCGTTATTGTAACAGAGTGTTGCTTGAGCGATAGACTAGAAATTCAAACTCCGATTAGTGACAATTTCACAGTCTTGTTTTATTACAAGTGTAAACTCTTTAGTCAGTACAGAAGAGGCCGTGAATCGGGTTCAGAGTTGATGACGATGGATTTTGGTGAGTCAGAGTAAGTCACAGTGGATGAGATTGATTCGTGGTAGGTGGTGGGTCACGGTGTGTGGTGGGTCATGGTGGGTCGTGGGTCAGAGTGGGTCACGGTGGGTGGTGGGTCAGTGGGTCGTGGGTCACGGTGGGTGGTGGGTCAGTGGGTCATGGGTCAAGTTATCATTGACCCACGCCAACTCTGGCCCCAGCCTAAGTACATCTCCTTTATGCACCTGTACATGTTCCTAAGTTCTGTACATATTCTAAAAATTTCATTCAATTCGGTCAGTAGATCTGAATTATGATAGAAAATACAGCCCACGATTTTGAACCAAAACAGTGAACAACACAACCACTATTGGATTTCAAACAAACTTTATATATGTATGATAGATATTTACGTTCGCATAATATGAAAAACTTGTTGTTCGTAGGGCAATTAGTTCAGTAAGAAACCTAGTTTCCTTAGGAATGTAATATCATTTTTAATTTTCTAACTATTGTAGTTTTGTGTCGAAGTCATGATAATGGGACTATATTCATAGAAAAGGATTTTCATTTATTTAGCTGTCGTACAAGTTTCAATAAAATTTATTGAGATGGAAAGATGTTTCTCGAAGAGAAAGGGACCCATGTGTTAGTAGATCTTGGAAGTTTTTAAAGCCATCAATTTTTCCCGAGAAACTGAAAATTAAAAAAAAATAAAGACAAGCCATTCCGAACCATCTATCTGATCTGGCATCAAAATCACTTCAAAGCAGAGAAAATTATGGGGGATCAAATCACAAACATAGAGTCATGGCCAGTGAAATGATAAACTTATTTTCCTATTTACTCACAGAAATTTGCCAAGCATTATTATGAACCAAAAACAATTACTTTTTAAGGTTTAGTTCATTCAATTTCAAAGAAAGATTATAGAACGTAACTCAACATAGTTGTCCAAAAGCCTACTCGACTTTTAAAATGTCACTTTCACTCCCAAGCACAGAAGCGTGACAGGGCCATACACGTGAATGCGCGAGATACTAGCGTCCAAAGGCTTTGCGCTGTTGCCACACTTCGGACGCCAGATAGTCAGCAAATAAGAACGAAATATACAAGAAAAATATACAAACTTTGTGACTCCAGCGCCAAGAATTACCAGAAACCTTAAGAAACCTTAAGAAATATGTCCGCATAATTTATGAAGTTCCTACTTTGTTTACAGTCAAGTGCAAGCTGGTCAACCACATGATAATTTATAGTAATATACTATAATAGAAGACAAGGATGGACTTCTGGGGGGGGCGGTGGGTTGTAATACTGCTACTTTTAAGAGCTCCAAACTCTGGAATGGGCTTTATTTATATATAAAATAACAAAGTTTCCTCAGGGGGCCATGGCCCCCTGCATCCTCCACTGTATAAGACAAACCTGTACACAGTAATGTCCTTGCAATAATAGGTGAAAATATGGTAATCTTACAACACATACTTCTTGGTAGTTTTCGAATTATAAATTATAAGACACACAGTGAGGTTTCTAAAGTCATTCTCCCAAAACAAATTAATAACGATTTGAGAATTGGCAAATGGGAACCTGGAAAGACCATTCATAAATTCAATTATGTATACGAAGGAGTGAAAAGACTGTTGGTTGTTCAGAGAAGCGTTAATAACGATAACAAAAAAATAAAGTTGAGGACAGCGACAGCGATTAGGAGTTCAAACTGTAGACTACCTTGTAACTTTTTATATATTGTAACTATTATTAGCAGCATTATACTTGCTTCTACAATTATCAGCAGCGTAACGAATATACGGTATTTTTTCTAATATATAATAATTTTAAAGATGAAACTCGATAATTTTGTTCTCTGATGATGGCAACTGTGTCAAGTGCCCATCCAGTGTTGCCAACCGTGGAGGAATTTCGCTACGCGTAGCGACTTTTCGTTGCCCTGCTGACAAGGCGGCGAGGGACAAAAAATACGGGAAATGTAGCGACTTTTAAAAATCTATCTTAAAACTCCCAATTTTCCCCCATAGCTTGAAAGAAGTGAAAAAATTAGGTTACAAAGCATTTCTTTGTAAAATGTTTAATATAGTTTTGTAGATGGAAAATAAGGTAACAGCACGAATAGCTGACATTTTAAGGATGCATTTCTAAGTCTAATGCTTTTGTTTGTAAATAAAACAACATAGAAAGACTATGGCTTTAATAACTAAAAGGTTTAAGTTTAAGGTAAGGTTTTCAATTGATATGAGACCTTCAGATGAACATATATGAGTTACCGAAATTTATATGGAACATAACCCACTTGTACCAGTTGCTGACACACAGAAAATACCAATGATCCAATGCCTGACATAGTAATGTACCAAAAGCTGACAGTAAAATGAAATCATTTATTAGTAAGAATAACATCAAATATTCTTTCAAAATATAGGTTAAGCAGAAGTAACACTACTTATAATAGGTAGAATCTGCTCTTTGGGTACTTATTCAAATGTATCCATTTTAAATTCCAAGCCATTGCTTACCTTTTGTTAACATGGTATTTCTCAATTTCTTCTATTAGATATGCACCCATCTGAGAATCATATTAGGTATTGATTTTTTTCAAAATGTCTTCATATGCATACCATAGCTTGTCCTCAAATTTCGGCCAATACCAGCCATATCCAGTCTTCAGCATGACTTTGACAAAGCTTTGTTTCGCTCGGTCTTCAAAACCTTTCCTGGAAAATATTCACTTTCATACTAAAAAATTACATAATAATTGACGTGAAAATTGCCCTCGGACTCACTTCCACTAGTTGACAACCTTCCCTGATACCAATCGCCACTGTTTCCGTTAGATTCAAGTTGAAGCTCAATGGAAGAGTCGGATGATTCCTCGAAGAATATGCCACATTTTCTCCTTCCGTCGAACTTTTACTTTCTTCTCTTCCTTCATCTTCTTCGCTAATTCTTGTTGCTTTCTTTATCTCCCTTTTCTCCCTGGATACGTTCCTTCTCCTTTCACTTATTTTCATATTTCTTGCACTCTGCCAAAATAAAGCTCTTTTAAATGGTGAGGGAATTAGAGTATTTTCCTTTGCTTCCTGTTCTTTGGTAGGAACGTCAGTTTCTGTAGTGTTCGAAGTCCTTGGAATTGAAAACATAGTTTCACTTCTTTTTTGATGAGTAGAAATTTTAGTTACTTCTGTAATTTGTTCCTGCGTAGGAACGTCAGCCTGTAGGTTCTGAAATGCTTGGAATTGATATGTTAGTAGTTTCATCTGTATTTTGATGAGTAGATATTTCTTCCGTAACTGATTCATTGTCTATTCTGGGTGGAGGACCACATCAGTTACACACTTCTCTGCATGCAGCTTTATAGATTTCCACAGAAGGATTTTTTATATTGTATGTTGCCTAACCACGTGCCATCACCATCGGAGATTTTTTTAACTTTCTCAGTACCAATTCATTGTTCTAGGAAACATAAGAATTTATTTATTTGGCCGTGATTATTTTCCTTGTAGAGATTTCTAGAGTTGTTCCTTCTTTCATGAAATTTTGATAGTCTACATTATCAGCGTTGAATGGGTTAAGATCGCATGCTCTGAATAAATTTTGTATTGTAGTTGGTGTAATTGACATTTTCATTGTTTTTCTTTTACAGAAGAGATGCAAAGTCTTCGTTTCTCAGCTTTCTACCGCCATGTTCGATGCTCCAGTGATGAACACCACATTTCCAGGCGCTCTTGACTGGATGGAAAACAAACATCCATTGGTTGAAGAACATGAGGGGAATTCAGATACAAAGCTACAAGTTACCATTGTTACTACAAAAATGCTTAGAGGCTCACTGAGATGCGATGCATGACCATCAAGGAAAACCAACACAGAAATTTTGATAGTTGGTTTTTTAAGCCATGGCTGAAACGCATTAGTCATATATTCAAAAAATATCTCTCCTGTCATCCAACCTGACTCAGATCTACCAATACCCCAATTCTTAGGCACTATATTAACTACAGAAGCTGGTATTCGTTTGTAACTGTATACAACCATCGGGGCGAGCCAAAATACCCGAAGCTCTAGCTATAACCGCGTTCTCATACATTCTTTTTCATCATTGCTTACATGTGTATACATTTTCTTCTTTCTACGAATTAACACTATTTCCTTTTGAAAATAGAAAGAATGCAGTCTCGTCTGCGTTAAGAATTCTGGATGGATCTTAAGGTGCTTGGATAAAACACTGTTGGCTGTTCCAACAAGTTCGCACACCTCGGGTCATCCAATTTTCCAACAAGAGGAGGAAGTAACACTATCTATCTCTGTTCTAATCAATGAAAAGTTAAGAAAAGTAAGTCATGAATTTTTGTCTTAAATCTGTTTAGAACCACAAAATACTTTTTTCTGTAAAATAACGATGTTTGCGTCATTGCGTTGCTCAAATTCAATGAAATTTTTTTCATGTCAGGTCTTGGTGCAAAACAATATTTTGTTGCTCCAGTAAGTGACAACCCCTGTCAGCTTTTGGACCGAGACATCCCAATTTAATGAAATTGATAACACAAGACAAGTGTTACTTCCCCATGTAAATTATGTATGAATTTCATAAATTAATGTCGTTATGCTGTTTACCAATGCCTGACATGCAGTGTCAGCTACTGTAAAATCCTACACAAAATGACACTAATACCTGACACCCCCCCTGAAGTTTTAGAGTTTGAAATTTAACATTTTCCTCCAGCGATTCACTACCCTGTTTCACCAACACTATACATATTAAACATGCTACTGAACTAGAAAAAAATCAAATTAACATAAGAATAACGAAGTAAGTAGGCTTACCGTATTTGTTAAGAATTCTTCTCACTTCTGCATATTTCCTGATAGCACGTAATTCAACTTCGTCATACTTCTATCAGTTGGGGCGCAAATTAACCACGATTAAGCAAAATGTTGCCAAGCCACCAAGAAAGAGTTGGAAGAGAACCATGTGTGCGTTCATAAATCTGTTAATGATAACAAATAATCTTATTATGTTCAATTTAAGATGAAAGTGTCAGCTTTTGGTGCATGTCAGCTATTGGTACACCTACCTTACACATTTCAATAAACAGGATTGTCCCGTTTTCGAGAACGCTGTATGTATGAGAAGAGGAGAATTGCACGTACCCATACCTACTTCTGCTGTTGTTGACTTCATTCAAAATAAGAATTGCAATTGAGTCATAAGGTACATCTTTTGTTAAGGTAACTAGCAGCCAGCATCTACAAGAAGCCATATAATATAAATTCTTTAGAGTTTGCTAATTTAAACTATATGCTATTTAAGTATAATATTATATTTTTGAAGTAATGGAAAGCACTATCCAAACTGGTACGTACGCAGGAGTGGTGATACGAGGACGAGAGATAACCCAGAATTCCAACTTCTATATAAATTTGATATAACTTCATGAGTATTTTACAGAGTTGATATATAATTTATATTCAGGCTGAATTTAGACTCTAATTGAAAAAGAATCAGAGATTACTCCCAATAAAATTCCTGGATACAGAGCCTAACGCTGCGCACTGGGCCTAGTGCCAATAATGAACCAAAGGGGCCAGAGTACTAGTAAAAATCGCGATGCGCTTTTGTATCTACTTGTTGGACGAAACATGCTCAGAACGCGAGGCCCCTGTAATCTTGAGGCCTGGCGCGGGAGCCCTATTGACTACCCCTAAACATCGCTTCTACCTGGATACGTGCCTGTACGGAAATTACCAAATCCTTCTACCTGTATTATTTACAGTTAACTCCAGAAAATAATTTCCCAAAAGTAAACAAGTATTTGAGAAAAAAGTACTAATGTTTGTTTTCAAGAAAATGTGTTTCTTAAAATAAGATTATACGCTGACAAGTATATTGATGACAGGTTCGTAGCCATGTTTAAGACTTGTCTTTTGCTGCATTTATATCTCAAATAAAAATCAAAGATTGTACTTAGATTAAATCTAATAAATATTTTCCAACATGAAAATTTTAATAAATATTCCCCGTCATAGAAATTTTAAAATGTTAGCGCCAATCTTAAGATTTCACCATATCTCATTGATTACTAAAATGTCTTCATAGTTCTGATTATTAAGGACTAGTCCTATAATGTCCTGATAAGCTCGTCGCCTTGTAAGCAAGGGGTCCCGGATTATATTTCAGTGGAGACACAAGAAATATTTAGCAGTTTTGTTAACAGCAGTAATTTTACCATTAAAGTTCAATTTTATAGTGTAGCGGAAAATAGCAGAATTTTACTAAGGGTAGCGGATCGTGACGGAATTTTGACGCCACAGTAGGGACTTTTAGAGCTGGGGACCTGGCAATACTGTGCCCATCTCAATGGAATTTGGTAAACTTTCAAAAGCTTGTTCTTACAGGTAATGGTGGGATGAAAATGGATGGAGTTCGACAGCGGCCGTTCCGTCGAGTGCCTCGTGTGCTGTGGTGCTACGTGAGGAAGAGAGTGGAGTGGGATCTCCTATACACCTACACTACACTTCTATTTTCTCTTACATTTATACGTACATACATCTCCCTTCCTTTTCATACTCATTGTTCTTTTTACATTTTACACTTCCTACTTTCCTCTAACTTTTGCCCTGTTCAACTTGGCTTTCAGCCCTCTTTCACTGTCTGAACTCCTTTCCCGACTTTGACCTTTACTTTCCCGATTTTGACTTTCTCTTCCCGATTGTGACACTTACTTATTACCATTTTACGATAATCCTTTTTTTTACTTTGTAATTGCTATTACTTGTTAACCTTTCTACCTTTTACCTTTGTACTAATTATCTCAATACCTGAATACATTACTTACAAATCTTGTTCAAAGGCGTTATTGCCGGGAACATATAAAGGGGGGATTTTATCCTCCCAGTGAAGTGAAGTGAAGTGAAGTTGTTCTTACACAAATTACAATAATCAGGATTAAGTACGAATTTAGTGATGCTCACATTGTTATTTTTTCCAAGTAAGTACTTATATACTTACTTATTTAATATTATTCATGGGTTGTTTCATGTCTCTACTAACAAAAAAGAAAGCAAACAAAAAAGGATGGTCAAGGTAAATGAGTATAACATCAAAGAAAAATAATTATAGGACTGTACACATAATTTATGAATGTATCAGCTATTTCTTTCCATTTCAAATGAGAGCAATTGAAAAAAAAAATGTGTCTGACGTTAAGGTTTACTTTTGGCACACCACTGTAAATACTTGAAAAAATATATAATTCATTCACCGATTTTCTTCTTACTGTCCTCTAAAATATTTTCGCTGGGTGACACTAAAATATCTCAACATAGATAAAATTCAAGAGGCCTGTAGAAGTACTTGTTGAAAGATTACTGTTCTCGTACTATTTGCATATCAATACTGCTTCCGGATATTTGGCAGAAAAACGACCGGAAAAGTATACATTGGGCACAACATTCATAGGAACCAATAACATAACGAGCCCTGTGTGGTTTCTAACCTCCGTTCGCTCGCTGAGCTATATTTTGTAAAGTAAGTTACCGTACACTGGATACGTAACATTTGCAAGATTGCGGGTGAAACTAGAATATACCGAAAATTCAAAATGCACTCTAACCGAAACTGCATTGCAGAAAACAAACCAACCTCTGCTAAGTGGGCACGAATGATATCGGCGGCAGGCCGAAACTGGTGCGTCCGAAGCGAGCAGCTAGGTCAGCGATAGTAGTAAACACGTAAGCGGGAGTAGTGAAAACAAGTGGGTTTTGGAGATAATGCGAGTTTCAGTAGCACTTGCTTTATTTTCACATAAATAACGCTTCACTCGTAAACATAAAATCCAGCTTCTGTACACTGCAGAAATGCAACGCTCGTGGAAGATAGCATTTAATAAAATCCTCTTTTATATACACGTACTTATTGTATCCTTCGTAAAGCAATCATAAAGATTTCATGCTAGTAACCCTATACTTGTAAACCTAAAATATAACTGCATTATTCTGATTTTATTCTGTTGCTTGCAGAACTTTGTTCCTCATAAGTATGTTTTCTTATGTAGAGTATTGTATTTTACGTGTGAATCTTCCAAAATGTGGTTCGCAAAAATTACTCCAGCACCGTGTTTGAAATGTTTAACTGATTCTTTATGAGTAAGCATTTCATAGAAAACTCGCGACGCCAATGACCCCGGGTTACGTAGTTTGGGTTTTCATGCAACTATTTATGAGATAAGCATTATCCTTGATGGTATTTATCAGCTAAACGTTGTTCATTGTGGCTTGGTGTTTCTCTTGAAGAAAATATGCTGCACAGTTAATTTAAGTACACTTTACAGATTTGAGAGATAATATTAATCACCCCGCATAGAAAGACAAGCTCATAAATTCTTTTTTGGCGCAGAATAGGTCGTTTATTTTCAGGCCAACAAACGAAAATTTTTTGTCATTTATGAGGAAATTTATTGTGATTATCTTAAAAAGAATTCCTAAGGTTTGCTAAGAATTCCTCGGTGCACATTCAATTTAAAAGGACTTTACCCTTTTGCGAGTAAATATTGCGTGCTGGAATATTCCATAAATAATACAATGTAAAAATCACAAATCAACCTCTTCTAAGTGGTTACTAAAAAAAACGAATGCCATCTAAGCGAGTCAGCGCTGGAGCGCTGAGGTGGAGCATCCGCAGAGGGCAGGCGCGTCGCCGATTACGGGTACCTTTCACTAGATTACGTACCATCTATACATGTGGAGTTTCTCTATAAATAATGCCGCCTTCTACGTGTGGTGGCTAGTACCATAAATAAGTCATCGTCCGCGTGAACTTGTGGAAAACACACCCAATAACTAAATGGCCAACCAGACTCTTCATTTCCAGCATTTGACAGCCGCTCATCAACTCCACGTGGACTACTTAGTTGCCACAGTTCCAAACGGTGTCTCAGTCAGTGATTAGAAAATTGGATATATATATAGTTTTCACCATATATAGTTCAACAAATATGGTTTCCTTATATATATATATATATATATATATATATATATATATATATATATATATATATATATATATATATTGTACTCGATTATAGCAAAATGTGGAGGCCTGATATCTGTATCACATTAGCGATAGTAACAGGAGAGAGAGTGAGAGACAGATACACAATGGATACTGCGATATTGCATCCTAGCAAATACGGTCAAAAGAGCGATAGAGGAGGAAGAGATACTGTTGTAAAATCCAGCAAGGAAGTTCAAAAAATTTACAGAACTACCCACGTATATAAGGAATCGACTATACCTTTTGCTGCCGATTTTAGGCAGTGACATTTCACACTATCAACACAATGTTTACATTTGAATATGTAACTGTACTTTTATTTCAATGCGTTACTTCTGTGTCATATTTTATACTCAATTTTAGTAATCCGTGCCACTCTACATGATTTAAAACATTTTCCTTCAACATTACGCCCCAGAAAGCATAAAGGTGCTAAGCGCCAAAATGCAAATTTATCAGGAGAGCATTAAAAACGAATGAAACACTAATTAATTCCGATTCTATCTTTCCCCTAGAATTCGGTTTTCACTCCAGACCTTTCATATTGTCCCCTTTCTTAAAAGCATTAAACATGAAATGGGTAGTCAGGATGTGCGCTTGGTTGGAAATCACGGAAAGTGCTTTCGCCCTTTCTGCTTTCTGGGCGATAAGTCACAATTCAAATGTCACATACATCTTCCATCTTTGGAGTTTCGCAAAAATTCAGTATGCACGAAACCATCCCAATCGCAGAAGAGGACCAACAACACTTTGCTTTCGAATGGAAAAACTTTGAATTTTTGGCGGAGGAGAGGTACTCCTTCGATTGATGCTTCGTTTTCGGGTCGTAATGGTGTTTCCACAACTAGAGAGTAAAAGTTTGCGAAGAAAGTCGTCACTTTCCTGTTCTTATCTCAAGAGCACCTACTGACAGATTCTTATCCTCGACTCTTTCATGTCAGCTGTCGTTTGCCGTGGTAGCCAAAGACCGCACATCTTGTAACGCAGAAGAGCTTCAATGATGTCGCTCAATTAGCCAATGGAAATGTCGAGTGTGCTTGCGTTTCGTGTTGTCGATCCTGTGATTGCCCGGAATACTCGTCCACCTGATGTTAAGTCCTTATCAGAAACCATGAGGACCGTCCACTTCGGTGTTGATCATGGAGATTTTGATGCCGCTGGATTTTGCTCTCTCACAGTCCTTGCCTACCTCTGCGCAGTGCTGACGTGAACACAGGCATCCCGTAAACTGCAGTCATATGGCGATCAATGTTCCTGGGCGCACAACCTATCGGAGTCAGGAATTCACCGACAGCCCGCTCTTCCAACCGGACGTCACCATTGAATGCTATGGATTGCTCCATTGCTCTGGAACGAGAAGAAATAGGAAAGTGAAGCAAGTGATATTCTATAGCTTAAACTTCAATGCATTAATGGTAAATATTTCCGAATGTTTACAATAGTATTGACAAAGAAATGGGCTTGGAGGCATTACTTTCTGAACGCCCCACGTAATTTCCTCAATAAGCCATAATGTCTGATGTCAGCATACCTTCATTCTAAGTAGTAACACCAATGTGCAGCTTCTTACACTTGGAAATGCCACATTACACTCTTTTGTTAGCAGAAATTTCATGAAAAACAATCAATTCACTCATTTTGTTTCTGTAAGTTTTACGAGTTTTTCACATTCCTGGACACACAGACAATTTCTATAAGCGAGTATTTTAAATAGTTGTTACTTCAGGGTTTTTCAACACTGACTCACATCCTCATTCAGTCGTAACAGAGAAAGTAATCAACCTGGTTTTTTACCCGCCTTCACTCGCTATCGCTCACTTGGTATTAGTATCTGAATTAAATATTGAGCTTTGGTAATGAATGGAAATTATCTGCTTAATAAATCATCTTACTATGTGTGCGCACTAGCATTGTAAAAGATTCTCGTTGTTATAGATCAATAATATATTTTTTCGAAATTGTATCGTCTACTGCGCAAACCCTAGACACTTATAGTGTCCCATATTGCGCAAACCACATATTTTGTTAGCCATTAAGCATACTTACTTGCAGTTTTCAGTAAGTAAGTGTTTGTAATGTTCTTTACAATATCTTAAAGACAAATTGTCAAATCTTCTACAAATGCAAACATTACGTACCCCATGGTACCAGCGAAAGCTATTGAGACCCACTTACTTTTGCGTAGAAATTGACTTTGAGTTGTTGCTGTTGCTAATCTTAAATGCACACATAATATCGTTTGTTTATCTCTTTATACTTAATCATATTCTCATTCTGTGCCCTTACCTATATTCCTAACATTCGTAAGAAATTGTAATTACTGATCTAAAATACAGTTAATATTCCAATTTATTAATCCATTTCTACCCTGTTACGCGAATCTTTTAAGATCCAACTAATCTATCTTCATAACACAAACTTAAATCATAATGAATCTCAAATCAGTCCCATCTTGTTTACGCAGGCTAACTCGAATGTTATCTAAGACAGTCAGTGTCCATTTATATACACTATCTGCCATCTTCTCATCATTCTCCACCGTGTGCCAAAAATGAGAATCTCTCTTTAAAGCAACAGTACTAAAACAAAATACAATCTGAACTATGAATGAGAATAAGCGTTAGTTCTCTAACCTTCATCAAATTGGAACCTTGCTCCGCTTTCACACTATCGATCCATGAGAGAATCAGTTTTATCGTACGTTTGTTTCTCATTCTCCATCAGACATCTTATGACTTCCTCTGGTTGTCGGCCCGATTTAAATTGTATTGAATCCTTTGACTCTCTATCCTTCTCGAAATTGCTCTTCTTCATTGGTATTCTATGTTTCCGTTTGCCAAAGCAATGAGTCCAACCCCTTTGTATCCTTTCTCTCCTTTCTGGGAAATACACTTCGAATCAATTTATTCTTCCATAGAAGACTGTTTTATCTGGATCGGTAAGACATATCCTACAACTCATTCTTACCCGGCCTATGCCTCGTTCTTTGCCTGTCTCTGATCAGCGAATAATAACTCAAACATTCCATTTTCAGACGTCTTATTCGAAGTTGATTGATGTTCCTCCACTCCATACGATATGGTATCAAATGAATTGTGCCATATCTAATAAATCTTCCTCTTCCATTTGCTATCTAGCCTGTTCCTGCTTTTGTCCATCTTTACTCGCTATAGCCTGTTAATCATATTTCTGAGCTTTATAAGTATCATAACGACACGCTAAGACAGAATGTTTCATACGTCCACCTTTAGATATTGTTTCCCCCATGCTGGACATCCTCCTTTTTTATGTTGCAATTTTTAATAACTTCAACGATCGGGCGATATTGGCGTAGCCTGAGGTAATAAAGAACAGGAACTCAAACGTGAGTCTGGCTCTTCTGTTGGTTTGGAGAATCTCCGCATTTATGTTTGAATTGTGCTTGTATAATCTCAATTGCTGTTCCATGCTTTCCATACTCAACTCAATCCCAGTCGCTTTTGGAAAGATTTTTTTTTATTATTATTTAACACCTTCCGACGAATCGATTCACCTACAATTCCAAAAACGAGCTGATCTCACTAATCGTCGTCTAGACAGCAGTGAAATTAGAAGTATGATGATAGCTTTTTAAAGTACAGCACAAAGCTAGTAATTGTTTAATATGGTTTCTGCTTCATTGTGCGAAACTAATAACGTTCTGAAATTATATTCACTTTTCCAGCATAATAATTTTTCATCTCTTCCTTGATTTCAGAATATTATTTGTCGGTGAGGAATGCTGGCCAACAGATATTATATAACTGATCATATGCATCAGCTTCCGTTACCGTAAATAAGGTTGAAATTTTTCTTTCTTTAAAAATCTGACACGCAATACAGTCTGAAAATGCTCAGACCTTTCCAAATGGAACTGTAAGTTGTCAGTCTCAGCATTAAAAGGTGGGAAGTTTGGAATCGCTGCCATATTGTTACTTAGATTTTTGGTTGATCCTATCGACAGCACCAACTTTCTTGCTAATCTTAAGAATACACACTATATCGTTTGTTTATATCTTTATTCTTAATCTGTCTCTCTACCTCTACTCGTAACATTCGTAAGAAGTTATTATTACTGATGTTGATTTCAATTACTATTCCAATCTTATTAATCCATTTCTACCCTCTTACGGTAATCCTTTAGGATCCTACTAATCTATCTTCATAATACAGTCCGTGTCTTCATAATACATAATGAATCTCAAATCAATCTCATCTTGTTTACACATGCTAACTCCAATACCACCTAACGACAGTCCGTGTCTATTTATAAACACTTTGTGCCATCTTCCCAACAGTTGCCAAGCTTCAGTAGATAATTTTACGGAATTCATCGTTCTTCTGTCTGAACTCTCAAAGTCTATTCCGTTCATAAAGTACCCATGAGTTTCTACACTTAGAATTTGCATGCAAATTTATAAATTAAAATCATATTGCTGTTAATTATGATACCTTCACTATTGGTTCTTTGCTCACCGAAAGTTATGAAGCGGAACAATAAAATTGCGTTAACTAGCCCGCCCTGCTTTTGGGCTAGCGTACTTTTTGTTCAAGGGGTCTCCAAATTCCATTCCTGTTGGGAGATTCTTGAAACTTAACAAGTTACGTGATTCTTCCTACTTGAAATTGTAGCTCTACGTATCATATAGCTTCAGCGTTCACAACAGACTCTAAACTCCAATAAGCAGCCAGACAAACAATTCTATTGACTGTTTAATTCCGAAGTAAGTTACTGCTAATTGAGAGAGATATTAAACGATACTTTTCACCATTGTTCATTTGGTTTTCTCAAAAATGTGTCTCAAATTAATTCGTTCCTCTGGTTCCTTTTTCATTACTTACTGATTCAGAAATGTAGTATACCTATATAATAAACTATTATCAGTCCACAGTTATCTATTTGGCTTTTCCCACAAACATCTATTTGTAAAATTAGTTTCCTCTTTATTCCGCAGTGCTTCTTCAATTCATCAGATAACCGTGTATGAAGACATTTTTCTATCCTAGCCGGAATAACCGTGTGATATAAAACTAAAAAATTCCATTCCATTTGGTATCCTTTCAATGAATTTGTAGTCCACCTTGTGTTCCTCAATATTGAGCATAAGAAAAGCTAAAATATATAAAACACGCCTAGAAAAGGGTATACTTTTAACGTCCAAGTCACTGAAAGTTTTAGTAACTATGGAGAAAAGAGTGGAAAACACTTCATAACAGAAGATATTCGAGTACATTCTCTTTCATGCTAAGGTGGTTTAGGGCTCAAGGGATTGTTCGAAACAAACAGATTTCTAAATTCATGTCCAATTTTTAATGAACGAATAGTTCTTTCAAAGTAGGTTATAAAATTGATTTCTTTATTATTTTCTATTTGGAATAGCTAAACCGAACATTTCAAAAGTTACATAAATTCTCACTATTTTCCCTAGGAAATCGTATTATCAAAGAAATAAATTTTTTAATGAAACACCGGAGTTCGAAATTACAGTTCATTTGTTTTTAATTCTAATTATCACAATTTTGAAAGCGTGCAACCATCAAGAGCAGTTAAAATTATTTATTTAAAAGCTGCAATTTTACAATTCTATTATTTTTCCTAAAATGCAGAGCATTACATCGAAATTTTACTACAAAATATATAAATTTCATTTCCCTCATCAGAACTCCACAATATGTAAGAAAAATAGACAGCAATAGATAGTTACCAATTCCACACTGGCAATTTACTCATGGATGTTTTTACCTCAATTATTCTCCACGTCTACTGTGCGCCATATAAACAACGAGCCTGATATTTGTGTTATTTTATGGTCTTCTGAAATTATTGTAGACTAAGTAGTTCTTTGCTTACAATGATTGTTCTTCAATTACTTTTAACAAAATTCAAATTTAAATGTATTTGAGATGCAAGAGATAATTAATTGTCTCAAAAAGGATACTAATTGACGTTCCAGTTATTAAAACAAATAGCGCCTTTATGTTTTCCGATTTAATTGTGCCTTTTACAGCTCTGTTCATTTCTAGCTTAACAAGTATTTCTTTGTGTTTAACACTTTGTTTTAGTAAATAAATTTAGCATATTATACCTCCCTATCTTCTCTCTCAATTAACGCTGAAACATTAAAGAATGATGAAAACTTCAAAAAGGGGTAGTCTATGATACACCTCACCAAGCAAATAAACTATTGATCAATTTCAACATGCCTTTTAATAAATTTATATCAAAAGTTTGAAGAGTCTTATTTAATTCTTTTATCGGTTCGAACAACTTAATTTTACTATTATTAACTTCCTGTAAGTGTACTCTCATTTATCACTACACAACTTAATTCCTTCTTTTTTTAAAGAGCACTATTTGGAACAACACAGTTTTTTACATAACGATATTTGTATCAACTTCGGTATTACTGCATTATCCTTTTTCGTTGTGTATGCACAGTTGTTTTATTTAACTATTAAAGAACAGAAAATGACTTATGTAACGTTCCCTATTAGATGCCATGTGAAAATGCACGGTATTGGAGAATCCAGTTTCTCCCTTGCATGCCACTATCAGCTGTCTTCCCATTCTTCTTTACCTCGCAATACGAAATAAACAGTGAACAGCAGGTGTTGCTGTCGAAACTCGTAGCTCAGCGATGGAAGCGACTACAGTGAAATTGGTAATCTTCTTAATAACCTGATAAATATAGAGAATCCTTACTAACATTAGAAATTATGTACTGATATGGTGAACACAATATTGTCACTAAACTAGTCCCAGTTCGCTTCCAACCACAGTGATCTCGCATATGATGAACGCCAAGTAAACACTAAGCACAACTAGACTTTTGTATCTACCATTTGCTTCATCTTACCACTCAATTCTTACAACATTGTTTCTACTTTAGTAAATAACTTACAATACTTTCGCTTTAACATTATAACTAGGAACGTTTCAATTAATTAAGCTATTAGTCCACTGCTATTCGACACAGTTCCCTGACCTAGAGAAGTTCTACTTTAGTTTTGATATGAAGCGCGCCAAAACATTGTTCTTTGTTGTGTTCTGACTGTACTAACTTAGAAGATAAAATACAACGTGCATTAATTTATAATGAGATCCTGCACCTAAACAGAGGGAGGAAATGCATCGAGGTAATTGCATTTGCGTGGTCACACAACTTAAGACGCCCAAAGCTAATGTTATGTAAAGTTGACTACAAACTTGTTCTTATGAACCAGATAATACCAAACTAACAAATTCTTTGTTAAGAATGGAGCACAACTGTGCAAAAATGGGGTAGATATTACTTTGAAACTGTTTTTTCTTCCCCAAAAATAATGTTCTAACTTAATAAAGAAGCATTTGTGAAATGTTCGTAGTTTAATATTGCCATAAGTAATCATGAAAATATTAGAACAAAATATTGGTTCTAAAATCTTGCTATCTTCCACTGAGTTACGACAGAACGCATGAGTACGACAAACAAATTGCTGCAGAACTCTGGGTTACAGCAAACCGAATCTAGCGGGAAAAAGAAATGAAATAATAGCTTTGAGTTTTACGTCCCATAGTTATACCTGCTAGGCTAAAGTAGACAATGATGATGAAATAATGAATGAAATGCTTGAATGAAGAAAACGGGGGGACCCGAGAAAACCTACGCACACGGTGTTTGCCCGACACATTGTTCACTTGGCTCGAGCTGGGATCGAACCACGGACACCAAGCACCATAGGTGAACGCTCTACAAATGAGCCACCGTGGTCCTGAAACAAGAAGGAAATAACCACATTTTCTTTCATATATTTTGAAACAAATAGCAATGAACTTTTTTTCAGATAATTAATATTTGTAAATTCCTCTTCCACTATTATTTTACTTTTTCTCTCTAATTTTAAATTGCATAAATAAAGATTTCCGTAGGATGACGTCTAATGAGATGTGATATATTTCTCGGTAACGTCTACAATCAACCATTGTTTATTCTAATATTCCCGCCAGATTCACTCTTCAGTGCATTTCTCTTACCCATAATGTGTGTCAATGCTGTCGTTTTTCTACTCCAAATGATAATTATTTACCATTAAAGGTAATTTCTAGCACACATCTTTTCATTCTTCGTTGTGTAGTATACAACTGGTCAGTGTGTGGTTTTGCAAGTTTTGACAAATCCGACGCTATGTCTAGAACAGACAAAATACATTCAATGACAATTGAAATCTTATGACACATCGATATCATATTTTTCAATATGGAGCTATCCCATCCGACTATTACGCAACCTTTCTTAATATGTCTATTTACTTTATTAATATTACAATTTATGGATATAGTCTCCGAGATAGACGTACGTATTAACTTCTAATTCCTTAGTTTCTATAGCACCATTTCACTTTTCTCTAAATTTGTTGTGCATTACTTTTATCTTTTCTTTATTTGTTTTCAGCACGATTTCTCTGGGTTTCAAACTAAGCACCGGTAGCATCTTGTAGTTCTCTTTTGTTGTTTGTAAAGATATGTAAAAGAGTTATTTTTATTTGTGTGTATAATCTCACATTTGAAGGGAAAAATTAGTCACATTATCATTACTGTAATTGAATGAAGAATAAAATGATACTGAAACTGATGATAATAATTAGATCATCATTTATATAATATTTTCCTTTGTGTGTGATGATCGTTTAGATTCTAAGTTCTAACCAATAAAAGGGATTATGAAAGACATTATCGTAGCATAAAGGAAATTATCGACAAAAAGATAGGGTGTAAGGAAATATAATATGGAACTCCCGAATAGATTTCTAGTTTTAGAAAAAGTCGAATAGACTAGTGTTGACGATATGTGCTGGATTAATATTAAGGACACAAAGTTTTTTTCAGAAGAAAACTACGGCATGCAGAGATACATAGGAACAAACCATAGTTGACTAAGATAGCAACGAATAGAAAATACACAAAACTCTATTCGCTACAGAATTTGAGTGATAAAACATTAGAGAATTTTATTAATAAGCAAGGAAATTCCAAACATTTGGAACGAAGAAATGCGATTTTTTGAAAGTTAAAATCATTAATGATGATAACGGATTACAATAGAAAACAAAAATATTCGAGATATATGTAAAGCTATAAACAAATTTTAAAAGGGTATCATCCTTACGTTTATACATTACAAAAGCAGACAATAATTATCATGGATATAGATAGTATTGCGAATATGTTGAAGGATTTCGCTCACAACTTCCTAAATTTACAGTCAATTCGCTAAATTCATGATATTCCTGGAGGAGGAGGAGAAATGCATGCAGCATAGCCTAATAAACTAGAATGAGAAGTCGTCAGAAAGAAATGGAAGAAATACAAATCTCCAAGTGTAGAGGAAATTGCTGCTTTATTATTGTGGGCTGAAATCGGAAAATTAAAGAAAGAAATACACAAACTCACTTTGTTTATTTGAATCAAGAGTTAAAGGCCACAAGACTAAAAAAGAGTTATTATTCCAATTCATGTGAAATGCGACAAAACTTGCTCCAACAATTTCTCTCTTTTATCAACATCTTATAAAATATTCTGCTACCATGATTCATCCCAAACGCAGGTGAAAGTATTAGAAAATATCAATATGGATTTAGGCGAAGTAAATCAATTATCGATTAGATATATACCAATCAGAAAATACTCAAAAAGAAATCAAATACAACTACTCGGCACATCAGTTATTTCTTCATTTCGGGAAAGCCTACAACTTGATATAAAAGGGAAACATTGTAAAACATTACTGAATTTAAATTCAAAAGAAAACAAAGGAAAAAACTCGTTAGATTAAAAAAAGTGTAAATGAAATCCGAAGTTAAGTCCAAGTAAAAAAAAAAAAAAGTATTAGTCCCCGAGCTTTCACGTTAAGAATGACTGGAAACGAAGAGATGAGTTGTCGCCATTATTATTTAATTCGTTCTGAAATACACTATTAGAAAAACCAAAGACAGCGACCAAAGCCTAGAGTCAAATGGCACTCATCAAGTTATGGATTATGCAGAGGATGACAGTCTAATAGAAGTTGATATAAAGACAATAAAAAATGCAGAAGTTCTATTAAACGTCTACAGAGTCACGGTATCAGGAATAAAATTAGACAAAGTTATATGGAAATACCCTGTGACCACACAAGTGCAGATTATGCCTATGATAAAATATCGAATCATGCTTTGGAAGAAGTGGATACTTTCAAATATGTTTGATCAACGTTAACAAAACAAAATCATATCAACCAAGAAATTACGTGTGAACTAAAAACAGGGAATTTGTATTATTATTCAGTCCAAACTGTCTTTACGAATTCTACCGAAAAGTTTTAAATATGAAACGATAATTATGGGCTCCAATGTATGAATGTTAAACATGGTCGCTTCTTTTGAGGAAAAAACACAACTGATAATAAGGGAAAGCAAAATCATGGGCCAAATATTCAAATTTAAAAGGAGAATGGCGTAAACTTCGTAACGAGAAAATGCATAATTTATATCCGTTATCTAAAATTTGAAGGGTTACTGAGTCTCGGAGGTTCACGTATGCAGGTCATCTGTCTACCCTGAATGGGAAAAAACTGAAACTGCTTCAAAATTTTAGTTGGAAACTCAGTAAGAGAAAAGGCCATTATTAAGGTCTAGGCACACATTAATGAACAATAATTAGTGCATACCTCGTAAACTGAAATATATACTAAAAACTGGATCCATTTGGTTAACGATAGAAGTGATTACAGAAATTTTATGGATGCGACCATTAACCATGAGTTCCATCAGCCGTAGAGTGAGTTAGTTAACATAGATAAGTAGTTCTAAATATTTTAAAAGCATTCGTACTATAAACTTACAAAAAAAATAATAGCAACAAACACCACGATAAACAAACAAAATAACTGGTAGCCCATGACACAGTGGCGAAGCTAAGGGAGGGGTAAGGGGGCCTGGCCCCCTTGCTCAAATTCTTGGCCCCCCTACTCAGTCATATTGCTATAGGTCGACAAACGGCAAGTGGGTCGTTGCTACATGTGAAAACTACTACCAAAACGTCTCTCGACAACAATTACCAACTGCAGAATACCGTATGTTGCAATAGTCTGCGTTCCGAATAAAATATCTTTACTCGTTTTTGCTTGTAGTTCAGCAAGATCTAATTCACTGAAATCTGTGGGGTACATATGGATTGATGCATATGCATTGACCTCACCACTTGAACATTTCTTTTAACCTCTGTCCTTTATCTAGTTATCTTCTTTGTTTTGGACAAAGAAATAGAAAGAAAAATCAAATCAGTCGACATTTTCATTCGCTTCAATGTTGAAAGTCATACTAAAATATGAGATGCTTACTTACAAATAACACAAACTGCAGAAAAACAATACACTTGAGTTGGACGAAAGAAGTTTTCATACATTACTTATTATATAATTTGTACACCAAGTAATTAATTCTCATTGATTATGGCGACATAGAACAAATGCATAGCATCCATTAAATAATTTCGCATTATTATTATTTTCAAAGCAACCTAATATCGAGCTGTCTTGTTTCATTAACAATAAAAGAAGAGAGCAGAATTTTTTATTACTTGTGAAATAATCATTCTCTCTGTTGTTCGCATCCCGATCGTTTGAGAAAAATTAGATGCTGAATACTACGAGCAAGTACTATTACTACCGATACTTTTTCTCCCGCTCGATTACCTTCTGGTCTTGTCTTTCGTACGTCTAGTTTCCTAACGCTCTTGGCCATTAGCAATTCTGTAGAATCCTTCTGGTACAATGTTAACAAGCGATACTAGCGGCCTTCAGGAAAACGGAGTCAGCGCTTGATGGACCGATACTTTACTACCTGGGGAAATGTAATAAAATTCAGTGATTCTTTGTAAATAAATCGTTCAGAAGTATTTTCCTTTAAAAATTTCAACTGTAGTTTAATTCCTAAAATGCTACTTCATAGAGAAATTCTAAAGTTTATCACAGAGCCAGTGTTTCAATCTCCTGATTACTAACCATCAGGTAAGATAACGAGATGATACAAGTTGGTCGCGGCAGTAGTGTTATCTTGTATAAAAGTGGTAGTTACTCCAGTGACCCAGTTTGTCATCCCGTTATCTTATCTGATATTTAGTAATCAGAGAGATATCAGGAGTTTATGAAACTGGTCTATAAAGACTCCATTCACTGAGTTTAGTCACTGAATACCTAATTTTATCGCAGATTTATATTTGTTCTTCATCAAAATATGCTTAACCATTTCCGAGAGAATTACGTTGTAGGAATTATGAAGAACAGTAAATCAGTGGTGACGGGAATTTTTAACAGGATATCAGCCTACTAGTTAATGCTGTTCCTTCATGTCCAATCTGAAAACTAACAATATTAATTTAGCATCGACTACAGGATAATAGCGTTAAGTTACTTCAACTACATTTGAATTTATTTTAAGACTTTAAACATCCGAGGCTCAGAGAATAGAAATGAGGGAAATGAGTCAATTGGGCCATAAGCATTTCGCTAGTGAACTAAGGAAGAATCTTGGTAAACTCCTAAGTCGAAACATTTGCCCACGAGGGATCGATCACATCATCTTCCGAATCTGAAGTCATTGTTCTACCGCTAAGCTCAAATGCACATGGTTGATCATACTTTTATTTTTGTATTCATATGCAGTTTTATTAACTACCTAAGCAAACTACATACTTTTTTACAATATAAACTGTTACAAACTGGTTTTGATCAATGCTTCTATGTGTTATAGCTGTCAAGCACACAAGTGAAATTAGCTATTTTAGCAAGAGAAAATATAGACGAAGCGCTGTTTTTGAAATTTATAATCTTCCACCTTTTCTGAAATAATACTGTCCGTTCTACCGTTTAACACAACATAAAATAATTTGTTTTGTCACGTAATAATACTTGTTCTAGAAAGGTAACAAAGGTAACGAAAGTGTATAGTTTATACAAGTGTTTGAATTGTTATATTTATTGTTTTTCTTTGTTGTGAGAGTGAGGAAAATTATTACAATAAATAGAGTAAGTTCAGTTTACTTTTAATGGAGTTTCCACTAGTCTGTTTGTGAAAACATAACATAGCAGTATGCATATCAGCTTGATTCGAAAGTACAACTTAAGTTCTGCTAGCCCTCCCTTCGTATGTAATAAGCAAATTCCTAAAATAACTAGCATCATGACATAAGTGCAAATTGCAACGAGGCACCTTGTTCCTTAAATCAATCAGCCACACATATTTTAAACGCCGTGATTAAGTAACTACTTATATTAGAATGGAAATCAATTGTATAAATGTGCCCTAGTTGTTTGAGGTAGTAAATTCTTATATTTTAGCTGAGCTCCTCCGTGGCTAAGCGGTTAGCGTACGCGCCTTTGGCGTGGGAGACCCGGGTTTGATTCCCGGCGGGAGCTCATGTGGTTCGGATTCCACGTTAATCAGTAGGTCCACGTCTCATATAGCCTCGCTGCTGAACGGGACGTTAAACCCAAAATCAACTCAACTCTTATATTTTAGCTGTTTTGAAAATAGTAAATTCATGAACAAAGATGGAAACATTCATCTTGAACACACATACATACATACATACATATCTATATAATTTATGTGAATCAAGTTCTTCATTCATTGGAGATGGCCCCCTCAAAATTTTATTGGGCCCTTCGTTGGCCCCCCTGAAAAATACTCTAGCTACGCTACTGCCATGACAGGCGCTCTATGATGAGTAGTAGTCTTTAATTGTTAACCAAACCATACGCCTGCTTTCTAGAAGAAACTGTTAGCCTTAATAGAATCAATTGTATTGTAAAGAACTAACATACTTTAACCCAGTCAACATCAAACACGATTATCATTCGTATCCTTTTTGAGTGCCATTGTCTCATTCGTAGTGAAACCTGACGATAAACTTGAGCCAACGAACTGTACTATACAGTTACACCACTGGAATAACTATTGAATGTGTCATTTAGAGGAGGGAAGCATTCCGTTTATCTAACGGTTATAAATTAAAAGCAAATTAACTCTTGATGACAATCTTTTCGTTCTTTCAATTCGTGTTATTATCCAAGTGAATACTTGTCAAATCATATGAGTATAAAGTTTATTTATTCAATGAATGCAACTTTTAAATGGGGTCATATTGACTGTAAAATGTCAGTTTCGTACCAAGTAGGATGTTTCCCTTTTTCATATAACGCGTTCAATTTCAAAATCTGGTGCCAATGTTTTCAGATGTATTAGCCGTAGAATACTAATTTAGAACAGGTAAAAATGAATGTTTGAATATCAAAGCTTAGGGATAAATAAAGGATTACCTTCAAAAATTGTGATCCAGCATCTTTAAATGTTTATACTTTGATTTGCTTTCTTTTTCTTTGCAAACGTTAGATTCTTTCATTTGTAATAATCATGTAATGTATTTTTGTATTCTGCCGGTAACCTAGAAATGAATTAATACACATCTTAGTTAATAAACAATTTTAAGTAAATAACTACAAAATAGTATAAGCTTACTTAATGTGTTCTTTTCACCGCCTTTTGCAGGATGTCTACAAGGTTAAAACTGGACTTCTGAGATAACTAATACACCGGTGATTATCTGTAACCTGGCTCTGAATTAGATCATCCTTTCATTGAAATGCTAGTAAAATTTCAATATTGACTTCCAATTTATAGATACAACAGTGCAAGAATTTGTTTCTAATATCACGATGCTGAAACTCAAGAACGCTATTGTTCTCTGCGAGCGACTACCTCTGTATTGCACTTCAGAATCCAACAGAAGATCAGAAACTGTAAACGTAAGCGTAAGATATCCTTTTGAGGAACAGAAGCAATTTCATCCATTTTACAAAACAATCAAGCATGATGAATCGTTTGTTCAAAGTACAACACACACTAAAACAGATAATAGGCAGCAATTTTCAACTTCTCACAAATCATCAAAATGTGCTCTAACTTTCAGTGATAATGGGGTGGATATTAAAAATTTAAATTGCGAAGAAAACAAGTTAGTTTTAGATCAAAATAAATCTGGTGATCTCTGTGTTCAACTGAAATTAAACTTTAGAACATCATCCAATAATGGTAATGATACCATGCTGGACGAACGTACTGAAACTTTGGATTCCTTGTCAGAGTCAAAATTACTTTTACATGTGTCTTCAAACAAGGAAAACGAATTAAAGATGGAAGTTCCAAAAGATATGTGTCTAGAAGACAAATTGAGTCCACTAAATACTGGAGAAGTGACTTCAATGCAATCTCTAGTACAAAGGTACGATAAGAAAAAAGTCCCGTATAAACTGTAGAGTTCTTTTTAATTAATGAACAAGCTCACAAATTCCCTCGTGGCTTTATGGATAGTGTAGGAGCCCTCGGCGCGAAAGACCCGGATTCGATTCTCGCCGAGAGCTTATGTAGATCGGATCCCATATTGCCTCTCTGCCAAAAAGGGTGATAAATAGAGACCGGATGTTCAGGCACTAAAAACCTGGAAAATAGGCAGGCAAATAGGCACTTAAAATTTAAAAAATAGGCACTGAAATGTAACTCAAAATAATGAAGATAAATACTCAATAAATTAAAAAATGAAATCAAGTCACAGATAATGTTCAAAGAATATAGAAACATGACCGTTACGAGTTTGTTAATATTTTCTTTTACTATATATATGGGTAGCGTTTATATACAAACGACACTTGACATGTATTCCATATATATTTGGTAAATAATTCTCTACAGCACATTATCACTTCATACAACAGTCCAAATTTTATACACTTTATCAGCACACACAGCAGTCCAAAATTTTATAGCACTTTGCCAGTACACTTTGTAGTCAAAAATTTTGCGATATCTTATCACTACAAACACCACTTATATTTTTTTCGGAAGAGGCAGAATCCTTTGTTGATGTACTAAATTATATATTTTTCCCCAATAAAGCCGTATTTTGAAGAAAATACTTAGAATAGGCAATATTATGCACTAAAGCAATTATTTAGGCAGAATGGGCAAAATAGACAAAATAGGCAAAATAAAATTGGCTTAATTTGAAACTATAACCCGCCATATAAACTTTAAAATATTATTTTTGATCATATCTTTAATATTAAAGAATAGGCATTTTGCCTAACATCCGGTCTCTAGTGATAAATCAAACCAACCAATAAACAAGCACACGAGGCATATAACCCTTCCTGGTCTTAGTCGTTTTCGTAGACTTTCTGTTAATCAGTTCTTTATTTACCCGATTGATGTGGTTAAGACTTGGTATTTTAGAAAAACGTGACACTTGTATGGCATCAGTTTGATTGCAGTGTTGCCAACTGCAGCGAATTTATAAAGGGAAATGTAGGGGTTTAAAAAATTCCTAACCGAAATTTAAGAGAATTTGGGATCTCGAGCCACTGTTTCAACATGGGTCCGAGTCACCTAAAAAATTATTTGGTTTGTCGGCAACACACATCAAAATGTGAAGTCGTTGGTTACCATGCAAAAAAGGAAAGAAATTTTTTCTCTCGTTGTGCACGCGACGTTTTTACACTTTTTTCATTAAAATCAACAGTTATGGAGGTGCTGCAATGTCCCTAATTATTAGGGTAGAGTGAAATGAAGCCCAAAAAAGTTTTTTTCGAAATTCGATTTTGGATAGAGGGTAATAGTTGCATCATATTCTAAAACTTTACCATGGAAAATTTCAATCCTCTAAAATAATTTTAAGCCGGGGCGCAATGGCCCTTAAGTTTGATACATTATGCAAATAAGTTAAAAAATTCAATTAAAAAAAATTAAATTCGAATTTGGATATGAGGCAAAAGTTGCAACATATCATAGTACTTTACCATAGAAAATTTCAATTCTTTAAACTATTTTTAGCCAGGACTCAATGGGTCTTAAGTTTCGTAGATATTGTAAACAAATACACGTTTGTTATGTATATGTGTAATTATTAGACTGCTCTTCGCTTGAAGTAGACTGTAATTTGAGGGTGTTAAGATTCTTTGTCGTGACGAGTTGAATTTCTAAAGCTACCGAAGTTCATATTCTATGTTACAGGCTAGATCAAGCCAGAATTCACCACTAAGAGGTGGCTGCCGTCGACTTCAATCCCACCCACCCACCAACATTAGATTGAATGTTTCATAAGTTTTGTTCATGTCTTCCTGCAAAAGACTGCGACTTTGTCTCAAAAGTAGGCATGTACTTTCAAGAGTAAATTTTGGAACGAATAAAGAAATCGCTCTCTCGTGCCCCACATACTGAAAGAAGTTTCACCAATCTTTCCACTACTTGCGTATGACATTTGAACTCAGGGATATCAACGCATGTATTTTCTGAAGCGCGAATTTTTTGCAAATTTTCATCTGTCTCAGTCAGTATTAGCGTTCTGTTATGTTACACTCATTCCAGTTATCTTTCTGTGTAATTATTAGTCTCAAAGTATAATACTGGCACTCCGAAGGAACGAATTTCAGAAGGATTACACTGCTTTCTGCATTGGGATATTTTATCTGCAGCAAGGGTTCGTGTAGTTGATCTGTCGACACCAATCATGGCAATGAGAATGTTTTAAGAATTTGCATAGAATGCATTTCTGGAAATTGCTTTATTGACTGGAGTCTTGTATGGTTCTTGCGAACATCGCGAAAGTTTTATGGTCAGGAACAAATGTTTAGCTCCGTATTTGATAAGAGGTTTCAGTTTGATGTTGAACCACACTGCTGCATAAACTTTTACCACGCACTTTGATAGAGTTTTGAGCTCCTCTGAAGGATTTGGCATTGATATATACACCTATAGTCGTAAAAGTCTGTAAGCCACTGTTAACCAGCGAACGTGCCAAGTTTCCCAGGTTTCTTAATCTGCTAGGCTTTTATCAGTCTCATCTTAGGACAGATAGGAGTATTTCACACAAGTACCTCTGATCATAACTGAGATCACGCACATTTAGGAGTGTAGGACACCCTGAAATCTTTTCGAAGCCGTACACTGAATTTCTTTCACAATTCACAAATGATCTACCAATAGAGCCAAAGAAAGTGTAAGGGCCAGTACTTACACCATCAATATCTTTTAGTAAATGACGAATTGGTAGTTCAATGAAATGCAATAAGCATATCCACCACTGAAAGGGCCTCCCTAAATGGTTTTCGAACACTAATCACTCCTCCTTTGACCCAACATTAATATTAGCCGGTAGCTATCATATCTGATAGGTCCACCTTATTTTCTTGTAATTCGCGGCAGATGAAACTAGCAATATTCTTTGCTGATGCTGATCCGGTCAAAGCATTTCCGGCATAGCCGAGAAATTTGTTACCCGTTTCCACACAGATAGAATAATGTTCTTCAATCTTCATACCTCTAACATCCGGACATCGTGAGCGTTTGGTTTTTCTTCCAATCAAAATAGATGGCACGAGGTTTTACTTTATTAAAAGTCTCTTTAGTTCTTACACTTATACCATTTTTCACAACCTCTCTTTGAATTTTACTTCTGTCAGTTATGTTTTGCGACTGATCTAGAGTAGTGATGGGCAGTGGGAATATTCCCGGTGGGAAGGAAAGTAAAAAATAGGATTATTCCCGGGTTTTTTCCCTGACATATAAACTCCCGGGAAGGAATTTATTTCCATTTATTTATTTTATCTTCCAAATTATAAGAACCGTATGACTAATTACTTTGCTTCTATTCGTTATGATTTACTTCTTGGCTTTAAATAATTTGGAGGTTTAAAAAATCGTTGACTGTACTTTATATACAGGTAACTAATCATATGTTGAGAGAGGTATATGGGAACATCTCTCTCTCTCATTAGTTTCATTTCCATTTGCACTAAAAAGTACCAATTTACTATTTTACAAATAATGAAAAGAACCAGTTTGTAAAGTAATGTAGAAATTATGTAGAAATAGAGATGAAGTACAATTAATACACCCCGAACCATCTCGGTGTATCTCCTGTCTCTATGACTGAATTTCTGAAGTGGTACTCGGACTTCTCTTCCATATGAATTAACGCATGAAATTTCGAGAAATAGGTAGGATGAAAGGTCGTGTATGGCAGTGTTACGTGCTAAAAAATAAAGATAAGTAACTATCTTGCAAATTTTGTGAACATAAATATGTATGTGCAAATGTTGATAACATGGTGAGACATGTATCTTCTGGCAGTTACCTAATCTAATTTGTTTATGACATGTAAAAATTTAATATCTTTAAGGTATCAGTAGTAGAGTGACGTTTAGAAAATCCACTTACAAATTTAAACTGTTTAGCGGTGTAAAAATATGTGGACTTACCACACCATTTTTTTCATATATTTCCTCTCAAGGAACAAATTGTAACTAAATACACATTTATGCGTACTATTTAAAAATAATAAAATATCAATAAAGTAACATAGTACCGTTCAGAATATACATTTTAAAGAATCCTCTGTTGACAACTGTATAATAATATACTGTGATAAAAAAAAACTAATTTAACTTTGGAATAATATTATAGTAGTAGAATGCAATTTTCTTTGTAATTGTACATAAATTCCCATTTTGGGAATCTTCCCGGGAATATTCCCGAAAAATATCTTCCCGGGAATTTACCCATCATTACTCTAGACTCACATATTTAAAATCTTCCAAAAGCGCAGTAGCAATTGCTGCAATTTTTCTTCTAGTCACGCCGGTTTTCTCCTTCACTTTTGCTAATGTAAGGCCGTTGTGGCTCAGTGGTATAGTTTTCACTTTTGGTGTATAAGGTCCCTGGTTCGATCTCAGTTGGCGTCAAGTAGATTTCGTAGTGGACAAACATTCTGTGCATGGATTTTCTCGGACTTCTCCTATTTAGGTTGGAGTTTATTTTTTCATATGAATTGTTCTGATTATGATTAATTATCTAAACGCTTAGCTACATTAATAATTTCATAAACTTTATTTTTATTGATTATTTCGGAAGTGTTTTTCCTGATATACTAATTACTAATTTTATTATTTCAGATGGGATTGCCATTTGACTGACAAAACATGTGAAAGAGAAACACTTACATTGGAACCTAAGAAAGCATTAAAGTCAAGCTTTCACGAGTTCGCAGGGACGAAAATAGACTGCGAAGATAAAATACATAGTCAATTTGCCACAAATTCAGATATTGCAAACTGTACAAACTTAAATGCAAACAGTTTTCCCCCAAGTAAAGTTAAACATAAATCGCAAAAATGTCTTGTATGCGGAATTATTTACAGCTCAAAACAACTTGTATATGACCATAGGAAACTTGAGCATAAGGTTAATACGTGTGCCACTTGTTCAAAATCATTTAATGATAATGACTCCCTAGTCACTAATGATTATATTCATGGGAAACCGTCCTTTAGATGTGATTATTGCCGAAAGCGCTTTGCAAATAAGAGAACCTTGGCTAGACATATTGAGCAGATACATCTTGAAAGAAATTCGGAGTGTAAATTTTCATGCAGTGATTGTGGGAATTGTTATTCTAGGAAAAGTGGTCTTCTCAAACATATTCGGCGGGGTAGAGAGAAAAAATATAAGTGTGACATTTGTGAGAAGAAATTTACCGAGAAGGAGACCTTACTTAAGCATAGAATATTACATACCGCAGAAGGAACTTTTCAGTGTACTATCTGCGGGAAAATATTTGCATCGGAGAACACTTGTTCTGATCACATGAAAAAGCATGGGTTACTTAAGCGGTTCACATGTGAAGAGTGTGGAAAGTCATTTACATTGAGACAATATCTAAGATGCCACATGACTTCACACATTAAGGATAAACGTTTTAAGTGTGAACAGTGTGAAAAGAAATTCAAGGAAAAGCGAAGCTTACTTAATCACCTAAGAATTCACTCCCGAGAACGTCCATATACTTGTATTGATTGCGGAAAATCTTTTTCCTCCAAGAATTATCTAGTGAAGCATGTAGTCGTTCATACTGGAGAAAGGAAATACGTGTGTGTGGTATGTGGACGAAAATTTACTGAAAAAGGAAGCTTGAACAGACATGAAATACTTCATACAGGACAAAAGCCATTTCAGTGTGATGTCTGCAGCAAAGCATTTGCATGTAGAGCAAATTGTTATATTCATATGCAAACTCATTCTTCAGTTAACCAGTACTCCTGTAATAAATGTGGCAAATCATTTAAACGTCAAGCATATCTCAATTCACATGTGAGTTTACACACTAAAGAAAAGACTTTGAACTGCGAACTATGTGGTAGATATTTTAACAATAAAGAAAATTTAACTCGACATATAGAAACCACTCATCTTAAAGAGCAAAGTTACATTTGCAATGATTGTGGGAAAATATTTTTTCGTAGATCTCATCTGTTGTGTCACTTACGTATTCATATGGGATTGCGTCCTTATAAATGTACGTTTTGTCCTCAGAAGTTTACACAATCCGCAACTCGTAACATGCACATACGTAAAATTCACAAAAAGCACTAAATGCATGTAATTATTGTAACATATATTCTATTATTTTTACTAATTTTCGGATTAATTTCGAAATATTACCCATGGATACGCTGGAATGGTAAAGATAGACGTATCGTAAGGGAAATAAAATTATATATGGTAAGATACATAAAATTTTCAGTAAATGTAGTTTCAGAATTATGATTTTTTTAGTTCTAGTGTGAGATGCGTAATGCGAGATAATAGTGCAGAAAAAGTGTCATAGCTTCGCTATGCCTTATTCAGATGTTATTGTTTGTAGTAGTAAACCTTCCGACACTTAATAATGGGTACCTGCAAAGAAATTACGTGATCATAATAGCATGTAATACAGCATCGTAATTCATTTCGGTAATATGAATGTAGGAGTAATTCGTATTTAGAGTTTATTATAATGTGAGTATATCAATGAGGTATGAGCCTAGGCACAATGCGTAGGTCATATTTGTAACATAAACAATATTGTCTTCTGCTTAATGGCAGCAATAAGCATTAGTACGACGTATCCACTGAGGTTAATACATAACTGAAATTATTAGATGTAACAGTATGAATGCATGAATAACAATGTCGTATCTCTGGCCAGTAAATGCACTAGTACAATCTTAAAAGCAATGGCGACTCTTAAGAGAAGTCGTCGGTAAAATAATAAGTTTTATCGCTACATGATAATTGAACAAATCTTTATTTAATGTACTGATTCTTGTATAGAGCTTCCTAAAGTTCTATGAACCCTCTTTCAGCTTAAAGCAACAACATTTAAAATTTTTACTGATGTCACTTCCTTCAAGAGCCGCCAGTTGTTACGAGTAATTGACAATGATGAGCGTAAATACTGGCAAAGCCTAGCCTACAATGCACGATGACGCGTAGTGTTCTAAAGTGACCAGTTTGGGTTTGGAAGCCTTTTCTCAAAAGCAGTCTTTTAGTATACTATTCCATTCTGAATAGAGAAATACGGCAGTATAATTCCCAAGTAAGAGAATATGTTACCAATCATCCAAACAGTGAATATTTAAATAAAGGTTACTTGTGAAAACATGTACTTAGATCTATTTCTGGCTCCAGCCGTCACCTTCGATAATACAATATTTCGTCGTGGTGATTGATATCCTAGAGAATAGATACCAAGGCGTGCACAGTATGCTAGACAGAGTTGACTCGCTCAAGGTGAAAGTAACAAAAAATTGTTATAGACAGGTGAATGTTTGTTCTATATTGTGAAACTGACTCATATGGGTTGTAGGTACAGCCAGGTAATAAAATGAGTGTCCGGAATCGATTCCCACTACCGGTTTTTATTGTAAAATTCACTAAATAAAACTGCAAAGTTATTCTCATCTAGATTTGTCAGGTTAGAATAAGTAGTCCTTGACCGTGAGCTCACAGACAGGATCTCCACAAACCCTTAAGGCAGGCTTCGTGGTGGGCAGTAAGAATATTACCGTGGGAAGGAAAAATTCCGAAAATTCCCGGTTTTTTCCCTGGAATATAAATTCCCAGGATAGAATTTATTTCCATTTCTTTATTTTCCAAATTATCACAAAAATATGAGTAATTATTTTATGTTCACTTATTATCATTTACTTCTAGGTTTTAAATAATTTCGACGTTAAAAGATGAAATTCGTAATGTATTTTATATAACTAAGTAATATGATTTTTTAAATTTCCATTACCATTTGCACTAGAAAGTAGCAAAATATGAATTTATAAATGAAAAGAAACCAGTTTGCAAAATAAACTCGAAAATTCCGTAGAGATAGACATGAAGTTTTGTCAAATACCCCGAACCACCGTTAGTGATAGACGTCGGTCTGTCTGTTGTCTCTGACTCGAATTTCGCTCTCTCAGGAAGAATCTGTGTAGTTGTATAAAGAATAATAAAGGAATCTGTGTAGTTGTAAATACATGTACATTTAAAATGTAATGTTTACACATCAAAATTATGGTTGCTTCTCAGGACGTTTCATTTGTACTGGTGTTTCCACACCTGTATTACTTAGGATTTGTTCTTTATACGTGTGTATTCATGTACCAGGAGTTGATGAATTTTTGTAACACCATATTGTTCGAAATAGCCTCTCTTCTTAAATTAGAGATTTAATAGTACACAGTGAGAACACAGTAACAAAGCGCATTGTATCTCAAAACAACATTTTGTATATGTGCCATCCCATACATTGGTAACCTTACGAATTTATCGAGAGACCACGTATCTTTTCTGGCAGTTACAAACCTAATTTGTTTATAACATTTTAAAGTTTAAAATAATTGTAATATTAGTACTAGGGTCAAATTTAGGAAATCCACAACATAATACCGTTCAGAATGTACATATTAAGGAATCCTGTGGCGACAACAGTAATAAATATATAGTGTGTTAAAAACGAATTAAATTTTGAAATCATAATATAGTAATAGAATGCAATTTTCTTTGTGTTTGTATATAAATTCCCGGAGTATTCCCATTTTGGGGAATATTCCCGAAAAATATTTTCCCGGGAATTAACCAATCACTAGGAAGTCTACGCAGAGTGGCGAAGGAGTGCTCAAAGCTCCGTAGCAAGCAGTGAGGAGGTTAGTGGTCACAGAGCCCTGTAGCAGGCTAAGCAACTGAGTGTAGGATTCCCAACAGAGCCCTGTGGCAGGAGAAAGGAAAAGCCAGGAGTCCCGTAGCAGACTAGATGCTTGTGGTTAGGTTACTCCTAATGCCCCGTGCCAAACAGTAGAAAGGACACCAGAGAACTGGTACTGGTCCGCGGTCACGGTAATATTGAATTTTTATGTAGAGTGTCGTGCCAAATCCCCTGATTCCATTAGTAGAATGAAATATAGAAGAAATACATATGTACAGTTGAAAAGCTGGGTATTGCTATTTGAATTTGTAGGTATGGTAGGCTACATCTGCAGCTGTCGCAGAGTGGCTGATGGTGATTTCAGTACGAGCTCTAGAAAGGTATTATATGCGTGGTTAGCG
The DNA here is from genome assembly GCF_964235325.1 of Thermobia domestica. Lineage (NCBI taxonomy): Eukaryota > Metazoa > Arthropoda > Insecta > Zygentoma > Lepismatidae > Thermobia > Thermobia domestica. The sequence continues at coordinate 32,153,954 of NC_137460.1, forward strand.
ATGGACGTTGCGGAGAGTGCATTCGGTGCCGATGTTAGCAATAGCTGGGTTAATATGCCTGGACAAAGTACGCCAGAACTTACAGTGGAGATGACGTAGACGTTCTCTAACAGAACGCAGCTCTAATTCTTCCAGAATTTGGTTATTTCGAGTAAATCTGTCGTGACCAGTGATGATAGGACCGGCTCTAGTTTGCACACTTTCGAGTGTCTGTAGGAGGCATGTTGCCAGGCAGGGCATGCATAACAAAGTGTGAACAGGACTATCATCTTGAATATGTGCACTCGGACCGCATGAAAAATTGAACTGCAGCGAGAGATGTGATATAATGCTGACATTTTGCGTAATGCTTTTTGATGAGCGCAGCAAACGTTAGTGGGACACGTGTTCGCCGATCTTTCCATCCATCCATCCTTTTCCTCAAAATGGCCCGGGGTCAGACTTTATAGATGTCATGTGGTTTTGACATGTACTCTACTTCTCCCTGCTCTTGTGAAACGTTTACACCACCTTGCAGAAAAAAGGACATCACTGTTTGATTCCAGTGTGCTAACATTACACACGCTTTCCTTTTTGTGCGTATTCACCCGTTCGAGCCCAAGTACTTTCCTTGTGAGACAATGGCTAGAGCTTCTACAATACAGGTTTGGACATGTCTAAACATGCGCTAAGTACCAAACTCCTGTGATGATCCTTTTGTTCTATAGCAAGACTTTCCTAGTGCCGATTTCTTTTTTTTCCGGTACTTTATATAAGTAAATAATGCCATTAGTGTATTCGCCAACTACCTGTAGTGTATTCACCAACTTTCCAAATCGAACCAACTCATGTACAAACTGTCGAAGCTGATATATTTAGTAAACTATAGAAAAATTGTCGTTTATACTTGCTCCTTCATGGAGACCACATGGGCGCCCTTGGGAATGAATTATTTCCAGAAGCCCTGTGTTATGCATCCACGCAAGTTCCAAACGAAATGTTCCCATCTTGCGTTAGTTATGATACCGACCTCCTGCCAAGACATTCCTAATTCAGTGCTCTCAAGGCTTTCTTTTCGCCCACTTTGATCCCACCCGTATGTCTGAATATCTCTGGGAATCCCTTATACCCTCCGGAGAATTCCTTATGCACGTACTGCACATTACTGAAATATGCATTTTAGGACATCGTGAGGTCTTTCGTGTGCTGATATGTACTGCCAGCCAGTGGCGAAGCCTACTATGAGGCTATAAAACCGGACCTACCCTGCTTTCTACCATATATTTTCTTTATCTTTAGTTTCTTATAAAATGAAGTAAATACTTCAACATTTCGGCTTTTTCCGTTAAAAAAATAAATAAAAGATTGGAAACACTCTGAGACCCTTCCGTCTCAACCTCACCAGCTCGCTAGACAGGCTTACGAGCTATACTGCTCAGGGAGCGAAACTGTTATCGCTGGGATTGAACGCATTGTTGGGAAAAGTGCGAGGGCTCGTCTGGGGGCCTTATCCAGAGACGTTCTAATGCGTGATTAGTGCCATACTAAAGAGTTTTACTAACATGTTTTCTGCAGTAGTCAGTCCTATAGTATGAAGCTAAGCATACATCAAAATGACTCTGCATAAGGCGGAGGGAGTTTAGTTTTAGGATTGAAGGCATCTTTCAATGTTAATATGATGTAAAATGATTTCCTCAACACAGAGTAAGAAATTTCTGTATAGAATTGTGTATTGACGATAACTTGTTTAATTTAGGAATACACTCTCAGAAGGTATGCAGAGTAGCTGTTTCTCTTATTTTCACATGGGACTCAGTCTATAATAGCTTGTAGAATATAAGTGGTATATTAAACATAAGTATAAATTTACGAAATTCTACATACAGAATAAAGTAATAATATTTGTGTGTAATTTCAGTAGAGTTTTCCGTTTCATAGAATCAGTGGGGTATTTACGATTTTGTTTCGGGAGGAGCTTTGTTTAATTTATTCCTGGAAATGTGAAAATTATGCAATATATATATAAAACAAAAAAATTGCTATAAAATTTCGGTGAGTGCCTAAGCCCAGTCCCTTAAATATGCCAATGCATAGAATACAATATTAAATATCTTGTGTTGATTGAAATGAAGTTTCTTCTGAGGATTAACATTTCTAATGAAGTCCTTATCACGTGACGCATCAATTAAATGCAATATTGTACTTACTTTAGAGTGAGAAATGCACAGCACTTTAAAATATTTTTAGTGGACTTAAATGGGAATATTCCATTAATACATATTGCGTGTTTTTTCACGTAAATATTTGTTGAATATAAAATAATAATAATAATAATAGAGTACTTTCCGTCGTACAACTCTTGTCATTTAAGCAAACATTTAATAACCAAGAGAAAACAATACCACTATATCACAGGGATGTAGCCAGCAGGTTAAAGTAGGAGAGACCCGTCGTTTTGAAGGGGGTCAAGCCAAGAAAGTGTTGCAGCTAGTGTTTTTGAGCCCTAAAAAAACGGATAATTTTGGTTTCCTTCCGGAAAACTAAAAACACTGCTTTTTAAGCTTATTATTATTATTATTATAGTTTTTCTCCATAAATTATATTCCAGATAGTTTTATTATATTTAACCCAGAACTACTGTCCCGGACAAAATTTTATACCTTTGTGCGTAACTATTTCAGTTTAAACCCTTGTACACACAACCTATGTATGTAAGATTGATTTTCTTTGAAATTGAACTTAGTTTCTTTAAGATTTCATAACAAAAATATTTATTTATTATTGGTGACTAAAAAACAATTATTTTATTAACAGCTATATCTTACTTCCTGTTTTACACCAAGTAGCGTTTAAAAAAAGCGAATGAAATCCAAACTGAAAAATTAAATAAAAACGTTGTTTCTTATCAAATTTTCCATCTGATAAAGAATATGTTTTATAATACACTAGATAGAGCATATAAAAATATAATATACTTACAAATTAATTTAGCACCAATGTTTTATGGTAGTATTTATAGTACCTTGTTAAATCATTTGTCATCAAACTGTCAAATATAAATTGCAGTAAATTGTGTAATCTGCTGTCACAAAAAAAAGTATACCATGTTATTTTCCGATCGGTAACTTATAAGGAAGAGATACCATCAGCGGCGTAGCGAGCATTACAAAATTGGGGGGTTGAAACTTGACATTGCCAAGTCTTAATAAAAAAATTGAAAAGTGTTTCGACAATCAGTCTCACTTTTATCAACCCTGTGGAAATTATTACAGCAACCTTATTTTCATAGTCGTCCCATTCCATGCCTCGTCTGAGATACGAATACGAGCAGCGTTTGTTCCGCTTTCGAGTGCAATTTTACACCTCAACTCAGGATCATCACCATTTACAATGCACAACTGTTAATTTGACAACTTATGGCTAGGTTAGGTAATCCACGTCAACCAATCGTCGTGAGAACCTCTAAAGCTATAATCTGTTGTAGAAATCCGTTAAAAAACGTAGAATAAGGTAAGCTATATTTACTGCTTGTGATATAGGAATATATGATTTACATAAACATTCAATTGAGGGGTTCAGTGATAGACCAGGCTAACCTGCACATAAATACCTCCTTAGCTCATCTACTTTATATTTTAAAGACGTTTGGTAAAACGCCGGATCTTGTTGGGTAGGGTGCGGAAAAAGGCTCTGGCAGAGAAGGGGGAGAAAGCCTGAGAGAATGTCTTTGAGAATGATTTTCTACCAAAATGAATAATGTATGTAGTTAGAGAAGATGAAAATGCACTATAATACATATTATAATATGAGATTTAATTCTACATTAAATTCATTATTTATTATCGAATTGAAATAGTGAAATTTATTCTGAAAAACAAGGTACGAAATCCTTGAGGAACAGGGAAATTCCCCCACTGAATATTTTTGGACAAAATTCCCTTACTAAATCCTTGCTGGAGGGGATAATACAGTGAAATAATGTCAGAAGTTTCCAAAGTAATTACTGTAATTCATATGTAATCAACGTGTATTTCATATTTAATTATTAGATGAACTAGCGATCAGCGGTATACTCGTAATACCTAACTTTGTATAGTTTACTACTTCTGGATGCCCAAATACATGAACTTTCTATATCGAAACTTTGAAGCACAGAAGTGCGCAAAGCTTTTTATTTAACTCTTCAGTCCTCCAGTCTCCTCTCACTTCGGTTTCATGATTTCGCACTCTGATGAAATATATTAAATACCGTCAGGATAAATACTAATATATAACCTCCCTTTTAGGCGCTCCTCCAACCACGCGCCCGGGGCACGTGCCTCGCTTCCTCCCCCATTGTTGCAGCCCTGTGAGCTACATAAGTAACATACAGCGGTATATGTAATGCTTTGACTTACAAATGCTATAAAGAAAGGAAGAATTGCAATTTTCGTTTAACTTTCGAAAGAAGCAATTACGGGGTTACAAGTAAGGTAGGAAAGGCAACACACACTGGTCTATGCTTTTACCCAGCAGACGTATTGGTTTGAACCCCAAAATGTGGCTTTTGGGATCTTGCACTTAGGTTCACAGCGGAAGCGACGAAATGACTTGACTGCAGTGCCGTGCCGTGGTAACTCAGCGCCCAGGAGTAGAGTATACGACGGCACCCCCGTACATATGGGTGAGATCGACAGACCAGCCGCGAAGTGTCACCATGCTTGGCGCGAAGCGGTAGCAAATTTTCAAAATTAAACCCTGCTTTTTCTTGATTTTGAGCACTTTTAATTACTTTTTCCTAGCATTTTATCCTTGCAATGCTTGACATCCATTGTAGCTTTTCTCCCCACCGAACAACACCCCCAGAAATCTACTGTGATATCATTCCGAAAACACATTTTGTTAAATTGTCCCTACTCGAAAAGCCCTGTAAATAGAGTCTTACTGCAAAACAACTGAAATAATCTATTGTCTTCCTCACTTTTGTTTCAAATGGAAAGGTTTATTCACACACAAAGCAGACACGGTTACACAATATATTCACTCTGGTATCAAAATCTACTTCCCCTTGATATTTTACTATTAGGAAAAAACTCTTAAATTTGTCAAATTTGCACACTATACATAGTAAAAAGTTTATACTAACCAGTCCCTGTCTTGTTCTTATTTTATTAATAGGCCTATTATTTCTTATTCTCTTATTAATCTCCACAATCTGCGTGTTGTCTTGTATACGCTTTTGTATCAAATGTTTTGCGTCCAATGCTCTACCTGCAACCGAAACGCTTCTTCTGTCTTCTGTTTTAATTTTGCACGCCACCTCTATTCAGCTTTTGTCAGTGGTACAATTTCCCGATTTTTCATTAAAGATTCTTCAAACTGTTTAGGAATATCAAATGAACAAAAGTGAATTGTGATCACTTGCAGAGTCAGATTTAGGTTTAGTGGGGCCGTAAGCTGTTGAAGGTAATGGGGTCCTTTACGTGTCCAGGTGAACGTAGGCACCCTATATACAGAAATGGATAAACTAATGATATTTTAGGAAGCAGGCTAACAGAAGGGGCACCATTACTTACATGATAGTAGCCTACACAACAGGAAGTACTGTTGCTACATCCTACGTATATGTAAATTTTATTTTATTGATTGATTTTCTTATCCTTTGGAAATGGATATTCAGTTTTCTTCAGGTTTTGGGGGCCCCCCAAGACAGTTTGGCCCTGAGCTATAGCTTGTTTAGCTTATACGTAAATCTGGCACTGATCACTTGCAACAAGTAAAGAAGCTTTCAACGAATATATCAATTTATTTCAAGATAAGAAACTACACAAAATTTATGCCAAGCCTATGATTTGCAGCACGAACAAAACGGTATTCTTCAAATTGCCAACTAGGTATTTTAATTTGCCAACTTGTAAGGAAATTGGGAACTTTGGGGGGGGGGAGAATTCCACTCATACCCCCTTAACGAGGGCCCTGGATACCAACCTATTTTTCGATCGGTATGGTAAAATAGTATTTTCCATACTATTTTACCGTAAATTGTTAATTATATGTAAACTTTGTTATTTTTAAATGACTGAAGCGAGGTAATCTTACGATGATGTTTTATAAGCTGGTCATTTGGGGGCCCTGACCCCGATGAGCCCCCGTGGCTACACCCCTGCTATACCAAGACGAAAATCTTTAATATGGAAATACTGTATAGGTAGTTTTAGGAGAGTAAGGCTCCCACGAATTTGCATTGGAATTTTATCGGGCTTACCCTACTTGTGGGACTCCCCTTCGCCACTGCTTCCAGCTCCAGTATTTATCGTTTTTGAAATAATACTTTAGAATGGATTTTCCCTCCAGTTTCTACAATCATATCTCTGACATTACGAAAAATTTTCCTGATTTATCAAGTATCAGCTGTTAACAGTTTGTGTAGTTGTTTATATATATAAAGAGAGAGAGAGAAAGAGAGAGGATGGATCAATATCTTGATGTACTCTAGCAACTCTTAAACTAATACCGATGTATACAAAATGTATTCATACCTCAAAATCCATCTGTTTCGTTGTCCATTTGGACAGGAATTAAGCCGATTGTCTTCAATCGAATCTCGCGCTAGGGTGTGGTCTGCTCTCGTACACTCAAGATCATACAATAATTTACAACTTATTGTTTTCTTGACAATTTCAGACTGCAGCATCCAGGGAAAGTAGTCCTTTCTAGTTGTAAATGATCAAAATTTACTTTATAATTAATTCAGCAAAAATATTAAAGGTTCTATTTTGTCCATTGAATCAAAATATCATCATGCATTTGAACTGCTATCATGCATTTGAACTAAGAGTTTGTAGAGACAAATCAAAAAATAATAAGTTCCTCATAGTAAAAAGTAAGAATAAAATGATTAATAAGTTTGAGAGTGTTACGTGAATTCAAAAATTATAGTTTATTTCTAACTGCTCTAAAATTTTCATTTTTTAAAAAATATAAACACATATTTTTATTTTGTTTCTTACTTTTTGTCACTGTCCATCAGTCCTTCACCGCATACAGAAGTTGCTCGTGAAAAGATTTCTAAAACCATTTCTAGCATTAATTTAACTAACTAACTCTATGGGCTATGGAACCCGTAGGTTCAATGCCGCGTTCACAAAAGCTCTCCACTGACTTCTATCCTTAGCTAACTGCATCCAGTTTCTACTTTGTATTCCAATCTCTGCGAGATCCTTCTTAATATTGTCCTCCCATCTGCGCCTAGGTCTTTCTAATGGTCGTTTTCTGATTGGTCTTCCAGTCAAGACTTTGAAAGCGTTTTTACTTTCTTCCATTCTAGCTACATGACCCGCCCACCTAAGTCTCCTAGACTTGACGACCCTAACAATGTTGGGTAAACCGTATAAATTATGTAGTTCCTCGTTATGAAGTTTCCGCCATTCCCCATTCCCGTTCTTCATTAATTTAAATAGATAATGTTAATTGTGAGCTACATGTTGCAATCGTATAATGCTAACACTACTACTAATTATTGTTTAAAGTTGTACGTATTTACTGTTTAAAAAATAAAAATGGATGTGCTATTTAGATTCGAAGTCAAATACTGTAACATTTCCTTTAGTCCAGAACGAGAAGGTTAATAGTCATTAGTTTATCTTTCTATTGTTAATTTACTTTTTGTATTAATTTTACTCTGAAGTTAAAATAATACCTAATACTGTATGAAAATATAATAGTTTCTTATCTCGATTCAGAACAAATAATCTGCTAAAATGTTATTACACATCTGTTCAGAGAAGTCTCCTATGGAAGAGCTTGACAATGTTGAAGGAGAACCGGAACTAAATCAAACAAAAAATGAGCCAAAAATGCTGATTGAAATGAACAGTTTAAACAATGTCAATATCTAATCAAATTTTGACTATATATCAAATCTTTACAATTATGTTTGTTGGTTTGTTCAAGTATTATCAACACGTTTTAGCGTCAAGGTTATATGAGACTTGAATCTGCAGTGTATGGTGGAGTGTAAACTACCGTAATGTGTTCAAATTTGAACGCACTTCAACCGGGAACCACATGCATTAAAGTCGGTAGCCATTATAATACTAATACATTTTATATACAATATTTGAGCTTTTATTGACTTCAGCATAAAATTATTGTAATGTAGAATGAACTGTGCCTTGTTAGAGTCGTCCAAAAGCGTGCTATACAGATTACAACACGCGTTTCCTCGAAGATAGGAGAGCGTGAATTGCAGTCTATATCAGTCTAAAGGAAATCACACTTAAGCGACCCCAAAATACATATTTTAACCATGAGCAATGTGCGCGGAAGGAACTCCAAATAGAACATAATTCCGAAACATCCTCTTCTTAGTAAATAGAATATTTCTTTTGTTTCTTGTTATACATGTTAAAGCGGTCTAAGTCATAATTTTTGTGTAAATAAATAAAGAAATTATAATAGAAATTATACGTCGTACCGTGTATGATACCGATTTCTAGTACGGATTCTTATTTTGCATTAAAAAGAGTACTTTTTCGGGTAACACTAAACCTATTCCTGCAAAGGGATATAAGACTCCAAGCAAATCAAAGCAGTGACATATACCTAGGTATAACATGGTATAACATGATATGGTGTCGAAAATTAATTAGTAATATCGAAAATCCGTGGTTAGGATGTGGTAGTAATTTTACTACTCAATAATTAAAATCTAGCATACGTATATTCGATGCAAGCAATTTTCGCACAGAAAAAAGCGATTTGTTAACGTGAACGGTGAAACAGTTCGACTAAGACTTCTTGATAATTTAACAAATTTAATTTAGATAATTAATAGTTTCTGTTCATATCTTTATCCCTTTGTATAGTACTGGGACATTTCCGATTTACAGAAACGTAATAACATTTTTTTTTCTTTTGTCCAAGCCAAACAAAATTATAATTGATAGAGAAAGCACGTTGACATGTCGAAAGATTTTTTTTCTACGTAACAGTTTGACTCCAGACGATTGACTGAAAGTAAGAGTTTGAGATTTTTACTTATCTGCATCGTAAAGAAAGACAAAGGTATATTTCGCATTTATTTCAAAAATAAAACAAACTGAAATATTTATCTGGTCTTTAAAGTGTAGCGATTGAAAACGCAAACAATATTTAGGAATATATTTTAAATTTCTAACAAAGAATAAAGGAATTAGCGTATTACTCATTTCACAAGGAGAACTAAATGTTTCACGCCGTCTTGCCAGTTGCAATTGCACACCATTTAAAATTTTATTTGTTCTACCGGTGAACCCGTTTTATTTTCAAACTAATATTAACCTGACCAAACACCTTTTAAACTAAATAACTACGGGCCTTATGCAGAGTCGTTTTGACGTCTGATTAACACCTTACTATGAAGTTCACTAACGGATGGTTATCATAATTGTATTCACAGTCTCTGATTAGGACGTAGTATTGCACGAAGTTAATCACATTTGACTAATTAATCTAGAGCAGAGTATAATCTTTAACCCACGAGTTAGCGTGCGACATAACATTTCGTATTTCGTAATTCATGTATTTTCATTTTCACAGACTATGCATGCGCTCATTTACTTTTTCGTAGTTGCCACATTAATTTTACTCACCGATGCATTGGGGTTCTTTAAGTTAATCATTCCCAAATCTTCATTTTCGTTGTACTAAAAGTGAACTATGAATACCAAAAAGTGCATCTTCCTTAGTAAAGATTTACCGCCTTATGCAGAGTCGTTTTGAGGAGTGATTAGCGTCATACTAAAGTTCTGACTACTACAGGAACCTTATATTAGTCGAACTCTTTAGTATGGCTATAATCACGTTTCAAAATGACTCTGCATACGGCACTTAGTATTTGTACAAACTAGTCTGTGACTAACCTTCGATTAACGAATTCTCTCTGAACACCGCCCTACGTTTCTAAAAGTAATAGCAAACATATACATCACGATTTACAGTATACTTTTCCACAGGAAAATAAAGTCGGATCAGAAGTACCATTACTGCGTCAATTTGGTAATAGTGGTTGAATAATAATATGTTCCAAGTGTCCTTGGGCCTTATGCAGAGTCCTTCTGACTTGAGCTTAGTGTCATACTAAAGAGTTGGACTAACATATGTTTTCTCCAGTAGTTGGGTATTTAGAATGACTTTAATCATACATCGAAATGACTCTGTATAAGAGCCTCCATTTCACAGCACTAAACTAATAACAGGGTCTGTTGTAATTTGTGTTTCTTCCACGCACATTTCCAGTTGTCCAACCATCCCCTCACCCACAACTACGGGAAAATATACTGTAATTTGAACACACATCAGTTTTGTACATGGTATGCTCTGAAGCAAGTAGTGTCTCATTCAGCTCACTCTTATTTTCAGTTTGTAGACTCGGACAAAATATTCTGAATGTTTAGTTCTATTTACAGGGTCCATTGAGAGCCGAATTAAGAAAGGGGCTTAAGGGGCTGTAGACCCGGGTCTAAAGGTGGACGGGGGCCTCCATTCTGATTAAAATCTCAACTAGCTGTCTAAAAGGAATCATCATCATAAGATAAAATATGACCAAAAATATAAAACAAATGTCTTCGTTTGCTACATCCACCGTCTCAATCAATTAGCATAAATCAGTTTTAAAAAACAAGATCGAATATGGTGCACGAGAAACGACCCGCTCGGGAGAGTAATACTCCCGGAAGTACGATTTTTTCGCGCGCTACTCTAGCCAGCATTATTACGCGCTATCCTAGTCAGTTGTTTAAGTTGGTCACAAAATCTACATCATTTAGTACAAGGGGAACAAAACGAGCCTTATATCATGGAGTACAAGGCCAACAAAACGAGCCCTGCGGGGCTTCTAACTCGTTTCTACTACTACTACTACTTATCTGCACAAGAGTAAGTAAATTACATTTTTAGTATTATTTTCGTATTATTTTAATTTAAAAAGTGTTGTAAAAATGTAAAAAAAAAGAAAACTTTCTTCGGGCCGGGCTTGAACTCACGCCAAAACAGATTTTCGTTACTAGCATATAGCGCTAGCCCATCGGCCACGAGGACCGACAACAACAATCGTCTGAATTCTGCTATTTGAATCCAACATGGCAAGACATAGATAACGCCAACCAATCAGAACTGTGTTTTTCTTTCCTACTTCCGGGAGCATTACTCTCCTGAGTTAGTCCTCATGAGAATCGTGATTTATATTTTCTCGTTGAATAGAAGTGTTCAACAAAAATCGCGAATTGTGTCTCCGAACTAGCCCTTATCAAGAATAAATTACGTGCTGTAATGCAAGGGCCACGTACTTTTCTAGCCCCGGACCTCCTGATGGGTTAATCCGGCCCTAGCTCCATTTTATATGAAAAGTCAATCAATGTTCATTTAACCACTTTTGTAATTGTGGAGAAATGTTAAAAGCACTGCCTTTCTGCAAAATATATACTGTATTTCGCTTGTGGAAATGTCTTTATAAATAAAAATATATATATTTTTTCTGGGATATTAGTGTAAACTCTGCTGTTCATTGGCCCAGGCACTGCAACTAAATCCTAGAGGTCTGGATAAATAGCGTGATGGACATACTGAATTCTAGTAACAAAAGTACTTGCTTTCATCAAGAATTTCAATAGTCAACGGCATCGATTTCTCTGTAAATTCAGTTGCAGAAGGTATATACAAGTATATGAGGATTTTAAGACAAATTGCATTCAAATTATGCCAAATATTGTATTTTCATAAATACAATATGGGAACCCACATGAGCTTTGGGGGGCCCGAGGCCCCCCGTCCCCAAGGATCGGCGTCCTTGTCAATAGTATCTTTTAATTAACGAAAGTTCTTATTAGGAGTTTAGAACATCGGAATTTACGAATAACTCACTCAAACATTGAAGAAAGTCAAAATTGTCCGCCTTATGCAGAGTCATTAGGCTATAGGCAGTCGGTTTGTTGTATGATTAGAGTTATGCTAAAAGCCTGACTACTGCTGGAAACATATGTTAGTCGAACTCTTTAGTATGGCACAAATAATGCTTCAGAACGACTCTGCATAAAGCATATTTTGACTTATTATTAGCGTTATACTAAATGCTTGGCTTCTGCTGGAAACATCGAGCTCTTTAGTAAGTCACTAATCACGCTTCAAAACGACTATGCGTGCGGCCCTCTATAATTAGTGTAGCCCGTGGGAAATTTAAGACTAAAATGGGAATTTCTGCTTTTTGAGATAGAATTTTATAAGGTTCCAGATTGTCATCACTGCTCGGACGTTTCAAATTATAGAACAATTGATAAGAAGATATGGGTTCCAAATTTTTAGTTTTGTTTCTGAATAAGCATTTCATACAAGAGATGTTCTACATACAACTCTTGGATTCATCTCCATTGGCAGTGTATTTAAAAACAAAGGTAACGAAATTAGAAACTTAACAGATAGTCTATTAATAGATATTAACAATTTCTCATGATAAATAGGTGCTTATGAAATTTCGGTGCTCCACGTTTTGGAAGATTGAGAGCTCAAGTCCAATAGTTTGCGTGGAAAGACTTATTTATGCAGCAAAGACAGGCGACAGAATTGGCATTACTGCTGTACCGCCGGACCACACGAAAATCGACATCTATGTATCTAATTTATCTCTATCTATAATTTCTTCCCCTATATGTCAGGTTGTGACCCTTGCGCACTTGCTTGCAGTTAACGTTCAAAATAGTGTAGACGTGGCATAAAAAACTAGTGCATAAAACAGGAACCAACTTGTGCTAGTTGGCCACTAAAAAGCATGAATGCTATCTAACAGTGTGAAGCCAGGAGCGTAGCATGGAGGAGGTAGGGAGCTGGGGCGTTAGCGGCGCTGAATATACGCATATTCAAGGATAGTGGAGAAACGTTTTATATGTCTTAAATGCATGGATTATGTTCTGCACAGCTTTGATGAAGATACTAAACGTCACCAAAAAAAATATATTAAAGTGTACTAAATTAGGGTAGATTAGATTAGATTTGTTTAGATGTTTATCTTCTTTTCTGTAGTTTCAATTCGTTTCTACACTTATGACAACTTGTTCATATGTTTAATAGACCATTATTTCCCACAATTTCAGGAACTGATACTCGTTATTTTTGTAAAGTAACACCATATATGACAATCTTATCATTTACACACCATTTCCACGCTGCCTTTCCCACAAATCCTAACATGTACCGTACCTCTCTGCCAAATAGTCCCTTCCACCTCCACATATAATGCCGCTTAAAACATCAAAAAGAACTAGAAACAGCAAGTATTTTCTTAACTTCAACTATTTCCCTTACCTTTCACTCACTCATCCTCAAAACCATAATAAATTCCATTTCATCTGGCAAATATTCTGAAATTGGTCCCGCGATACAGCACTTAACCCGACAGAATTAAACACAAAGTAAGACATCTGTATTTTCTGTTTAACATTGTTTGGTTACTAGTGTAAAATCATTATATGTGCTTCAAAACGAATAAAACAAGTAGGTGCACATAAGAGATGACTACATACTATTTTCTGTAAGCGTGGGTTCCCTCGGTTTGTCTCGTTTCCTCCCACTTTCTTCATTCCACCATTTTATTCATTACTCATCATCGCCGTCTCCTTTAGCCTGAGCGACATAACCCTGGGACGTAAAGCTCAAAGATTTCATTTCATATTTTCTATCGGCGGTATATTTGTGCAAATTGAACAGAACATATTTTATGTTTACAGGTGGACGATTACTAGTGTGAAACTGCGCCAAGTGCTATTAAAACTCGTTTCATTGCCAAAACACTTATTTTCACTACTATCGCTTACGCATATCCCCACCAACCCTGACCCACCTGGCTTTTTCGCATACACCGCCGTGCTAACGCTCTGGTAGACAAGCTACGCTCTTTCTAACTCGGTTAGAAGGTGCTCATGCTTGTTAGTGGCCTCCTAGCACAGATTATTTTTGCTTTGCAGTTGTTATGTTACAGAAGACGGATTTATGCGCACGTCGTAAGAGAATTGTAAATTTTTACTAATTATTTCTGGTGGGACCCTTGAATTTTATCTGTCAAGTGAGATATTTTCTCATCGCCCAGAAGAAACCTTTTAGGGGGCAATAAGATGGACATTAGTAAAAGAATTATAGTTTTTCAACAATTCTATCTAATGATGCGCCAAAGGTAAACCTGTGCGAATAAATATGGAAAAGTATTTGATATTTCATTAATCTATTATACTACTTCAGGCATTTATTCCGAAGTTGGTCATTTCCTTGGTTTTCGACAAAAAACGTAACAACAGCCACGAAAATTTAAAATTTGTCAATTTTTAAGATTTCTTTAAAGTGTGTAATAGAGTAAAGTAGAGTAGAGTAGAGTAGAGTTTAGTTTAGTTGATTTGATGTTTAACATCTCTTTCAGCAGCGAGGCTATATCAGACGGGTAAGGTAGGGATAAGTAGGTAGAATAGGGTCGGGTTAGATTAGGCTTAGGGAAGTTGGACCCGTTTCGTTAAAATTAGGAATTGAACTGTCTCTGTACACTTCCAGCCATGTTTAGAATACAAATGCTGGCACTTTCCCACATTCCAACCACGCAGTAATCTTCCGCGAAGTACTTCCATCTGCCTATCTAATAGTTCAATCATTATATCTGCTTATGAAAAAATTAACACAAGTTCCATTCTCCTCAAATATTATCAAGCACACAAACAAGCAAATTATCTATTTCTTCCTGGAAAATTTTCAAAAGTTTACTAGAAACGGACGACCAACTTTGAAACTTAATCCATACTTAATAACAACAAGAAAGAAACAAAAATGGAAAGGTTCCCTGCAGATTGAAATTGTCCAACGGGCATAAAAATAGTGATAAAATTCATAAATAGTATCTGCGTTTGATAACACTGCCTAACAAATAAAAACGTTTTATATACTTCCGCGAATAGGTGAATCTTAAGCAAACGGTCACGCTGATTTCGAAAATCACCATAAAAATGTCCTGTCACGTCAGGTTCAAAAGATATAAGCATATATTTATTATTCACATTATATACAGTACAACCCCGATTATCCAACAGTTTTCGGGTTCGATCCCAGCCTCCGCCAAGTGAACTTTGTGGTGGACAAACACCGTGTGCGTGGGTTTTCTCGGGGTTCTCCCGTTTCCTCCCACTTTCTTCATTCCACCATTTCATTCATTTCTCATCTTCACCGTCTCCTTTAGCCTAACCGGCATAACCGTGGGACGTAAAACTCACAGATTTCATTTCATTTCATTTCCAACAGTTTTCGGGATATTTCTCAGCCCCTATTTAACGGATTTACAGAAAATGTTAGAGTTAATCTTCTAGGGCTATTTAGTTATGTCTCCCAAAATTTGAAAGAGATCGGTTTAATAGGGGCTGAGAAATAGCCCGTCTTCGTCGGGTAATCTAGGTCCTACTGTATTATACGTACATTAAAACGTTTCGATACAGATTGTTACATGGTAACGCGTATTTTGTTCATCAAATCAATAACGTCTATACAGAAATACATATTCTCCTCTATAGCAAAATAATGTGCAAAGGATTGATGTCTGTGTCGAAACACAGTAATTTTCATTGCTTTAGTCTAGAACCTAGAAGTTCGAATGCTTCTTTCGACAAATTTAAATCACGTGCTAGATTATTTAAGTCTTACCACTCTATTAAATGTGTATCATTGTCAGCATGTATTGGTATAGTCAAGATCTTTTGACGTAGAAGAATCAGCTGCCTCCGGTGAAACATCAAGTTCTTTCCAGTCATCTTCTTCCACTGTCCATGTGTCAGGGGGTTCACGTATTGGTAAATCATCACTGTGAGGCCAGGTCGTGTGGCCGAAGGAATATCAGGATACTGGGTGACGTGTTTACTTTCTCTAGACATTCCGGAGATCTTAGTCATGCAGAAGTAACAGTCCTTAAGATGGTTTGTTGGTATCCCCCCCCCCTTTGTACAGCAAACGGCAAGGCGTTTAGTTTCCCATGTGATCACAACGTAAGATTTGTTGTACAAGTTATACAGCACTGATGAGAAGCCCATGGCTTTTCATGGTCACCAATTAGACAACCGGAGTACAAAGAATAAACAAGTTTTATAATGTTACAAATTTTCTACCGTTGTGATTTGGGTATAAATCTAGCATACACATAACAAAAATTATCCGGATGATTAGTACACGTTCGGCGTAAACCAGCGAGTACCAATAACTCACTCGATACACAGCACAACACTCGATTTATAAAGCAATACGCTTCAAACACAAACAGGGGCCGCAATGGCTCAGTGGTAGAGCGTTCACTTCTGGTGCATGGGGTCACGGGTTCAAACCCTGCTCCCGCCAAGTGAACTTTGTGGTGGACAAACACCGTGTGGTTGGGTTTTCTCGGGGTTCTCCCGTTTCCTCCCACTTTCTTCATTCCACCATTTCATTCATATCTCATTATCACCGTCTCCTTTAGCCTAACCGGCATAACAGTGGGACACAAAACTCAAAAAATTCATTTTCATTTCAAACACAAATACAGGCTCGAAAAGATCTTGTCAACAACACATTGCTACATGTTAAAGAGATCTTGTCAACAACTCTGAATTCTGACACCTCACACAGGGATCTATTTTTCTTTGCAAAGGAAGGAGAACAATATAAGACGTTGGGGCGTGAGTTTTTTTTTTCTTCACTTTCAGGCATCAATGGGCTATAGGAACGAAAATACATAGTGATATGCGGCGCGAATAACGAAATAATTATTTTTGAATAGAAAAATAACCTAAAGGGCTTACAGATTAGTGTTGCCAATTTATGGATTTTGTCGCTAAATCTAGCGATTTGATAATTTATTTAGAGATAAGATTTGTTCCAATTACCATTGTTTAACAATTTTCGAGATTTAGCGATTTTCGAAATCTACAGCAAAGACACTAGTATTATTTCCATTACAATTAAGGTTTCTAGCGACTTTTCACAGTACGTTTAGTGATATTATTGTTAACGTTCTTGGCAACACTACTTATAATTATCTATTTGAAGAAAATATGTAAGAGGGCTTTGAGAGGCTCGATCTCGTTATGACAAAATATTTTAAACTTCTACTTTTCGATTCTTAATAATTAACTGAGCTTATTTACGTTCTTCATTTCAATAAATTATATGAATGAGCAAAATATATCTCATGCAATATCTCAGAACTGTGATGTGATGTGCACAAATTGTTATCATTTTCGTTTCCTACGCACAAAATCATTTAGAATCTCGTATTATTTACCCGAAGGTAAAAATCATGTTGGGCAGTCCAATTTATTTTACAATTGTTATCCATATGCTTCGTACTTTACTCTGCTAAAATTGACAACCGCTACCGTAAGTAAAAGTTCAAATCATTTCACTGATTATCTCCTATGTCAACTTAAATGTGGACTTCGCGGTAAACTCACACAACTGCGCTTGTCTGTACTCAACTGCATATCTTATGACTTTTTACCTATACGGAAAAGTTCGCTTTCTTTCAAATCTCAAGTTTTTGTGCCCCTGCACAGCATTCTACCGAATAAACCACTCAATTAAAAGTACGTAGTTTAATATCTCAACTTAAGACATGAAGAAACGATTTTAGAAGTAAATATTATTTATAGCTGTGATTCTAGATTTGTATTCAGAATCTGCACGCAAGGAAGTTTCGCGAACTTCATGAAGGAAAAGATTAGAAGATGAGAACAGCAAATTGAAACACGAGAATTTCGTGTTTCAATTTGTTGTTCCTTAGAAATCTATTCCAGGATGTAGCAGGAGTGCTTCCGTATACGTATCAACGAAGAAAATCTAACTTACCATTTTCTTACTGTACGCTTGTAACCTTAGGTTACATATATCACCTTTTAGGGAACCAAATTTGAGTTACCTGTTGTAATTTCACCAAAAGATGTTTCCAAAAGGCTATTTTCACGTGAACGTAACGGCAAATTCACATTGTGAAACAAACTTATTTTGTGTGTATATCATAAATGAATAGCGAGAAAAGAAGCATAAAGATGTGTTAATATTTACTCCACCTTATTAATCATTTTCATGATCTAATCTTTCCTTTTCTTATCGATACCAATATGTTCACGTAAAGCCATGTGCAGCTAACAGTCACTGTTAATTTAATCTCGCCAACAATAGCTGTGTATAAAAATAAGTTAAATATTAGATATTTTGTAAATGATGCTCCGTAAGAAAAAGTTTTCTTATAAATACAGTACTTACTGGCTTTTGCCATTTCAGATGATATAGCTTCCTATTTAATTTTTCAAACTATCTCCCATGGCATGGAAGTTCACGTAGAATACTCTATTCGATGCTCCTGGCCAAAAAAAAAATGAAAAAGAAAGAAATCTACTCTTTCAGTTTAACTTTCCATGTTTGTACACTTCAGGCTGAGAGAGACTGATGATTAAGGGAAGTAAGTGAGTGATTACGCAAGAATTGGCACATGAAAATGTGCGAGGAAACGAGTACCACGTAAAAATTCACATACACGATGTTGTCCACCACAAATTTACTTGAGCAGGAATACTACACACCAAAGGTAGGCCGTCTACACCTTACAAGGGAATGAAGGGAGAATTGATATCGAGTTGGAACGTTGTGCATACATCAATCGAAAGCACTAATGATGCTGATTAAGAATCTGTAATAAAAAGTTTCCACATAAATGTATTGAAGGAGTTATGTCGATTTGTCACTTTTCACAGTTTTCGCACTTTTTCACGTTATTTCAATTCCATTCGCTACCAAACTCATACAAACGACTAATTCACGCCCTAGAAATAGTTTGGATATGTTTTCGTTACTCATATTTGAGGAAACATAACATTTGGAGCATAACAGAATCAAATGTATTAGTTGACATAAGATGTGCAGTAATGACATTTCAGCACATACTCAGGGTTATCAACAAGAAAATGGTTGAAGCAAAAATGTCTTTGCACCAGGAGCAACAGATTCTCGCAAGTTTCTCACAATGCTTACAGTTGGCGACACCAAACCTGAAACAAAATTTGCTTGGCGAATCAAAAGCAGGATATTCACCAGTCTTATAACCAGCTTTAATAAATGCATATTGATACAACACAATGTATCTTCGCAAACTCATCTGATTGTGTAGAATCGAAGCAAATATAATGCGCTGGTCTAGTTGAAATATTTTATACCCGTCAAGTTCGAGTTTCACATAGTGTTCAAGTTTCTTCAAATAATGTTTCCAAACACCAAACCCATAAATGTCTAACGGCTGACAGAATCGCGTGCAGTTTTTTGGGATATTCTCAACCTTCACCATTGCGCCAAGCACTAGATTTTCGGATTTTCGGGATTTCACATTGTTTCCCTCACCCTTGGCCCAAATTTTCCGCTAGACTCTTGGAGTGTTACCATAATTTTGTCATGAACAACTCCGCTCATCGGAACTATTGGTAACATAGTGAAAGAGTGGGTTATAGCATTTGTTGACTGCACAACTTTTTCAACTCTATCTTGTCCTTTGAACGCCAGAGTGCGATTTCCTGACATTTCATATTGAACACCACTCTGATCGGCGTTCAAAACGTTTGCGGCAGCGATGCGTTTTTCATTGATTGTGTTGCTGATGCTGGTCGCAAATTTGTCTGCTTCCGTTTCCAAAAGCTCCTGATCTTCGAAGGAAGGCTTCGTCACGCGACTCGTGATTCGGCGGCTGGTAATTCCACGGGCTTTTTTAAACTGCTGTACACACCAAGACGAAGCCTCGAACGAATGAGTGAAATCAAGTTTGGCTGCATTTTTCATCGCCCAGATTCGTATGTCGTCGTCGTGAATTGGATGAGCAGCCGCAGCAGCTGCGTTGAAATCGGCAAACGTGTCGTCGCTTATTTGCGTCAGCTTCAATACTCTATTCCCACCAGATGCGAATTGTGTTTTCCACGCACGAATGAGAGGCCAGTCTGGTGCCCAAGAGTGTTTCTTACGGATGGCAGTGATTTTTTTGCATTTGCCTCGCGGTGTCCATGCACAATCAAGAACCATCCTCATCTCGTCGTCTGTGTATTTCCGAGTGTCTGAATTTTTCGGACGACCTGTTGATGTCGATGGTTCATAAACAGGGTCTTCATCCAAAATCAAACAGCTCCTTCGTGATGTATGTAAATGTGCAACTGGTGTATCACCGTCAATCACGCGAAAGTCTGTCAAAACCAAAGTTTCTGAAATGACATCGCCTTTTTCACAGCCTTCAATAATCATGTCACTAATGGCGGATTCGAAGTCAATTTCACTTGACGTTTGTTCAGCAAAGTTGATCCGATTCCGCTGGATATAGTCGCTGACTGTTCAGTTACAATTGCCAAGACGTTGGCAATATTCATTTGCGGCGTTTTGTACCTTGTAACAAATGAACAACATTTGAGTACACATCAAAACAAGCACCTTGTTACCTCGGCGAGAGCACACTGACAACTGTTCGCGTGTATTTACAGTCCGAAGCTAGGCATGGGAGAATCGAAGTTGTTGCGCACTTTACCGCATAGATGGCAGTACCACACAGGGACTTTACTATGCGTGCAATATGGCTTATGATGCTTTCTCACTATGCACTTCACATAGATGCTTAGCTTTCGATTTGTTTTCACCTACTTAACTAATTTCAAAACAACAAAATCTCGCAAAATTTGAAAAGTGACAGATCGACATAACTCCTTCAATACATTTATGTGGAAACTTTTTATTACAGATTCTTAATCAGCGTCATTAGTGCTTTCGATTGATGTATGCAGAACGTTCCAACTCGATATCAATTCTCCCTTCATTCCCTTGTTAGTTACTGTGCCAAATGCTTCTGGCATTTTCCTATCAGAATAACTCTCATCCTATTATATTTAGTCGTTTTTCATTTATAAGCATTGGACGTTTAATCTGATTCCCAACGGAACCCACTTACATAATGGTCATTTCATAAAAAGTACCAACACGAAAACAAAAAAAAACTTCATTATCTTTGGGGTGATATATCTGTAGACGTAAGCTGCCATTTAATATTTTCGGGTGATGCCCAAGGTATAATTTATCTCAATTTAATGTAATCTTATCATCTGCAACAATTTACAATCTATAAACACTGGGTATCATATCTTAAGACCTAACACACAATCGACTTGTTGCTAAAGGTGTCTTCAACTTCTCTCTAAAACCATCTATCTATCTTGCCAATCGTTTCCTCGTTGCTCGATATTATATCTTAATTGCATCACACAACCTTGTTTAAAAACTTGTACCGTTTCTTGTCCATTGGTATCACTCAAAAATTTCTGTCATCCACCGATCATCTCTTCTTCCAATATGTTCGACCCATTTCAACTGCAATGCTTTAGTTTTATGATAATATTCATCACTCCTATCACTTTTCTAATCTATGTAATATATTGCTACCTTTGCGGACCTTCCTAGCATAGACTACATCTCATGCTTCGTTGTGTAATCTAAAGACCATGACTTCGTGATTTTCTCAGTGTCCAAGACTCTGACACCCTCCTCTAAACAGGCATAATACATTCAGTAAAAATTTTATGCTTGAGATATATTTCACTTCTCAAAATGCACCTAATCTTTTAGTACGGTTCAGCCTAGTTTAATTCGTACTTTTATTTCTTCATTGATTTCCTCAGTGGTAGAGCGTTCACCTCCGGTGCTTGGGGTCCCTGGTTCGATCCCAGCTCACGTCGTGTGGACATTGTGGTGGACAAACACCGTGCTCGTGGGTTTTCTCGGGGTTCTCTCGTTTCCTCCCACTTTCATCATTCCATCATTTCACTCATCGCTCATTATCACCGTCTCCTTTAGCCTAACCGGCATAACCCTGGGACTTTAAACATAGATTTCATTTCATTTACAAAGGTACAATCCAGTTGGTACAGTTGATTTTATTTGGGTGTAAATTGTAATATCAATCACACCTGGGTGAAAATATTTGTGACACACGGTTGCAACTTAATGGAGAACGTTTACTGCCTTTGAAAAGAGATGATAATTACGAGAGCTATGGAAAAAATCATATCCCAACCTAGAAGGAGTGTAGATAGAAGAATAAAATTGTACAGTTTTAAAAAATATACCTGTGTATGTACAAATATATATTTTCAGTTTTCACTCCTTTGAAATAATCATGTATGCCCATCCAGCTAAATTCACGAACATCAAATTTTTGTTTCAGCAAAAAAACTCATCGAAGAGAATTCCTGAGGAAATGAGTGAAATACTATGGTACTATCCTCCCTCATATGCTGTGGTGAAGAAGTGGGTGGCACAATTTGAACATGGCGACTTCTTAACAGGTGATACTATACCTGCAGGAAGTAAAAAAGCAGTGACAGTTCCTGAAGTTTTGGATTAAATTCGTGTTATTCTTGAAAATCGCAAAATCTCTACCAAATGTGTCGCATAGATTTTGAACATTTCTTGAGAACTCGTCGGTAGTGTAAATCATAATGAGTTGAACATCCGCAATCTCTCGGCAAATTGCATTCCCAAACAAATCTATCTCTAGACCAAATGCGTGAAAAAGTGAGAGAATGAAGGGAAGTCATCTCCCATTTTGACCGCAATTTCGACCAATTTCCGTCGGAAGGGTTCTATCACTAAGGTCCTGAAACGAAACAACAGTCAATAAAATAACAGTAGTCAGGTTTCCCTCGCCTAAGCAGTTCAGAAGACAAAAGGCAACTAAAGAAGTGTTTCCAACATTTTTTGGGGATAAGGATGTAGTCGTAATCATAAACTACTTAGTTAAAGGTGAAACATTTATTGCAGAATAATGCTCTTACAAAATTGAAAGTTAAGTTGAAAGTGCAACGGCATGTAAATTGGGAAAAATGAATTGTGTTTCCTTCAAGACAATGTCCCTGTCCATCCAGCACTGCAAACAAAAGAGATCATTAGCCAAGGTTTCAGTCTGAGGATAATTCTTGTTCCCCAGATATAGGTTCGTCATAATAATACTTAATCCCCAATCTCCCCAATAACTAAACGGACACTGTTACGGATCTGATAAAGAGTTAGTTAATGTAACGGAGCTGTGGTGCAAGGAATAGTCTTCAGAAACTTATTTGCTCTGCCAAATTTGGATCACCATGCAAGGAAGTGTATTGGACTTCGGGTTGGGGAGTATGTAAAATAAGTATAAAATTTCATCATTCCACGTAAACTCCTGAGTTGGGCTACAAAATTTTTTAGCAGCTACTCGTATGTTCTTTGCTGTAAAAATAATAATTTTTACATAATTCCGAAATATTTTTCTACTTCCTTTCGTATGTCTGTGTTCTATGTGTCAAAATATAAACGAAAGATAGTTTTTTTTTTTTTTTTGCGTAGCACTTATCATGTCTAAGTCGATTTCACACGATCGCTCATAAATATTTTCTCACAACGTCAACACTGGGACAAATCGTGTTCTTCCCTTTCAAAGCTATGGATTCACCCAGACTCCTGCAAATCGTTCAAGAGAATCTTCAGTCGCTCTCCGCACTCTGAAACCCTTGTTTTTCAGTCATCTATAAGTTTATTCTGCCAAACTTAAGACTAAGATTTTTTTTCACACATCAAATATTTTCTGTTCTGTACCAAAAATTGTTCCTCAAAATGAATATTCCAATAGTCTTTTTTAAATGTCTTTCCCAGATTCGAAACAACGAAATTCACTTCTTCTATGACATATTCATGTTCTGTGAAAATTCTAGTATACAAATTTGTGGCTCTGTGCTGAACTTTCAAGAAATAATAGCGGGAAACATTTTAATCAATCTCGATATTGAAACTTGGTCTCAGTACTGAGATACTGAGATACTGAGACTTTTAGAGAGTCTTCTTACAAAATTTCTACTTCGTAGAACAAGGTAACGTTTAATCATCTCTCCATCCTCATAAATTTTGTATTTCAGAGAATTCCGTCGTACTGTACACTAAGAAAATGACTCGTTTGCTTAGTGAGGTTTAAATCAAAACTCCGATGCTAGTACTCGAATTTCTATTAAAACTATCCTTTATAAAGAAATCTAAATTACTAGTAATCGAGCAGAGAATTCTCGGTTACCATATTTTGTTTCTTTGACCTATTTCTACCCTACTAGTTACCGAAAAGAGTGACAAAAATGTTTTAACCAATTCACTCAGTTACTTGAACCACTTAAAAGCTGTGGGTTTTGCATCCAATGCATAAGACACCAAAACAACATGAAAGAAAGCTGCGTACCAACTTCCAACCAAATTGATCCGCTTGGGAGGGTTGATGGTCGATTACGTTCTTAGTGGAAAAGCAAGAAATGACATTATTTTCTGCAGAGCGTGACTACCACCGTCTCCATAGCCGAGAATGTTAAGGCGATATCCTACTAATCTATGAGTGAGTGAATCTAATTGTTTCAATTCCGTTCAATTATGTTTATTTATTTATTTTTCTCAATGTCGTGTACGTACTCGATAAACTAATCCCCTCGGTTAAATGAATGAAGATTAAGTAGGAGAAACTGACACCTCGATATTATATATATGAAGGGGGCGCGGTGGCTCAGTGGTAGAGCGTTCACCTCTGGTGCTTGGGGTCCCGGGTTCGATCCCAGCCCCCGCCAAGTGAACTTTGTGGTGGACAAACACCGTGCTCGTGGGTTTTCTCGGGGTACTCCCGTTTCCTCCCACTTTCTTCATTCCACCATTTCACTCTCATTATCACCGTCTCCTTTAACCTAACCGGCATAACCGTGGGACGTAAAACTCAAAGATTTCATTTCATATATATATGAACAAAGCTACTCGGTTACTAGAGACCGAATTTTGGCTAATGTCATCCTGAAAAATTTCTCAGTATAGCAGATTTTCCGTAGCCAAAGACGCATACTACCAGATCATTCTTAACTAGCAGACCTAATATTGAAATGAGAAAGAAGCTGGTCAAGGGTTAAAACTCTATGGCCTATGGAACCCGGAGGTTCAATGCCGCGTTCACAAAAGCTCTCCACTGACTTCTATTCTTAGCTAACTGCATCCAGTTTCTACTTTGTCTTCCAATCTCTGCGAGATCCATCTTAATATTGTCTTCCCATCTCCGCCTAGGTTTTCCGATTGGTCTTCCTTTCAAGACATTGAAAGCGTTTCTACTTTCTTCCATTCTAGCTACATGACCCGCCCACCTAAGCCTCTAAGACTTGACGACCCTAACAATGTTGGGTAAACCGTATAAATTATGTAGTTCCTCGTTATGAAGTTTCCGCCATTCCCCATTCCCATTCCTCTTGGGTTCGAATATTCGTCTCAGGATCTTGTTCTCAAATACTTCCAGTTTATGTTCTTCCCTCAGACTAAGCGACAATGTTTCGCAACCATACAGAACAACAGGCATGATTATCGTTTTGTATATTTTAAGCTTCAGATTCCTCGATAGAATTCGCGACGACAAGAGATTTTGAACCGAGTAGTAACACGAATTCCCTGCTTTTAGTCGACATTTAATTTCTTCGTGAATATGATTTTCCTCTGTTAATACTGATCCTAAATATTTGAAACTATCCACTTTATCAAAAGTATTATTTAATATTTTAACGCATCCATAATTTGCCGTATTACGGTCCCGACGCACTTCCATGTATTTAGTTTTCTCTGCATTTACTTCTAAACCCATGTCCCTGCAAGCGTTTAATAAGATCTCTTTCTATTGTTCTCCTATCATTCCTTATTAAATTTACATCAGCATAAGCCATAACCTGGTAAATACCGTTCAACTCTAGGCCCTGGTTGCTATCTTTGATTTTCCTTATAGCGTATTCCAGAACAAATTTAAATAATTGTGGCAATAACGCATCTCCTTGTTTCAGGCCATTCTCGACGTGAAAGGTCGGGAACAAAAATTTTCCCACCCGGACTTTACTTTCGGATTCATTTAAACATGTCTTAATTAATCTAATTAGCTTTCTCGGTATTCCAAGTTCTGTAAGAACGTTGTATAATGTTTCTCTCCTAAGCGAGTCGTACGCCTTTCTAAAATCAATAAATAGTTGATGTACCAGGGTGTTGTATCCCCACTTTTTTCGAGTATTTGGCGAATGGTAAATATTTGGTCGATAGTTGATCGATTTCGTCTAAATCCGCAGTGATAATCTCCAATAATTTCATCTGCGTATGGGATCAATCTTGCTAATAGAATATTTGAAAGGAATTTATAAGATGTTGACAAAAGAGAAATGCCTCGATAATTATTACAGTCACTTGGGACAGTGATTGATTCTTTCCACTCCTGTGGCAATTCTTCCTTGTTCCAGATAAGGAGAATGAGTTTGTGTATCTTGTTCCACAATTTTTCGCCTCCAGCTAAAATTAACTCAGCCGGAATTTCATCTACACCCGGAGATTTGTGTTTCTTTCATTTCTTTATAGCGGTTTCTACTTCTATTCGGTTGGGTTCTGGATTATACGGTTCTGTGGTGTGTATCCCCTTTTCTCCACGCACACTAGTTTGTGGTTGCGTGTTAAACAAATCGTCAAAGAAATCTTTCTATCTATTTAAGATGCTATCCGTATCAGTGAAAACTGTACCGTCAGATTTCTTTAATATATAAGCACGAGGTTGATAGCCTTTCTTAAATTCGTTGATTCCCTTATACATGTCCCGGATGTTTTTATTTTTACTATTATCTTCAAGTTCCTTAGCTTTAGCTTTCAAACAGTCGCGTTTCTTTGTTCTAAAAGTTTTGGAAGTTTCCCGCCTGATATCTGCGAAATTTTGTGTAGTTATTTCATTCGGATTTTGTAGCCAACGTAATTTTGCCTGTTTTCTCTTCTCGGTTAGTTTAATGTATTCCTGGTCGAACCATGGTTTGTTCCTACGTATTTCTGCGTGTCTCAATTTTCCTTTGCTGAAATTTTAATGCTATCTCTAATTTCAATCCAGGTATCCTCAACACTAGTGCACTCCGAATCTTCTAAAGCCAGAATCTATTCGAAACTTCAATCTGGTATTCCTCTCTTACCTGGCTCTCTTCTAATTTCTTTAAATTAAATCTCTCCGTTTTCGGACATTGAATATTACCTTTATTCAACGATAATCTCTCTCGTATTATTGCTCTCTCGTTTTAGTGTCACAATCAGCCCCTCTAAACGATCGGACATCAATTATGCTAGATTGCCTTCTTCTATCTACTAAAATGTGATCAATTTGATTGTCTTTTTCCGTCTGGTGATGTCTAAGTGTATTTATGAACGTCGCGATGTGGGAATTTTGTACTCTTCACGATTAGGTTTTTGGATGTTGCAAAGTTCACGAGTCTAACACCGATGTCATTACTTTCCTTATGCAGACTTTCGTTCCCTATAATCGGTTTGAAAATATCCTCTCGCCCTACCTTCGCATTGAAATCCCCTAATAGAATTTTCATATGATATCGCGGGAGTTGGTCAAATATCCTTTCCACTTCTTCGTAAAAACTGTCTTTTATATCGTCATCTTTATCTTCAGTTGGGGCATGTACATTTAAAACAATAATATCACACCACCGTCCCTTAAGAATAATAAAAGAAAGTCTGTGAATAACAAATTCAACCCGTTTAATTGCTGGTAATATTCGTTTGTGAACGAAAAACCCTGTTCCTAACTGGTGATTTTTATTTCCTTCCTCGTAAAAGAACGTAAAATTTCCGGAATTCACAGATTCATTTCTTTCTCACTTAACTTCCTGAAGTCCTACTAGGTCCATCCTGTATTTCTCTAACTCATTCGTTACGGATTTTAACGCGCCTGCCCTATAAAGACTTCTAATATTCCATGTTCCAAATCTCATGTCCATTTTCTTTTGCTGAGGTCGTTCTAATTTATCAGTCCTTGTCCGAGGCTTTTGTGAATATTTCTGAACAAGTGCTTTTTTTCACAGGATGATATTGTTAGCCTTACCCAAACCCCCAAGCTGGAAAACCACTCCTAGTCGGCTGTCCGCGACTGCTTATTCAGTATATTCGCAGCTAACCTCTATAACTAGAGGCCTTCTCCTCGATCCGCAACTTTGGACGCGCCATGCCGTGGTGACAGGAACACCCGTTATGTATGAATAATTGGACTGCATGGTTCATAGAATCAGATCAGTAGCGCCATTCGTTCAGAGACTCGAACGGTACTGCAGTTAGAAAAGAAATATTTAAAGAACTTCGAAATGTGATGGAGGAAAATAAAAAACGTAAAATGGACAGAGTGAGTAACAAACAAAAATGATTTTAAACGAGTAGGAGAGGACACTTTTACCCAGAGTTCTCTGTGGTAACTCGAATTGCATTAGATACACCTTGCAAGGAAATTGTCTTCTTCGTACCTCCATGGGCGAAAGATCGAACAAAAGTGAAGAATAGAAACAAAAATACAACTGATCGATGATTTGAACTTGCCAACAGGTAGAATAATAATAATAATAATAATAATAATAATAATAATAATGGGCCACAAAATTTCAGTTAGTATACGCTCAATTGTACCAATTATTTCAGAAATTGTGAAAAAACGTTCCAATCCCGCTTCTCTATCCCTTAAGGGTCCCATTTGGTAAACCGTATTTCTACCTTCTGGTTCCATAAGAAAATTTCCACCGAATTTGAACTTCAGACAACTGACAGATGAAGATCTGGTGATGTGCTTAAAAAAAGAAAAGAAAGCCATACGATCCCCTTTCTTCTGTAAAGGTAGCTCTTACAAAAACTAACTTAGCATTGAGTTCAAGGAAAATATTTGTACAAAATTCTACACACGATAGTTTTACGCATACATTGATAGTGAGTCAAGTTGTATATATAAGTACTTTTTATTTACGTAAAGTGGTTTTATATGAATAAAGTATATATATTTTTTAATCTTCAACAAAATTCTTAAATGAATCTCTCAAGTTTCCTCAACAGGTTAAGTGATAGGGTTTCAATGTTCTTATGTTGTATCGTGAAACACTGATGCTTTTTCCTTGTGCCATCTTCAACAGTGAATAATGAATTTTCAAACAATATTTAATAATTTTTCTTGATACAGCAAACGCAGTTCAGAACTCTAAAGAGTAAAAACAGTAAAATTATACTATGATCCCCAACGTCAGTGTAATTTAAGAATTTTCCAAAGATCGCAAATTGTACTATTTTTACCGTAATAATTAATCTTACATATTAATATGTTACAACATTATTTTTTTATCTTATGTACTTCTATTACACCGGATATCTAGACTTCATAAACGCATCCAAACCACTATATGTGGAAAATGCAAACATAAAACTACGTTTTCGATTAATATCCACCGCTAGTGCAAAAACCAACTTCCTATATGTTTTCCAATGCTTTACCTAGTTTAACTAAATTCTTTTTTCAGTTTTCCAACTTTTTAAAATATTTATCAAGGCAAATTTAGGAATCAACACCAAAATTCTACATTTATTTGTTAAATATTTGATTGTAGAGATGAATAACATTTTCTGCAAATAATTTAGTTTACCTATACCCAAACGATGATTTAAGTATTGTTAGGTATTTAATCATAATATGCTTTCAAAAAATATTTATTTCGATAAATTTTGAACCACAAAAATCTTATGAGCTTATTTAATATGATCTTATTTTTCTTTTCTAGGTAACCTGTGACATTTAAGCTGTAGTTCTTAGGTGCTTTCTATTACACCTAAACTACGTGTTGCCTGGTTTTCATTTGAGCATTGAAATGCCAACGAAATTTTATGACTGACCTGCATTTTCATACATATAAAGAGTACCAAAAAATTGTTTCTGCAATAAAGATGTTAAAACTCAAGCAAGCTGTTGTTCTTTGTGAGCGGTTACCAGTGTGCTATACTCCAGGATCCAACGCAAAATCAGAAACTGTAAACAGAAACGAAATAGGATATGAAATTGAGAAACAGGATAAAGTTTCTTCCGTCTCCAAACGTATGCATCATGACGAATCATATTTTAAAAATACAACATATACTACAACAAATCAGAGGACATTTTCATATTCTTGCAGTGCACCGAAGTGTGTTCTGACTTCTAACGTTAATGGTGTGGATAACTGCGAAGAAAATAAATTAGTTTCTGATAACAATAAAACACATATTCTTGGTTTAAAAGTAAAATTAGAATCAGATATATCAAACATAGCTGATAATTATATATTGAACAAAGGTATCGAAACTACGACTGATAATCTGAATTTTATATCTGAATCTACACTACTACCAGACTGTCTGTTTTCAGTGAAGGAAGAGCAATTAAACGTGAAATTTCATGATCCCTTGCTAATCTCAGATGGAAGCATATCTCTGAACGAAATATTTAGGAATAAAACAGAAGACACGTTTAGTTCAGTACAAGCTAAATCTGAAACTTCAGTACAAAGGTAATTAAAATCAATTAAAACAAAGTTTCTTGAGAGTTTTAAAATAGTGAATCAGCTTACTAGGCACATAAATAGGAGCTTCGCTTTTGAAAAGTTGATGTGCGTGCGTGTGACATCAAAGCGGTTACTGAGCACTAGTCAACAATACCTGATATAATACGGTAGGATGTTTAGAAATTGATCAGTAATTGTCTTAATTTCTTTTAGAAAATTCAGTCTTCTTTAACCCTTTCCGGTCCAGTGGTTTTAGTGTGAAACCCCAGTTTTAACTCTTTTCTCCATGCAGCCTAGTGGATTTAGAAGGAAACCATCTTTTAGTATGAAATTTGCAAGCCATCTAAGGACAGGAGTAAATTATTTCCAGGATTTTCATTCGCGCTGAAACTATATAGTCAATTGACGTTGAAAGTTTGTTTTCTTTCTCTTCATAAATTCATTCTTTGGGAAACAAAGGATTAAATTGAGCTGTTTTCATTCCATCTTAAAATATTTTAATATTAAAATCTGTTATACATTACAAGATACGATTATAATTTGAAACATCCCCACGAGGCAGTTACTCAAAGGTGTGTCAGGTATCGTTCACAAGAAAAACTATGGAAAATATGCGTACGAACCTGGCCAACACATTTGCGTGACTATCTTTTAGTAGTCTTAATCTTAGATGTTATTTCGAGGCAAATTTTAATTTTAGTGGTAGAACCTAGTCAGAAATTTCGGAACTAAGTTTACTTGTAAATAATTGTATTACTGTTGGTCCTTTCACCAGCAACAATCCATCTCCAGCCTTAAGAAATCCTCAATCCAAGATTGATTGAAGTCAGAGGAACTTAATGAAGATCGTTTAACAAGTTCAATGCACTTACCAAGTATTTGCCATTTTAGAAATTTCTTAATAGTAGTGCTATGCCACCAACTGAAATCCGATGAAATTTTCTGTGTATCTAACTTCTTGTTTATAATTTCCAGCAAGAACAGCTTGAGCAGTTGTGTAAAAACAACCAGTTCTTCCACCTTTTTATGTTAATAATTGGATTGTCGCCTCGAATTCACCAACATTAAGTCTTGTCACATGCATAAACAGAGGTATCTAAACTTTTTGTCTGCTAAGCTTTTCAACTAGTTCATATTATTACATGACGTATTACGAAACCGTATAAATTAATTACAAAAGTCGAAATGTTGAATACTTGATTATCCTAGGGAAGTTCAAGAGACTTAGTGAAGACTGTACTATTATTTCCAATGGTAATGTAAAATACTAAGGCGATAAATTATATATATATGGTGTTAATGAACTATACCTACAAACTTTAAGAGGTGATTCCTCACATACAAATAAGAGAAAAAGTTCAGATGGACGTATGGCGAAAAGTGCATAATTTCAGAGCTAGGGCTGTCCAAAATCGCGAAAAACCAAAATTTCAAGAGGCCCTATTTCTAATTTGAGAGACTGTGGATGGTGGTCCTTATCAGCGTAAAGGAAGTCATGCCTAAGTAATCCAAAATGCATATTTCATTAATCTTCAATGGGTGTACAGAGTGTTACCTGTAGGGTGAAATTCCCAGACATACCATCAACCGAATTTTGAGATATGCTGTTACTTTATGATTGGTCCAAAGTAGGCAAACAATAAGTCTTGAGAGCAGTGAACAGGGTATTTTTTGGATAGATGTCGGAAGTGTTAAGGATCGTCAGCAGCACGGTCTCTTGTACACGGGAAAATGCATGATGCGATGTTTTCTTCCACGCTTATAAGTGAAGGAAACGTCAAATACATATCACCGTGACGTAATACATATCACCACACATTATTCCGAACACAAAGAAACATACAGCTGCCGGTCCCTAATACTTCCGCTTCCCTTCGAAGCACTGAATGTCCATTGTTGTCAAGGTTTACCTCCTGCCTGCTTTGGACCCTTTTTGAAATCAAGGTGTATGTGAAAACTCTACTGAAAACATATGTGAGAATTACACCCTGTAGGTAATACCCTTTACGTTATTGACAATTGATGAAGTTTGCACTTTTGAATTGTGTACGAGTGTCTTCATTCATGCTGATAAGAGTCGCCACCCACAGTTTCTGGAATTCAAAATAGGCTTATTGAAATTTAGTTTTTTTGCGATTTTGGACAGCCCTAGCTCTGAAACTAAGCACTTTTCACCATAGGTCCACATCAACTTATATATAGCATCTAGCAAGCATAATAATAAGCTCCTACAGCATTGTATAATGCAGTACAAGCTTATGAATATTGTTACTGCCCATGTCATTTCCTTCGTATTATGAGCATACTTATTTATTTAGCTAGTTTGTTAGAGTAAACTCGTAGACTTAAGAGTTAGTGTAATGTAAGTAGTTTAAAAATGTACAATTTGGAAACGACAAGATTGTTTAAGGCATTTAATGACGAAAAACAAACAGCTAATCCGTTTCATGAATGTTAAAATTTTAGTATATGGTTGTACTAGTGAATGTATTTTTAAACCGTTTAAAGTTGTTTTATCCTTGTACGCTAAATTTCTTCCAGCAGGCATTTGCGCTCATCTGGCAAGATACCTAAAATAGAACAATCAGTTGTGTTGGAACCCACGAAAGCATTAAAGCTCCATCACCAGAAAAGCAATACAATTCGTGCAAACTGGAAAAATAAAAGGTGTAATGTATCTGTCATAAATCCAAATATTGTAAAATTTTCGGAGTCAATTACAACTAATTTTTCTGCAAATGAAATTGCACATAAGTCATGGGGATGCCATGAATGTGGGGTAGCCAGCAGTTCCAAACTGCTTCTATGTGATCATGTTAAACTGGAGCGTAAACTCTATAAGTGTGACACTTGTCCAAAATCATTTGCTGATAATTATTCTCTGCTCGTTCATAAAGATATTCCTGCTGAAAAGTGTTTTTTTAATTGTGATATGTGCACAAAACGATTTAAAAATAAGATAAATTTGATTAGACATGTTGAGCAGATACATCTACTAAAAAATTATCTAAAACTTGACGCGGCTGCACACAATAACGATAAACATTTTATCTGTGAAGAATGTGGAAAAACATTTAAAAGTAAAAATACCTTATTTCAACACAAAAAATGTCATTCTGAAGAATATTCATATTGTTGCAATGATTGTGGTAAATATTTTTCCCATAAAGGTAATCTCATGAACCATATAGTCGTTCATACTGGGGAAAGAAAATATATGTGTGAGATTTGTAGACGAAAATTTACTGAGCAGGGAAGCTTGAACAGACATAAATTACTCCATTCAGGACAAAAGCTATTTCAGTGTAACACCTGCGGTAAAGCATTTGCAACGCAAGGACATCTTTACCATCATATGCAAACGCATATTTCAGTTAACCAGTACTGTTGTGAAAAGTGCGGAAAATCATTTAAACGGAAGGTATATCTTAAATTTCACGTCGGGAGACACAGTGAGCATAAACTTTTTAAATGCGACAAATGTGGCAAAAGTTCTAACAGCAGACAGGACTTAACTCGACATATAAACACTGTCCATTTGAAAGACGTTAGTTACACTTGCAATGATTGTGGGAAAATATTTTTTCGTAGATATCATATGTTGTGTCACTTAAGAATTCATATGGGATTACGTCCTTATAAATGTGCTTATTGTCTGCAGGCATTTACACAGAGCGCAAATCGTAACAAGCATGAGAAAATTCACAAATAGTAAGATATTTTTAGTGTGTTTTCTCCTTACTAGCAGATGGGGACAAAAGTTTGCATGTGTATTTGTTAATTACACTTTAAGTTAACTGAATGGCGTCACCTGAAATAAATACAAATATGTAAGTTATGTCTAATTGTTCAAATTCATGTATATATTTTTTACTACTTTCATGTTTATTGAAAATTACAATATGTATGTAGATAGATAGATATTTTTACTGCTGATGGATAATAATCCTGGTAGTATTTTTTTTTATTATTTAGTCTTGATACGCTTCGTAGCAGCCACTGACCTTTCGGAAAATGCTTTTGTCTTCTTCCCCGATGCCTCCTATTAAGATAGAGATCACAACCCTGAACCTTTCAATCTGTGATTTTGTAAGAAATATGGATTGAACTCTGTCATTTGTGTGATAAGGGCTTGATCAAGTATTATCTTGAAGCAAAAGGAATGCGTTAAATCATGCAGCATTGTCACAGTTAATACCAACCAAATTACTCATATTTCATATAAAAGTGTATATGCTGCTCATATTATTATTACAAAATATGTATTTTTATATGTAAACGTTTGTGGTCAATGCCGTTTAGTTTTAACTTAGTAGCTTGGTAGGTTCAGCATCTCTTGCTATAAAATTAGTGTAACGGTTTAGCGACTAACTTCTCATACTTACACGTAATCCGGGGTCACAACCCATGTACGCTTCACTCTACGCAATTTCGGTGAACATTGATAGTATCTCAGTAGAACAATTCTGTAAATTCTTTGAGAAGTATACCTTTAAGAATGTGAAAAATATTAGGCTCTATGTTGGTTGTTGCTGCAATTATTCTGTCCATACGTTACAGTAGACAGAAGAATAAGCTAAAATGATGAGGGGTAGACTCCAGTATCTTGCCTTCGCCTTCTTCCTGGCAGAGAAATTAAGTTCCGTATCTGGTTTCTTTACATTTTCATTAATATAACTGGACGAAGATATATGTGTGTGGGGGGGGTGGGGGGGGTTGTGTTAAGGATGACCGGAAATCCGGATCTTAGATCTTGATTCTTATCCATACCCACATTCCAAATTGTCATAAACTTGAATATCTAAAGTTCGCCGAAAGTAATTTCACGAAGTCCTGACAGTGAAGAAGAGAACTGAAAATTAGGACGAATATTGAGAAGTCTACTCTAAAGATCAAATGCTTTCCTTACTTAAGAAAAATCTGATTTGATCCGGATGAGAGTTCGAATGTCGAATCTAGGCCCGTAGCCGGTTCCAGGACCGAGATACACAACTGGGATTTGGAACACCTGAAACCAGGGATTTATTTGTAGCCAGGGAAGCCTGGGAGTTTCCCCCCTTCTAAGTTTTGACTTCCCTGTCTCTAGATTTAATTCAGTCTTCCCAGCCTGGGAAGATATTTTCCCCCTTTCTTAGGCTATGCAATCTGTTTTTATAAAATCTTTGACCACGAAAAGTCTATTACACACAAGAAATGTTCACATGTCGATGTGTGAACAAAGGGATACGGAAGAAATATAGGTTTCAATGGCAAATGCAGAAGACAGGTGGAAAATTGTGAATTAAATTCGTGTTAAAAAGACAACTACGATATTTAGGACTACCTACCAAAATCGTCTATCGTTTACGGTGCTCCCACGTCTTATTAAATTGCAAGAAATAAATTTAATGGACCTCGGACAAGTTCTTTACTCGTATGTTACATGTGCAAATATTATTGACTTTTAGCTACACAAATGAAAGCAAACTGGCCGAGTACCTTGCGCGTTCCGTTGAACCCTTCGAGCTAATGGTGGATGAATCCTCCACTGTGTCTCATAAATCTGTTCTCATTGTGTATTTCCGTACTGTAGTTAATCGCGTATGTATCAATACAATTTTAGGATTATTTGAGTTGCAGGCAATAACAGGCAGAGAGGTTTGTGACTCCGTGATTATGTGAACGTATGAATCTTTCCAAAACGATATTACGGGAAAGACTTATGGCAGTTTGTCTGAGAGCGCCAGTAACATGCAACGCGAAATAAATGATACTGTCTCTTTACTGCAGTGAAAATTAGAAACCAATTTACTCGTGTTTTACTACATGAGTCAGAAGATGGAACTGGTTGTTCACAACGTTGTTAATACGGTTTCAGATATGGTTCATTTTCAAAACTTTGTAGAGCGCAGTGACGTAGGGAAGGGGGGCAGAGAGGCCGGGCCCCCCAAAGAGGTCCGACAATGTACTTTCGTACTTTGATGTTTTTAATTTTTTTTATATATTTTTATGTTTATATATTTTTTGTTTGTAATTTTTCTATATATACCTATAACAGCATTAGCCCCCCCCCCCCCCAAACACACATCCTGGCTACGCTACAAGAGCGATTACACGGTGTTTACCCATTGTCCCCGTAGAACACGAGAAATCGAATTAATATCAGAAGAACTAGGTATTCTCTTCTATAATATTAATACAGTTTTTGATATACGGTGGTTACGCTCTTCTTACCGTTCAGTAGAAGCATTGTGGAAATCCTACCCTGCGCTGGTGGAACACTTTCGAGAAGGTTCTACAAATTGGCACAGAAGTTTTGAGCAGCGTGTAATATTTGCGGGCCTGCAAAATTTCACTAAGTGGAATTTTGTTTATGAAATGTCCATGATCCGAGATATGCTGGAACCTCTAGATGTCCTTAGCCTGTTTCTACAAGAAAGGTCAGCGTCCCTTGTACTGTACAGGCAATAAGCAAAATTGAAACAACTGTACGTGTACTGGAAGCGTTTCAAGATAAGGATGGCATGCTCATGGAAAAATTACGTCAGTTTGAAGAAACTGGTCAGTTTTGTGGAGTACCACTTGTAAAACCCTTAGACGGTTCTCTTGAGAAATACCAGCAAATAAGATTGCAATTCTGTCAGGGTCTAGCAGATAACATACGGTCTTGCTTTCCTAATGAAACGTTCAGTAGGGTCGAGGTTTTGCTACAATGCAAGTGGCCAGAAGAATTGTCTGAAAGAATGTTATACGGCGACAAAGAACTAATGGAAATTTAAAAAATAAAATAAAATTTTCCTCTGATAATATAGCCAAAATTCTGCAGTATTCCGAGAGAACTCCTAATATTGGACAAAATCTACAAAATCTTAACATGAAATCATTGTTGTTCTAGTTTCTTCTGCATACTGTGAGAGAGGCTATTCCAGCTTAAACTTACAGCACACTGACGCTAGAAACCGTTTATCTGAAAAGAAAAAAAGAAAAGAAAAGAATCTACCAGACATTACGAGACTTCTTTCAATGCAGAAAAGTATGTTATCAGCTAAAAAGTGGACATCATGCTGCTACCGACAAATCAACTGGGAAAAAGCCGGTATCCGATTTAAACCAATCTCCTATTGCTTCACTATTCTAAAGTGAGGTACAGTGTGACAGTACTATTAATTCGACTGGTAGGCTACTAAAACTTATTTATGATATGAAGAATGACATTTAGTACCGTCTTTTCCCTTCTATTTAATAAAATTAGATTCAAGTGTATGTGCACCTATCACTGTTCTGCAAAAAGTAAACTCTTAACTATTTTAGTATTTATTGTTCGGGCGATGAATTTCGTCTTCATTTAATAAGAATGGACTAAAGAATTACTTGTCATAACAAAACAGTTTTACGTAGGAGTGTGATACTTGTTATGACAAGTTATGCAGGTCGCAATGAAACTATAGGGCTTTTGCTGGATGCTGCCCACTTGTCTTCAGCAGTAGGACGAAAAGTAGAAGGCAAGTAACAAATGTGATATCATCTATCTAACCAAATTTTATCTAACGTCCCCACAATATTTATCATAAAATTATTAAAAAAAAAAATTAAAAAAATATGAACTTGGGGACTCCCTGAAACTAGTATCATAATTTCAAAGTAGATAGGTTTAAAAATAACGTTGTCCCAACCTGACTTTATAGCTGTTCTATTATACGGAACACAATCTTTCATAAATATTCCCCCCTTCTACAAAATCCACAAATAAATCACTGCCTGAAACTAGTATATATTTGAAACCAGAATACAAAACTCGAATATTTAAAATTCTTCAAGAGACCTATTTCATTGACAGTTAAGGAAACAAACAGTTAAGACAAGTATTGACTACTTTTTACGTCTATTTATCTTGCTCAGTCTGCTCGAAATATCAAATGTATATCTTACAAAAAGATTTGATTATTAAGGAAATCACAATATGACGACCGAGAATAAAGCATGAATTTTGGTGCCCTTATCTAGATTTAAAATTTTGGATTCATACATAGAATCGGGCTGAAAGATAAACATTTGATATCTGGAAACTGAAACATATGCTAGTACCAAGATCGTAGCCGATAGTGCGAGCGGAAGGCACTTGCACTAATTCCACACGTACTTTGGGAAACACAAGAAAAAAAATCTTTTTCAGGGGAAGCACTGCTTTAACATGACTTAATGAGTGTTAGGTTCAAATACGAAAACTGTAATGTCAACTTGTTTGAAATAAAGACCTTTTCATTTTTAACAATAAAGTTAGGTACTTTCACATTGACAAAAAAATAACAAGGCACGTTCCACTGATTACAGTGATATTTCTTATGAGAGCTTTTACATTGAACCGGAAGATCTTATGTGGGTATCGGATTACCACAATTCACCTTGCTGAAAGGCGTGTTTATCAGGGGGTCGGC
Source organism: Thermobia domestica (assembly GCF_964235325.1). Classification (NCBI taxonomy): domain Eukaryota; kingdom Metazoa; phylum Arthropoda; class Insecta; order Zygentoma; family Lepismatidae; genus Thermobia; species Thermobia domestica. Next base: position 32,192,769 of record NC_137460.1, read on the forward strand.
CAAGGTTCTTCTGCACTTAGCCTGTAGACCTTCTCTGGTCACGATTATTCGCATATAATAAGAATAACCATATATACAGGGTATTTCAAAACATCACCGTGAACGATTGGGAGGTGATTTCTGACACCAAGAAAAAGTATAGACCAACCTGGGTGCACAAATGCTTCCTTTCGGAGTTATAGGGTGCCAAAAACATGAAAAAATGAACTTTAAGGTCCATAGCTCCAAAATTATGGGACCTACCGTAGTCGCGTCAAGACTTCACTTAGGAACTATTATGTGCGCTATCCGAAAATACGTTTCAGAATCCTAAAATATTCACAACAATTTTTATAGAGGGAGTTTGGCTAGAGACATGTAATTCGAAGTACTCACCAACTACCTCTATAAAAATTGTTGCGGAAGCACTGCAGGATTCTGAAACTTAAAAATTTGGATAGGCACATAATAGTTCCAAAGTGAAGTCTTGACCGACTACGGTAGGTCCCATAGCTTTGGATCTATGATCCTTTAAATTTCTTGTTTTTGGCAGGCTATAACTCCGAAAGGAAGCATTTATGCACCCAGATTGGTCTATACTTTTGTCTTTTCTTGTTGTCAGGAATCACCTCCCAGACGTTGTCGGTGTTGTTTTGAAACACTATAATTGGTTCGAAATGAGTTAGAATATCACTAATTGATCTTACGGAACAATCATGATTTAAATATTCGTAAATCAGAAGAGATGTGAAAGTTAAGCGTTAAAATAAATCCGATAATTCCGGAATGAAGAGAGTTATATGCAACCTAAAGATAACAATAAAATTCCTTATGTAACATTTTCAAAGCTAAGATTAACAGTTAATCTTCTCCTTGAAGAGGGTTTACGACAGCACGGAAAATTGTAAATCCAATTATTATAAGTAGTACCTCTGACAGCCCCGCATTTCAAATCAGAAGCGCTCTTCATCCTGACAAGTGGGCAATTCACTTATCCACGATGACTTTTCAGCCATTCCAGTAACAGCAATATCTCAGTCTGGGTTTGAAAGATCATGTTTCGGTGAACTTTGACTCTCCATCAGCAGCTATTAGAGAATCAGAACTTATTCCTGTACTAGATAATGTGAGTAACTATAGCTTTTCGTCTATAGAAGACGGAGAGTGTATGGTATTATCGCAGGAATCTTTCATACATAAGACTTAGATTGTCAGTATTTAGGACCAACATTTAAGATAATCAGTTATCTTAAACGTGCTATCGCTTAACCGAGAAAACCCGACAGACATAGTCGAGTGGTCTGCGGCATTAGGCCGTAGATCGTTTATTGGAAGTCGTGGATTCGAATCCAGCTTCGGGCATGGGTGTTTTTAACTGTCCTCGTTTACTTCTTTGTCTGTGTGGTATTGTAATAGTTACAGTGTAATCCGTGCAAAGCTTTCAGCAGATTAAATAAAGATAAGTTGGTTAAAAGCTCTTACCTTTAAGAAAAGTGGTTAGCGCGTGCCTTCGGTGTCCGTGGTGACGGGTTCAATTTCCGAAGAAGCACTCGAAAATTTCGGTGTTGACCCAGCATCGTGAGGACAATTGGGGAGTTGTCAGAAGTAAGAGGTATCGGACTCCAGTCTAGAAAGCCGCCATTATTGACTTCGGGTGTCGTTCCACTGATCACACATCCCAACTTTGAACGTTAGCCCGATAGCAGAGACCAAAGGACTGTCATGCCAAGAGTTTAGTTTGTTTTAATTATCTTAAATGCGTTTTTTATTATTAAATTTTATCCAATATTTTCTTTTCAGCTGATTTGCGAAACTCAGAGCTAGCTACTTGTTTTCTTTTTAATTCATTTTCATAGTTAGCACAACTAATCACTAAGGAAAACAATATTTACGATAAAATTCGTTTCATCTTTGTAGCTATGTGTTTAGTTCTTTTTAGCTTTTTTTTTTTAATTGAAGGACGTTTTATCATTTTCCCCTAGTTTTACCTATGATTCTTTGCACGGACATTTCGCTTAGTGTGTTCGTTTACAAAAGTGTGCCTTTTTCCTGCCACAATAGAAAATAAGAGTGCTCTGTATCAGAGAAATGCATCGTTCGTTGTTTCCTCATCCTCATTAATCTCTTCACCCCCGCTTCCTGATTTCCAATTCCAGTGTTCTTTCTTGAGCATGGCCCATTTAATGGAGGACTGATGTCTTATGTAGGTTTAACTATAACATCAGCAATAAAGAAAGTAGGGTTTAATTTGCACTAATTTTAGAACATTACGTTAATTATAAGTAAATAATAATAATAATACGGAGCAAGCTTAGGCTAGTTAAGATTCTTGCTTCGCAATTAGGTAATAGCGGGTTCGAATTCGGAGACCGCCATCCTGCCTGAGGATTTTTTACTGGGCAAATGATGGGTTAGTTCCTTAATCTAAGACTCTGGAGACCTTCCTTCCATTCCTTTTCCAATATTGTTTGTATCGGTTGATTACTATAGAGTAAAATGGCCTCTAAGAATGAATCTGGTAGCTTATAGTAAATAAACAATAATGACATATCTTCATGAAACGTATGGGTTAATTTAACTACAGCCTTACAGTCCCAACAGATAGCGTAAGTTTTAATATCAATTTCCTGATTTTTAAATCAGTTTTGTTTTAGCTTCTAATTATCTCATGTATGTCCCCATCAAGAACTGAATCTGAGATCACGTGAACAAATGCGAATATGTTAAATATTTTTGAACACTTAATATACAAAATACAAAACACTTCAATGATACGATGTATGAATATATTTTGGATACATCTTGCAATGTATAATTAAAGAAACCTGGAGGGTGAAGAAAGAATAACAGAAATCTCTTTTTTATTTACCCTTTCAACAAACCCGCGACCTCAGAACGGCAACCCATAAATTAGGTGATAAAGTTGAACAACGAACACTTTTATTAATAACCAATAATGTGCATACACTACACAAAACATATCGCTCTACTGAAATTCTCGTGTGTATGTTTAAAAATTACTATTGTGCCACGACAACCAGTTTATATTTTTTCTTGTACCTTTGAAGTACATTTGTTGATGTATATTCATTATTACATTTGTTGATGGTTGGACTCTAATGAGTCAGAGACTACAGTTAATAAAGAGTTTGTTTTGTCAGTATTTCTGCAATTGGAAGGGCCTTATCTAAAATATCTTTCATTTATGTATGAGAAAATAAAGTTTATTTTCTAAGAATAAAACAATTATTTTCAATGTAAAGCTAACATTAAGTTTTGAAGAGGAGCTAAACAGAAGAATTTGTTACATTTATATCAGTTTCCAGACAGTTAAGTTTGCTATACTCTAAAGTGGGAAGAAGTCAAACTTGGAAACATTTTACTACAGAGACTGCGACATAAAGTGCAACATATAAATATTGCAAGGTTAAAATAAAATAAAAAACAAAGGTAGCACAAATGTGTTATGGAAACATTTGAAAGCACATCATTCTACTATATTAGTGAATCTGAAAAAAAAAGTTTTCACGAATTTTAGATATTCAAATCCGAGATTCGAATTGGGATCCAGATCTCATTGGGTCTAGGATATCCGGATCCGAAAATATTTGGCCATCCGTAATATATATTTTCTCACTTGCGTTATTATAAGAATTCAAGCCTGTCTGCACAAATGATTTCGAGTCCCATAAATATACAATAAAAGGTTTCAGGAACGAAATACGATATAATTTGTTATGATATATTGCAGTAAACAAAAATGCAAATATTATGCTCTGTGTATCAGCATTAGGTTAAATGTATTATCCTTGGAAGTTAGATAATTATTTTGAAGATTATTTATTCATTTATTTTATATTAATATAGAAGACAGGATTTCAGTTTTCAGAGACCATATTTTTTTTCATTTGGTGCGTGAATTAAAAAAGTTATAAAACTATCTACATTGGCCTCTATTGAAATTAGACCAACCAGGTGAGAAAGTACTGATGATTTCACTAACATCAATTGTGTAGGGGAAATGGAAAAGGCTGAAAGTGCCAAAAAATAAAAAATCGATTTTTTGCATGGAAGTGTTGTAAACGACATCGCCAATAACCTAGAGAAGGTCCAAAGTGCCAGAAAAATTCCTACTAGTTTCTAGAGCAGTCGCAAGGATACATTTTTAAAGAATAAAGTACAGTTTTAGGAAGTTTTTATTGAATACTGGAAATTTAACTTTGTGGCACTTTCAGCCTTTTCCATTTCCATTACACAATTACTCTAATTCTTTCACATTCAATGATGGTTCCGCTGAATTTATCTTGAGTTTAGATCATACTTTATAACTTTTAGCTTTGGAAATGAAGTTAAGCCCAGGAAACGGAAACAGGGACAGCATACGTATGTAATTTTAGCAGCTATGATTGAATTTTCTGTCTTTAATAGCTGTTCTAAATTAGCATTCGATATTGTTGAGATCCCGGCTTGAAAACTCACTGGATACATAATTTGCAGAACCTCTTTGTTGGAAGTAGAATTTTAAAAATTACAGAAACTACTTTGAAGAAATGGTTAACATTATGCGTATCATGTAACTTTTTAAAACAATATCCAAACAATTATTAAAATAGTCACTCTAAAATATGTTTATGGATCTAACATTCGTTCTGGCTTATACAATCTTATTTTTTTATTTATTTTTTTTTTACTTTCCCAACTTTGTTGTCAAATTGCAGTGGAATTCATCGCCCATTTGTAGTACATATAACTGACGTCATAACTTCTTCAAAATTATTTCCGTGTTAGAACAAGTTGTTAGCTCCATTTTGAGGAGTTGGAGATGCTTTGTCGAGCTCTATATTTCCAGAATGAAGAACGAGCGATGGGAAATTAGTAGAACCTAAAATATCTCAAAAATTTTCAAGAATATCTGAAAATCGGTTAAAAAGTAGAATATACCCACAACTTCAGCTAATTCATCCTTTTATTTCATAAGCATTTTTTAAACTGGAGCTTAAACCACATTAACACATGGTGATATCTCGAAGACCAACGTGTTTTACTTTTTTATGTATTGGACGATGCCAGATGATCCCACCTTTTCGTATTATGATTGAAAATAAGGTATATTTTTCAGTGTGTCATAAAATGCTCTAACTGCTCGGACTCTGTCTCTGCGTCTTTAAGGAATAGTTAAAAATTATATGTATGACAATATCATATTTTGCGGTTCTTTGTTTTTGTTGAATTCCAGCTTTGACACCAGTGTAAACACCTGATATAAAGACATAGTCACATAACGTTGACGATTATACTTATTTAATAAGAGATATCTCTTTTCCTGCACTTGCAATTTTCTTCTCTGATCTTAGTGCAGTACTAAGGGCTTTCCTGTTACGTCATATGAAATAATAGCAAAGAAAATATCCTAATTGATCTTTTTCTTCTTTCTTCTAATGTTCTGTGTATTCAGGCAGCTTTCATGATAAAACATTTATTAACTCATTGTGGATTGAGGCACTTGTGTATTTTTGTCCACGTATATTCAGACTGTTCATGAGATTACATAACACGAAGTCATATAGAGGAAAAGTTCAATGATACCAGAAAGCTTCCAATTTTCCTATGTCCCCGAAATATAGTGCTATTGCAGCTAGTGTTAATTGCCTGAATCAACCTGTCATGTCTTAACGTTTCTCTTTAAGCCTATTCTATACTAGAGCCTTTCTATCTCAACTGTGCCCTTACTGGCGCTGCTGTCGATATGTGATTTCCCGTACCTCCCTCGAAAGAGGAGGGAGAAGTTGCTGCGACCGACATCTTTCAATTGTTAGATGCGGAAGCGTTGCCACAATAACGTATTTCACGGACTTCGCTGTGCTCTGTCTTATTAGCCACACTAAGTAGCCTACGATCTTCACTTGTCAAGACCAAACGACTAAATGGCGAATTGGCAACACAGCTGACGTCATTCACTTCTTTTCCTTAAGCAAAGGAAGGGTTTCCTCTTTCAGAAGATGGCCGGGCCAAATTATAGTTGGCATATTTTCCGAGGGCACAGGTGGAATAGACAGGCTCTAGCATCAACTGTACTTCTCTTATGCTAAAAATTGCAAAGGATGCAAGTATTCAGATAAGCATGTATTTTCGTGCCACATTATACGTTTACGTAGCCATGTCCAATCTCGCACTCTCCTCATCCAACATCAGTGCTGGATCTATAAACCGCAAGACCCCGCGGTGCGAAGGGTCCGGACCTTAAGGGGCCCAAGGGTTTTTAAAGGTCCCCCTGTACTTTGCCTGTAAATACTAATTTTTAAAACACTTGAAAAGGAATGTAAAATATGATCCTGCAATGGCATAGGTAATCAGTCTACTCAAAGGCCAGATTAAGTATGTCAGCCATGATATTCAAAATCAAATCATCCATTGTCTGTCTTGAAACTTAGGAGCTAATTTGTTGAAGGAAATTAAAAGAGTGTCATTTTTCTCATTAATCATTGATACAACTCAAGATTTATCAAAGAAATATCAAGTGAGTTTCCTTATTCGCTATGCAGATTTTGCAGAAGTAAACGATAGCTTAGAAAACGAAGTTTCTAGACGCGTTAAGGTTGAAGATGAGTTCTTAGGATTTTTTTTTACATATGAGAAGTCCAATTTCATTCTTACTTGCAACTCTAGTGTGAAGTCATTTGGAGAATTGGGATTGTCTGTAAAACAAAAAAAAAAATGCAGAGGGCAGGGATATGATGGCGCTGCTGTGATGAGTGATGCTTACTCATAAAAAAAGGACATAGACCTGTCAATAGGACTTCCTAATCAAACCTAATCCATTCGATAGACATAACAAAGATATGTTCATGCACAAAAGATTAGGTGCCATAGACAATGGAGTAAGTCCCTGGGGCCTAGATATGGAAAAATGTGTATTGTTATACAAGCCTTTCTCTCATATCTATTCCGTATATCAATACAAAACTTGGTATACATATTTCCTAATTCCTATAGTATTTTTAGAGATAAATCTGGATGGTATGCTTTTACCCAGGACCATACCAGAGAGTCCAAAGTTGGTGGGGATTTCTGGAGGGAATTTTCCCGACATTATCCCAATTTTCGCTCTTCAAGTACATTATGGGTCCCAATATAACACCTCCGGAAAACTTGTTTCATCCTGAAGAGAATGAACTATAAACCATGTCTTTCCAAAGAACAGTGTTGACGCAATGGCTATTTCACTGCAAGTTACGATTTTCTTTATACTAACGGGGTCAATGGGCCCCAGGGACTTACTCCGTTGTTCATGACAGCTAATTTTTTGTGCATGAACATATCTTTGTTATGTTTATCGAATGGACTAGGTTTGATTAGGAAGTCCCGTTGACAGGTTCATGTCCTTTCCTTGTCAGGTGTTCAGAAGGTACGTACAGAAATTGAGGAACGAGCTATATATCCCCGCAGAGGGCAGGGATATGATGGCGCTGCTGTGATGAGTGATGCTTACTCAGGTGTTCAAAAGAGACTTCAAGAAATTGAGGAACAAACTGTGCGGTACATAACATAAACCTTGTCGTTAATGATGCTGTCAAAGATGTAAAAGAAGTTGTCAGTTACTTCACAACGCTTCAGGATTTGTATATAGTTTATGGCCAAAGTATAACTAGGTGGGATATTCTGTCACCATTGACAAGAGAATCAGATGTCATTTTGAAAAAGTTCAATTTAATCAGATGGGCCTCAAGGTATCAGTCCATTGTAGCTATCAGGTTGAAATATGTTGATGTAATGAAAACTCTCCAAAAACTTTCACTGACAAGGAAGAAGGCTAACAAAGTATCAAAAGCAAAGCGATTGATGAAAGTCATCGATTCCTTCGATTTTATGTTTCTGACTGTGGTGCTGTCAAAAATTCACAACTGTACATTGCATCTCAACTTTTCTAAGGTAAAGTAATTGACTTTGAGAAAGCTTTACGCACTCTTGAAACAAGCCAAGAGGAACTGAAGAAAATGAAAGAGAAAATACCACCAAATAAAACAAGCCACAGTTGTTGCTGCTAACCCCGTGTTCGTAGAAAAAAGGCAACCCAAAGTGGAAAAAAAAAAAAGACCTCGATGAACTGGTAGATCATCGGTTTTCGGATCGGTTTTGCTTTAGATGTAATGTTTACAATAGACTTCTGGATATCGCGTATAATGAAATAGAGAACCGTTTTACACCGTTACAGACAATTATTGATGAATTTTCAATCATGTTCCCGAAAGTACTTGTGAATTTTTCAGACGAAGAAATTTTAGTTAAAGCTGCAAAATTACAAAAGAATTACCAGCAAAATATTGGCCCTTCGCTACAAATTGAATTAATTTCCCTTTGCACTGGGTTTAAAAACAATATTTTAAAAAAATTAACATCGTTCTTGAATTGGCGGTATTACTATATGTCGAGTTAAATAACATTGCCCCAAGTTATCCTGAACTTTTGATTACTCTTGCTTTATTCCTGATTTCACCAGTGACTGTGGCTTCCGCTGAAGGTCATTCTCAGTCTTAAAGAGGATCAAGAGCTATTTAAGGTGTTCAATGACATAAAACAAAATTAGCGACTTGGGAATGTTGGCAATCAACCATAAGAAGGCTTCAACCATTGAAAAGGGAGATTTTATGTGGGAGTTTGTGGAGATGACGTCAAAGATTTCTTGCAAAACGTAAGTATTTGAATCTCTATTCCATACCAGATAGAACACTAGGAGTATTTCGTTAACATGTACTATTAAACCTTTCAAATTTTCCTGTTGGGGGCAGAAATTTCTAGATCCGGTACTGCCAAGCACTAACAACATGTATTATCTACTACCGACACTGCCTCTCCCTCTCGATTACTTTCTGGTTTTGTCCCTATGTTTAGTTTCCTGACGCTTCAAGCCATTGGAAACTCCAAAAACATGTAAACAAGCGATACTAGTGACCTCAGGAAAAGGAGCCAGCACTTGGTGGCACTGTACGAGTAAAAGAGGACCACTAAATGCGGTCAGTAACTCAACACAATTATTTCTTTGAATGTCTGCATTTTACTCAAATAATCACACTTAGTTAGGTTTAATAGCTAAATATAAATTTTCCATCAACCTACGAACTGATCCACTCTACTTAACACGACTGGTACTATTCAGACGGTTTGCTAGAACCGGTTGTTAAAATATTTTTAGTTTGCAGAACCGTTTGTTATACTAAGCCATAACAGTACTTTTTAGCCAGTTATACCCAGGAACAGTAAATTTTAGCAAAAAATTCCTACAACTAACTATGATCTCTCACAACAAGGTATAAGCGTTTGTTTCTTAATCTCACGAGGCTTTTCTTCGATCATACTCAACCTGGGCTACCAGTATTTTCGCAGGACTATTTTCAACCTTACCCTAGCCCAAATTTATTGAAAATTTCTTCCGCGATGGAAGTCTTCGGAAATCATCACTGCATCCAAAGTACTGGCCAGATTCCACATACCATTGTTCTGCATTTTCTGGGACAACATTTCCCAGCAAAGACCCAATATTTTCCCGTTTTCCCCCCTGGTATCTTTTTACACTACACTAATAATTTAGTGGCCCCGCGTGGTGTAGTCATTAACGATCTCGCCTTCGGTGCGAGCAGTCCCAGGTTCGATTCCCGGCGGGGTCACTCGGTCGAAAAACTTTAAAGAGCTTTTTCAGGTCAGCTGTCCTGAATGAGGTTTTCCTGGGTTTCCCTCATTCACACCTGACAAATACCGGGATGGTACCTAACATACAAGTCCCAGGCCGCTTCCTTTCCTTTCCCTTTCCTATGATAGTGTGCTCGCCGAAGGACGTTATCCCTTTTACATGATGGGCTAACATGGCCATAGATGTCGAAACCCTAGAAATCTAGATCCTAAATTCTAAACAATAATCTACTTAAATATTTCATGATTCGAAGAGAGCATTGCGGTTTTTAGCCTTAAGCGATCTGTGCCTTCTCTCACATCAGCCATAATTCTACTAGTTAACTACAGAAGAATAGAGCTGGGTCATTCCTCAGGACCTCGACAAAGGAAAGCTTCCAATTTGTATTATTTTTTAATACGTTTTGTATGGAATAATAATATGAAAGCATGTTGTATTTCCACGCTTTTCCAGGAAAGGAAGCTTAATTTAACAGCCATCGCAAACGCTTTACGAAAGCTATTTTTTTTTTTTTTTTTTTTTTTTTTTGTCCGTCGTCCCGCTAAAGGGTTTTGCCCTTTCTTCGGGTAAGTGCTTTATATAAAATGTAGGTTGCAATTTAATGTGGTCGGTCTAAGAGGTGCACAAGTATATAATATTTATTTATTTATTAAATACATATAAACAGAGAGGAGATGGAAGGGTGACAATAACATCTAATGAAGTACAAGCATACTATAAGCATGAGACAGCAATATTGTTGAAAATAATAAGTTTATTACCATGTAGTGCGGAGTTAAGACGAGTGCAAAACTGGAATGAATATGGTACAGGAGGCAATATGGAGAGAAGCAGATGAAGATGAAATGAAGTGCTCTGTGAATACGCCACATCACACGGTATTTGTTAGTACAGACGAATGCGAGTTATGTTCTGTTCCTGGGGCAATTCAGGAACTGATGGAGACAGAGGAAGCCCATGTTAATAGGTGGTTACGGTGCGTGTGATGGATATATGAATGATGAAAGCTCACGTGGTTCGTAGATGTGAAAGATTTCGGGATCCACTACACCATCATCGAGTTGCAAATGATAAAGAGTCATGAAGTGCTGTAGGGGAGTATCAACGTAAGCTGAGGGTGCGTCGTGATCCCGATCGTACCGTAGGATATCAAGTAACATGGGATGCTGCTGGTCAATTCGCTTGCAAACGTACCGTGTACGAAGCTGTTCGAGATGGTGCAATAAAGGTGGAAAGTCAATCAGCTCGTAAAGTAACCGTGTCGGATGCGGTAAGCGGATGCGATGTGCTAGGCGTAGAGCATGGCGCTCTAGGATAGCCAACTTCTGATAGAATTTGGGCGGTGCAGATGTCCAGGCAGTGTGACCGTATGTTAATGTACTGCGCATAAATGCTTTATATGTATGAAGTACTGTTAACGGTTTTAAACCCCAGGTTGTACCAACTAGGCGCTTGAGGAGGTTGAGCCGATTTTGCGCTTGGCGTATGATCTTGGTGAGGTGTGGGGTCCAAGTAAGTTTAGAGTCAAATATGACACCAAGATAAGTAAGAGTATTTGACGGCACGACAGGTGTATGGTCTACTTGGAGGTTTAATCGACTTGGATTCCTGTAGATACGTGAACGGCGTCTACGTGGCAGGAAAACAATAGCCTGAGTTTTGGTAGAATTTATACTTAATCGCCATACATTGCACCAGTCAACGAATGCATCAATTGCCGTTTGCATAGTTTTACTAATGGATTGTACTGTGCGGGCTGTCGTAAAAAAGGCGGTGTCGTCAGCAAACTGAAATATGTTGATGTTGTTTGGAACCACAAGGTCGGCAACATACAGTAGGTATAATAAAGGAGACAGTGACGAGCCTTGAGGAACGCCAGATTGGATGAAGATCGGATGAGAAAGTGTACCGTTAATAGAGATATATGCTAGTCGCCCTAGTAAGAAAGAATGGATGAATCTGATATAAGAGGATGGTAGAAAATAGTTATGGAGTTTGTACAGTAAACCAGGGTGCCAAACTTTGTCGAAAGCTTTTTCTAGATCAAAGGCTACCAGACAAGAAGGAAAACCTGTGTTGTATTGATCATAAATAGCAGTAGATAGTCGTAATAACTGATCCATTGTACTGAAAAGGGGTCGAAAACCGGCTTGATGAATAGGAAGTAGATTATGAGTTGCAAGATGAGCGTGCAAGCGGCGGACTAGAATGCGTTCTAATATTTTGCAAAGGCAACTGGTGAGATGAATAGGGCGATAGGACTGTACGTCAGTTGAAGGTTTGTTAGGTTTGGGAAATAGAAGAACTTTCGAGTATTTCCAGTCGATTGGAAAAAATCCAGTTCGCAGGATGAAAGTATATATGGCGCTGAGAAAAAGTAGAAAAGCAGGTGATGCTTGCCTGACGAGAACATAGGTAACAGAATCAAAGCCTGGTGCAGTGTTTCGTTTACTGAGCAATGTTTGGCGAATATCATCTGGTTGGATCGGAGTGGTAAGTTGATTATTGGGCTCTAAAGAGTGGCTGATAGATGGGCGCAGAGAAGCAGATGTTGGATCTGTACGTCTGTTTATTGAATTTTGTAGGCGCTGCGGTGTATGCCAACCAGGAAGAGGTGTAAAAATATCTTGAAAAAATGATGCAAACGTATTCGCTTTATCCATATCAGTGATCACTGCCTGATTATTGTGAACAATGGGGTATGGTGTGCGGGATACTGTACCGGTGAGTTGATGGAATTTGCGCCAATATTTACTGGGGTGTGATTCACTTGCAAGTGTGTTGCAAGTTTGAATCCAATGGCGTTTCTTATAGGCAACAATATAATTGTGCGTAATTCTAAGGTATTGGCGATGAAGTCTAAGCGCTTCAAGATTACCCGTAGCGAGATACTCACGATGTGCTCGACGAGAAGCGGATATGAAAGGTAAATAGTGCGGAGGCAATTTTGGTTTATGTAATTGTACTTCTGCTGTTGGAATGGAACGGTGTGCTGCTTCTTGAATAGATTCAGTAAGATTAGCAATTGTGTGATCAAGATCGTATTGTGTAGTAGGTATGAGCAAGTTATTAACAGCAGTGTCCAGATCAGAGCGATATTGTTCCCAATTGGCTCGTTTGTAGCAGAATACTTTCTGAGGAGGTATGTTAGAGTGAGAGCGAGGAGAACAGTGAAGTGTAAGTTTGATAGGCACATGATCACTACCAATTGAATCAAGCACATCGATATGAATACTCTGCGAAAGAGATGTTGATGTGATGACAACATCAGGAGTAGTATTGCTGACGGGGCGTGTAGGTTTCGGTAGAACATGGAACTCAGCAACTGTTTCAGTGTGAAGAAAGTCTAAAAAGTTAGTTTTGTCCCTCTGTGACCGACTATGAATGTTTAGATCCGCCATGATAATGTAGTGCCGAAAGGTAGAATCGATGTATCGAAAAAAGTCGTAGTTGATTGGTTTGCCTGGTCGAAAATATATGGTAGCGAAGGTAACAGTGCGGCCTCGAAAATAAATAGTCGTGACATTATGCTCAGGAAGGTGGAGTGTGAGCGGAAGTGGAACCGTGACTGCTCTATAAGGAAGGCGTTGGCTAACACCTATAGCTGTACCTCCGTAGACTCTTGGACCAGATGGAGCATCATGTCGGAGCAAGTGATATTTCGGAAAGTAACAGTTCAAATGTGGTGCGAGATACGTTTCGTTAAGTGCAAAGGCTGCAATTTGTTCTTCTTGAAGAAGTTGTGTAAAGAGCACATGGTGTGTTAAGACTGATCGAATGTTAAGAAAAAGTAAGTTATAAGCCATAATGATACGTATTATTCTAGCGTATGCAGAAGTACCCATATTAAACGTAGACTTCGAGTGGTTGAATTTGAAAGTGAACTGTAGGTCCGGAATATGTAGCATGAAGTTGTAGGTTAAACAGTAATTTGGCTGCGTACATGATCTGATTCAGGATATGATTGCGATCAAAAGGATGGATATTTTGTAGAGAAATAGTGAGGAAGCGTAATAGGTCTTCAACAGTTATTGGATGGCGCAGCGAATTTGCTGGCGGTGTGGGAGTGTCAACAGAGCGTATGGGTACAACGAGTTCTGGCTTAGCTGGATCGGGTTTAGGTTTAGCTTTACACTTGTAGCTATAGGTAGGGTGTCCCTCAGAACATCGAACGCAATGTGGTGGCTCCTTAAGATTAGGGCAGCTCTTTGTGGGATGGTCAAGTGAACAGTAGCCACATTTGATGGTGTTCGGACACTCAGATGTCGGATGGGAATTGTATTGTTGGCATTTCTCGCATCTAACAGGCAGAGGTGCTGGTGTGCGAGATGGTTCCACCTTGTAACGACGCCGGTATATATAGGCACCGTGGAGAAGCAGTTGGTCGATCAGTTGTTGTTGATCAGTAAGAATGCGGACTAAGTATGTTGGACCCTGGTTATTCTTGATACGTATACAACGTTTGACAGGTAGTCCTTCTTGGTGTAATTCGGAGTAAATTTCCTCATCAGTGAATTCAGGTTCCACTCCCCGTATGACGACAGATAACATTGGAGGACGCCGTGGTGGAGGTGGTGTTTTTCGTCCGCTGGAACTTAATGTTGATATTTTTGCTTTTAACCCAAACGAAAGCTACTCAGCGCGCATTCTAATATACGTATTTAGCCTAACTTTTCGGGCGTATTGTCATTCTGTTAAAATACAAATAAGCAAACAAGTTACTAAGCTGACAAATTTTAATTTCAACCCGTATTTAATTTTAGGAGATACATTTTCTCACAAAGAAAACTATTATAAACAGATCATAAACATTTTCGGTGTACACACTTTTTGAACCGTATAGATGCTGCACTCTACAGGCAATAAATAGATTTTTCTTAAATTTATTTTGTGCATATACTGTAAATGCCTTTCATGCATATAAAAGGATTTTTAATAAAAAGCATAGATCTAGCATTTAAAGTGAATGTAGTGGACGATGTACACTGAGAAAAATCCGTTCTCCGGACAGTGGCACGGACGTACGCAGGAATTTCTTTCGGGAGGGGTCCAAAGCTTTTTAGGGGGCTCCAAACACAATTTCAGGCTAAATTAACTTTAAAATTGTAAAATTTCCCCTAAAATTAGACTAAATTTACAAACATTAGACGGACATTTTTAAAGTTTTTTCTTTAGTTTATGTTTGTAATAATTATAATACCATAATGGAAAAATAATATAAATTAGTCAAGGCTTTACTTATCATTTGATGGCCAGCAAAGAAAGTAGACATAGTTACAACAATAGTAAAAAAAACATAAACGATGTCCGGAGTCACCTCACATTCTGGGGCTGCTTCGGACACAATTTATTTTTAATGTATTTCCGATTTATGTGCATCAACAGAAGTGTATTCGAACATAATTTGTTAAATATATCATACGGGGTGATTAACCATGTCATAATTGACTTTTTAATCATTGTTTTTAGGTTTCTTTTTATTTATTTTACATTTATTGTTTTCATTTCAGGATTATGCTTTATTTCAATTTACAATGATGAAGAAACCAATACGGGTAGAATTAAAAAGAAGACAAGGAAATGAGACATGAGAAATTTGAGATTGACAAAAGAAGATACACATTTTTTACTTACATGTAACACACTTATATTGCTTTCTGGGAAACCCTGCACACTGTTCGTGTGCCCATCCTTTGCAAACTTGACACCTGACCCACTCTTCTCCAGACTTACTTCGCGACGACAGCTCACTGCAAACAATGCATGGGGTATCTTCTGAGTCACTGGCCTCAGAGGACGATGAACTGCAGACATCATCATCATCATCATCTTTTTAGTTCTGTGATTCCTGCTGCTTCAAATCTTGGGGTCCCACACTTGTTCCTGGAACGATGCTCAAGCGTTTCCCTCGACTCAAGGGCCTGTTCTCAGGAGCAGTTCGAGCGGCACTAAGCATTTGGACGAATGAGTCCATCCAAGCTTCATCATCAGGGCTCGCTGGTGGATTAAGATGAGGAATCCTTTTTATCACTTGCTGGCGGTCACATGGCACAATTCCAGCTGCACGAAACCCAGAACAAATGTTTTGTTTTGAAGAAATATCAATTTCCACTAGGGCTTGCTTCAGAATTTTCGGAAATTCTGACTTGGGAAGACATCCACGGTTTTTCTTCTTCCATTCCTCTAGACATCTCTTAAGTGGTCTGAAGAATGCAATGTCCAACGGTTGAGTGAGATGTGTTGAATTCGGTGGAAGAAGTATAAACTTTACACCAATTTCATCACACTTCTGAATGAGATGATGGGAAACATGGCTGGAAAGATTGTCTCCAATTAAAACCTTTGTGCCTTGCAGACCCTGTAAGTATTTTTTATTGTTAGAGCACACACAACGTGAGAAACAAATCTTCGAAAACATTCATATCAAACCAACCGGATTCTGTCCTGTTGTATCGAGCACCATCAGGGCCACTTTCAATCCATTTTGGATATAAATATGCCGCCTTATATACTACGTAAGGTGGTAACATGTAGCCATCTGCAGCAGCTGCAAACATAACCGAAATGCTGGCTTTTGACGTGTCCCCTATGAGTTCTGGTTGTTTACATTCTCTCTTTACAATCACCTTGGATTTGCTAAGGTCATCTGTAAAATTTGTCTCATCATAATTTATTATATTTGATGGTGGTACGCCATCTAGAGCCTCTTCCAAATTGTCGAAATAGTTGTTTAACATCTCACAACTAACAGGAGCACGACCTCGTTTTATATTTTCTCCAAATCTGTGTGAAAGTTCAGGGTGGCGCTGAAAAAATAGCTTGCACCATTCTCAGCCTGGGCAATTATTCCTAAATCGCTTTTCTACTCTGTTCAAATAGCCCTGAACTATGAGCTGAACGTCTTATATTCCACACGGGAATCCCTATTCAGCGCATTTCATGAGTCCCTATACAAGCTGTTCTTCTTCTTTGGATGTCAAACACTTCTGACCTCTATGGTGACCTGGATGCTTGTTTCTTAGTTTGTCAGAAAGGGTACTCCTTGGTACCTGATACTGTCTCTCAGCTTGCCTTATTGATATTTTCTTCGAAAGGGCCGCACTTACGGCCATTTGTAAATTTTCACTGCTGTAATGTCGATAGGGCCGACCCCCTACAATTTTCTTATACACTCGTACCATGTCCGAAGTCACCTCACACTTGGCTTACGGTATATAATTCAAATTAACGTTCTCAGCTGAACCTCTCTAATGATTACATTTGAACTGACTGGCTAAATTCAATACCGAACAACAGGTGCGTGCGAACGGATTTTCGACTTAAGTTGACATTCGGCGAAGGTTTCCCAACAAAGAGGTTTTTCACCCACGCGGTAACAATAAAAAATATTGTCGGCAAGAACAGAGACTATTTTTGAAGGGTTGGTGCCAACAATAGAACTTACAATAACTGAAGTCGGTAAAAACCAACAATACAGACTTGATTGTAATGCATTGTGGTTTATTTGAAGCACGACAGCAATGAGAGAGAACATTAAAACTCATAGGTGTCATAATGTCCGAAGTCGCCCTGACTGTCCGAAGTCGCCTCAGTTTACGGTACGTCCCTGGACAGCGGTATATTGTATAAATATACGGAATCGTCTTGCTTACTATAGAAATCAGTATGTAGCATACATTATTCGTATGCTGCATAGGCACTGTCGTTAGATGTTACATCATGCCGTTGCAAGATGTCTGGTATCTAACAGTCTTCCTTATACTACATACATAGATGTAGACCCTATGTTACCTTGGTCAGCTATATGTTATATACGCCCATTTCTATGTGAGATCCTGGCCTCCTATATTGTTTCATACTGAAAGTACGTATAATACAGAAAGTATTATAAAGCTTGTGTTTTCAGTTATACGTTTGCTGTACGTTAAGTCCAAAAACTATAGGATTTACAAATGTAACCTACGATTTTACGTACGCCACATACAATATTTTTCTCAGTGTACCCTATAATGACGGTACTATAAATCAGTGGCCTAACCAGAAAAACATTTTGGAGAGGGGAGCCCATACATACATAGTATTTCTTCCAGCCTATACTTCGAAGGCTTAGCCTTCTGGAGTTAGTCCCCCGCCTAGTTCTTCGTACCTATAAAAAATTATATCGCGATTGCATATTACTGTTATGTAGAGCGCGTCCTTTAACAGTGTCCAAGTACAAACCCTCACACACCTTTATTTTGCTTTCTTCTCGGATAGCTTTTTGGAAGAAAGCTTGCACATACAAACATGTATGCATGAATATTTATATATACACGCACGAACCCAATGGGGTGCTATAGGGGCTATAGCCCTTCCCCTTGACGCTCTGGTATACACTGGATAAAATAGGCTCCAATTCTGCTTTACACTGAATAAAGCGGCAAACTATGGTTTAACCCCTCCCTTGATCATATCCTGGATCCGCCACTGTACATCCTCCATTCCAAAAGAAACAGAACGTTAAAAAAAAAATGTACATTTTGGAACAAATCATTTTTATTAATCAATGTATTCCCCTTCTGCATCGATACACATATTTGCACGCTCCAACAAGTTGTCAAACGACTTCTCCATGTCCTTTATTGGAATGGTCTTTAGGACGGCGGTCGTCGCCTTCTCAATGGCATCAATCGATGCGTGCCACTTTCCTTTCATCGCCAAATGCAGTTTCGGGAACAGATAGAAATCACACGGAGCGAGATCTGGTGAATAGGGCGGATGATGCAACCGAATAATGTGATTTTTGACCAAAAATTCAGTTACAAGTTGCGAACGATGTGATGGTGCATTATCGTCAAAAAGAGTCCAACTGCCGATTTCGCGATATTCGGGCCGAATACGACGAATTCTTGCCAGCAAACGCTTCATGACGCCCAAGTAAAACTCTCCAGTGACTGTCTGGCCGGGCTGAACAAATTCTTTGTGGATAATTCCTTTTGAATCGTAAAAACAAATCAGCATCACCTTAACTTTTGACTTCACCAAGCGACTTTTTTTGGGTGTTCCATTATCCGGCGCTCTCCATTCAGCACTTTGCCGCTTTGTTTCGGGCTCATATTCAAAACACCACGTCTCGTCACCAGTTAAAATCGATTTCAAGAAGTTTCGATCCTGCCGAGCACTTTTAACGATGTCTTTGCAATGCGCAATTCGATCAACTTTTTGGTCTTCGGTGAGTTTGTATGGTACAAACCGCGAATTAACCTTCTTAAGGCCCAAAACTTCGGTCAAAATGCGGTATGCGGTTGTTTGAGGAATGCCTAATTCCATTTCAATAACTTTCACCGACGATTTTTTGTTATGTTTGATGAATTCACGCACTTTTTCGATGTTTCCGGTTCTGGGACGGCCTGATCTTTCGTCATCATCCAGCGTCTCTCTACCCGACTTGAATCGCCTGAACCACTCGTAAACTTGCGTACGGGATAGACACTCATCACCATATGCATTTTGTAGCATTTGGTGCGTTTCACTAAAAGTTTTACGCAGTTTAACACAAAACTCAATTGCAGCTCGTTGTTTGAAACTCATTTTCCGACCGATGTACACAACACACTGACAGTTGAAACGCAATAACTTTGTTGCCGTGCATCCAAATGTCATGGCATTTATACCAGTTGTCAAGGAGGGACTACGCCATCTACCGATAAAATATTTCAACAGATGGCACTAGTGGTACTATTTGTTTTCAAAAGTTCGGTTTCTTTTGGAATGGAGGGTGTATATAGATCTTAATCCTTATTATAAACACGAGACGCACTATCTGTCAGCAACGCTTGTTGCTAATAGTTTACAATTGGATTAACGGTTGTCGCTACCTACACTGTTAGTCCAGATGCTAGTCCAGTAATGCCAACTTGTGAGAAAAATCCCATATTGTGGGATTTTTTTGACAATGATTTCTCGAAATGGGATATAGTGAATTTTTGTAAAAAAAAAAAAAAAAAATGGCAGAATTTATGAGATTTTGTCATATATCCAGGGGTAAAAGTGAAGGGAACGCGGAGGGACGTCGTCCCTCAATTCCAGATTATATCTGTGGCGCTCCCCCTCCCCGCTTTCTAAAAAATTACATTGGCAAAGATAGGCACGGAGGACGGCTTGACGTTATGCGGTGGCTTAGTGATAGAGCGTTCACCTCCGGTGCTTGGGGTCCCTGGTTCGATCCCAGCTTGCGCCGTGTGGACTTTGTGATGGACAAACACCGTGCTCGTGGGTTTTCTCGGGGTTCTCCCGTTTCCTCCCACTTTCTTCATTCCACCATTTCATTCATTTTTCATTACCGTATCATTTAGCCTAATCGGCATAAATTTGGGACGTAAAACTAAAGATTTCATTTCATTTTCACTTTTTCGATCTTCCAACTAAAGAAAAAAAAATCCTTTTTCTAAACATATTGCTAGGATTAACATTTCTCAGCCCTGTAAATAACAGGTTGCTGAGTTGAAACATGAACTGTCTGATGGAAAATCGATTTCCTTTTCCCCTTTCACCTGATTTGTACCGTATTTTGTTGTACTGTACCTCCACTAAATTGTCTCTGCATTGATTGTTTAGAAGTTTTTGGAATTGAGGTACTGCAAATAGTTTGTGTTTCCTACACTAGATGGACACGCGTTACACAACGCAAACCTCTCCTGGCACCTGGTGTGGAAAATTGTAAGTATAAAAGATTTGCTTGGAAAACGTAACGAGTCGACCGTACATGCTTTTCTTTACAACAACGGTATAAGCCAGGGAGGAAGTAGGAGGAGAAAAAAATGAAGATCCTGCCTCCCAAATGGGTTTTTGCCTGTTTCGTGTTTATTAAACTTGTTGAAAACTTATAAAATGAAGAATGCTTATAACAGAATATAAAAGAAAGATATTTTTAAAAAATAAAAAAAAACGTAACACCTTAGTAACACAGTAATTAAAACAAGCAATTTTAATAATATATTAACTGAACATGTGCTATTTACACTAAGGATGGCCAAAAATTTTCGGATCCGGATATCCCGAATCCAGTGAGATCCGGATCCGGACCTAGATCCGGATCTCGGATCTGGATCCGAAATTCGGATCTCGGACCTGGATCTGGATCTCGGATCTGGATCCGAAATTCGAATCTCAGATCTTGATTCGTATCCAAACCTGCATCTGAAATTGTGATGATAAAATTGAATGTCTAAAATTCGTTAAAACTTTTTTTTAGGATTCACTGATATAGTAGGTTGCTGTGCTTTTAAATGTTTCCATAACACGTTTGTGTTACCTTTGTTCTTTATTTTAACCTTGCAATATTTACATGTTGCACTTTCTGTCGA
This sequence comes from Thermobia domestica, assembly GCF_964235325.1. Classification (NCBI taxonomy): domain Eukaryota; kingdom Metazoa; phylum Arthropoda; class Insecta; order Zygentoma; family Lepismatidae; genus Thermobia; species Thermobia domestica. Next base: position 32,213,778 of record NC_137460.1, read on the forward strand.
AGTCTCTTTAGTAAAATGTTTCCCAGTTTGATTTCTTCCCATTTCAGAGTATAGTGAACTGTCTGAAAACTGATGTAAATGGTAACAAATTCTTCTGTTTAGCTCCTCTTCGAAACTTAATGTTAGCTTCACATTGAAAATATTTATTTTATTCTTAGAAAATAAACTTTCTTCTTTTCTCATATACAAATGAAATATCTTTTAGATAAGGCCCTTCTGATCGCAGGGATAGTAGACAAAACAAACTCTTTATTAATAGTAGTTTCTGACTCACGAGTCCAACCACCAACAAATGTAATAATGAATATCTTTCACTTCGAAGGTATATACAACAAAAAATATAGACTGGTTGGCGTGGAACAACAGTAGATTTTTAAACATACACACGAGAATTTCAAGAGAGCGATATGGTTGTGTTCGTTGTATGACTTTGTTACCTAACTTAAGGCTTGCCATTCTGAGGTCGGGTGTTTGTTGAAGAAGTAAATATAAAAGAGATTTCTGTTATTTTTTCTTCACCCTCCTGGCTTCTTTAATCATACATTGCAGGACGTAACCAAAACATATCCATGCATCGTATCATTGAAGCGTTTTGTGTTTTGTATATTAAAGTGTTCAAAAATATTTAACATACTCGCGTTTGTTCATGTGATCTCAGGTTCAATTCTCGGTGGGAACATACATGAGAAAATTGAAAGTTGAAACAATATGAAAATAGTATATAAAAGTCAGGAAATTGATTTTAAAACTTTAGCTATCTATTGGGACTGTAAGGCTGTAGTTAAATTAACCCACACGTTTCGTGAAGATATATTATGTCGTTATTGTTTATTAACTATAAGCTACCAGATACATCCTCAGAGGCCATTTTACAGATGAAAACATTGGAAAAGGAATGGAAGGAAGGTCTCCAAAGCCTTAGATCAAGGTATTAACCTAGCATTTGCCCAGTATAACTGAGGAACAACCCTGGAAAATCCTCAGTCAGGATGGCTGGTCTCCGAATTCGAACCCGGTATTATCCAATTGCGAAGCAAGAATCCTAACAAGTAGCCTGAGCTCGCTCCGTATTATTATTATTATTTAATTAACGTAATGTTTTAAAATTAGTGCAAATTAAACCGTACTTTCTTTATTGCTGATGTTATAGTTAATAAGCCTACATGAGACATCAGTCCCCCATTAAGAAAGAATACTAGAACTGGAATTCAGGAAGCGGGGGTGAAGAGATTAATAAGGATGAGGAAACTATGTACGATGCAAAAACTGAGTAATTATGACTTTGTCACAGATATATTCACTTACACACGTCAATTAATATTTCTCTGATACAGTGCACTCTTACTTTCTATAGTGGCAGGAAAATGGCCCGCTTTTGTAAACGAACACACTAAGCACGTGCGTATAGGCGCAATGTCCGTGCAAAGAAACATAGGTAAAACTAGAAAAAAGAATAGGGTAAGCGAGGGGAAAATGATAAACCGTCCTTCAACTTACCTAACTAAACTTAGAGCTACGAAAGACGCGAGGTGAATTTTATTGAAAAGATTGTTTTTCCTTAGTGATTAGTTGTGCTCAGTGGCGTATTTACGATTTTGTTTCGGGAGGGGCTTTGCTAACTTTCGGGGGGGGGGCTTTGCCTGGAAATGTGAAAATTCTGCAAGATATTTTATTTACTTTACTATACTAAGTAAGATTTCGGGGGGGGCTTAAGCCCGGATGCCACCCCCCTAAATACGCCACTGGTTGTGCTAACTATGAACATGAATTAAAAAGAAAACAAGTAGCTAGCTCTGAGTTTCCCAAACTAGTTGAAAAGAAAATATTGGATAAAATTTAATAATAAAGAAGCCATTTATAATAATTAAAACAAACTAAATTCTTGGCATGACAGTTCTTTGGTTCCTACCAGCGGGCTTACGTTGAAAGTGGGGATGTGTAATCAACGCATCGACACCCGAAGTCCCTAACGCCGGCTTTCTAGAGTGGAGTCCGATACCTCTTACTTCTGACAACTCCTCAATTGTCCTCACGATGCTGGGTCAACATCGAAATTGTTGAGTGTCTCTCCGGGAATTGAGCCCATGACCACGGACACCTAAGGCACGCTCTCTGTCTTCTATAGACGAAAAGCTATAGTTACCCACATTGTCTAATACAGAAATAAATTCTGATTCTCTAATAGCTGCTGATGGTGATAGTCAAGGTTCACCGAAGCATGATCCCAAACACAAACTGAGATATTGATGTCACTGGAATGCCTGAAAAGTCATTGTGGGTAAGTGAATTGCCCACTTGTCAGGATGAAGGGCGATGGTGATGTGAAATGCAGGGCTGTCAGAGGTACTACTTATGATAATTGGATTTATAATATTCTATGTTGCCATAAACCCTCTTCAGGAACAAAACTGTTAATCTTAGCTTTGAAAACGTTACATAAGGAGTTTTATTGCTATCATTAGGTTGCATTAGGAATTATCGGATTTATTTTAACGCTTAACTTTTACATCTCTTCTGATTTACGAATATTTAAATCGCGATTATCCCCTTAAGGTCAATTAGTGATATTTTAAATCATTTCGAACCAACTTCATATATGGTTAGTCTTGTTATATGGGAATAATTGAGACCAGAAGCAGTCTACAGGCTAAGTCCAAAAGAATCTTGGCCGACTTCCTGATAAACCACGTCTTTCAGCAAGGTAAATTGTGGCAATCCGATACCCACATGAGGAAATCTTCGGTTCAGTGTGAAAGCTTCCATAAGAACCAGCACTCTAATCAGTGAAATATGCTTTGCTAATTTTTTCTCAATGTGAAAGTACCTAACTTTATTGCCAGAAAAAAAAAGGCATTTATTTGAAACAAGTCGCCATTACAGTTTTCGTATTTGAACACAACACTCATGAAAAGTCATGTTAAAGCGCAACTTGCCCCTGAAAAAGAATATTTATCTGTTTTTAGTTTCTCGTGTTCCCCAAATTACCGGTACATGCGGAATTAGTGCTCGCCTTCCGCTCGCATTACCTAGGTAAAACGGCTACGATCTTGGTACTAGCACTTGTTTCGGTTTCCAGATCTCAAATATTTATCTTTCAGCCTGATTCTATGTATGAATCCGAAATTTCAAATCTAGATAAAGGGGCACCAAAATTCATAGTTTATTCTCGGTGCTCATATTGTGATTTACTAAATAATTATTAAATCTAATTGTAAGGTATACATTTGATATTTAGAGCAGACTGAGCAAGATAAATATACGTAAAAACTAGTCAATACTTGTCTTAACTGTTTGTTGTCTTAACTGTCAAAGAAATAGGTGTATTGAGGAATTTTAAATATTCGAGTTTTGTATTCCGGTTTCAAATATAAATATGTGTGTATTTCATCTCGATCCTTCAACCGGGTGGACCTAGATTCGACAATCGAATTCTCATCCGGATCAAATCAGATTATTTTTAGTAAGGCAAGCATTTGATCTTTAGTGTAGAATGAAGGAGACAAATAGACTTGTCAATATCCGTCTTAATTTTCTATTTTCTTCTTCCCTGTCAGGACTTCGTGAAATTACTTTCGGTGAATTTTTGATATTCAAGTTTTATCACAATTTGGATGGGATGTGGGTTTGGATAAGATTCAAGATCTGAGATCCGGATTTCAGATGCAGATCCGAATTTCGAACCCAGATCCGAGATCCGGATCCAGATCCGAGATTCGAGATCCGGATCCAGATCCGAGATTCGAGATCCGGATCCAGATCCGAGATTCGAGATCCGGATCCAGATTCGAGATCCGGATCCAGATCCGAGATTTGAGATCCGGATCCGATATCTGAGATCCGGATCCAGATCCGAGATTTGAGATCCGGATCCAGATCCGAAATCCGGACCCAATCAGATCCGGATCCGGCCATCCCTAATTTACACAGCGCACAGTTCTAATATGAGCGTGAATCTCCTTCCCACTTCCCACTATATCTGTAGAAGTTCATTTACAAACACAAATAAAAGACAGGAAGAGTCTCAAAGGGAGTGAATTGCTATAAACAAACATATAAATGTAATCGTTTAATATAGCCCCTATAAAATGTTGGGCAGAGGGAGAGTTTGTGGCAAACTTGGATAAGTAATAGATGATACCAAATGCAAATATTTTTTCCTCATAATTCCATATCCGAGTATGCCTCATTGTGGGTCCACAAGCCTTCAAAGTTGCCAGACTGCAATAGGTTTTGTCATTCAGATTAAAGCAAAGCGCCTGAAATGTCCGTCCACCCGCTATACGTAGCTTTTCTACTGGTTGCCTTTCACAAGGATATCAACCTTAACGTCCTAGTTGCAATATTAAACTAATAGAATCAAAACATCACCTAAAATGTGGAATAGAAAACTATAAAGGCAAGATTTTTGGAAAATTGAATGAGAACTGGCAAATCTACACAAGATTTCGAATCGACGAGCGAAAACGGCACGTTTCTAACACTTGTAGTTTCCGAGATCTCTTGTCGAAAAAGTTGGCCACAAGCATATAAACTTTTCTTGACCACAAACATATAAACCTAGCATTTTAAAATATAGATTCTGTTACTCTTATTTGCCCAACTAGATGAACACAGTCACGAATTTACTGCTATACTTTTATATAACAGTCTTTGCGTTTTATTTTATTTTTTCTTCGATTTTTCCCCTTTCCATTTATAACCGTACAAGCATAAAGTCAAACAACAAATGGACTTCCAGAGGGCATGGTGGCAGAACGGTGGAGCTCTCACCTCTAATACTAGGGGTCCTTCATTCGATCCGAGGCCAAATGATTTATCTGATAGATAGCATCGTGTCAGTGGGTTCCTTGCAGTTCTCCTATTTTCTCCCACATTCTCATCCTACAAATTCTTTCATTATCATTCACCATCATTAATCATCTACTTTAGTCTAACTGCCAAACTATCAATCACGAGCTACTAGTAGCTCGCGTGGACATTTTCGATAGATCACATTAACACTGCGATTGGCTAACCTTCAATCCTCCACTGAGCTGACGCTAGCAGCAGGAGGTGCTGGCGACAATTGCTTGTTTCACCTGCACAAAGGCTATTGTCAGCCTCATCTTACAGTTGACTGTAGACAACTAATGCCATGGATCCCCTTCATGTGTGTCCAATGCTTACAACACAAATAAAGGCTTGTAATTTGTTAATATTGCTACCTATGTACCTCTCAATAGTATTATTACGTAGATAACCAAAATGTTAGTGTGTGGGTTTTGTACCTCGCCTTTAAAATAAAAAGAGGTCAGCAACTCTGAGTTAATTGGGAAACACTGCTTTATACAACTATTAATGTAGGCTCCGGAAGGTTGTATTCTCCTGGCCTATAGTGATTGCAACGACTCGCGAAGCTTGACCTAGATCTAGCAAATATAGCATCCAATAGATTGCGAGTGTGTGTTTCGATCGTTAACCACCATCTATGAAATGGTGTCAGTGTCGTCTCTCGCGCTATACGGAGAAACATCTCGTCAGGGTACAATGTTGTCGGATTGCAGCTGAGTTTTGTTTTGTTCCTATTATTGTTGTCTTGTTTTATATTTTTGCTATTATTATTATTACCATTTAATTCGAATAATTGTTAGTGTTTGTGTTATATTTTTTTCGTGTTATTCTTTTGTCGCTCGTTCGCAATATCTTCTGAGTTTGGCAACATTGTTGGTGCACTTCTGCTCTTTCACTTTTCCTCGAGCGTGCGTTCGGAAGACAGCTCCACGAACGTAACCGAATTCTTCCGATGCATCACACGTGAAGCAGGAGAGTAGTTCTATAATTGGCGTAGAGTCCACGATTCACGAGTCCTCGCAGTCACTATAGTCACATTTTGCACTAAGTTGATCGGCTGCTTTAATTAACGTTAATTCTAGCTTTAAATAAATTTCTATATGTAAAACATGAAGATCTGACTGACTGCCGTCCAGGCCAAACCACTTAAAATAGAAACTTGATATTTTGACAATCTTTCATGGCTTATGATCTAAGATACCACTAAGGAAGGATTTTTGTAAATTCGACATTGAAACTTGGAAAATCAGGTGGCAATTATTATAGTAAAATGTCCATAAATCTCGGAACTCCTATAGGGCATACATGGACTTCCATTTAAAATAATCAGACATGTATTTTCAATGTTTATATATATTCCCTACAAGGGAAGGGAAAAGGTGGGAAGAAAAAAAGAGTGGGGTTTCAATTTTCAAAATAGAAAGATGGCCATATTTGAAATAATTTAAGGTTAGACATCAAATTTGGTATTTTGACATTTCATTCGTAATTAAATACATATTTAACCAATTTCAGATATTTTCTCTATGAAGGAAGAAAAATAAGTGCGGGTTGAAATTCTTAAAATAAGATGGTCATATCTCGAAATCCTTTAGGGTTTGAGACAGTGGTGTATTTAGGGGGGCTTCCGAGCTTAAGTTTCCCCCCGAAATCTTACTCACTATACTAAAGTATATGAAATATCTTGCAGAATTTTCACATTTTCAGGCAAAACCTCCCCGAAACAAAATTGTAAATACGCCACTGATTTGAGACATCAAATTTGGTATTTAGACCTTTCACTTAAAATAATGAAAGACGTTTTTCCAGCGTTGTTTGATATTTCCACCACAAGAGAAAAAAAAGGCGCGAAGATTACAATAAATGTATATGATTAGCAGTTGTTAAAATAAGTTGGCCACATCTCGAAATCCGTTAAAGTTAGAGACATGAAATTTGGCATTTAGACTTTTTACATAAAATAATTAAAGATGTGTTTCAGAGTTTTCTAATGTTTTCCCTAGAAGGGAGTAAAAAAAAGACGGAGCAAAAGAATAGAAGTTGCAGCGAGGCGCGCACCCAGAATTATGTGTTGGAAGGGGTCCAAGGATGGGTAGGAGCAGGCCCGTATACAGGAGGTCACCCCTTACCCCTAAATTTTTGCTGGCCCCCTAAAATTTTCACGGTAGGCCTGCAAATGAACTATAATATGGTGATGAACTATAATATGGTTGGATCGCCCCCTCCCCTAAATTCAGCCGCCCCCCCCCCTACATTTTTGGGCTGGCTACGGGCCTGGGTAGGAGTGCGATACAGGACATTGAATCGGTTTTATTCTACACTCGAAACGACGATAACCTACATTCTCAGAAAAAAATTATAGAACTGGATTGTTTTTATAAGAAAAGAAAGAGTAGGCTTATAGATGAAATGTATGCCAAATATTTATGCTACATCAATCATTTCTTTACTAAGTAAGTATAGTTTTGTTAAGAAAGTGCAGAAATGCATGTCGAGCTTTGAAGTTTTTTTTTTGGGGGGGGGGTATCGGGGCCCGGTGAACCCCCAGCGTAGGTGTGCCCCTGGTTGCAACTGTTATAATAAGATGCTCATATCTGGAAATCCCTTAAGATCAGAGACATAAAACTTAATATATATATAAACTCCTTATTCAACGTATTCTCACAGTGCGAAGCATAAAAGCGAAGTCTGGAACATGGAGTGCAAGGCCGAAGCGAAGCAAATAAGGGAGGTCCGGGGGCGAAGTCCCCAGCTAGCCGAAGGCTATTGATAAATAAAAATGGTCCGTTGAAGGTCAAAGAACCCAACTTCGGCAATGCCTGCAAAGATACTTTTTCTCAAGATATCAAATTACTTTATTAACAACCAGTCCCGGAAATTACATACAGAAAATTGATAGCATATGCAGTTTGTTAAACCACTCCCCTTTTTTAAAGTTTATTTCCATAATAATTCCCAGAATAAATAAAAAAAACACTGTAAAACGATTGTATTATTTCTCCATAGTGGTCGCCATATTTCATTAGATTATATACCATACGCGTACGCTATCTTCTTTATCAAACAACTGACAAATATAGGTTTTGTGTGCAGAAGAACGCCTACTACCCACTCTTTCAACATCATTAAACTGTAAGCTTCATTTTGTGGGTAATAAACGACAAAGCGTTTTGCGATTGGCGTGGGTCGGTCGTTCTTGATTTGGTCTTGGAGGACGACAAAAGTCAGTTCCCTCTGCAATCTCACACTCTCTCCCTCTGGTCATGAGAGGTCGTTGGACTATCTGCGAACGAGTAACCAACACCCTCTCACATGTGGTGGTCACACATTACAGCGTTTCAACGCCTACTTTTATTCACGAAAATGTTAAGTAACATACCTAGCCATACTTTCTAACTAACTACCATTTGTATACATGAAGCAATTACACAATACTAAAAATCAATTTGTCTAAAATAACCCCGCCTTTTGTAAATTACGTTAGTGATGAATAGCGTTAGTACGTACCGTTTTGACCGGGACAGTCCCGTTTTGAAGGATATTGTCCTGGTGTTCCGCCTTTTCATATTTTGCCTCTTTTTCAATCATAACAATCTCTGTATCCCTTTTCTGTGTACTCTATCTTTACTGTACTATTGTCGTGTTACACATTTTGACAGTTGCATATGTAATTATTATTTATAGTACGCTTGAATATTGATACACGCGCCACGTTACGCCATTATGCCCATAAGTATTATTTCCCTACATTTTGTTTCCAAGAAGAAAGAAGAGAAACCATACATGAGTTAGAAAATGGTTGAGATTAGCAGAAAATATCAATTCTAGAACGACTGAAAGAAATAAGTTTAAGTGAAACCTGTCAACTTGGCCACCTCCCTAAGTTGGCCACCTGCTTATCTTGGCCTGGTTCGTCTTGAACCTGCATTTTCCCATAAGACATGCATTACTCATTACTCTGTAAGTTGGCCACCTGTCTATCTTGGAAGTTGGCCGCATTGAAGCAATGTTTATCCTATGTTGATAATGATAAATTTACCTGCGTATCTTGGCCACGCAATTACTTTTTGTTATTTTTCTTAACTCTTTCGAATTCCCATATGAGAGCCAAATGTTCTGTGTTTGTTACTGGAGACAGAGAAGCATAGATTCCCACGATTTGTTCTTGGAGGTCAATGGCCAGAACACTACCCTGACAAAGGGGTGGTGAAGGAAGATGCGAATAAGAAAACTCACGTACAGGAATTCAGGAAATGGTCGTACGTATTTGTTTACCCTGTCTGTTTTGGTAAAACCATTACCTATATCGGCTCCTTTCATCTGTGGGAAGCTTTAGTAATTCCGGAAAATTCTCAAGGTTAAAACTAACCAGCTCAATTGTGATTTATTGGCACCTGACGGCTTGTCGAAAGGTAGCGGAGATTTTGAAATATGAATTCCCTTAACATTTCTCAATGCGGTAACACTTGTAGCTCATTAACAAGAGGTATAGTACTCGCGCCGAGTCGTGAAGCTTGGGCTATAAACCAATCATACAAATAATTTGCTTGAGCTCCAACACATCGGAAAAGTTCGGTACAATTCGTGGAACCGCTTCCCGAGCGCACACTTGGGGAAACGTCAAGCAGCTGAAATTCACCAACTATGTTGCCAAACTTTGAAGACATAGAAAATGAGTACTGTATTTAAAAAAACATTTAAAAATTACCAATAATAACACTGCACAACAATAACTACTGTAACAACTCTTCTAAAATGGTAACAATAGCACAAATATTAACAACGAAAACATAACGCAACAAAAATAAATTAACAAAACGGAACGTGACACCAATCCGACAACACTGTACTCTTGGGAGATGTTTTCCGTGTAGCGCGAGAGAGGACAAAATTTGATGGGTGGGGTTTGACGACTGGAACACACCCTCGCGTTCTATTGGATAGTGAAATCGGTAGATCTAGGTCAAGCTTCACGACTCGACGCGAGTACTATACTACAAAATTAGAATGTGCATATGTGCAAAAAAGAAGAAGAAGAAGAAGAAAAAGACATACGTCTAGAATGAACCACCATGAATAAATATGTTATTAGTAACTGCTTTGCTACTTTTCGAAAGGTATCTACAGAAAATATTTGTCACTGCCGAAAAAAAAATCATATAAACTGCATATAAATTATTGAATTAATAATTTTGCTTTTCAATCTGAATAACTCAGTGTGCTACAATATCAATTTCAATAAACTGCGTACATATGTTTCGATTTTATGTTTGTGTGATTGTGTTTTCCGTCCGAATAATTCAGTGTACCAGACTAGTTTTCAGGAAGAAAAAGGCACGTATATTAAATATACTGTAGTATTTTTTCTAGTACTGTGTATTGTTATGATTACTCTATATACATTATTTAAAAGTAGCTGTCGTGAAATTGTTTATTAAAATTTTACAATCATGTAATACTAGAAATCCTATTCTAAAAATACACCAATCACACTTATTTTCTGTAAGTTGGCCACCTGTCTAAGTTGGCCACTTTTCAATGGAACCGATGGTCGCCAACATAGACAGGTTTCACTGTAACTCTGTTTTCATTCATGGGCCTACTCATTTCCCCGTCATTCTCATATCTCCTTCCTTCTTCACATTTGAAGATTTTGAATATATCACAGACTATGGATTGCAATTAAAATTTAAGCTCTTTAATAATTTCGGACATGAGGAGATAGTTGCGCAACTGTTTCGTCGCCAGTGAGAGGTAGCTCTTGCTTGACATTTCACAAAGACTGTTACGTAGTTAAAAACCAGTCATATAAGATTAGTGCAGGTACTAATACCTGTATGAGGAGACGATCACTAGTTAAGTTACTCATCATTTTCTTCAACTCACAGTCAGAAGCAGCTCAAGTAGACCTTTATCAATGAGGAAAATGTCTCGAAACGTTAATCGATTTGAGGCTGAGTTTGAAATATTGGTTACGTATCGTAGGAAGAAAAGATGGCATACGTTGATTTGTAATTATTGAGTCAAAACGTCCAGGAATATGAATTAGTTAGGTTTCGAGATATTTTAAATGAAAATATACTCTGCAAACGTATTGCCTCTATAATTAGTGCTTTAATTTGTCATATTTACAGGAAGAAGTAGTAGCTCTCCCCAGGCCCGTAGCCAGCCCCAAAATGTAGGGGGGGCCGGCTGAAGTTAGGGGTTGGCCCGATCCAACCATATGATAGTTCATCACCATATTATAGCTCTTTTATAAAGCCTACTCTAAAACTCTTAGGGGGCCAGCAAAAATTTAGGGGGGCCCGGCCCTCCTAGACCCCCCCTGGATACGGGCCTGGCTCTCCCAGTTGATCAAGTGTCTAGCACGTCAGCCTTTGGTGTACGTAGTCCCTAGCTCGATTTCCGGTGGGAAAGAGCCCGATGGTTGGAATTTTAACTATCCTCGATACGTATGTGTTTGTGTACCTGTCGAATTTGGTAAAGGTTAAAGAAACCTTGAATACGAGGAAACTCGGGTGCTCAGGAAACTGAGGTATGATGGGTTAATCTTTTTTTTTTTTTTTTTAAGAAAAAAGTAGCGTAATAGTATCGTACGAAACTACCAAGCGGCAGACCCGCATTCGAGTTTCGTCATGTCAGTTAATTTTCTTCATCACATTTTATTCTTTAGGCATTTATTATTATTATTATTATTATTAACGTGCAAGAGCACAAAAGAAGTGTGCACAATCTAAAGAGAGTTATGGCGAAAGCGCAGATAGTTTTTGACTTGCCCTCGTACACACATTCTACCCCAAATAATAAGCCCAAGTTCAACAAACAACAGCCATAAATCCTTCTTCTGTCGAATAGTAAAGACTGTTGCGCTCGTATCAAAATATAAAGTTGTTTTTAAAATAAGATTTGATTTTGATTTGATTCAGCAGCGAGGCTATATGAGACGTGGACCTACTGATTAACGTGGAATCCGAACCACATGAGCTCCCGCCGGGAATCGAACCCGGGACTCCCACACCAAAGGCGCGAACGCTAACCGCTTAGCCACGAAGGAGCTCTAAATGAAAATTTCTGGCTAATTTTAAGTTGATGATAAACATGAAAATTGCAGTTAATTCTATATTAGAATCCCCCAAGATATTACGTATACATTCTAGTAATTGTCGCTGATGTTAAACTAATTCAAATACTGTGTGTAACAGGTTGAAAACCATGACATACATACACTCACAATTATGTCACCACATGCAAAAATGCATGTGCATATACTACATATACGAATACATTGAGTTCCACACATAATCACAAGGAGTTACTAATGGAACATTACATACTGAAGTAGAAAACAAAAATAACATGCAATAACCCTGCGTGACAGAAAAAAAGAAAAAATCTTAAGTGAATCAAGTTGACAGTAGAAAAATTACATGAAATGCAATTTAGCTGCACACGCGAGCAACAAATCTCTTCTAGTAGCCCAGCGTATTTTATTTTTATATATATACACGCAGCAGTGTTTACATGTAAACCAAGCAGTATTCCATTTCTGTACTAGCAATAACTAGCATCTGTAAAGCTGAAGGTCAGGTGTAATAGGAATTCTATTCAACCACTATTTCACCTTGTGGAATATTGTATTAAAGTGATACTAATCGTGAAAAACATGCGCACCCTTAACAAAAATTAAGTACGTATTGTACTACTTATTAAGGATCTTCATCCTAACGCAAATTTTTAGTTTTTCTCCAACATCTTCAAACCAAATAAAAATAATCTAAAATAAACATGTAGTGCACTTGACAATATGATTTTTCATGTGATACCTTTACCACAACTCACCTATCTGCTTTCGGTGTGCCGCTATTTACAGAATCCGCAAAAAATCGAAAGTAGATTGATGAGTTGTGATAACACATGCAAAATAATACTGTCTAGTGCACTACGTCTTTGCTTGTCGAATATTTTTATTTGTTTTGAAGATATCACAGATAAACTCTAAAATTAGCGGTACTTTAATTTCGCTGTGGTGAAGACCCTTAAGAACTTGTATGGGTTGGTGGGCCGAAAACGGCCGAAAATTTTTTTTTAAGAAAATTAAGATTGAGTACCGTGCAAAAGTTGTAAAATGTTACATTATATATCATCACCAAAATAGAGCCGGATAAAAAGATATTTAACCGGGCCCCGGGGACCCTAAAGAAGGCTAATTTTGAAAAAAAAAAAAAAAAAAAGTAGTGACCAATGAAAATATTATTAAAATATATTTTTAGAAAGTTAAGTTTCAGTACCGTGCAAAAGTTGTATAATGTTATGTTTCTTCACAGAAACAGAGCCGGAATAAAAGATGTCTAACCGGGCCCCGGGGGTCCTAAAGAACGTTTATTAAAAAAAAAATAGTTGTGAATAGTGAAAATATTATTGAAATATATTTTTTAGAAAATTAAGTTTGAGTACCGTGCAAAATTTATAATGGCATGTTTCCTCGCCAAAACAGAGCCGGATAAAAATATATTTAACCGGGCCCCGGGAGCCCGAAAAAACGTTAATGCTGAAAAATATGGTTGTGAGTAGTGAAAATATTATTGAAATATTTGTTTTCACAAAATTAAGTTTGAGTACTCTGCAAAAGTTGTATAATGTTATGTGTCTTCCCCAAAACAGAGGCAGATAAAAATATTTCACCAGGTCCTGCGGGTCCGAAAAGTGTTATTTTGTTTTTTAAAAAATATATACCATTATTTTAAGTATGAATAGAAAATTGGTTAAGATTCCTAATACTTTAACTTGACCCCTGGATTTTAAATGTTCTGATCTGATGTGCAGCTCTTCGTCTGATTGGTGTTTAGTAGATATAATAGTACGGACACAAATACATAAGGTAAGGTTGAAAAATTGACCAACAAACACCAAACCAGCCCAGAACTCACCACGTGGAGGTGGCTACACAGCGAGTTCCTCCCACCCACCCTTCTCTTACTTAAAGCTCCTTAGTTGAATCTTGGAACAAAATATTGAGATTTATGTTCGAAGCTTGGTAGATACTTTCGTGCTTCCAGTTTTGCTCGAATATAACCGTCTCGTGCAATACTCCCGCATACTTCTGAAGAAGATTCTGTTACTACCTTTACACACCTCTCCAAAGCCTGTGTGTGGAAGGGGAACGTGACAAACTGAAACCTCCTCTTTTCCACAATCATTTCGGTTGGTTCTTCTATTGATACGATAACCGAAATTGGAGGTTTCGTTACTATTACTTCTGACCAATCGGTCAAATCGATATAATCCGCATATTCTTCAGTGCTTTGCCTATTGCAATTGTCAAATAGAACTATAGTTTGGTATTTTCGGCCATCAAAATAGAGACCCTTAAAATTAGTAGCTTTACACTGTAGACGGTTTCTTTTTTCTTTTTCTTTTTCTTTTCTGCTAGTTTCGTACGGATTTTGTTTTTATCTACTACCTTGTCTTAGTTTTGTTCAGTAAATTCATATCTTCTAAAACAGCGGATACAATTTTAGCAGCCGACCTATTCGATATACCTGTTAAATCTTTTGCGGTACTCATTTGTTTAGGGCTCACTATTGTTTATTTAGGTTTACTTTAGATTTTATTCTCTAAACGATAGCTCCATGCGAACTGTTCATCGCCTGAATTCGGGTTGGAAGCACTTAATGTATGTTCCAAGTGCGGGATTGTGGCTAACGATTGTAACCCTCTTGTATTTGGTACCGCAGCATCATAATCGATCTGTGTGTCATGCTTTCTGTTGAGCCTATGGGTTTCTACTTTATTTACATTGCAACTCGTCATTTGTCTCTGATTTCTCTGATCTAATATGAGCTTCCACGGCGGTATTTAATTTGATTTATCGCACTTACAGGTTAATCTATCGCAGCATTTGGAAGAGAAAATATCAAATAACTTCTGAGCACCGTTCTTAAATTTCTTTAATTTGGCTCTTAATGGAGGTATCTTGTTTCTTAATGGGGTTAATGATCGTTTTGCATTTTGAGTTGTAATTCAAAATCATATCCTTAATTCGAAGGCAAGACAATACAGGAAGAGAGGCTCGCAGCCATATTGTTTCTAGTTTATTTGAATTCAGCAATGTAAGCGCCGCCTTCGGAAAGCCAGTGTTGTGCATTTTGCATCCAGATGCGAAAAACTGATATTCTCTTAAAGTTTGAGAGTTCTGAGCTGGGCTCAACACGAAGGTTTTTCGTGTGTTAATATGGTAGTTATGAAAGTTAGTTAAGGTCTCAATAGTTATTTGCGTATATTAAAACCATGTATTTCATGTTTTATGTATTAATAGTATTGTCTAGTAAAATGTTCTTATTACCTAAAATCATTTTATTTGAACAAAAAATTAGGCACTTTAGGACCACGGGGGCCCGGTTAAATATTGTTTTAAAATCAACATATTTGACATTGCTTCATTTCGTACCAATGCACAACTTTTGATAACTACTCAATCCTGATTATCTGGAAAAAAAAGTTTCGGCCCACCCTATTGTATAGGGTCTATACGGAGTATCTCAAAAAAAGATGTGCATGGTGTTTCAAAATTATGTGAACGGTTTCAACTCAGTATATTTTTATTAATTGTGCAAATTTCTTATACAAGTAAGTACAGTGGCCTACGCAAGGGGAATTTCGAAACTTTTAACACCCCTTGAGCAATATATTATGCGGAAATAAAGATTTGTCATATTAAGATACGTAGTCTATATAAGATACGTATCTGAAATAATATGAACTTGAGAGGTCGAACCTTCCTTTGACGAAATTCCGTGTGCGCCACTGCAAGTTTCAGTGTTAAAAATTGTAAAACAGTAAGCCATATATGCTCAATATGTTACCCTACATAAGTTACATCAATTCGATAATCTACTTCCTCCCAGGAAAGAGTCATGAAGTTCATGACCCATGTTCCAGAAGTAGTCAGTCCTAGTGTCCCGCACAGACCCATGACCCACCAAACCAGTATTCCGAAGAGCCTCAGTGTCCGGGAGAGACCCGTGTCCCGGACAGACCCATTACCCACCAGATTCACTGTCCCGGACAGTCCTATAACCCACCAAACCCAGTCTCAGAGAGCCCCATGACCCACCAGTTCCAGTGTCCCGAACAGATCAATGGCCCCACCAGTCCTAGCGCCCCGGGCAGACCCTTAACCCACTAGACCCAGTTTCCCCGACAGACTCATGAAACACCAGACCCAGTGTCCCTGACAGACCCGTTGCCCACCAGGCCTAATGTCTCGGACAGACCCAGGAGCCGGAAGAACCCGAGTAAACCCGTATAGACTCATGACCCGGGGTGACACTGTCCAACCCGGACCGAGCCACGACCCGGAGTGATGCGGGAGATCCAGTGTGACCTAAAAAAGACGAAACTTCGTCACATACACATGGAAAGTATGTGAGAGGCTGCTAATGAAATTCTATCAAACACGATTCTCTCCCTCCGTCGTCTCGCTAAATCCATAACTTTCTTTCGAGCTTTTGTGTGTGTGTGTGTGTGTGTGTGTGTGTGTGTGTGTGTGTGTGTTTGTGTGTGTGCGTCAATATAATGCACTGAAAGATAACTACAAGGTTTTGCTCAGTCTAAGCCCGCAGGAATCACAGTAAAGTTAAGTTACATATTTTCATTATCAGAAATCGGCAATTTCAATCAACCGAAATCTGAAGAACTTGTCGTTTAGAATATAAGAGATGTTGCTGAGCCCAAACAGTGTTTTGTTAAATCTTTGTGTGTATTCTGTATTGAAAAATCAGTGTGCGTTTTGGTATGACAACGCGAATAAACATGAAGTTATACTAGAAATATTCAGGATATGTAGTACATCGGTTCAGAAATGCCATACAGGAAATTAAGCAAATCAATGTTCGAGATCGAATAGTAGACACCATTAATCCACTATCAAATTCGTAGTAATTCCGCAGAGCTGATATTTTGGCTCCTTCCGCATCACCGAGTCTGTTACCCGGTCAGACCAAGTCTGAGAAGCAAAACCCAGGCCTGGATGGCGCGCAGAAAAGTCGACACCCAAGTGACCTATCACCTGTTCCGTCACTGCGTCCCAAACTCCATTCAGCATATTTTCACTGTCATTTGCTTGTGCTTTTGCTGTCCATGGACAATTTTGGGGTAGGTGGTTTGTGGACAATGTCTTTTGAGATATCCCTACAGAAATATATGCCATAGGATTAACTCCGATTACTTTTGAAGGCTGCATCGGAAACAAGCTCGAGCTCTCTCGATATTTGCCTCAGACATGGAAGGTCTGCCAAACGATTTTAGCTCGAAAATGTTTTCTTGTTTTATATTGTTGGTAAGCCAACCACTTGCAAATGGAATTCTTTCATTATGGTTCTTTACGAAATCTTATATAAACTCACATTATTGTAGGACACAAAATACTTCATGTGGGACTAGAGATGCAAGGGCTCGGAAAAAAAACGGCTTTTTTGGAAAAAAAAAACTCGGTTTTTCTGCTTTGCTTTTTTGCTTGGGAAATTTTGGGCTTTTTTCAAAATACTGCTTTAAATTGATAAAACAGACTTTGTATCGCTTCTCTATAACACAAAAAATAATTTAATTAGTGGTTGATGCTGATAATAATATAAAACATCGAAAATAAACTATGAATTTCGAAAAAATATTTCAAACAATTTTTCTTCAACATATTTACATTATGAATTCCACAGGATTAACCAATGTATATAATAAGAATTGTTTAACCTCCTATATACAAAAGTAAGCAGAGTTGGCAAGAACCGTGGTTGTTTTTGAAAATGCCGAAAACCCGTTTTTTGGGGATGTTTTAAACCAGGCTTTTTTGGTTTAAACCAGGCTTTTTTGACTTAGATTTTTTGCTTTATGTATTTATATTACATATTCACAGAAATAAGTTTGTTTCGCCTTGATGTTATTATGCAACAGCGGGGTTATGCCGGAAGAACTCCCATAAGCTTAAAGAAGTGCGATCAGTAAATTTCTTAAGTTGAGAATCTCCCGCCCTAGCCATTGGGAAAATCCCGTCATTACTTGAAATGTAAGACAATAACGGGAAAATCCTGTTATTGCTTTGCATGTAAAATTTAAAGGTCAACGTATCATAATCAGTACGCTAAAACTGAGGTATTAAATTACAAATTTAGTACCGGTACGTACATATCATTGAAAGTCCAATCCAAGCTAATGTTGGAAGCTACGTAGGCAATCGATAAATTTTGCCAATTTCTATCAATATATTTAAGCAATATTGGCTTCTTTATAAAACAACACGCATTTAGGCATGCAGAAATATACAATTTGGTTTGTTTCGTATATTTAGGCTTAACATCCTTACGAAATACCGAGGTTATCAAGAAGAAGACTTTCGCTTAAACTGACATCCGAACCGCTACTTGGGTTACGCATGAAAGAAGGGTTGTGGTTCGACCGAGAATTGAACATGGGACACCTTGATTAAAAGGTGAAAGGGAAATAAAACTATTGCAGGTGGTTTGATATCTGGAAACGTCACCATGAAGTTCACACGATTCGCATTTTTCATTCTTTTTATTTTTGTGGTTTAAAACAGTTATTAAAAAAAAGTTGGTGTTAACCAGCCAACCCTGAAAGTAAACACTTCTTTTTAAAGAATACACAAATAACTAGCAAAATATTATGTAGTATTTTTACTTCAAAATATTCCATACCCTCTTTTTGAAACAAAATAAAATTAAAATAAAACATAAGAGAAATACTTAGATTTATATGATACACTTAAAGGCTGAACATCTAGAGCTTTTGGTTCTGTATATTCTTGAAATTCTACAGTTAAGTTTTATAGAACCACCATCACAGTTTACCCAATCCTCAAGTTTTCTGAATTTTTAACAAGAGGGATTCAGCATATCATTACGGAACTCCCCCCCAAAAAAAGACTACGGAATATATTTAAGTTAAGCTAAATACAACTGCACAACAAACATGACTGAGTGATTAGCTTTTGAGCTTCTATCGGTAAGTCCGGGATTCAACCAGCATTCTGACAAAGCTTTTCTTCATTCCATCTGTGAATGTAGAAATAGTGCGTGTACTGTGAGTTGGGCGACTTCATTTTTTATTGTTTTACTAATTACCAGCAGTGACGGTTTTGCGAAGGTTAGGGGGGCGGTCTTTCGGACTGAAGCCCGTTCCCCGAAGTTACGGAATGTCTGCAACAAACGAAATATCTATTATTTATGCCTTTACTCATAAACTTTAAGCTCCCGTCAAATAAAAATTACGAATGTTTAAAAAAACTAAACATTAGTAAGAAACCCTTCCCAAAATACTTTTCTAAATCCGCCACTGATTCTCAGTATAAAATGATTTTTAAAGTTGTATCCGGAAGATTATTGCTAAACATATAAACGAAGCGAAATATTAGTTATGCCTGTACTCATAAACTTCAAGCACTTCCCAAATAAAATTAGGACTTTTTAGGAAACGAAACAATCAGAAAAACCCCTCCTAAAGTACTTTTCTAAATCCGCTACTGATTATTTGTATAAGTTGGTATTCAAGGTTGTGTCCGGAAAATTAATGCTAAATCACTTCACAGCTACAGTATAACAGAAATGTGGAAGTACAGTTTGACGGATATATTGAAAAACGTACGCTTTGACGGATAAATAGAAAAACGGGCAAGTTTAACTTTTGCGCTAGAAGCTAGAGTACTAAAAGCTCTTAGAAATGAAACACGGATGACAAACTAGAGAAGGAAAAAGATGTCGATAACTCAAAAGTTAAAATAAAGTTAAATAGCCTCTAAAATTACCCTCAAATACTACGTTCTTCATGTTAGCTTTAATTCGTAAAACATGTGCTCCATCCATCTTGATGGTAAATTTCAGAGCGAAATATGACATTCAGGCCATGGAATTCTTATCTAACTATAGAATATACTATAAGAAAGCTATTTAGATAGAAAAATCATGAAGTTGAAAAAAGCCAAAATTTCCAAAATTCTCGTTTTTTTTCCAAAAAAGCCGGCTTTTTATGTGAAAAAAACCATCGATTCAAAAAAGCCGGCTTTTTTGCATCTCTATGTGGGACGCAGGCAGCCATCTTGCAACTTGTTACTCTACAACCTGGCGTAAGCATTTCGAACTACTACGTCCGTTCCGCCAAATAAACTCGAAGACGTGATTCAAAATACATGTATTCCAGTACAACTTTAGTCGTTGATAGTTTTAAAGCTCATGGAACGATTTCTTGTCGTTCAAACCATTCTGATACATGCGCGTATAGAATATGCACTTCAACGAAAAAAAAAAAAAAAATTATATTGCCTGTTAGTGTTAATATATCACAAGTTCTGATACATATTACAGTTAAACACAATATAAGTTTCCTTCACCTACACAATACTGAAGGCATTCAATGTCAGTGTTTTATCCAAACATGGTCACCACTCTTCCATTGTTCGACAACCGCCCGGCGGAGAACTAACAAGGGAACATTCCGATTTGGTGAATTCAATTGCTGAAAATGATTGCTACCAGTGGCTTTAACAACAAAAGAAACAGAGAAAAAGAAGGTGTTTATGGGCAGACCGTATATATGCTACAGTGTGGGAGATAAATGAGCGCAAAGTGCGAAGATAGAACATAGAAAATGTCTAGAAATGCCATGTTAATTTTGAAACGAGTAGAAGGATTGACGTCAAATGTTGGATATGAGAATTGCATGTAGAGCTCCACTGAATAAGCTTAATGTGAATCATGGGAGACATCTGGAAAGTAGCTATGTTGGAATTAGCGCAAGAATGATATACTGGAAAGGAATCATGTGACATATGGCTCTTGAAGCACACCGTCTATTGAAAATAGTAGTGGCCAAAGCAGTTTGAGACGTCTGTTTAATTGCAACTGTTATGGAACTTAAGAATGATTTTGTAATTGATACAAAAATGGAGACAATAGTGTGCACATTTGAAAAACGATAAAGATGGGCAATCGGGTTCGTCACAATTGTCTCCGGTATTGAAATAGAAGCAGTAGTCGACACGTGACATGAATGCGCCAGATGCTGTTTGCAAATATGCAGTTTTGTAGAAATTATATCTAATCATAGCTAGGAACCTTGGTGCTGTTAACTGAAAGTGGGTGAATGATTGCAAGTTAATGAAGTTGTCCCGGTGTCATATTTTGAAGTCAGATTACAGAAAAACCGGGTTTGTTAGGTCCTATGTATTTTACGAATTTCGTATACTTACGGAAGAAGAACATATCCAATGGTTGTATCAGTAACGTGTATCCATCAGGGATAAGAAGTCCGATAAGTTCAACATTGTCCGGTTTCTGCACCAATTCTTCATCTTTATTGGTTCTCCATGAATCAGCGAGGAACAGCAGCTTTATCTGCTCTATAGAAGGCCAGAAAACGTCAGTCATGAGCTCTTTCAGGTTGCCCTTGGTCATCTCATATTTGCACTTTTACCAGCATATGAACGAATATTGGGTGGATCGGAACGCTTGTTGGCTGAAAAGTGTCCTCATTCACATTTGTGGTTGTTCCTCATTCACGTCACCTTTACGACAGTATTACTATATTGCCGTAGTGTGGAACGCCTCCTGTTTCAGAGGTTTAAAACTGTATTGGTCACTATTGATTTCAATAGACGGAGCGAGTCAAGAGACATATGCAAGAGTCAAGAGCCCTTTCCCGTATATATAGTCTTCTTGCGCTAATTCCAATATGGCGGCTTTTCAGATATTCCCCCATGATTCACATTACGCCTATTCAGTGAAGCTCTACGTGCATTCCTCATTTTACCTCAATCCCTCTACTCATTTCAAAATTAACATGGCATTTCTAGACGTGTTCTAGGTTCCATCTTCGCACTTTGCCCTCACTTATCTCCCACCCTGTATACGGTCTGCCACAAAACACCCTCTTTTTCTCTGTTTCTTTTGGTGCTGAATCCACTGCTAGCAATAATTTTCAGCAATTGAATTCACCAAATCGGAATGGTGACTCAAGGCGACTTCTTTCTTTGGAGAATTTGATAACACACACACCTTATTATTTTAAAGCTTTATAATTTTGAAACAAAAAAATAAAATTAAAAGTATAACTACATTATACGAATTTTGCAACGAAATTCTATGGACCTCGGTGGCGCAGTGGTAGAGCGTTCACCTCTGGTGCGTGGGGTCCTTGGTTCGATACTAGTTCGCGCCGAGTGAACTTTGTGGTGGATAAACACCGTGTGTATTGGCTTTCTCGGGATTCTCCCGTTTCCTCCCACTTTCTTCATTCCACCATTTCATTCATTTCTCATCATCACCGTCTCCTTTAGACTAGTCCGCATCACCGTAAGAGCTAAAACTGAAATATTTCATTTCATTTTAATTTTTCTTACTAGATATAAAGTTGTCAATGCATGTGGCATGTGGAAACTTATTCGACAAACATAACATATATTCAACTGATAATACACCCTTTAGAAAAAAAAAACGGAATACCAAATCTTTATATTTTATTATTGGCCTTGCGTCGACCTTGCGTGACGTAAACTATCTGTCTATAAAAGTTGACAGCAATTAAATCTCTAATAACTGTCTTTACGGTTTAGTTGCAAACAACATAAATGAACCGTAAAAAAAAAATGGTAATGATGTTAGCAAAGTCATAAAAAGGTAGCAAAATGTCGTTCTGAAATTGCAGTTTCGTGACTTTCCTATAGTTTTGTGTTTAGCTCAGCAGCACAGATAGCTATTTTTCTTCCTCTTCTTTTAGAACTCCCAAACGACGTTAGAAATTCCTGTATATATGACTTCATTTCAGTAACGGTATACATCTTTATAATACTTAGCGCTTATTGGTTGTATTCTACAATCGAAATTATTCGCTATTTCTCGCCATCATGTCTAACTTTTAACAAATTGACCAATGAATACAAGCCACGGGAACTTAACACTTGTATAAAAATTTGAAACGTAATAATTCCTTAGAAATAATTAACTCTGTCATTATGCTTTGGACACAAACTTCCATAAAAGTATATTATACAAGGGAAATATAGTTGAAAGAATTCAAAATAACAAACGGAACACGATGTTTCGTCTACGGTTTGTTAAACGTGATAATCTTTCACCAAATTTCATAATTTTAAAAACTTTTTTTTTTCTAAAAGTTATAACTGTTCACCATATTGTTTTCAATTATATTATTTTCACTTTGGATGAGGAAGCAGGCTCTCAATTTTAAAAAGTTATTTCAATATTCTGTGGAATTACTATATGGCAGAAGGATTTCATTAAATCAAATAATTTACTAGTAAAATGATTGTCTCCTGTTTGTATAATTAGGAGTACAGCATGAAACTTAAGGTCATACTAAATTATTAAGTAACACTCAGAGGAAATTAAGAGAATATGTTCATATCCATTTTGCTATATATAATTATCAGTGCATTATTATGTTTGAAGAGTGGAAAACGTACGGTAAGTGAAATCCATTCATTTCCTTAAGATACGAAGTAGCAATATCCTTTAATTGTCCTGGATTTAAGTGAAAGGAAATATTAGATGTATCGGTAAATTAATGGTCTTTTTTAAAAAGTAAATGTACTCTATGCCTTCTTTAATTGTAAATATACTATAATTGCAACATATTGAGGTACAATGAGAAGTGTACGAACAATGTCTTAATGGAAAGTTGCATAAAAGTTCAAAGCTGCAGATAATAATTAGTTAATTTATCAAGTACATCTTTTTCAAAGAAGCAGTTCTCTTTCTTTTAACAAATTACTGTCAATCAGTGATAATGGAGATAGATAACTTTATGTTTTATATAAAAACTTCCTCCCAGTTGAGTTTACAATCTTTGGAAAGTTCTTGAGCAAAACAATACTACTCTATGTCAGCAATTTTGCAACGGGAGAAAATTAGGACAATAAAACTAATTAATTGTTCAGATCCCTCCCATAACGAAATACAACGCACAATTTATAGAAAAGCATTTTACTTATAATTATACGAGGAGGAGACAAAAAGTTTCCGCAATTTTGTTGTAGCCCGGAATATAAGTATACATTTACTTAATCGCGTTCAAAGGAGGTACGGTACCTTCGGAAGACACACACTTGTTTCAGCGATCTTGTGATTCCTGGAAACACCGGCGAAAGCCCTCTTTTAGTACCTTCCGAAGGTCAGCAGTCACGTTCGTTTTGATCTCTTCTTTGACGGGTACCTTTGATGCTCATTTTTAATTTTGGTGAAGAGCCAAATACCCTTAAAAATGAAAATGAAATCTTTAAGTTTTACGTCCCACGTTTATGCCGGTTAGGCTAAAGGAGACGGTGAAGATGAGAAATGAATGAAATGGTGGAATGAAGAAAGTGGGAGGAAACGGGGGAACCCCGAGAAAATCCACAAGCACGGTGTTTGTCCACCACAAAGTCCACACGGCGCGAGCTGGGTTCGAACCAGGGACCCCAAGCACCGAAGGTGAACGCTCTACCGCTGAGCCACCACGCCCCCTAAATATCCCTTAATGTTAAACTATTTTTAAGGCTTTCAGATTCTGTGAAGTCGACTTTTCCCTATTTGCACATGAACTTGATGGTTGAGCGTTGATCGATCTGCGGAATTGAGATAACTGATCACTGCACACTTCTTCGTTCAGCTACACCGTATTCGTACACTGCCTGTAAACCCTTTCACTACCACTGGAACATATGTGTCCCACGATACATTCTCAGAGGACACGTGGTAATTTACCGCATGTTATTGTTATGAATCGATGTTCCACTGGTAAAGAGAAGCCTGGTAATGGTTTACAGAATTCTTATGAACATTATCAAATAGACAGTAGTAGAAGTAAACGTGGTGATAAAATGAAACAGATGAAAGTGAAGAACAAGGTGCTAGTGATAAAGCTGTGGTTGTATGTACTGTCATTTGGAAAAGGATGCCGAAATGTAAAATATTTGTAATCATAAATACGACCCAACCGTTTTTCTGACAATATACGTATCATAATTGAAAATACAAGATGATCATTCATGTCGCTACCACTGGGACATATAGACCCCACGTAAAAATATCAGTAGGATACATATGTCCCACCCTTCCCATGTAGAAAAACGAAACGGCGGATTTTACATATATATATACGTTTGAAAACAACTTATAGTAACCATATATTAATGTTGCTCACTTCGAAAGAAAAATTGGTAGTGAAACGGTTAAGACGTGTAGACACTTGTTAGACAAGCTAAGGAATGTACTGTATAAGATTCATTGTGATGGCATCACAAGTGCCAAAACTAAAAGATTCCGGGAGCCTTTTGAATAATCCTCGTATATCTTTCAAACCGGCACCAATAAGTAGTTTTAGTTATTTGATAATCAGGCAGTTGCAGTTTCTTAGGTGAGATTTCTTTATGATCAAAAATTTAATGTAATTTAACACTAGTTTTTCACCAAAAAAATTGATAAATAAATGAAATCTTTGAGTTTTACGCCCCACGCTTATGCCGGCTAGACTAAAGGAGACCGTGATGATGAGAAATGAATGGAATGAAGAAAGTAGGAGGAAACGGTAGAACCCAGAGAAAACCCATGCACACGGTGTTTGTCCACTACAAAGTTCACTTGGTGGGAGCAGGGTGTAAACCCAGGACCCCATGCACCAGAGGTGAACGCTCTGCCACTGAGCTACCGCGGCCCCTATAAATAAGTGAATAAAAATAAATTTTATAAATGTAATGAGTAGGATTTTAAATTACAAAGTTATTGTTGCAAAAAAAAACTGAGAAACTTTGAAAACAATTGTCCTGCACTGAAACAATTTTGGTCGATTTATAAACAAGTAGAACAATTATGCAACTAAATTGAAGATTTAAAAAAATTAATAAAACACATGAAGTACAATAAAATAATGTCAGACACGTAAATAGTAGGTTTACTTTATTTCAGCCGTAATGAACTGGTGAGCTCACTTATGATGCCACTAAAGATAATATTTTGGTGTGGAATCGTCCAATTAGGTGTTGTCTTCTATCTTCGGAACACTGAAGCGTCGTACGGCTTTTCGTCTCTGTGGGGATTGATCCTGAGTGTAAGAATAGATAAAAATCCTTTTCTCCCTCAATTGGTCATTAGACTCCGGCTTCTCTTCCCTGAGACGCTATCTGTGATGACGAAATTTGAATGAAATGACACCTCTGTCATTCGATGGGTAGCACAATATTTCTCCCCTCGATCTCCTCTGGAATTTCTATCTCGAGAGGTCCTTGTTCAACGGTTGTGCCCATTGACGTTACTTCCATACGGGTTTGCGTCAACGCAACGCAAAATTTGCGGTTTAGTTTCCGATGGTCAAAATTGCAATTATATGTAATAACTTATTGTATTATTTTGATTGCTTTGCGATCTGCAAATATTGCAAAGACCGTTACGGAATGAAATCCCATTTTTTCAGCGTAATGACTTGCCCCATTCATCAAAGTTATAAGAACTGTAAATAGGATGTAGAAAAACTTGCTGAAAGAATCATAGCTGAGATTGATCACAGGACACAAACAGAAATTGTAGCAGCTGGACAACTTGGGGAAAAAAAGAGAAAGAAGTCTCTTGTGCTTACTTTCAATAATAATTATAAAATCGGTCAAATGAACGTCGATGCATACATAGATATTCCAAATAGGTGCTAGGACAGGACTAGCTCGGGAGAGTAATGCTCCCGGAAGTAGAAACGAGAAACACAGTTCTGATTGGTTGGCGTTATCCACTTCTTGTCACATTGCATTAAAATAGAAATCAAACGCTTGGTGCTGTCGGCCTTCGTGGCTGAGTGGGCTAACGCTATATGCTAGTAATAAAAGTTCAAACCCGGTCCGAGGAAAGTTTTTTTTTTTTTTTTTTTTTACATTTTTATAACACTTATTAAATTAAAATAATATGAAAATAATACTTAAAAAGTGATTTATTTACTTTTTTTTTGCAAATAAGTAGTTGTAGTACTTATGCCCTTGTACTCCATGATATAGGGCTCGTTTTGTTCCCCTTGTACTTCATTATATAAATTTTGTGACCAACTTAAAACAACTGGCTAGGATAGCGCGTAAAACGGCTGGCTAGAGTAGCGCGCGGGAAAACGTACTTCCGGGAGTATTACTCTACCGAGCGGGTCGTGCTAGGACCACGATGCCGTTGCAAATTGATTTTGAAATGGCAAGAGACATTTAGCTAGTTGAAAAACAAAGAGTAAAATCACATATTTAAAATATTAGTGCATTTCAAAGAAATTAGAAAAAATATTTTTTTCATATAGGTACTGAAATCAGTGGGCCGAGAGTCAAAGATAACGTAAGTACATTCAACACAGTTAAGAACGATATTTCAAATGTTCTTTGGTTCTTCAGTATACATGAATGAAGACTTGTTGTAAGATTCTTTTATACAGAGATAACTGGTAATTATGACACACTGTCACTTATTATAACCTCGTTACTGATCTTTTTTTCTCTACCATATCGCGTCATTTCCTGAATGATGACGTCATTCATTATAAGCAATAATCTACAACTTAAAGAGAATATAAAAAAGTAAAAAAAAAAGAAAGAAAGAAAAGAACAATAATAACTGGTAGTGTATCTGAGAGATACCATAAATAAGTCAACGGGTAAAAGTTGATAATCATGCAATGAAGAAGAGTGCAAGCTATTAGACAACATTACAACCAATTCTGCTGTTTCCGGATGCACAAGAACGGTTCTAAAAATAATAGAAAGAAGAAACAATGCTTGTAATGAGAGCGTCATTTGTTCTCTCTCTCTCTCTCTCTCTCTCTCTCTCTCTCTCTCTCTCTCTCTAAGCTATTGTTACATGAATTGTACAGTTTATCGCTTGCTTCCGGTTTGCTGGAGTTTTTGATTGAAGATGAACCATCGACTATTCAAGGCCGCCGAGAACTTCTTCGCCATTGCACTCAAAGCAGCGTCGACTAAAAGAGCAAAGCATGCAGATTTATTCAAGGTCTCCTCACCAAGTGTGCGTGAAGTAATGAGTAAACCCATCATCCACTATAAATACATTACTTAGGTTGCGGTAGACTAAGCGACGAAGGAAGAACGTTGAGTCTTTTGATCAATGTTAACAAAAACTGCTTTGATATTTCTTTTTACACTTAAAAAATCATGGGATTGAAATGTCGTGTACACTGTGTTGAATGTACTCTATACCGATGAGAAGTGATTATTTGTCCGTTTAAATAAACAAATTTAGATTACACATAGTTCGAGAGGTAATTTATCAGAAATACAATAAAAAATACATGAGTCATACATGTAAGTATAGGCTAATAACTATGCATTGTACTCAATGTTCGAATTACTGGGGAAGGGCGACTACCAAGAGTGATCAGAATATAAGGTTACAACTTCTGCAATGAAACGTATACATATATTATTTCATACAACCAAAAGATATACTCCGCCCCCAGACCCCCGAGTCTACTCGGCCTACGGTCTCGCATTTCTTATCTATCGGCCCTTGCATCAACAGTGAATTTCGTGAACTTGCTCTTCATATTTCCTGAATCTGCCCATCCGGGGGCTTGGCCCCCCACACACTGTCTTTGGTCGGCCTACGGCCTCGCACCTCTTGAACCTACAATTCTATCGATTCTTTTCCTATTTCAACTATCTAAAAGACAAGATTTTGTATCCCAAGAAAACGCCCATTTAAATAACATGGGAATTTCTTCATCCCACTTTAGACCCCTAAAAAATTAAAAGTATTCACTTTTGGCAATTTTCTTGTAGGTTAGTCCTGGAAGGCTACAATCATATCAAATTTCATCATTCTAATCCTGACGGAAGTGCCTAAATATTTTGGGGTGTAGAAGACGTCCTATATAAAGAACATGGGAAAGATTTGTCAGCTCCCTATAAAACCACTGTACGGTTGGAAATTTTATTTGGGATGATTCACTTAGATAACGCTATCGAAAATGTACAAGCATACCGAATTTCAAGTTTTTTTTCCAATTCTAAGTACCGAAAACATTGAGATTATAGGTTCAAAAAAAGGCCCATTTAAATAACATGGGGAAATTCTTCATCCCCTCTTTAGACCCTCTAAAAATTAAACATATTTACTTTTGGCAATTTTCCTGTCGGTTAGTTCCGGAAAGCTACAATCATGTCAAGTTTAATCATTGTAGCCCTACAGGAAATGCTCAATAATTTGGGGGTGTAAAAGGTGTTCCATATAAATAACATGGGAAAGATTTTTCAGTATCCTATAAAACCACTCTAAAGTTGATTTTTTTTTATTTTTACTGATTTACTTAGGTAGTCCTAACGAAAACGTACAAGCATACCGAATTTCAAGTTTTTATTTCAATTCTAAGCACCTAAAACATGAGATTATAGGTTCAAAAAAAGGCCCATTTAAATAACATGGGGAAATTCTTCATCCCCTCTTTAGACTCCCTAAAAATTAAACATATTTACTTTTGGCAATTTTCCTGTCGGTTAGTTCCGGAAAGCTACAATCATGTCAAATTTAATCATTGTAGCCCTACAGGAAGTGCTCAATAATTTATGTCAGCTCATGTAGTTTTATATATAGTTAAGATTTCATATAACCAAAAGATATTATACATTAGGTTATTTTTCGACATAAGCTCCATTTAGGTTGAGCTACTTGTTGCATCGCGGGGTGAGTTTGAAGATTTCTTCCTGGTAAAAATACTGTCCTTGCGTTTCACACATCAGGAACAAACTTTCCGGTACTAAAGAATATCATGCACAATGTGACGAATACTTCCGAACAAATTCCCAATTCTTCATCAGATGCCGTAATGTGATCCTCCTCTTCTTCTGAATCAGCTGCTCCACGCGAGCTGTGTTCAAAACTGGAGTCTTCATCCCGGCGAAATTAAAATACCGCTAATTTTACAGTAATTATGTGATATCTTCAAATAGATAAAAGATAATCGAGATGTGGAACAAGAGCGCCCTAAACAATATTATTTTACATGAGAAACCTTTATCAGACTCACTTATCTCCTTTCGATTTCGAGCCATTTTGAAAATCGGCATTTATTTTCGCGTTTCTAAACAGCTGAAAACGGAAAGCCACTAGGTGACTTGTGATAACGGTACCTCACGCAAAATAATATTGTCTAGGGCGCTCTTGTTCCATATTTCAATTATCTTTTATCTATTTGAAGATACAGATAATTACTGTAAAATTAGCGGTATTTTAATTTCGCCGGGATGCCGTACTGTGTCAGCCACTGCGCTGTTTGTTGGTGGCGTTTTCTAGAACCATTCTGTGACATGCTGACAAGACGTTACAGTCTCGCCGTAAACCTCTAATAGCTGCCGGTGAATTTCAACCGCAGTTACATGTTTCGCCCACATAAATCGAATAACTGAGCATATTTCTTCGTGAGACCAGTTCTCCAAACGAGTCGCCATTTTTGTTTACATACAACTAGCGCCGCAGGTGGCAGACGGCTGAAACTCTGCACAGTTGCCAACTCCAAGTATTAAAATTCTGCACACGCTTCGTTCCTGGGGTTCGAAGTGCATTTGGGGTTCGAAGATTTCTAAAATCAAAAACGACACTTAAGAGTCAGCAAGACTCGCAACAAATACACATTTTGGTTAGATTGTTTTGAGAAATTTGTCTTCTGATCCAGTACTAAATACTTTTTGACTCCAGAGATGTCCCTGTTCTCAGTTTCAAATCTTCACTTTGCTACAACCCTCACCTCACTAAAAGCATGCCACATTCCGTAAATCGTAAAGTAACAGATCAGGCTTGACATATTCTGAATTGCTTTTATATTTTCTTCGTTCTAGGCAACGGCGCCGACTTTCCAAAATTTATGTGGGTGCATATCAATGGCGGCGAGTTTTATATTTTTTTCAGGAAAGTCTCAATATTTTTTGATTGATTTCTAGTTAAGATCTTTTATGAAGACTGTCATAAAGGGTTGTGCTGTGATAAAGTAAAATGTACTGGTATTATAAGGATAAGTTGGGGCTGCTCTAGCTCAGTCGGTACACGGATGACTTACACACAAGTGAAACAGGTTCAAATCCGAGTCCAAGGTTAAGGATAAGTTTCTGTAATGAATATTCTTAGCATAAGTAATCGTAACATTATGTGTATACGTTAAACAACTTACATGATGCACAGTGGCGTATTTAAGATTTTGTTTCGGGAGGGTCTTTGCTAACTTTCGGGGGGCTTTGCCTGAAAATCTGAAAATTCTGCAAGATATTTCATATACTTTACTATAATAAGTAAGATTTCGGGGGGGCTTAAGCCCGCAAGCCCCCCTAAATACGCCACTGATGATGCACAATGATTACAAGAGGCAATAAAAGCGAATAATTTTAACAGTATTGCAGAAAGCACTTGCAAGGATTTTGTTGTGAACATAAATTTTAAAGTAACTAACTTAAGTGTGTTGCTGGTTGCCTTTGCACAAACACATTTGAAACAAACAATTATGTTTTAGAGGTTAGAAATTTTAACTTCTATCTCAATGTTTTAATTACTTATTACTTTTGATAATCAAAAGTGAAAATTTTATTTTGTTTTTAACTAAAAATTTTGTGCGGATTATTTCTGTGGGTGCATGAGCCCCGGAGCACCCACTTAGTATGGTCCTAGGTGGGCCCCACTAGGGATGCGCACGAGACAAGATTTGTGGCTGCCTCGTCTCGAAAATGTGC
The DNA here is from genome assembly GCF_964235325.1 of Thermobia domestica. Taxonomy (NCBI): domain Eukaryota; kingdom Metazoa; phylum Arthropoda; class Insecta; order Zygentoma; family Lepismatidae; genus Thermobia; species Thermobia domestica. Next base: position 32,245,357 of record NC_137460.1, read on the forward strand.
TGTAAAAGTAATGTCTCAACTAGAAAAATGTATATTTCTCTATTGGAAGAGCCATGTCTCGACTCGAATTTTGTCAGGAAAATCCTATCTCAACTCGTCTCGTGCGGATCCCTAAGTCTCACAAGGAAAAATCTCCCCTGAGCTTGAGAAATACAAATGTGTTTAATTAAATACAAGGTAAAATAGTAATAAAATATGTGAATTTCTAATATTAATTAATTTCTAATATTTTCCTAGCAAAATTTGAAATGATGCTACTACTCCTCGTGATATCCAGATCCCCCGGTTGTGAACTGTAAATTAAAACAAATCCATAGATTTTCAAAATCCGGCGCTCCTGATTTACATATTATTTCCCCTTACAATCCATTACATTAAAATTTTCGTTTCAATTGAAGATTTTTTTTTGTTTTTTGTTATACAAAACATATACAGAAAAAAATAATATTGAATTCCTTCCTACTGACGTGTATTCGACAGATCTACGTATGTAAACCAGGTTGTGGGAAACCGCATAATTATATAACAGATCTTATATGAAAATGTAATTATAGAGAAATCACATTCAAGCACTTAATTCTCCGAAGCAGCAAATGATATTTTGTTTTTATTTTTCCGTTATCAAGATAACAGGGAGGCAGAGAAACAAATCTTGGGTAAGATGAAAGATATGTAGAGACATGTAGCCACAAAAGAAATAGTAATTCTTTTGTCTTTCTTGGTTTTCGTTCCAGAGGAGAAAAAGATAAATAAAAAAGGTCGTGAGTTTGATGACCAGGAGACCAAATTGGGAAACTTGGCTTCAAGGCGAACTGGTAGCACCCAGTCTCTTTTGGAGAGAACATACTTCCTGGAAACAACTGGTCCGCCTCCTGCCTGATGACTGGAGAACATTCACAGAACACATTTATTTGTTCATGTCTCTCTCTTTCTCTCTCTCTCTCTCTCTCTCTCTCTCTGACTTTTTTGTTTGTTTGTTTGTTTTCGACTATTATTAAATTTATAAAGTTTGACTTTGAGTACTGATATATTATTTTTTTTCAGTTCAATTCTGTTTGGAACCCTGGTTCGATTCCCGGCGGAAGCTCATGTGGTTTCGGGTTCTACGTTAAGAGCCTGCCTTACTAAAAATAACAAAATTTACCATTTTTCTTTTGCTTCTTTGTTCATAAGTGTAAATGAAATGCAACTTACCACAATCATAGATAATGTTATTCTACAACACAAAATATGAACCTGTAGAAATTACAGTGTTGCCATCCATAGAAATTACAGTGTTGCCAGAATAACAACGCCCCTAAAATCTAAGTTAAGGCAGGGACTAGAGGAACGAACTCAACTGCATTTGGTTACTTATCATGTGGTTTTGGTTTCCTGTGAACTACTTTTAAATAATAGTTCTATTTAGTTTGTAATAAACAAAATAGTTTTAACATGCAGTTGTTCAAACTAAATAATAATGTTATTTAAAAAGTAATAACATTAAGTATGATACGTAACCAAATGCAGTCGAAATCGTTCCTCTGGTCGCTGTCTTAACTTAGATTTTAGGTGCGTTGTTATTCTGGCAACATTGTAATTTCTATGGATGGCAACACTGAAAATTCTTCAGATTCATATTTTCTGTTGTAGAATAACATTATCTATGATTGTGGTAAGTTGCATTTCATTATCTAAATTTCACTTATGAATAAACAAGCAAAAGAAAAATGGTAAATTTTGTGTCATTTTTTAGTAAGGCAGGCTCTTAAGCTGCAGACCCATGTTTCATATAGCCTCGCTGCTGAAAGAGACAGTAAAATAAAATCACTTTTAATTCTGAGCATGGCGGACACAAAGTTTTTATTTACATATTTGATTGATTAAGTAATCTATCTTATATACAAAATGGAAGTGACTATGTGACGTAATAACTCTTCAACCACCCGACCAATCTCGATCAAATTTTCATCATACATGAGGTTCAGGCCTGGGATGTTTTTTTATCATTTTTCTTTGACAATGCAACTTAGGGGAGAGGAGAGATATATAACTTTGTCTGAAAATGAACGATATTAGTGTCGAATACGTAGTTTTCGTGGTCGCTGAAACGAACAGTGACACTTTTAATGCCGTTTCAATCCAAATTCTGCCCCCATTAGTACTTTATGTCCGAAATGAAACATTCTCACCGTGCGAAGAACAGGTATTCTGCTAGTTCTTGCTATCTATATATTAAAATGCTAGAAAAGTTTATATGTTTGTGGTCCAAGAAAAGTTTGTATGTTTGTCTCCAATCCTTTCGACAACGAGATCTCGAAAACCACAAGTGCTAGAAACGTGCCGTTTTCACTGGTCGATTCCAAGTTTTGTGTAGATGGTTCAGTTCTAATTGAATATTTAGAAAATGTGGCCGTTAGTCCTTTATTACATTTTTAAGGGGTACACTGGAAGTGCTGAAAATTTTTAAAAAAATATCATATCCTATGAGTTATACATTCCAACACAACATAGCTGTATACTGGGGCTGTATATATATCTCAGACATTTGTTTCATGACCAAATATTGAAAAACTAGGAATAACCATTTTTTCCAGGCTAAGATGAATCTTTATTGTTCTGACTGTTTTGCCCAATGAACACAATATATCACTGACGTTACAATTAATTGTGTATGTAATGTATTTGCTTATTAACATACTGAATGCAAGAAGAAAGAAAACACTGATCATAAATGAAATAGGAACTCCAACCGGAAGTAGACTTAATCGTGCAAACGGTACGAGATATTAAAAAAAAATAATCGAAAAAATATCCTCTTTATGGAACCCCTTGCCGATTTTTATAAAGGGTTCTTTCACTTGTGTCTATAAAGGGACATGTACAGATGTTGTGAGAAATGACAGGGATATTTGTGCTCATATGTGAATGATGCACTGTGTAGAGACCACAGGTTCAGCTAGTCTATGTATGAAAATGCTAGGTTTGTATGTTTGTGGTCCAGAAAAGTTCAAATGTTTTTAGCCAATCAGTTCGACAATGGGATCTCGAAAACCACAAGTGCTAGAAAGTGTGCCGTTTTCACTGGTCGATTCCAATTTTTGTGTAGATTTGCCAGTTGTTATTCAAATTTTCAAAAAAAAAAAAAAAGTCTTTATTTTCTATTCCAAATTTTAGGCGTCGGTTTCACTCTATTAGTTTAATATTCCAACTAGGACGTTAAGGTTGATACCCTTGTGGAAAGGCAACCAGTAGAGGAGCTATGCACAGCGGGTTGACGGACATTTCAGGCGCTTTGCTTTAATCTGAATGACAAAATCTATACTACTGCAAGCTGGCAATTTTAGAGGCCTGTGGATCCACAATAAGGCGTATTTGGATATGGTATTATAAGAAAAAAATATTTGCATTTGGTATCATCTATTACTTACCCAAGTTTGCCACAAACTCCCCCCAACATTCTATATATTAAAATACTATATTTATATGTTTGTCTATAGCTATTCAGTCCTTTAAGAGTCTTCCTGTCCTTTATTTGTGTCCGTAAAGGGACATGTAAAGATATAGTGAGAAGTGGGAAGGAGATTCACATTCATATTAGAACTGTGCGCTGTGTAAATAGCACGGGTTCAGCTAGTTGAACTATTTTTTAAAAAAATCTTTAATCTTTTTAGTGTTTGAGGAAAACGTCGAAATGCGAGAACTACAGCAATATATAAATCTCAAAGAGTTGAAAGAAATATGCTTGAGCATAGAATCTCATGATTAGTTTTTGAGAAAATCGATATATTTTTTAAACCTAAAGACTGTAAACCTGTATGATATCAACGCCATCTATTAAGATTAAGCTGATACTAATGTATACTCTCATGAACGATTTCATTATGACACTACACCCTATGCTTAATGAGATATGGCCTAAAATTATGAATTATTAAACTTCATTTTTTTGTGTTGGACCGTTCTGGTGGTGAGTTTTCCCGGGGTTCTTTTTTCCCATCATTTCATTAATTCTTATCTCCGCCGTCCTCTTTAACCTGCACGACATAGCTGTGGAACGTACAACGGAAATACAGGATGTCCGGAATGGGACTGGCGGTTTTTAAAAGTGTATAGTTTTAATATGGTCAGAGATACAGAAGGAAAGAAAAAACATGTACTTTAAAGGAGAACTCAAAAAGTTTATTTGGTCTTACTTACAAGTCATTCTAACTCAGTATAACTCCACCTGAGTTCCATTTCTAACTTTTACAATATCTAGTCTGAACTCAATCTCTCTCCGGATCTATTCTGTCATATCCGAGGTGCTACTGAAGCAATCGCATTCCTAATACGGTTCTTCAGTTCATCAAGGTTACGCACTTTTTCACCAGAATACATAAGGTCTTTCACATACCCCGACAGGAAGAACTTGAACAACACTTTTTGTCTCTGCAAACCGCCACACGCATTGCGCTTTTTCGACTGCCGACGCCATTTCTGTTTATCGGCGACACTAGCACCGTCATCGGTAGTTGTTCCAGTATGAAAATTTGCTGAACAAAACATTTTGAGTTTTACTTCAATATGAACGTCTTTTTTTTATTCTGTATCTCTGACCATATTAAAACTATAGGGGAAGACACTTTTAGAGTCTTCGAAATTTTGGTGCTACTATTCAGCACTTTTCCCCCAATTTTTGTCGCACATTTGAAGTGTCATCTCTTTCCTATCAGATAGGATGATTTTTAAACGTGTTACATAATTATAATAGCTTTTATAAGATAAAATAAGAACAAATCCGTTTTGTTCACAGGTACATTATGGTCGTGTACCATTGAACAGACCCTCTTGTACCTTTGAACAGTGATAATTACAATGTTTCTGCGGCAATAATATAAAAAGAAACCACAAATATTAACAGATATAAATTGCAATAAAAGGTTTAGCTATAAAAAGCTCCCCAGAATTAAAATTTTATCAATTAAATTAAAATTGAAGAGAAGTTCTAACAAAAACTTGTGAACAATAAAGTTGAGCATATACAACTCTTAACATTATGTCATATAATAAGCGAATATATAGAAACTACATAAAATTATAATTAATAACTTTATATCCTAACCTAACGTATATAAAATATATCAATTGTTTTAACTACTTACATTGTGTAGCTTTAAACAGTATTATTTATCGTTCGAAGGTACACGATGCATTAATGTTCATAGGTACAAGAGGGCCACCATTACGAAAAAAGTTCTCCATTAGCTTAAATATTGAACAGAAGTTAAAACTAAAAATATTACTGTATTCACCAATGATTCTACCTCAAGTTTGTACAAATAAATATCATAAGTTGCGAAAACCGAAGAGCACAAAACTCAAAAGGTAACTACAAAAAATCTTCGTTTTGGGGGTGAAAAAATTAAAAGGAGCATTACTCGACACAACACTCAGTAAACAACAGCCAAACGCGTTTGTAGTGCTTTTTTTTCATCTAATCTTTCAAATGAATTTTAATCACTGCACCTAGATAGCTCTGAATTCGAGAAAAGCACAGGTGTTCAAAGGTACATTGTTTCAAAGGTACAACGCCTTCCCCTACACTTTTAAAAACTGTCAGTTCCATTCCGGACATCCTGTATTTATTTATTTTTTTTTTAAAGTCTAAGTACAATATTGTTATCAATCGATAGGTTACATCGAAGTTTACGAAACGACGTGTTTGTAGGTCAATTCTTATGCGTGGTTTTTGAGAAAATTGAGAGTTATAATTTCTATAACTTTAAAAAATGGGTCGTTAGTTCCTAATCCAATTCACTGGATACTTCTCAATCTGATGAATCACATTACAAGTATAAGCGGATCCAGAAGGGCAGAAGATCCTTGGCCCCCTCACTCCTCCAACAGCACAGATACCACTGCTGCAATTTGGGCATTCTTACTCTCCTTTAACCAGTGATTAGCGCCGTCTTGACAAAATTTTGGACCCCTGGGTAAGCCAGTGTGTGACTGTGTGAGGTCTCAGTGATTGTATGAGGCCCCAATGACTATGTTCGTACAAGTGTCATAGCTATTTCATTGCAGTTTTTACACCATCAGCGTAACAGAAAACAGTTTGTGGTGTAGGATTTAATATCAAAGTTGAAACATCGCAAGTAATAAAGAAAAGCATGTAATAACAAATATTAGGCCTATATTTGAAAATAATTTAGTCTTAAACTTACTTCAAGATTGAATTTCTGGAATGCACAGTATGAACGTAGCTAGAGGAAAAATTCAATAAGGATGGTCGGGATTCGAACCTACCACCATTCAAGTAGGAATCCCTTAAACTAAACATTCATGTAACAGACAATGACGCAAAGTGTTTGGCACTACTTTATCACATAGTTTTATCAAATATAACTTAATTAACACAATAGGAATACACTTTAACTGCCTTAAAAAGTGTTCCTGAACAAGGGGAAGTTCATTATACATCCTGTAACTAAGCTACAAGAGGCCTGCGTCCATTCTGGATGGCGCATCCACCGAATCAACGTTAGGAATATAACATTCTAGTAGGTAGTGGCGTATTTAGGGGGATGGCTATCGGGCTTAAGCACCCCTCCCCGAAATTCCACATACAACAATAATCCCTTTAAGTGCTTATGCAAGTGTTGTGCATACCCCCAGAAACAAAATCCTAACTACGCCACTGCTAGTAGGTAAAGGAAAAGTATCTGACAGACTACATAGAGTTCTCCGTGGCTGAGTGGATAAAGTCAGGCTTCGATAACGAAAAGGTTCGTGGTTCGAAACCCGGCTCGGAAACTAAAGACTTTCTAAATTCTTAATTCCAAGATAGTAGGATCTTTCTTTACCTTCGTAATCATCTGATGCTCTACTAAGAGTTCTCCATCTTAATTCGGTAACTGCCTAATGTGATCCTCGCACTTAGGAATCTTTGCTTTCTCTGTTTCACAAAGTCACAATTTTCATCATAATACGGATGCTGTCCGATTATTTTTTCTCCAATTCTAAACTTTTTATGTAAATAATCCCTTTCTGTCTCCACATTTGAATGTCTCTCTGCTCTCTCTCTCTCTCTCTCTCTCTCAATGACGTCCATGAACTCATATGGCTTGGGATCAAACCTTCGACTCCTGAAACCAAATGTAAGGGCTCTAGCAATGTGCTATCGTAACTACATAGGTTTGTTGTTAAAAGCAGCGTCATTTTGAATTTTGCCCGTGGGCGGGGAGAGGCGGAGATTCTCCGCCAACATCATAGTTTTATTTTTTGTTGTAACAGTTGTTTCAACCTTGTTTGTAATTTGGAGAAGATATGTAAGATATGTGTTTGTTCCGTAGCAGTTTTGTGTTGTAAACCACTGTTAATTGTTTTATTCCACGTAATGTACGTTATTAATACACGTAATTCTGTTTATGGACCCTTTATGTTCATATGATCCCCGGGCAAAATGAACATCGGGCCCTTACGTTAAAATGCCCCCCACCCCACCCCACCCGAGTACGAATTATCCATATTACGCTGTGAAACTGAGGCTAGTTTCATGGCTTTTGAAGGCAGCGCGCCGAGTTCCCTTTAAATTCTGTTAACAAATGAGATGGCTGCGGTGTTGCCACGTCTTTACATACATTCACGTAAGTCTATTTCCACCTGCTTAACTGCTCGCGCTGTAGTGCCATGGCAATTCGCGTCACACAGCCTTTGTTTTATTCGCTAAGACCATGCCATCAAGTTTCATCACATGCTTTACAAATACAGTAGCGCAAACAGTGATGCCAACTCGTGGGGAAAATCCCATTTTGTGGGATATTTTAACATTAACTCATATATGCCCCCCGCGCCGAAAACGACTCACTTACGTATTTTGTTATTGCCCCCCCGGTCGTTTTCGACCCAGTATCATAATTAGCCAATGGGAGATCGGTAAAACGAAATGACACTAAATTCACCAAGAATAGGTCGAAAATTATGTATTTTACACAATAAATCAAAATACAAAACAAAGAAGATAAGGGCATATATATGGTGTATATAAGGCATATGTAGGGTTAGGTTTTCAAAATGGGATAATGGGAATTTTCGTTTCCATTGGCAGCAAAGATGGGATTTTCCATCGACAGCAACAAAATTATTTGTGGGTGGAAAGTAGACTACTGATTCACCAACAATCTCCAAATCAATGTTAATTGTCGAAGTTTGTTACCGCAATATGCATGTTAGTACAGAAGTAATTTGCAATTTCCAAAAATAATAAACTTCAAGAAATGTAAATTATGCTCTGAAATATGGAAAAAAAGAATAAAATTCAAAGTGAGAAAGAACTTCGTGAATGTTCTTCTACACAAAACGACTTCTAGTATAAAGTTCTTGTAGTATCCTTACACTTATCACAATACCATGACACACAGGAATAATTAAATACCAAATCCTGACGATAAAATTTGTTTGTTTTCGCCAGCATTTACATATGTCTCTTTCAATTGAGAAAAAGAAATAGTTATTCATCAACTACTAGATAAACGTAAAAGTTCGAAATTTACCTACGGGTAGTTTACTCATATATTGAAGAAAATGTGTAACATACAATAATTCAATTTTTCATCTGCTTTTTTAAATTTTCGTTTTGTAATTAGTATAACGTTGAAAATTCAAGAGTAAAATAGGAATTTCCGCCTCTCGATGGGATCTTATAATGTTTAGGTTGGCATCACTGCGCGCTAACTGCTTGGTAGCTGTGAAAGAATGCAATTTGGTTAAGCAGCGCCTTTGTTAAGATGTTTTTAAAACAACTTATTCCTTATCAACCTAAAACAGTATTCAACAGAGCATCATGCAAATTAAGATTCGATGTATGACAATGAATATGGAAAGAGTGCTCTGCTAATGTCAGGTATTAGTTAAAGAAACTTATTCATGTGTGTCTAACAAGGCTCTGGAACCAAACGTTCTCCATTTTTTAAAAAAATTTTATATTGGTTATTGGTTCATTATTACAGAAAGTGGTCTTAGGGGGAAAAAATGAGAAATATCAAATAAAGCAGCCAAAATTACTTGCATAACAGCACAACCACTGTTTACTTATTTTCAGGGAAAAAATGTTCAAGACTCATAATCGAATTTCGCAAAATACTACGATGTTGCCAGACTTCCAAACTCAAATGTAGGTGGCTGTCAAATAGTTTTGTTGAAATGAAATGAAATGAAATGAAATCTTTGAGTTTTACGTCCCACGAATATGCCAGTTAGGCTAAAGGAGACGGTGATTATGAGAAATGAATGAAATGGTGGAATGAAGAAAGTGGGAGGAAACGGGAGAACCCCGAGAAAACCCACGCACACGGTGTTCGTCTACCACAAAGTTCACTTGGCGGGGGCTGGGATCGAACCCGGGACCCCAAGCACCAGAGGTGAACGCTCTACCACTGAGCCACCGCGGCCCCCAATAGTTTTGTGAGTGGTGACTCAGAGTGGGTCATGGGTGATGAGTCAAAGTGGGTCATGGTGGATTGTGTCACAGTGGATGGTGGGTCAATTGGTCATGGGTCAAGTTCCAATTATGACCAATTATGGGTCAAGTTGCAATTGGTAGGTCGTCTCTGGTTCATTCCTTCTCCAGTTAAATATAAATTCTGAATTTATTAAGTATGTTGAGCCAGCAATACTTGTAAGGGTAAATCTCTCTCAATCCCACCGAAGGGTTCATTTTCGGCTGGATTAAAATGGCTTAAATCACAGTTAACTAGAAGTTGCCTTATTACCAAGGATTCTTCATGGATCACCTGAGTGTCAGGTTTCAGATATAATTTATATTGTTTAACGAAGTCCTAGATGCAGCCTGTAAGACCAATTCACTTTGGAATTATTAATAATAATCGTCTAGAAAAAAACAATCCCAAAGGTAATTGGTCAGGAGGATCTTTCTTTAAAGATTGCCTTGTTTAATTCGCCTGATGGAACTGAGAAAAATCATTAAAAACTAAATATTAAAACTTCTTATACGTATACGAGTATCCAGTACCCACTTTGCGCCTCGTGATAACTATACTTACAAAGTTTCTCTTTTCCGTACAATGTTCAAAATTCTTGTATGTCTGGTAAGACTGCACTACTGCTGCGCTGATTTTTTTTTTTTTTTTTTTTAACTTGACTAACATTGTTAACTAAAGGTAATAGAGATATTGTGAAGATACGACGTATAACGTATAAAAAAAGCTCCCGTTTTACACAACGTTGAATTTGAAACTGGCTTCCTCTTTCCTTTTTGTTTTGGTGGCAAAACCCACCACCGAAGCTCGTGATACCTGATGGTCGCTCGTACGGAAACATGTTATTTGAGGTAAAAAATCATCGATAATAACGTTATACAGTGTTTTCCTTCGTGATGACCACAAAAGCAAATTTGCAAAACGCAGTAAACTCTCCTTGTTCTGTGTGCAGATCTTGCAAACCACATACAGGAAGTTTCAAAGGGTTATGGGCAAACTTTGAAGAGTTAAGTCGTATCTTTTGAAACTTGGAATATAAATTCCTTATTGAAAACAATTTGGCATATCACACAGCGTTTCCAGAAATTCCGCTTTTAAGGATAGAGGAAAGGGGAGGCAATTTCTCTCTTAATATATAAAAATGACTTCGAAGTCATGGACCATGGACCGAAGACGGATGAACCATTTGAAATGAATTTTTGACTACAGTTAGCACTTGGGCCGATATGGTTTTTCACTTGGCATAACATAAATTACACGATATATGACACTTCGATTGAAATGCGTATTCTAAGAGGGAAAGAAGTTTACGTTTTTCGCAATAAATAATATATATATAGTATATTCTTGCAGTACGAAAAACGCAAGAAAAGACTGAAATATGATAGACAAGCGTTTCCTAACCTTTTTCAACTTGCGGCACACTACAGGTGTAACTTGAATTCTCGCGGCACACCCATATATATATATATATATATATATATATATATATATATATATATATATATATATATAGGGGAGAGGGGGGTACATTTGAACATCTGTTTTCGAATATTCGTTTTTGCTTCCAAACACCCAGTAAATTTCCTTATAGAACTGTAACAAAAGCTAAATATAATATACATTATATTTGCCATAAAATAGAGTACTTTGTTTGATCTTGTCATTCTGTGCAAGGGCGCAGGGGGTGTCGTTCAAATGTACCCCCTTGGGGGGTAGATTTAAACAAGCATGGGGTAGATTTGAACATACGTGGGGCAGTTTTGAACAAACCATTATTTTACTACAATAATCGTTATTTTCAGGATGAATTCGTTTACGAACAACAAGGCTAATGTAACAAAGCAGCATTAACAGTTTAAGGCACAAGAATTAACCAATCGCGTATGGCAAGGAAATAATAATAATAGTAATAATTGCTGAAACATATATGCAGGCCCGTATTTGTATATTGTGCGCCTCTGTGCTCTAAATAATTTGCCTTCCCTTCGGAAACACATCTGAATTGAGTTGAATTCATAGTTTTTGGGGTCACTGAGATGAATAGTGACAGTTATATTCCAATTCAACTTCAAGGTTATACTCAACTCCCAAGTGAGGCGGACGAGAGTTTAAAAGTAATCGAAAACGACAGACAAGAATTAGAAAGTCCACACACAATATCAGCAGTTGGTACTGAACATTTGTCTTCATTGTCTGAGAACACAAACATGTTGCTGGTACTTATAACTTTCAGAAAAGCATAGGTAGAACAATGTTCAAATGTGCCCCCTAATTTTTGTTCAAAGCTGCCCCAACCGGCATGATCAAGCAGAATTTGATAATACCCAGATAGTACAAGCTATTGTGAAATACAAAGGGCAACATTGGATAAGTAAACTAATGTACTTGATTCTGCAATGAATGGCAGATAATATCAAAACACAGGCTTCTGTCAAAAATCTTACAAAACTTCACAAAAATTCCAACTTTTCACCCCACAAATGTAACAAAGTACTGCTGTTCATCAACAGTTACATTAAAATTGCAGATAACAGTTGACCGTCATGCAACGCAGTTTTGCCAAACTAAAAATTTTGAAACCACCAGATATGCTATTATTTCTAGCCTGTTATCTTAAATGTTCAAAGGTACCCCCTGTTCAAATGTACCCATATATATATATATATATATATATATATATATATATATATATATATATATATATATAATTGCTATTATTTGTAAATATAAAATACCGTGGTATTTTAATGTGATTACTGATCTCCTTACAGAGAAGAAAGCTCGATCACTGATTTCCCCCCGAGGTAAATCATTATGCTTATTTTTCATTCTAATTTTAAAATAGAAAACAATAGCAATGAAATATAGGACTCGGGTTTTTAAAAATCCACTTTCTCTTTCGAAAACTGTATCTAACATTTAACTAAAAGGGAAGATCACTAAATAACGAAAAAATATACAAATCTCCTATACTTTTAAAACACAAATGTAGGTAATTTGCATGCATGTTGGCTTTGTTCAATTTATTGAATGATATGTTAAAATTTCAAGTTACGAAATAGTCTGCAACAATAAAGAAGCAATAATGGTCATGACAATGATAAATACGTTTTTCAACATTAAAATTGTGCAGAAAAGTAACACAGTACGAAACTTAAAATTGTAGATTTACAGTAGAGGTTCATAGTAATGTGAAATACAAATATACATTTTCCTCTATGTCTTGCAATTTGGTTCCTATAGAATTAATAATTTGTTTCGATTTTCTCGCGGCACACCGGTTGGGAAACGCTGTGATAGACAGTAGGTCGAGCATACGTGGGGTCTGGGAGCGAAGTTTCCAGTTAGCCAAAGTTATTAAATGATGAAATGAGAAGGAATGGACAGAGAAATGCGTCAGCAGGCACTGGCGCAAATCCCGGGGGGGACGAGGGGGACATGTCCCCCCCAATCTTGGACCTGGGGGGGACTGTCCCCCCCAATAATCTGATTTAAAAAGTGCTTTTTCGGATAAGTGTCATGATTTGTGTCCGACTGCCCGAAAGGAATGTAACATGAAATTGATTTCTCTTGGCTTTTCCATTTTTAAAAAACAATCGTATTCTGTAGTATTTCAAACTGAACTTCGTGCTGTAGTGAGTTTAGTAGTCTCATCAATATGTGTTAATTCCACTTCCGTTATTTGGGCACAAATTGTAATAAATGCCAGAGGAGGATATGCCCCTCTCCTCATGCTGGAAAGTTGTCTCAGCTGTAGGTACGGGCACGAATTCCGGGGAAAAGGGGAGACATGTCCCCCCCAACATTGGAACTGGAGGCTCTCCCAATAGTGCTTGAAAAGTGCTTTTTGCAGATAACTGTGATGAGTTGTGTCCGACTGCCACATAAGAAAGTGAGATGAAATCTGTTTCTCTTGGCTTTTCCATTTTTAATGAAAATGAAGGCGTGCGACTGTGCGTGACGTAACCTGATATGAAATCTTATCTCCTCCTCTCCCCTAGGCCCTAGCACACGAAGAGTATATAGAATATCCAATGTCAATAGAACCCATCTTTTCAGTAAATGCGCATTTAATCTATTTGTAGTATCAGAATAGGCATCTACTCATGCTTCGTAAGCTAACTAACTCTATAGCCTATGGAACCCGGAGGTTCAATGCTGCGTTCACAAAAGCTCTCTACTGACTTCTATTCTTGGCCAACTGGATCCAGTTTCTACTTTGTATTCCTATCTCTGCGAGATCCATCTTAATATTGTCTTCTCATCTGCGCCTAAGTCTTCTTAATAGTCGTTTTCCGATTGGTCTTACCCCTAACACTTTGAAAGCGTTCCTACTTTCTTCCATCCTGGCTACATGTCCTCCCCACCTAAGCCTCCTAGACTTGATGACCTTAACAATGTTTGGTAAGCCGTATAATTTACGTAGTTCGTCGTTATGAAGTTTCCACCATTCTCCATTCCCGTTCCTCTTGGTCCGAATATTTATCTCGGGATCTTGTTCTCAAATACTTTCAGTCTATGCTCTGCACTCAGTAAGCGACCATGCTTCTAAACCATACAGAACAACAGGTATGATTATCGTTTTATACATTTTAAGCTTCAAATCCCTCGACAGAATTCGCGACGACAAGAGGTTTTGAACTGAATAATAACACGAATTCCCTGTTTTTAGTCGACATTTAATTTCTTCGTGAATATGATTTTCGTCTGTTAATATTGATCCTAGATATTTGAAAGTATCCACTTTATCAAAAGTATTATTTAATATTTTAACACATACATAATTTGCCGTATTACGGTCCCGACGCATTTCCATGTATTTAGTTTTCTCTGCATTTACTTCTAAACCCATGTCCATGCAAGCGCATCTAATAAGACCTCTGCATTTCTTTCTAGTTTTCTCCTATCATCCCCTACTAAATTTACATAATCAGCGTACGCATAACCTGGTGAACACCGTTCAGCTCTAGGCCCTGGTTGCTATCTTTGATTTTCCTTATAGCGTATTCCAGGACAAAGTTGAATAATAATGGCGTCAACGCATCTTCTTGTTTCAGGCCATTCTTAACGTGAAAGCTCGTGGCCAAAAATTTTCCTGCCCGGACTTTACTTTGGGATTCATTTAAACATGCCTTAATTGATCTAATTAGCTTTTTCGGTATTCCATATTCTGTAAGAACGTTGTACAATGTTTCTCTCCTAACCGAGTTATAAGCCTTTCTAAAATCAATAAATAGTTGATGTGCCGGACTACTGTATTTCCGCTTGTTTTCGAGTATTTGGCGAATGGTAAATATTTGGTCGATAGTTGATCGATTTCGTCTAAATCCACACTGATAATCTCCAAAAATTTCATCTGCGTATGGGGTCAATCTTGCTAATAGAATGTTTGAAAGGATTTTATAGGATGTTAACAGAAGAGAGATGCTTCGATAATTATTACAGTCAGTTTTGTCGCCTTTCTTGTGGATTGGAACAATGATTGATTCTTCCCACTCTTGTGGCAATTCTTCCTTGTTGTAGATAAGGAGAATGAGTTTGTGTATCTTGTTCCACAATTTTTTGCCTCCAGCTAAAACTAACTCAGCTGGAATTTCGTTTACACCCGAGATTTGTGTTTCTTTAATTTCTTTATAGCGATTTTTACTTCTATTCGATTGGGTTCTGGAATATATGGTTCTGCGGTGTGTATCTTCCTTTCTCCACGCACATTAGTTTTTGGTTGCGTGTTAAGCAAATCGTCAAAGAAATCTTTCTATCTATTTAAAATGCTATCTGTATCAGTGAGAACTGTTCCATCAGCTTTCTTTCATATATAAGAACGAGGTTGATAGCCTTTCTTAAATTCGTTGATCCCTTTATACATGTCCCGAATGTTTTTATTTTTACTATTATCTTCAAGTTCCTAAATTTTAGCTTTCAAAATATCGCGTTTCTTTGTTCTAAAAGTTTTGGAAGTTCCTCGTCTGATGTCTACGAAATTTTGTGTAGTTATTTCATTCGGATTTTGTAGCCAACGTAATTTTGCCTGTTTTCTCTTCTCTGCTAGTTCGAACCATGGTTTGTTCCTACGTATTTCCGCGTGTCCCATTTTTTCTTTTGAGAGAGGATGTTTCGTAAGCAAAGAAAAGAATTCAATTGCTGGAATATTTTTCTCTATAATCTTAAGGTTACATCTGTTAAGTAAAAAGTATGTTATGCGTCAGATTTCTGAAACGATTCCTGTAATGTTATTAAGATTATAATAATTTTGCTCAAAGAGTATTGTTGCGTCATACATAATTGATATTCTTTCTTCATAGTTTTGGGGAAGTCGTCATTTATATTATTATATTACTATAAAACAATTTTAACGTGGATCTTTGTGGATGCCTAATTAGAAACATACCAATTATAAATATGCATGTATTCAGATTTCAGAATGTTTTCACGGCAGTGATTTGTAATACTGATATGTACTACTACTTCATCTACATCACCTAATATACTCTGCAACAGTTGATCAGATTCATCTACCGTAATATGAGTTTCATCTCCCTTATCTAGAATAAGCCTCAAATCTGCCCACCTTCCAATGTTGAAGACAACCAATGGCGTATTTAGGATTTTCTTTCTATGCCCAACACATGGAAGGAAGTGGGCAATTGCCCACCTGAGTTTGAGAATTAAATATATTTTAATTTATGCATAAATTGAAGTTATAATGGCAAGAATTACAGATCGATAAATCCTATGTGATATGATACAAAAATTTAGAAGTGAATCTAACCCTTTATTCTATTCATACAAGAAAAAGGAATCATCCTCTTGGCCGTCCTAATTTCCCGGGCTAATTATTCCCCCGTTTTGATTTTCTTTAATTCAAACATTTCCTTCTTTTAAAAATAACTAAACGATATAATTGTTTCTTTGTTATAATAACTAAAGTCCTGTCATGTTGATATCCGCGCATGTTGGTGTGGAAATCCGCGCACTAGTTTCGCTTATCAGCTACTCTTAGTTTTGGTGTTACTGATGACGGCCAACTTGAATCACAACTGACAACGGTCGATAAAGTATGATAGGAGAAATGAAAGTAGTAACGTCAAGAAAAAGAAACAGAAAAATAGAAAGGATGACAGAAAGAACAATTAAGGACGCAGTTCTTACATGGAATGAAATTTGACAAATACAGTATTATTTCTGAACAAAAAGCATAAGAAAATGGAAAGTCAATGACATTCTTAGAAATGGTAAGAAGGATTATTGTTGTACTTGGAATGCGTAAAACTAACAAATTATTTCGAGGGGAGAATGAGCCCGATAGTCTCCTAAATACGTCACTGAAGACAATTCTGCTCCCCTGATCCTTCACAGCATTGTTTTTCAACTTCATAAATATTTTGAACATCGCTTATATATATATATCTATATATATATATATATATATATATATATATATATATATATATATATATATATATATATATATATATATATATATATATATATATATATGGGAACGTCTTACCCGTCCCCCCCAGTGTTGAAGACAGATTTGCGCCTTTGTCAGCAGGTACAAGCAAGACCCAACGACTGATTATTGACTATAGCGCTATTAAAACATGAACGTCATTTCCGAAAATCAGTGGTGTGCCATTGCTGTAAGTTTGAAAATAAACTCTGAAATTCATGGCCGAAAATCTGAAGGAACCTGATTACCGATAGGCGATTTTTTTAATGTCAACCTGTACTAATATATATATATATATATATATATATATATATATATATATATATATATATATATATAACTCTGGTATATTAATATACTATAGAGTATTTCCCTTTCCCCTGAAGAACCTGAAATGATGGTGCTGAATTGTCCCTTGTGGATTTCCTAATGTGGAATAATTTTAGTTCAATTACTAAATATTTCAGGAAGTTGAATTGTTGAATTATTATAGTCTCCTTTTAAGAGATGTTCTTTCTGCTACAGATAGGGTCAATTGTGTGCAAACAAAATCGAAATTGTAATAGTAATACAGATGAAAAATGCAGAAAATGTGGAGGCACATCGAAAACAATTGAACATACGTATCTTACGTTCATGAAGCATAATGGCTCCCACGGATTATTCTACATGACAGGACACAACAATGTTGCAACAACTATTCACAAAACATCGAATTTCTGGCACACAACATCGAACAAATCATAATACTAAACCATACTTATTACAAAAACCAGAAAAACCCAGTAACTGAAAAAGAAAGTACCAATTATATGGTGTGAGTGTGTAGCCCCCCTCACTCCCATTCCATTTTAAAATTCCCCAGTTACTGTTGGCTGAATTGGAATGAGGCTTCATGTACTGTTCGTCGACGCAAACTGTGTTTTGGTTTTATCTTTGTAAAAGTTGGCAACCCTGTGAGTGATGACTCGTGCTTCCTGTCCACCGAACAAAGGAGGTGCAAAGTGGTTATGACAATCTAAAAAAATAGTCCCTTGAATTCAAATGCCATCGTAAAATACCTTTACTGTTTTTAACACTTTAATTATTTTGTTTTAATGGTGAACTTATTTAACGCCCTTTGATATTTGTATTTCTGATGAAGGATATTTATTATGAATATTTATAAAATCTTTTCTGGCATGCTCAGCGTAAACATACTGACGCTGAGGCAAAAAGCCGCGAAAGGTACTCTAAGTGGTTATGGCGGTTAATTGGTTCTACTACAGTGACGCCCGAGAAGAATATCAAAGTTTTTCCTCGCAATCCTTCAAGATTTAATAAGTTTGATAATGAAGAGAATAAGCTAAATCTGCGCAGGTATATAAGTATAAAATTAATGCAATATCTATGTTCGTATACCAAGACAATGTTTGATATGTGAAATCATGTAAGCAACGAGGCATGATAAAGGAACCTACACAAGTAAAAGGGTGAATTCCACTTGGAATTGAAAAGTAATAACTTCCACGGAAGCTAAATAATAACTGTCCAACGAGCAACAAGAAGCTTGGAGAAATCTTCTTCGTAAGAATGACTACATGATCCCCCCCCCAAAATCCATCAATTTATAGTGTGGTTAAGTGTGATACCGAAATGGCGTGTGTTTAACACTAGTGCATTGCGTAATATAAAATTTAGCCGGCATTCGTAGTGCGTCATCTTCCTTAAAGAAAGAAAGAATAAAATAAAAATATATAATAATTTCTTCGCATAAATTACACATTTATAAAGTTTTGGGCTTATGGTGTGTTGGTACATGTTAAATAAATCACTAACAAAATGTTGTAACGTTGTTAACGTAAGTATTATAAACCTGTGTTAAGCGAATAAAATTTACACACTATTTCTTTATGTGCAATTACCTTTACAGTTTTTCTGCACAATCACTACAGAGTTGCTGGATGTTATGTCTAATGACTTGCACTTATTCCGCTGATACCAGCAGGCGTGACAAGGATGGTGGGCACTCGCAGTCGCAACCTCAATGAAATGGTATTCTGGTTCGAGATCCAACTTGGGAGGTTTGCGCTCTCTCTATTGTAGTATTATCATATGTATTGCGAATGTCTTCTTCATGCCAATTACTAAAATCCACCACAGGTAAGCCGTATTGAACAGGAGTTGTTTCCAGCGGAGTTATAAGATTTGGTTATCCCGAATGGAATCAGGTAAGGATCAGACTCTACCAGTCACAAAAGTGGTTAGCTCGAACAAGAATTAGACCCTGCAGGCCATAAGAACGGCTGCCCCGAACTGGAACCAAACCCAACACGATCCAATCGTGTTACAAAAATGGCTTATCCCGAACAGGGACCAACGGGAATCGAACCCATCGTGTTACAAAAATGGCGCCCGAACAGGGACCGAACCCAACACAATCCAATTGTGTTATAAAAATGGCGCTCCGAAACAGGAACAGAACTCCTTCACCGTACATGCAAAAGTAGTGATTTATGTGTAGAAACGTAAAGGTATAAAGTATCTGACTCGTACTTAGAAATTTTACATAAATGTGAACAATGGATGCAAGTAACGTTAAGTCACTTTTAGAGGCAATTAAAACTGAAATGCAAAATTTACGTGAATCTTTAGAAAACAAATTTGAAAGGGTTATTGAACAAACTAATATGGTACGCGAATCATTAGAAAATAAAGTTGAAAAAGTTAATGAGTCCTTAGAAAGCAAAATTGGAAAATGTAATCAATCCTTGGGAGGAAAAATAGGAAAAACCGGTAAACAAGGTAACGTATGGGAATCTTTAGAAAGTACAATTAATAATTTTGGGAAATCTTTGGAAAGTAAATTTGTGGAAGTCAATGAAATAACTGTAAAGCACGTCAACGATAAACTCCAGGCACAAATAGAAGTTGCAAAGAAAGAAATTTGGGGTAAAAGTGAAGAAAAGGGGGTCCAAAGCAATGGAAAAACCAGCAAAGAAATATGCCAAGTCATGGAGATGAGGTCCCCCCCCCCTTATGTGTAATGGGTAATGTAACATGTTTTTAATGCTCGGAGTAAGCTATTTTGGTAAATCCCATTCTTTATTATTTTAAGTTTTTAACCTTGTATTCTTTAATTCGGCCTCATCTCGGGGTGGTAGAACAAATAATTTATTGTGGGTAGGTTTCTTCGAAATTTAGCCAGGCAGATCCCGTCGAGTGATCAGAGAGAGTCATAACTGAATTATTACGTTGTAAAAATTTAGCTGTGAATCTTTAAGGCGCCGATAAATTTTATTAAATCTCGACAAAACGTATATTACTCAATATTATGCGAAAATAAAGTTTTTAATATGTAAGATGTTTTGAAAAATTATTTACTAATGAGAGAACTTATTTCGTATATTCATGTCACTATATTATTGCATTATATTTGAAAATTAACTTGTAAGTTGATATAGTGTTGTTTAAATGTTGTATTTTAAAGGTTTGAAGAATGGAAATATTACATTATTAGGAGTTATTTTGAGAATTAGTTATAAGGAAGCATATGTTGCTGAAAAGGTTATTTTTGCATTTTATGTGTCATTTTTCTCATAATATTGAAAAATTTCATGTTTAGTACGATAAGAATATTTAGTGTAAGATGTAATAATACGAGTCAGATACTTATACAAAAAAAAAAAAAGATTGAAATCTTATAATTTAAGTAATGGTATAAAAGGTATATTGGTTTGATGTTAATAAATAGAATATAAATAGTATATAATATAAAATGAAAATATAATAGATAATCAATATTACTCAACTTATATTGAAATATTGTCTTATAAAAACAAATGTAATCTTATATTTACGCATACACACACAGAAAAAAAAGCCCATTTAAAGAGAATAGCCCATAAAATAAAGAAGCCCATCTACGTTTGTGTAAAGTGTTAGTGAACCGTAATGAATCAAACATTAATAATGGAAGAAAGAAGAGGAATAATAACCGGAAAAATAACTCTAAGAAGAGGAAACCCAAGATCCCAGGGTTCTGATAATCTTCAAAGAAGATCATCGTCCATGTCGCACGCCATTTGTGAGTGTGTAGCCCCCCTCACTCCCATTCCATTTTAAAATTCCCCAGTTACTGTTGGCTGAATTGGAATGAGGCTTCATGTACTGTTCGTCGACGCAAACTGTGTTTCGGTTTTATCTTTGTAAAAGTTGGCAACCCTGTGAGTGATGACTCGTGCTTCCTGTCCACCGAACAAAGGAGGTGCAAAGTGGTTATGACAATCTAAAAAATAGTCCCTTGAATTCAAATGCCATCGTAAAATACCTTTACTGTTTTTAACACTTTAATTATTTTGTTTTAATGGTGAACTTATTTAACGCCCTTTGATATTTGTATTTCTGATGAAGGATATTTATTATGAATATTTATAAAATCTTTTCTGGCATGCTCAGCGTAAACATACTGACGCTGAGGCAAAAAGCCGCGAAAGGTACTCTAAGTGGTTATGGCGGTTAATTGGTTCTACTACAGTGACGCCCGAGAAGAATATCAAAGTTTTTCCTCGCAATCCTTCAAGATTTAATAAGTTTGATAATGAAGAGAATAAGCTAAATCTGCGCAGGTATATAAGTATAAAATTAATGCAATATCTATGTTCGTATACCAAGACAATGTTTGATATGTGAAATCATGTAAGCAACGAGGCATGATAAAGGAACCTACACAAGTAAAAGGGTGAATTCCACTTGGAATTGAAAAGTAATAACTTCCACGGAAGCTAAATAATAACTGTCCAACGAGCAACAAGAAGCTTGGAGAAATCTTCTTCGTAAGAATGACTACATGATCCCCCCCCCAAAAATCCATCAATTTATAGTGTGGTTAAGTGTGATACCGAAATGGCGTGTGTTTAACACTAGTGCATTGCGTAATATAAAATTTAGCCGGCATTCGTAGTGCGTCATCTTCCTTAAAGAAAGAAAGAATAAAATAAAAATATATAATAATTTCTTCGCATAAATTACACATTTATAAAGTTTTGGGCTTATGGTGTGTTGGTACATGTTAAATAAATCACTAACAAAATGTTGTAACGTTGTTAACGTAAGTATTATAAACCTGTGTTAAGCGAATAAAATTTACACACTATTTCTTTATGTGCAATTACCTTTACAGTTTTTCTGCACAATCACTACAGAGTTGCTGGATGTTATGTCTAATGACTTGCACTTATTCCGCTGATACCAGCAGGCGTGACAAGGATGGTGGGCACTCGCAGTCGCAACCTCAATGAAATGGTATTCTGGTTCGAGATCCAACTTGGGAGGTTTGCGCTCTCTCTATTGTAGTATTATCATATGTATTGCGAATGTCTTCTTCATGCCAATTACTAAAATCCACCACAGGTAAGCCGTATTGAACAGGAGTTGTTTCCAGCGGAGTTATAAGATTTGGTTATCCCGAATGGAATCAGGTAAGGATCAGACTCTACCAGTCACAAAAGTGGTTAGCTCGAACAAGAATTAGACCCTGCAGGCCATAAGAACGGCTGCCCCGAACTGGAACCGAACCCAACACGATCCAATCGTGTTACAAAAATGGCTTTTCCCGAACAGGGACCAACGGGAATCGAACCCATCGTGTTACAATGGGGGACACAGAATATCCATTTTTGAGAAAATCCTCCGAGAAAACTCACCAAGAAGAATAAGTTACTCCTCGTATATTTTTTTCACGACAAATGAGTTATGCCATATTGTCATATTATTAACGAAACACTTAGGTTCACGTCTCATATAGCCCCGCTGTTGAACGAGACGCTAAACAACACACACAACTACATGATTATTAGCTAATACTGGTTGGGAATTGGTGTAATGCGAATTCGAACGGAAATCGTTCTTTAAAAAAAAAAAGAAAAAAAGAAAGAGAAAAAAAGAAAAAAACAGCAAATGGTGTTTTGTAATTATCGCTTCCAAGATAATGTATGAAAACACTTCAAAAATTTGGATATGTCTAAATACAAGATTGTTATGTTTACTTTTAGAGATTATTACTTCTAATCTTAGGTGTGACTACCAAATGAAGGTAAACAGTGAGATAATTGTGTAAACAATATATTGAGTTACGTGATAGTATCCATCTTTAGCAGGGGTTCACTGGGTCCGGACCTCCACTTGAAATTTCCTAACTCAACATACATTTCCATACTTTCTCAATAAAACTATAGTTGCTTAACAGGGAAATGATTGATGCCACATGAAAATTTGATCGTACACTTCATCTGTTAATCTTCCTGTTTCTCTTATATATATATATATATATATATATATATATATATATATATATATATATATAAATAGTTCTATTCATTTTTAAAAAAATATAGGTGGAAGTATTTTACAATTACTTATTGTCTCTTCGGGTACAGAATAATACACGTTCAGTACTGCATAGACGTAGTGGCTCTTAGTATTGGACCTCCCCCCTCTAAACCTTGGACCCTTCCTAACAAAAGAACCTGGGTGCGCGAATGTTCGTAAGGAAGACTAAAAATAAAAGAAAATAGAAATCAATTCCTGTGGCTCAAAATGATACTGCGCCAAAGGACAACTGGTTCACTATCACTGCACTTTCATTCAAATGTGTATCTTTAAGGGGGGGGGGTTCAAATATTTTTCCAAAACCTATTCTCCCCGTGCGAAGAACGGGTATTTCAGCAAGTATGCCTACAATAATAATAATAATAATAATAATAATAATAATAATAATAATAATACAGTAATAATAATAATAATAATAATAATAATATCAGTGCTAATTCTGGCACGGTACTGAAATATAAACAATTTGAAATTACATAGTGCTGACGCTGATATAGGCCTATACGAATAACGGATTGAAATTAGTGTAAATTTCTATTTTGTCCTTTAAGAAAAAACATTAAATTAAATTTAAAAAGTTACAACTCAGATATTATGGTACTACATCTGTAAGTCCATTGTCTGTGCTTAGACTAAATTTCTAAAATAATTCTACTTGAAATACGCATATGCTGATATAAAATTATTTAGTACAAACAGTGGCGGATCTAGCCCGGGGCCAGGGGGCCTGGACCCCACACTTTTTGATTGACAAAAATAATTTGAGCTATTATATTTATATTTTTGAAAGTTTATAGTAAACTCATGGTATATCTATCTTAGACTGGGTTCTGGCTGCTCTCCCCCCAGTTCTTATCTTCTAGATGCGCCACTGAGTACAAACTAAAGCAAATAAATTAAAAGTAAGTATTAACTGATACGTTCAAACAAAGCAGAATAAAAGTTCAGAATGTATTGATCAAAGTACTTTTGATTTCGCTACATTTCCATCATGATTAGCGCCGCCTGTTGCATTCGCTATCTTCAGGAATACAGTAGCTTGTTTCTCTCACACGACAGATAATAACAGACTTGCACGACAGATAATAACATATTGTCTGTGATGCATTGGATAACAAAAAGCATGCGAGTTTGAAGAACTAATAACACAAGATGCGTAGCGTCCACAGAAGTACTCGCCTATTTTCAACTAGTAATGGGCGTGGGGTCCCATGGTGTAATGGTTAGCACTCTGGACTCTGAATCCAGCGATCCGAGTTCAAATCTCGCTGGGACCTTGAGTCAATTTTTTTCTTGTATTATTTTAATCCTATATGAGGTGTTCAATGTTATTCATTAATTCAAAATGAATTTATGCTTATTAATGATCTATATGAAAGCAGCAATAAATGTTGGAATGGTTTCATTTCATTTAGCTTTTACTCTTATCGATAGGATTTAGGTAGAGCAGCGTTTTTCAAATTTTTTTAAGTGGGGGATCACTTTCGTCCCAGTGGCGTAGAGAGAACTTCATCTGGAGGATGTTGAAGCTCTCAAGTTCATATCATTTCAGGTGTTTGTATACGCTAAATGTTCATTTTTGAATAAGAACTCACTCATGAGAATAGGAGCTTAAAACCAGGAAATCCCCTTATGTACGCCACTGCTATAGGACATCATAATCTTCTCTTTAGTGGCAAATTTATCACCTTTTTAATGTTTTGTAGAGTAGTACACAGCATTAATTAAAATACTTTAATAATAATATTAATGAAAGATATATATGCTATATATTATGCTCAAATGATTATGCTACCAGGCTTAGGAAAACGCTGGTCATGAGATGGATCATAAATAGTGGAGTGAAAAAAGTGGGAGGAAATGAGAGAACACCGAGAAAATCGACTCATACCTATTTCTTCACTACAAAAATTACTAGGAGGGGTTGTAGTTGAACCAGGGACCGTAAACATCAGAGTTAAGTACCCCCACTACTGAACGAACACGGTTTATTTCTCTTTTTAGAGGACAAATATTTAATTTGAGAGAATCTCGAGGACCAGTTATGGACCGCGGACTACAATTTGAGAGACACTGATGTAGACTATTGTATGGCTTGTATATTGATGTATGTTTTCTTTTATTAGATAATTATCTCCGAAATCCATTTTAAATAACACCATAGAAGATCAACAGCATATAAAAATTAGGATATACAGCATGTTGTTGGGGAGAGAGAAGAATGAAAAACAAGCGTTTGTTGCGTAATAAAACACCTCCTATCTAGGAAAATCAATTAATACGATAATATATAATGACAAATAAGCTAATTTTTGAAAATTATACTTTATTTTTGAAAAAGAAGTACTTTTAGAATTAATTTAACGGCTAATAAAATCCAAAAATGCCAACAGAGTTTCATAAAATAAGCTAAATTTAAGGCTGTAGGCACTTCGTAGATTTGTATGGCTAAATGCCTCTCCAAATAGGCTAGATTTAGCCAAAAATAGGCTAAATTGACATCGCTGGTTAAGTGGTCAGCGTCACGTGATTTTTGAGAACAACTGAAAAGCGAACGCGCTTTGGCTTTTTACTTCAATTTAAATAAAAGCGGCTCGCAAGTGAAGGTTGGGTTGCCCTCACTACAGCTTGCGCTAAGCAAAAATAAGCTTTTGTGTAAAAGCAAAAGCGAAATAAAATCAAATAAAAGCAACAGGCAACCTTGAGACAAAGTAAGCATGCTGTCTGGGATGTTTTCTCTTTTCATAGTATTTTTGTAGTTGTTATAGCTTATACGCCTACCTCATTCGATATTCATGTCAACAGAGTAATTGGTGAGGCCTTTAGGAATCTTGGCTTTGTAATGAGATTAGGAGGTGATTTTTCTAATACTAATGCTCTCAAAACATTATACACTGCCTATGCACGGTCTAAGGTGGAATATGCAGCGATAATATGGGGTTCTAATAGTAAGAAATATATAAATAAAATCGAAAACATTCAAAATAAATTTGTGCGCTTTTTGGCATATAAAGAAACAGGTATATATCCAAAATTTGAGAACTACGAAGGTCTTCGAAACAAATATTCATTACAATCTCTTGAAAGCAGAAGAAGTCATTTCATATTATCTTTCTTACATAAAATAATTCATGGTGCAATAGATTCAGAATATTTGTTATCAGAAATCAAAATTCGCGTCCCACATAGAGCAACGAGACCCCATAATGACATATTCCATCTTTCAGCGCAAAGGACTAATGCATTAGATGTATCGCCTGTCAGAAAAATGTGTATGTTGTATAATAAGATGTCACAAGAACACCCAGCAGTGGTGTATTTACAATTTTGTTTCGGGAGGGGCTTTGCTAACTTTATGGGGGGGCTTTGCCTGGAAATGTGAAAATTCTGCAAGGTATTTCATTTACTTTACTAAACTAAGTAAGATTTCGGGGGAGCTTAAGCCCGGAAGCCACCCCCCTAAATACGCCGCTGACACCCAGATATAGATATTTTTAGTTACAAACAAAATTTTCATTTTACATAAATTTGTTGTATCCTGTATATCGTCCTATCTGTATTTTAACGTATATTTTGCTTTCATATTATTATTTTATTATATGTGTATTTTAGAGTGTATTACGATAGAATTGAGGTCATATTAGTATGTTATTGTATGTGTATTTTAAAGTGTATTAAATACACTTTACAATAAGGGAAAACTGTAATTAGACATTTGCCTGTTGTTTTTCCGAAACAAATAAATAAATAGCTGAATGCGAATGAATAAGAACGCAAATTTTTTTGAGCCACTATGCGTCTGAAATCTTTCAGTTTAACGTCCCACGGTTATGTCCTTAAGGCTAAGGGAGACGATGATTAAGGCAAGTGAATGATAATGGAAGAATTGGTGGTGTGGGAGGAAACGGAGAAAACCCACGGACACGATGTTGTCCACCACAAACTTACTTGGCCGGGTAACGAACCAGGACCTCACGCAACCAGAGGTAAGCACTCTACCACTGAACCACCGTGCCTCTCGTGTAAAATGTTAAGTAGACCCTGAAGTAAGAACAACGCTTTTAGTAAAGAGCTATGAATGGGAGTTGGGAGGTGAGGAATATTGGGAAAGAAAACTACTGGCAAAGTTTAAAAGTAGAACTCTTCCTCCAGAAAATGAATATAATAGAATCTACATGTGTAACATTTTGCCAAGACAGAAGTGAAACCAAAATGGCTACTGTCAAGCTATCGTATATTAAAAAGTCACGCCCAAACTAGAAGAAAGCACGTTGTCCTGCACCTCGCCCTTCCTTCAGGCTGTTAAGAAGGTCACCGCACAATTGAAACTCTCAAGGCAAGGGTCACAGCTGATTATTTCAAAATTGCACAGCACACAGCACCGGCAGAAACAAGAAACTAAATAACATTTTATATGAAGAGCTTAAATGCAAAGCAAGTTATATCGCCAGAAATGTTTTCTCAGAAACGAACAAAATATATCTTTCAGGGACTAACGCAGGTTTGGATCTCCCTCTCCTCCGCCCGAAACCGCACCTTTCCTGTAAATTTCGTCTAATTTTGGAAGTGATTTTAGAAATTTTAATATAAATTTTCTAAATTTTCCTCGTGCTGAATTCCCCCTCCTCGATTTAATACCTTGTATAGTAACAAGAATGGATAGAAAATATTGACCTTCAGCAGTGGCGATATTTACGATTTTGTTTCGTGAAGCTGTGCATTGCTAACTTTATTCCTGAAAATGTAAAAATTCTGCAAGATATTTAATTTACATTAAAATACTAAATAAAATTTCGGCGGGAGCTTAAGCCCCGGAAGCACCCTTAAATACGCCACTGACTTCCGTATTAATTCTGCATAGACTTATTTAACTTTTCCCAACCCCCACCAAGTGAACTTTGTGGTGGACAAACACCATGTGCGTGGGTTTCCTCCCACTTTCTTCATTCCACCATTTTATTCATTATTCATCATCACTGTCTCCTTTAGCCTAACCGGCATAACCGTGGGACGTAAAACTCAAAGATTCCATTTCATTTTTTTTATTTAACAATTAAAATAGATGTAATTTGATTTACACTCAACAGGGATTTATTTGTTTTGTATGGTGATGAGATTCTAATGCTAATTTTCAAGAAGCTTTATGAAATAATTATTGAAAATATGACTTTTCAATGCAATTCATTCACATTCACATTTTAATAATATGTTCTTGTTTAGAAATAATTGAAAATGTAATATTTAATAGTACAAGCTGAAACTAATAGACCCTAGTTACAAGAATTGAGTGACCTAATACTCAATTTGCAATTTTATAATTTCAACTGAATAATGAACTTTACAGATCCTAATCTTATTTTTACATGAAGTTTCTACAAGGTATTCAAGATAAACACAGAATTGGTATTTGTTGCTACAGAAGCACTGTTGAATTAATTCCATTAGCTCCTCAGTAGCTGAAACAAAGGAACTAGAGTCACTGTAGTTTAATGGTTATAAGAAAGTTGTGTTTCGATTTTCCTGCACAGTTTTGCTTTTAAAAGTCGAATCCTTGTTGCTGTTTAAATGGTATTTATTATTGTGCTACCAAAATGTCTTGAGTCGTGGCAAAAATGCGAACTAAAGCTCACACCCTCACACACCCACGCGTTGAGCCAATAAGGGTTCAGCTGTTGCTAAGCGAGAGAAAGCAAGTGGAATTCCTTGAGCCGATAGCAGCGCTTGCAACGGAAAACTAGGGATCAAGTCAATGTGGTATATCTATAGTTTGTAGTCCTGTAAATACTTGAACTTCCAGTCTTGAGCTGACCAAATGAACATTGACATGTTTTCGGGTTATACAATGGAATTTTTAGGAAGGAGAAACGTTCCTTGAAAACAAATGTGTTATGGTACAATGTCCAAATAACGTGGCACATGCGAAGAATTGAGGACACGTTTAGGAACGAGCATTGCTTTAGCCTCCATGGGTTCAGGAGCATTCAGAAGCCAAATAACGGGAATCAAACTCGATTGGTGGACATCATTAGTCCATTATAAAATTATACAAAGATCATTGGATACGTTCAGGTCACTGGATCTATTTTGGGTCACTGAATCAGACCAAATCTGAGAAGCAAGATCTAGACCCGGGTGACCTGGACAAAAAAAAGTCATGACCCAAGTGGCCCAAATGACCACTTCCACTAGTGCTCTAAATGCGGTACGGTTCCCAAACATACATATTTATGTAGAACTTCTACCAATTTTGTCTACAAGTTTTAGAACACTTCAGTTAGGTCCTGCAGAACGTTTGTGCCATATAAGAAAGACTGGCGTGTGTAGTGTGGAATCGGATTACGTCAGGCGTGCACCCAGACTTTTTTGTTGTGGGGCCCAATACTGTAGAAGCCACTACGTTTATATAGTATTAAACGGATATTATTTTGCACCCGAAAAGACGATAAGTAATTGTAAAATACTTCCACCTATATTTTCAGAAGAAAAATTATAGAACTAGATTGTTTCTATAAGAGAAAGAGTACAGATGAAGTGTAAGATCAAATTTGCAAGCTAGATCAATCATTTCCTTGTTAAACAAGTATAATTTTAAGTATTGAAATAAACAAGTATTGAAAAAGTGTACAAATGTATGTTGAGATAGGAAGCTTCTCTTTAGGAAGGGCGTCCGGACTTAGTTGGACCCTTCGTAGATGCGTCCGTGGTTTACGTCAACTCTCGTGTTCCAAGTCTGGGGTAAAATTCCTGATGAGAGCTGCTAATAGACATTTTCGATATGTTGTATGTCTCTAACATTTTGAAAACAATAATAATATTTATTATTAGTATTATTACTATTTATAAATAACAACTTTATTAAAAAGATGTTCTTCTCTTATATAGTCTCCAAGAAATGATTCCTTAAGAAATGAAAAAGATTTCTATGAAACTAAGCGGGTAAAAGATACGAAGCAGATTCACTCTGATTTTGTTTCCGGAAGTGTACAGATACACAATATGCCAGCCGCTTTATGTAACGAAAAAAAAAATATCATGAGTTGAACGAAAGAAAAAACTATAAGTGCAATTAGAGCGTGTCGAGGTACCGCCAAACACCGTCCGTATCCTATACGTAAGAGAGAAGAAGATGGAAATATTAAAAGTGTTGATTAAAAGAGTTACCGTCGAAGAAAACAATGCATTCGCAGAGAGCATCTTTCCGTGCTTCTAACAGTATTCTCACTAACATCTTATCTGATCTTCAACAATCACAAAAGGAATAATATATATATACATTGCTGTACAAGATTTCTCTGTTATTTGCTTCTTTGCCTTGTTTTATTTTTAATCTTTATGTGAACTAGGAAATCTACTCAACATCCTTACTATAAAATGGAAAGGTCTCAGTCTGTGAGTAACGCGAATTCTTAATAGGTAACAGAAGCGCTAATGAATGTCGCAATCTTTATTGCAAAGGAGCACGGTGGTAGAACGCTTACCCCTGGTGCGTGGGGATCCCTGGTTCAATCTCCGAGCCAAGTAAGTTTGTGGTGGACAACATTGTGATCGTGGGTTTTCTCGGGGTACTCGAGTTTCCTCCCACTTTCTCAATCCACCAATTGTTCCATTATCATTCACTTTCCTTAATCACCCTTAGTCTCCCTTAATCTAACGGGCATAACTGTGGGGCGTTAAACTGAAAGATTTCATTTCATTTCGTTCTCCAATCTGAGAGGATTAATCGAAAATCTGAGAGAAAATAGAGCATATTCTATTAAAATCAAACTTTTTCTTTTCTTTCCTTTCCTTTTTCTTTCTTTTCTTTTTATAAAAAACACCGTGCGGCATATTTGTTAAATTGGGAATAGTTAACCTTTATCCCCTTGGGAGTTCCCTTGTAATTATATGGTTAGCGTATTCCTCTTTGGAGCGGGAAATTCGGGTACGATTCTCTGCGGGAGCTCATTGGGTTCGAATCTCACGTTAAGGTGTACTTCTATGTCTCATATAGCCTCAGTGCAGAAAGGAACACGACAGCAAACTGTAATCAGCCAATCAACCTTTCCTCATGGGCACATTTCATCCCCGAGCGCTATGAGGATTACAGAAAGCCGAATACCGTTAAGAAACTACGCAGATACACTATGGTTTGTCAATATCAAATAATTTTTACTTAGTTTATCCTGAAAAATTATTTTGTACCTACAGCGTGTCTACTACATGTGGGACACGTTCATTTGCACGATCGGCAAGTTTCATGGGGCTGTAAAATCTGTCATAACTGTATTATTTAAAGTAAATATTTCTTGCTTGAAACAGACTTCATGATGATGGTTGTTACATTTAATATGCTGTCCTTCTATTTGAATACTACATTCATAAATCATGTTTTGGTCGCATTAGTTTAAGGTCACATGGACAGTGCTAAAGCAAATGGCTAAACAAATCCCAGCATGAATTGCTTGATTGTTGTCAAATACAAGAACTCAATTCTCGAACAAAAGCGAATACCTGTTCCATTTAGTTACTTATCACAGTTTTTATATCTAAACCAGTCTTGTTCTTGTCACAAACAAGTCTCTTATCATTGAAGGTAAAATAATAATAATAATAATAATAATAATAATAATAATAATAATAATAATAATAATAATAATAATAATAATAATAATAATAATAAAACAGATGTGGAAGGAGAATCAAGAAATAAATCTAAAAGAGCTAGTTGCACTGGAATTGCAAACTGATATATTGAGATTGAAGCTCGATATTGAATTCTATGATAAGGATTCGCGTATTTGCTCTGCAGGTGTGTTTGCTTTATATTTCACTGACATAATAGATTATTTTTTTAAAAAAAAACAGACAGAACGATATTGTATTTGTAGCTTGTGTTAATGCATTTCTGTGAGCGTGTGCACTTTCCCTCCCCTTCGCTGTTCATGATGGGGTAACATACTTAAAAACGTTACCTTTAAGATTTGTTCCTTCTGGAGAAAGGGGGCCGCAAATTGAATAGGGCGGCTTTGTGTACCTATATACATAGACCTACGCTCAAATTTGCAATATGGGGTTCATTTGACACTGTTTTACGCCGAGGAATGTCATTTTGAACTACAGACGGGGGCTATTTCCCCCATAAGTTTAGATTTATATACATTTTAGTCACAGAGATAATAATATAGCAATAGATAAACGCGAAGGTCTACTTACAATAGGGATCTAGCTTCCCCAAGCAAAATCTGAAATGACGTTGCTGTGGTACCCCCTTATTCATGTGTTCCATCTCCAAATGACACGCCTATTTCGGAAGGAAGAAAGGCATATACTGAGTTTCACTAAAATCGGATAAATTTTTCGAGAATTATTGTCAAACAGACAATCACATACATGGATGCCAATCGAGTCGAATGGTCATTTATAGAACATCAAAAGTTACATTTTAACCCTTTCAAGCGTATTTGAAGATAATAAAAAAAAAGAAGTTTGTCCAATGTCATTGCATTGGCTGATAGTTTCTTCTGTGAGAATAGTGTGTACGTGCATCGTAATACGAGTCCCATGGAAAACCTCTGGTGTAGCTGTTTATAAGCTACTCACCATACAGTTGAATGATCGCCGATGGCAACTACCGCGCCATCTATGCTCAACTTGTTAAAAGGTGCTTGTGCATTGCACTCACGGAGGGAACGGTCGAACGAAATCTCTTTCCACAAGAAAAGAACAAGAAAGGAAGATTCCGACAAACAGACGCAATGGGATGAGATGCGATGTTTAATGTGGGATGAGTAAAGATGAATACACACAGAGGTAACTTGCCTTAGCAACTCCTGTAATGGGATGGGCGAGTTTCAAGGTCATTGTCCGAGTACACCCACCTGCCCATCATGTTACTGTCGGCTCGCCCATATAAGATATCTACAAGTCCCTCTATACCCACCCAACGATGCACAATGTCATCTCCTTAATATCCCTTGGTAATCGCATTGTGGGTACCTAACAATTTTACTTTGTTTCGGTCTAACAGCTTCGTTTTATTGCAAATGATTATTCCATTTCTCTCTCTCTCTCTCTCAGAGATGAATTTCCTTTTAGTTATAAGAAACCAGGAGCGGTGACTTAGGAGGTAGGACAATCACATCTGATACAACCTCTTCCTGAATTTGATCAAGGGCTAGTAGTGAGTGGTCACTTCTAATACGAAGGGTTCCTGGTTTCAGGGATGTCCACAGGCGAATTCTAGAACGCACATTGCACTCACAAAATGTTTTAGTGCGGGAGATTGATTTTTCATTAAAACTGAGACAATCAACCTTCAATTATACCATAATGATACATTTAATAACAAATAGAAGTTCCGAACTTGAATAACATTTAGTGTACAAAGTAAGTTAATTATCGTGGTATTTTTACAATCAATTCCGGCTTCTTCTACTACATCTTCTTTTGAGCAAGGGGTGAGAATGGTGCATTGGGAAAGGGAGGATTTCGCCTAAGAATTTAAGGGATATGGGCATCATTACCTGCTTCTTGAACTAGATACGTAAGCTTGTGAACAATATGTTGTCCTTGTAGTTCCTCTAAGCTCCCAAGATATTCCCTGACTATTTTCATTGTACAAGTTTTTTTATGTCATCGCACTACGATTTAGTGCTAGACCTCTTATTCCTGGTGCGAGGGATTCCTGTAAATGAAAGTAAATTTTTCAGTTTTACATACGTCCCATGATTATGCCGTCCAGGCTTAAGGAGATGGTGATGATGAGAATGAATGAAAAATAGTGGAATGGAGAAAGTGGAAAGAAACGATAGAACCCCGAGAAAACCTACGCACACACGGTGTTTGTCACCAAAAAAAAAATCCCACTTGGCGCGAGCTTGGATCAAACCAGGGACCTACGCAACAGAGTTGAATGCTCTACCACTGCTTCACAAGAAGTTCCTAGTTTCTAACAGGTCATGTCAGTTTGTGGTGGGCAACAGCATGCCCGAGGGATTTATTGAATCCCTTCTTGTTCTTCCAATAGTCATATTCTACCAATTATTGCCTAATGAATTCCTTTCCTTAATCATCTACCTCTTATAGCCTACAACAGTTTCAACACTTTTCTTTCGACTATGTACGTCTTTTCTGTCTTCTAGCGGACAACACACTAAGCGAAAGGTACCGGTAATTTGGGATTGGATTGGATTATATTTCAGTTTAGTGCCCCTTTTAGCAGCGAGACTATGTAAGACATGGATCTACAGCTTAACGTGGAATCCGAACCACAGAAGATCCCGGCAGGAATCGTACCGGTTCTAGAACACCAAAGGCGCGTACTCTAATCGCTTACAAGCAATGTACAGAACAAGGCACGGTCAGATCCGACTCAAACTTCGCCCAGAGAACACACAATAGAAAAGAAGAAAAAGTGCCAAATTGGAGCTGCCCCCATCCAGAAACACCGGATGCTCCGCAACACAACGCACCACGCGACAATATGATATAAGGTAAACATCGCAAGATACCAGTTTATGTTGCAAACGGAAAGGATGGGCAGCACCAGGATATTAAGATATTTGATATGCTATAACACTGACTTGGGCGGCCATCTTGAAAGAAGCCATCTTGGATATAGCGTAAGG
Source organism: Thermobia domestica (assembly GCF_964235325.1). Lineage (NCBI taxonomy): Eukaryota > Metazoa > Arthropoda > Insecta > Zygentoma > Lepismatidae > Thermobia > Thermobia domestica. The sequence continues at coordinate 32,280,246 of NC_137460.1, forward strand.
TATTGAAATGAGAAGCGGCGTGTATGATATATCAATGTAAGGTAAAATGCAAAAGGAAAACCAATGATGTAACCGCGAAAAACATAAGTATGATGGTATGGACGGGACGAGGTGCAGAAGACTCGGGCAAAACAAACGTGTATTCGAAGGGCAGAATAATAGTGCAAGACTCCACGATAAATGGTACGTGACAAGTAACTGCAACAGTGTCTGTGCATGGAAGTGCATCCGCCTTGACAGATTATGCCTTCCGAGGATATTGGTACCTTTCCCTGATATTGTGACTGTTTGGGACCGTCGTGAAACAGTGTAGCAAACCGTGCAAAGGAAAAGATACATTCGTAAAGAAATGTAAGCTAGAACAGGGCTGGCCTTTCTCATTCGTACGTGCTTTGTTTCAGATAGTGTTGTTTAAATAAACGTGGGCCGAAATGTCTCTTGTTCACACGAAACTACAAGAAAATTGAACAAGAAACGTACAAAACGGTGTCCAGGAGTGGGCTTCAATCACAATCGCCCTTTTGATCACCAATCCAAGATGATATGTCCTACACTCCGGAGTGAAGTGCCGAATTGCTGTTCCATAAGAGGTAGTCCTTTGTAGATTATGTAGTCTCCAAATGAGTGATCGTATCGCGGGTTGCAATTATGGTTTTCACTGTTCCAAACGGAATCCCAATATCCTCGGAAGGCATAATCTGTCAAGGCGGATGCACTTCCATGCACAGACACTGTTGCAGTTACTTGTCACGTACCATTTATCGTGGAGTCTTGCACTATTATTCTGCCCTTCGAATACACGTTTGTTTTGCCCGAGTCTTCTGCACCTCGTCCCGTCCATACCATCATACATATGTTTTTCGCGGTTACATCATTGGTTTTCCTTTTGCATTTTACCTTACATTGATATATCATACACTCCGCTTCTCATTTCAATACCTTACACTATATCCAAGATGGCGGCTTTCAAGATGACCGCCCAAGTTAGTGTTATAGCATATCAAATATCTTGATATCCTGGTGCTGCCCATCCTTTCCGTTTCCGACATAAACGGGTATTTTGCGACGTTTACCTTATATCATATTGTCGCGTGCTGCGTTATGTTGCAGAGCATATCTCCGGTGTTTCTGGATGGGGGCAGCTCTAATTTGGCATTTTTTCTTCTTTTCTATTATATGTTCTCTGGGCGAAGTTTGAGTCGGATCTGATCGTGCCTTGTTCTGTACATTTCTTGTTAGCCACAAAGGAGCCGAAAAGGTAATTTGGGGAAGGGAAATAGGTCTGTAACTATTAAAGGCTTGAATTTTTTTGTTTCTGAGAGTGAAACTTTACACTTTCGTTTTCACCAGATACTTCCCTATTTGATTACTCACAGCAGGATGACAGGATTTGAACAACAAATCAAGTGCATTGCACGCAAAAATAGTACATAAGACCATAAAGAGTCTCTGATGTATTATGGGTTGGCACAGAGTTAATTTAGAAAGAGGGTTCCTTTTTCCTCCTCGTTACCGTGCCTATATATTCCTGGTCTGCAAATTTATGATACCAATATTATTATATTTTAGATTCAAGCTAGCAAATGCTAGCACTTCGGACTTGTTAACTGCAGAATATTCTTTCTGGATCGAAGTCTCGAACGAATTCAAAGGACTCATATGGAAAGCCCTGTGAACCACACTAACTCTTTTTTTGTACCATTCCAGGTCTAACATCGAAAGATGCTGAAACACAAGTTTAAATTATTTTAAATGAAAAATCCAAATATCAAATTTCATGCCTGTAACTTTAAGGAATTCAGAAATATAGATATTTTATCGTAATAATTGCAATCCTCACCGCATTTTCTTCCCTCCCAGATCAAATACCAAAAGGGACTGAAACACGTGGTTATTTTAAATGAGAAGTCCACATTCCAAACGTCATGTCTGTATTCATAAGGGGCTCTGAGCTATGGGCATCTTACTACAATAATTACTACCCTCATTTCCGCCTTCCCCGTCCTTTCGCGTCGAATTTCAAAAAAAGAAGAAGAAGAAAGAAAGAAAGAAAAGAAAAATCCTTCTTTAGTGGTACCTTATATTACAAATCGTCTGTATTATTCTAATTTCAAGTTTCTAGCTTAAGCAGTTTCCCTAGACATTGATCAGTATGTCAGGTCTTCCTTATAGGTTATAGAGTTGAGTTGATTTTGAGTTTAGTATCGCTTTCAGCAGCTAGGGTATATGAAAGGTGGACCTACTGACTAACGTGGAATCCGAACCACGTGAGCTCCCATCGGGAATCGAACCCAGGTCTCCCACGCCACAGGCGTGTACGCTAATCGCTCGTCCTGCCATCTTCAGGTACATTTCCCAAATTAAACTATCTACATACCATTCTGTGTTTTTATCCCGACCCACTCCACCTAATAACTCTATTTCACCTAAAGTGGCGCTTACCATTGTGTTTGCCCGAGACGCTCATGTTAGTACTAGGGATGGCCACATTTTTCCGAAAAATAAATTTTCCGGAAATGAAAAGTGACAAACGAAAAAATTTTCGAACAACGAAAACTTTTTCAGAAAATGAAAAAGTTTTCTAAAAACAAGATTATTTTTGAAGAAAAAACGAAAAATTGAAAAATTAAATTTCCGAAGATTTAAAAGCAGATTTTTCGAAAAAGGTTGTCCCTAATTAGTACACAATATTTTCTTTTTGTACACAATATTTATTTGTTTCAAAAACTTTCTGTAGCAGACAGATTACAGTGTAAAAGGACTAACCTTGAGTTGGCTTTAGAAACTACTGGCTAAATGAAAGAACGACCCGAGCAGTTATTTTTCTGTCTTTACGATTTGGCTACGTTGATTGCCTTGACAACAAGTGTACGCCACACGAACGAAACGTGTGCTAGCCAGCAGACAAAACAACTTTTCTTTATTTTAAAGAGCATATTTTTTCCCCACTGTGTAAGAGAAAAGGTTATATAGTGAAACGAAGCAAATAGTATAGTGCAGAGACTGGGCGGGACAACTACATAAACAGTTGGATTGGATAACATTTTTGACATGCGAATCAAATTTTTATGAGTGTGACAAAATGGTTTACACAATATTTATGACCGAAACTGATTATAAAATGGAACAGAAACCTGCATAAATATAACCAAATTATTTTTTTTGTGTAAATTGTAAGTTCATTTTTCGTTTCTTGTATTGTAATTTTTTTTTTTTTTTTTTTTTTTTTTGTATAAAACTCAGTAAATCTTCGGCAGTCTGTGACTAGAAAAACTGTATACATCAGTTGCAATATTCTTTAATTATTAAAATGCTAGCAAATGTTCAAGCGTGTTACTGTGGGATATTTTGTTTTGTTTTGTTTTGCTTTATTTTGTTTTCTTCTTCTTGTCTTTCATAGGTCTATAGACTTAGTCTGAATTCAATAAAGTCTCGCACGAGATTCGAACATCTCGTTCGGGTAGTTTATTGTAGCATCTAACCCAAGGTGACCAGAACTTTTACTTTCAAAAACGGGACGCATACAAATCGGCGACGGGGGGGGGGGAGTGACTTCCATATTGCATTTTGGGACTCAGCAGTATTTTCAATTTACAAAATACACAAGTAAGAATGATAACACAGCGTTTTTAACTTAAATACTACCCAACTATACTTTTAACTACTTCAACACTCAGAATTCCCACTCAATTCCCACTTGAACCACAGAACAATCAATTCTCATTTGAATATTCAGAAGTTCTAGGCACGGCTGAACCTTCGCAATGCGTGTTGGTATGGAAGAGTGTAGAATTAGCATTGACCATTTATATTTTGAATAATAATTACGGGACACCTGGGTCATGTTTGTTTTAAAACGGGACATTTAGGCGTACCATTTGAGAATAAGAAAAAAACGGGACAACGGTTGAAAATAAGGGACTGTCCCGGCTGAAACGGGACGTCTGGTCACCTTGATCCAACCTCCTTTTTCTCTCCAACTACATCAAACATGAACAAACAGTGCCTAAGTGTGTGTAAATTTGTTTTAAATGAAAAGTCCAAATACCAAATTTCATGTCTGTAAATCTTCAGAGCATAGACCCTACTGATATTCCGATGGAATACTGGTGTCTTTGATCTTTGAGAACCATGCATTCACAGAATTCACAGATTATGAACATATAACAATACATAAACATGCTAAAGTAACTTTACATTTTAAACTTATAATAACAAATGAGTAGAATTACATAGGCATTTAAATATACGCAATTGAAAATGATGATTCACGTACAAAACGGTATTTAATAGTTTGTAACCATCTCAAATTTTAATAATGTATTTACAGTATTCACTTTCATCACTCTCTTCATGTTTAAATTACAAACTTTGTTACTAATTTATTTACAAAACAAACTAATATAAAAAGCACCATAATTAACAATAACTTTATTAAAAGTTCAATTTAAAATATTTCAATATGTAATTATAGAGGAAACTGGGTGAATACCGCGCACTTTATCTTTAAATGCATGTATAAGCCGTTATGTCAACTGCATTAGATTATGAAAAAACAAGCGAAAAAGTTAGAGAGGCAAATGCGCGGTATTCATCACCCCCTTGGGGTAACAGCGCGCAGATAATTTTCTAATATTAAATAATCCAATGTAACATAGAAACCAAACATAAGTTTATGTACAACGGTACGTTGTATATTTTTATATTTTTATTACTTGTAAACTTGTAAAGTTGGGCATAAAGTATTTTATATATGTAATAAACTAGATTATTTTTGAAGAAGAAGAAAAGGTCAGTTAGAAATAATATCGATTTTAAGAAGATATTCATATGTTTTAAAAAAATAATAGGATTTTTGGTGTTTAGTTGTCAGGGGCAACCAGAAATGTAAATATAAATAAATGGAATCAATATAAGGGACGAAGTGTGTATTATTTTAATGGCTCAAATTTATTGCAAAAGGAAGAACCAGTGATTTATATCGTTGTATATTGTGCCGAAAACCCGAAATTGAATGTGTATCGTTTCGAAGTTGAGTAGAAGCGGACAACATTGAGCCAAACATCAATTATACTCTGTTGCCGGAACATTTATAGAAACAGCCTGAGTACTACAGATAATGGATCGGTCGAAAATCCAATGACGAATTCTCTGAACCACATAATGGACGTATTAAGGGAGATATCTCAACAGATCAAAGATCAATCTCAACAGATCAAGGATCAATCTCGTCAAGTTCAGGAGATATCTCAGCAGATCAAGGATCAATCTAATCAAGCTCCTTTTTTTAGATTGAACGCCACACGACACCACGCCACGCCACACCTCCAAGCAAGTTCGACATAATGACGAACAATTTGAAAGAGTGAATCAGCAAGTGGAAAAGTTGAACCAAAAGCTAGATCAATTGCAGCAACATTTTGATGAAAAATTGGAGCAAAGTCAGCAAGACAATGATGGCAAGGGGGACCAGATGCAGGAACTTTGGATAGGATTAGCTGAAAGTTCGTATAAGCATACTGCCCTACTGATTGGATCAGATTATCCTAACTTTTCTCTTCGTTCAAATGTTTTTAGTTGTTCTGCTGATATTGTGTGTAATGAAGATTCTGGTAGTTATCAGTATGCCAAAGGTTATAATCATCCTCATCATATCCAACATGATATTAATCCTGTGGTTCATGTAGCAGGAGATAAGTTGATCCCAATATTCGTGAAATGTAGAAAGAAGACGTGTGTTTCCAACAGTGCTTGTGTTGATGGGTCGAATGAATTAAATCCGTTGAATTGTTCATTCAACGAAAAGACCATAATGATGTTGGCGAACGGTCTGATGGTGTCTTCGCAAAACGTGACGCAGTGCGTTAGTTTCCATCATTCAAGTGTGATGTTGCAAAGTTTTGAAAATCCATCAGTGATGCAATACATTGCTAGCTCGAATCAAACTAACCTTAATCGAGACCAACTTCGATGTATTCATGTGAAATTGAAGTGTGATCCCAATGTGCAGGAAGATGTTAAATTCAAGTGTACCGGTGATGCAACCGAACCTAACCACAGAAGAAACAAAACCCGTAGTAGGACAAAGTACCGTGAGCATTGTGGAAAGGAGAAGTACAGACATGTTAAGAGACACGATATCTCGACATCAGTAAAGCGAAAGAGAACTGAACCTAATTTTACCGGTGATGTAACCAAACCTAATCCAAGTAGTAACAGTAACAGTGATAGTGCTTGTGCATCCGAGCCTAATATTATCGGTAACGTGAGGCTATCTAATCACAGCCGAAATAATACGATTTGTCAGAAACGCTGTTAAGATGGCAGGAATTACGGTAAAAATTCTCAAAATAAGAAACTAAGAACTATAAAAGTAAAGAAAGCGGAAAACCGTATTCCGATTTGTGACTTTCAATGTGACTTGAATGAACTTGTTGGCCATGTAACTTAGACTGGAATTTCGATGTTCACAAGGGTCGTATTCAATGGATTTTGCTTTAACTATCATTATGATTTCTCGGTTTATTGTATTTTACATTATGTTATTTATCCTTGAGTTTATATCTATAATAGTAATTTCTCAAGGAATGTCTACATATGTCTTAATGTTATGTGTTTTCCTGTGATTGCCAAAATGAAATATCAACCACATTATTCTTATTATGATGCTAATAAGACGTTAATTATTATGCTATGTCCTGATTATTATCGATATTTCAATCTCAATTTATATTTTGTTTAACTACATCTTATATTCGATCATGTTGTGTTCAAAGAACAACTATCACATTCATCTTTTTCAAAACCTTCTTCATGATGCCCAAGTAAATAATTATTAGATTGTAACAAGCATTCAATGGCCCCAAAAAGGACTTAAAAATCAAATAACTTGTAAATCAAATTTCGAATGTGCCTTATCGTCGTTGAATCGTAGAAATAAATGATGATGATAAAGTTTAAAATAAATATGATGATCACTATGATAATAATATTTGTTATAAAATTAAATGCGATATATATGTATATTTATATGTGAATTGTAATTTTCAAGTATACGAGGTGCATTCGAAAATTCAAATGATGAATATGTAAAAGTAAACGGTCCAGAATTCTTTTTTTCTTTTTATTGAATAAATAAATAAATAAAAATAAAAGTCCGTCAGGCGCCATTATATACAACGGTACGTTGTATATTTTTATATTTTTATTACTTGTAAACTTGTAAAGTTGGGCATAAAGTATTTTATATATGTAATAAACTAGATTATTTTTGAAGAAGAAGAAAAGATTAGTTAGAAATAATATCGATTTTAAGAAGATATTCATATGTTTTAAAAAATAATAGGATTTTTGGTGTTTAGTTGTCAGGGGCAACCAGAAATATAAATATAAATAAATGGAATCAATATAAGGAACGGAGTGTGTATTTTTTAATGGCTCAAATTTAAATCAAAAGGAAGAACCAGTGATTTATATCGTTGTATATGTATTTAATAATCTACTACGTACTATAAACTTGGAATAATGAAAACAGAGACAATAAACTTGAAATATTATACTTGAAATGAAATACTTGAAGTAAAACATGAACTAGGGTCTAGTGCAAGCATTAACACAAACTATTGTCAAGTCTACTTGCGCAATGCTTCTTCTGTACCGTTTTTCCGTTTAGTTTTCTTTAAGTACTTTCTCGGCATCTGCGAAAATAAGAGAAGATTTTGAGTATATTTTGTCCCCTAAAAAACAATGAGGGGAGAAACCGCGCAATAATGTAATACATTGCGCGCCAATTCCCCATATGCACCTTCACATACAAAAAATAATTGAAAATAGAACATGCTAATATTATCGTGTAGTTGTTTTATATTTTAAAAGAACATAATATCCTACTTACCTTAGTAACATAATTTCGTTCTTCTTCAAAACATATCCAATATAAAAATATACAACGTTTTAATGTCTCTGCTCAAATTATAAACACCTTCCCACTTTGTCTTTCAACATGTACTGCGCTGTTATTATGGCGCGCACAGCCAACTGTTACATGTTGTATTGTTTCACTCCTTGTTCGCTACTTGTCACTTGCCATTACAAATATCATGCTCTGCGATATGATAGAGAAACTTTGATACGCGGTATTACCATCCTGCGCGGTATTCACCCACTTTCCTCTATATCTTGATAAACTGATTTTTGTGAAATAAAAATAAAAGTTGTATTTAAAATGTTTTTAAAAAATGAACATACAATGTTTGACTTAGGCGTTGATTAGTTTTTCAGTCATCGCCGAATTAAGACAATTAGAGACCGTAAGAAAGATTTTGGTGCCCCTATAAAAATACAATTCAAAATATTTTTTATTATTATTAATAATAATAAAATAATAAGCCATAAATGAATTTCAGTAAAGTAACTTAAATTAAACAAAATTTACAGTAAAAATGGAAAATAATGTTTACTTTTATATACTTTTACTTTATTTACATTTGTAATTTTTTCTCCTTTCTTTAAAATTGCAAGTCTTTGGTCAGATCCTCAATCATTACTACTACTATTATTATTATTATTACTTCCATCAAGAACGTTATATTTCTTTTTACCTAGTATGTATGTATTTTCCACTAATGTTGTACTGAAAGTATACAAATTTCACATATTGCTAACAAAGTTTCACCTGTTTTATTATTATTATTATTATTATTATTTAAGGTATTTGTAGGGGAGAGAATTCCTTTTCCTTCAATTTTATGGCTTTTGGCGGAGGTTTTGAGTGTTCTTTTATAAGTATCTGTAATGTAATCAACATCATTTAAAGTTGCTGCAACCTTTTTGGTTCAGCTGGCTTAGCTGCATCATTTGAAGTATTGCACCACCTAGCCCCGGATCGTGATAAAATTCGGCTATAATGAATTTCTGTGGTGCCCCCTTTCCCTCGATGCCCTGAGCACGTCTTTTGCTTAATGGTTAATTCACCCCAATTTGCGATATTTCGTAAATTAGTGTTTAGTAACATTTAGGCCCTATATAGAAATTTTGTATAGATTTTTCAACTTTACGTTACATGATGATATTTTTCACCATCTTTGCAATATAATAATAATAATAATAATAATAATAATAATAATAATAATAATAATATAGGTCAAAGCAATAATAGCAAGTGTAAATAACCTAATGATAAAAAATAATCATCTCACTCTGTGCATCTTACTAACTCCTAACAATTAATAGTCCTACTACTAGATGTCGCTACTTGCAGTAGCGTTTCTCCGCGTGACGCTAATAGATGCCGCTGTCTTCGCTATTGGGTATTAAACTATGGAAACCCATTTACAAGTAAAAGTATTGTGAGACCATTTAAGTGAAACTTTAAAAAGTGTGTTTCTTCGATCTAATTATTTCAAACTAATACATTTGTTAAATGTAACCAATCAGAGCTATTAACTAAACAGGATTTTAATCTATACTGAAACGAACGTCCCACGATTATGCCCTTTAGGCTACAGGAAATGATGATTAAAGCAAATGAACCATGATGGAAGAACTGGTGGAATGAGATTGAGGAAGGAATGGGGAGAAAACCCCGAGAAAACTCACGGACACGATGTTGTTCACAGGGGCGTCATTTAGGGGGGCAGGGGGGCATTTGCCCCCCCCCCTGAGTTTGAGATGTATATAGATTTTATCAATAGAATAGTAGTAAATCGGTGTAAAACGCGAAATTTTACTTATATCAAGGGGTCTTGCCCCCCCCAAGCAAAATCTGAAATGACGCTCCTGGTTGTTCACCACGAACTTACTTGGCCGAGGATTTAACCTGAACCCCAGGCAACAGAGATAACCGCTCTAACACTAAGCCACCGTGACTACCAATTAGTATTGAGTGAACAAAATTAACAGAGGGCCTTGGTGGCTCAGTGGTAGAGCGTTCACCTCTGGTGCAAGCAGTCCTTGGTTCGATCCTAGCTCGCCCCTAGTTAACTTTGTGGTGGACAAACACCGTGTGTGTGTAGATTTTCTCGGTGTTCTCCCGTTTCCTCCCACTTTCTTCATTCCACCAGTTTTTTTCATTTCTTATCATCACCATTTTTTTAGCCTAGCCGGTATAAGCGTGAGACGTAAAACTTAAAGATTTCATTTCATTTCATTTCCGAATTCACAGGGTGAACGATTCCTTCAGAATTAACACTCGAGTTGAGTTGAGTTGATTTCGAGTGTAACGTCCCTCTCAGCTGCGAAGCTATATGAGACGAGACCTACTGATTAACGTGAAATTCGAAACATGAGCTCCCGCTGGGAATCGAACCCGGGTCTCTCGCACCAAAGGCGCGTACGCTAACCGCTTAACAACGAATGAGCTCGAATTAACACTCCACTTTCTTCAATCTACCATTTCACTCATCTCTCATTATCACCGTCTCCTTTAGCCTAATCGGCATAAGTTTGGGACGTAAAACTTAAAGATTTCATTTTCATTTCATTTTCGAATTAACACTCGAGTGTAGGAATTGCGCCCGTATACGCATTTATGGCTTCGATATTGCAAACAGTGCTTTTATTTTTCAGGCCAGCAACATCTGATATAGGCTAATGTATGCAAGAATATTTGTGAATATAAAGAAGATATTAATAGTAATTTCCATTAGAAAAAAATCTACTTTCGTTTATTTAACACAAAGTAGGCCAAACCAAATACGTTTATCAATCACATAAATATATAAAGATGAATAAATATTCCTGAAGAGTTTTTCTATTAATAAAATTACTCTTTAATCTTCACTCGTGCATATAATAAATAGAATTGCACTTGTCTCATCTGCTGCTGTGAAAAAGAAAAAGAAAAGGAAACATGTTTAGACAGGAATAATCCATTTATTTACCGCTTACAACACAATTAAACAGAAGCGTCTTTGATGACTGGTTGCATCACAAAGAAGCCAAGAGTAGGCTATCTGCTAAGCAAAAACAAGTCAATTTAGTACATCATTTTACTCGCTCTCGGTATGTTACGATACGATACAGCGGGGACATGAAAAAAAAAAGTAAATTTCAAGCGAAGAAAGTCATCAATGGAGGGGAAACGAACGCGATTGCAAAAATAGGTCAGCAGCTATTAATCAACATTGAAGGTAAAAAGACGTGGCTGATTTCGAAAGTTTTATGGATAACCCTAGTGCACTCGAGTGTAAGATATTTAGACAGGGCAATTACTCTGTTTATTCAATAGTTATGGCTATGCACTTCAGTTTCAGCAGTCTCGTTTAATACTGCATGTTTAGTCAATTGAACAGCATTAATACGTATTAGCTTTGAGGTACTGCACAAGGTTACATTAATAATTTGCTTCCATTATGTTTAATTAGTAGACTAGGTTCTCTATTTCAGTTCAAGCTACTGCTTAAAGCAATGTAATCACAAGATGAAAAAAAAGTCATAATCAAATGTCTGTTCCCACCGAGTACTGATAAAATTTACTTACAGGGTGGGCAAAAAGTCGATGTAGCATTGATAGTTCAATCAGGTGAATGGACCGACCGTTCAACCGTCGACGTCATATACGTTCACGTTACAACAAATGTTGTATCAAGTTACAAAGCAATATTCCAGAGCTTTTGGCTTTAAGTACCATATTCAAGTAATCCTCCCGATGCAAATGGAACAAATTCCTCTCCATAATTCTTTGCCATAGGGGAATAAGCTATTGTTATCTGGTAGCTGGAAAAAAACCAGCTGTGCTGCTACTGTCGATAGCAAACATACATATTCCAGATTTAGACTTTACGCTCTATTTCGTACTTGAGGAGTCCTTGGTTCGATCGCCGACGAAGTAAGGTTGTGACGGACAGCATCGTGTCCGTGGGTTTTCTCACGACTTTCCCGCTTCCTCCTACATAATCATTCCACCAATTATTCCATCATCATTTACTTGCTTTAGTCATCCGTCTCCCTTAGCTTAAAGGACATAATTGTGGGTCGTTAAACTGAAAGATTTCTGTTTCGTGCTATAGCTTTAGTGATCTAGAGAACAAGTTTAAGATTTTGACGAAAATGGCGCAAAGGCTTCTGTGGGTTTAGGGAACAGTACCACGGTGTTCTTTCAATGTATATCCTATGTTGATAATAACGCTCCTCTTAGCATGTTACCGCAAGCAATTAAGCTACTAAATATCGATAATTGTAATAATCGTTAATGTCAGCCAAACCTTTCATTTGCTATAAGAACAATAGCTTAGCAAAGGTATCATAATCACCTCAAAATCCTTTATGTCGGGTAGGTACAGCACGATCCTATAAATTTTTGATGTGCACGTTGCATTGCATAGATATCATAAATGGCTAAGTAATCGATACTGTTTTTTTTTTTTTTTTCCTTTATTCATAAAATTTTTACGCGGTACATTTGACATTTATATCAAATAACAAACAACGTATTACATTTTCTGTAACCTTCACGAATATAGTATGTACACCTGTAAACGTATGTATTTTTTCTGACAAAGTGCACTTTGACGAAAATACCGTTATCTGTTTCCGATGAACTAACACTTGCCTCAGTGTAGTTTAGCTAAAAAAAAAAAAAAAAAAAAAAATCAAAATGGTGCTCAATCAACCAAGAAATTTCGACATTTGATTACTGTGCTGGTCATTTCCCTATGTTCTCCTTTTCATTGAGGAAGCTTTGTTTCCAAACCACAACATTAAAGCCCACTGTGTTCCTTTCCCTTGCCGACTGTATTTTGTTTCTTGTAGCCGCTTATAAATATTCATGCCACATGTTATTATCCCTCATAAGTCATGTCCATTTAATAAGACAGAAAGTGTTTCTGTAAACATGGGTATTTGTCAACTATATACAAAACAACACCAACAGTGTATCACGTCTGATAATTGATTGAACCGCTACTATTTAAAATTTAATTCAAAAACAGATGGAATTTTTGAACCAGAACAAGGCATGTGTCAAAATATAACACAACTCTGGTAACAGATCCATTATTTTGAATTAACACAGCTTTTTTTTATTATTATTATTGTATACTAGCAGCGTTCACCCCGCTTCGCTGGGGTCACCCCGGAACGCAATAAACCTTGTTAATTAGATAATTTTTACTTTTTCGCTTTCAATTGATATGATAAAAACCATGTTAACATTATATCGCCTGTCATTTATGTTAACCCGCCGAGTGACACGGTCATGCGGGTTGCATATAAATACGTTTATTTTTATACCTATGATGAACTAACAAAGGATTTGTACGTTATGGACACTTGAATGGTCAATTATCTCAAGACACTGGTAATTAAAAATTAAAGTGATATGATAAAAACCATCTAGGGTCCAAATCCTAATAACCCCCCAAAAATGAAAGAAATTGGTTCAGCCGTATTAGCGTGATGAGCTAACAAAGGATTTGTGCGTTCTCTTTTATATAATAGATGTCAGATATATTATTTATATTTTAAATGGACAATATAGTAAATAGATCGTGCAGGTTTACTTTTGGCCCACCACTCGAAATAACCGTTGGGAAATTATAATTATCTCACTAATTTCCTTCCTTATTTTTTCCTAAATGATTTGCGCTGAGCAACATGAAAATATCTCGCATAGCATAGATAAAATTCAAGGGGGCCATCATAAACAATTGTTGAAAAATTACAATTATTTTACAATTTGCATATAAATACGGCGTCCGAATAAATGTATAAAAGCTACAGTGCACAAAAAAACACAAAACAGCCTGTTCTAGGTGCCACTAAAGAGCACAAATTCTATCTAACCGAGTGAGGGCAGGTGAAGCTGGGGGATCCGAGCGTCAACGAAGGTGGGTATACGCGTAAGCGGGATAGTGAAAACAAGTTGTTTTTTTTTTTTTTTTTTTTTTTTTGCAATGATACGGGTTACAATAGTTATGGTTTCATACTAGTAGAGCTCTCCGGTAATAGTATACATGAGAACGTCGTGATCTACGTTTCTTCTGTGTTCTATTACCACTTCTACATGAAATACCATAACTTTTCTAAGTAGTGCAATAGTAAGAAGTATCCATGTGCACAAGACATGCGATATGCGTTAAATTCCCCCCCCCCCTCCTTACACACACATAGTCATAGATAAAGTACAAGGGCACTACACATGCAGATATGAAGTACAGGTACGTTCTGTTTTATTTTCGTATCAGTCGATAAGTAAATCAAAGTCGCTTTGTTACCCCCTTGGTAAGTTCGTAGATACTCAATGAATAATTCCTGAAAGTATGAGCGTCCAGCTCCTTCGGGAACTGACGCGGCTTTACGTATACTATATCCGAGCTCTCCTAGTAAATATTTAACATAGTGTCTGTACACTGTGAAGAAATACACCGCCGGTTGAAAACAGTTTGTAATACAGTCATCTTTCATATGCACTCACTTATTTTATCTGTCGTAAAGCACTTGTAATGATTTTGCACTAGTAATCCCACACTTTTAAACATAAAGTAGAGCCGTATTACTTTGTATTTAATTCTATCGCTTGCAGAAATTTGTTCTTTATTAATGTGTTTTTCATGCAAAATATTGAATTTTACCTGTAAATCTTTCAAACCGTGGTTCGCCAGAAGTAAACCAGTGCCAAATAGATTATTGTAAACCATGTTATAAACACTTTCTTCACAATACCAAATAAGTGAATTCTCCTTTTCTATTCCTTCTTCTTCTTGAGTTTATATAGAAAATATGTGGTACTCATGGCCAACCAAAATAATTATTAGATAATTAGTTATCATTGTAAGCAGCATACAAAAGCAATCGGTATTTACTGATGACCCCCCTAAAAAAGAAAAAAGAGAAACCATGCAATTTTGTTCGCATAAAATTTTTACATAGTCTATAATTAAGATCAATTTGAAGCACGTTTTCTTATGAAGAATTGAAAATGTGTTTCTTTTTTAAGTAATAGTACTGTTGTCAAGTTCCTTTGAATATTGCAGAGCCTGGTGTGTACGTATATAAATCTGCTCTGTTATTTTCTCCAATTTAGACATAGCCTATCGGCTTTTATAGCTATTGCTAAGAAGTCAAGTATATTATAGAACAGTTTCTTTTGCTCGTAACTTTCAGAAGGAGGCTTTCCCTGCACACGCCCTCTGCTCCTTGCTTTCACATTCTTTGTAGATTTTTCTTTCTTTCGACTGTTTTAAACATCTATTTCATTTCCATATTTAATACAAGGTCCCTTCATTAACTAAAACATACAAAACTTCGACAAAGTTTGCTTCTTCTTTTTTTTTTTTTTTTTGGCAGACCTGCGTCGCGAACGAAATGTTGGGAATCAGTGACACAAGATGGCAGCACCCTTACAGGCTTACACCAACGTGGAGTAGCGGAGTTTCATTATATTTCTGTTAGCTCAAGGGTTGAAACCAATCGAAATTCACCGTCGGACGGCAGTGCAATATGGTAAAAGTTGTTTAAGTTAAACACAAGTAGTGTATAATCACCGTAATACTCGACCCTAATTTTACTGAGATCATGACATTTCTCAGATGTAAATACCTAAGTAGAATGGTAAAACTTACTCTTGTATTTTCACAGGCGCGACTAGTACTATAGCCTGTACGATTATGTAACCGCCTATTTTGTAATCTCCATAAAAGGTTTTTTCAAGTGGTAGAGTAGAGTTTAAGTAAAAAGATAATAAAATAAATAAAATGAAATAAAAATAAAGCTTTGGTCTTTACTACAACACAATATTTATACAAAAATTCATTTTTGAAACACCTGAAAGAAAGAGAGCGATTTACGTCCATAGTTACGTAAGTCCTGCAACTACATCCAGTAACATTGATCGTATGGCAGGGAACTCTTATTTCTTAACATGAAAAGAACATTTATACATGCATCTTCTTGTATTATCCACAAGTGGTTGCAGTCTTTTAGCAACCACACCAGTCCACTACCAAAATAATTGCAAATTTCTCCACTTAGCAATGCTTGCGCAACCTTTTTTTTTTTTTTTTTTTTTGTGTGTAAAATCCTTCGCGAGCAAGTGACGGAAAAGTAAGAAAGAAGAAACATTCGCAAAAACAAATAAAAGTGTGGTGGTGCATACGACTGAATTCGTGCTATTTTTACGAGGACCGAGGAAATGTTGTTTAAAATACACTAGAGACTGTTTTTAATTCTTCTATGAAAAGTTGCATTTCTCTCTTATTTCATTACAAGTGTGCTTGCAGAATATATTATGCAATTCTCTTATTAATTCCGTAAATGTATTGGAACATACGTAACTACTAACGTATACTTTATAAATAGTATATATTCATTATATCTCATTTAATTATTGTTTAAATGGGGCACTGTGGCTCAGTGATAGAGCGCATACCTCAGGTACGTGGAATCACTATTTCGATTCCCGTCCAAGTAAGTTTATGGTGGACAACATCGTGTCCGTGTGTTTTCTCGGAACACTCCCGTTTCCTTCCACAATTTCATTCCACCAATCATTCTATCATCATCATCATTATCATTAATTATCAGTCTCCCTTAGCCTAAAGGACAGAATCGTGGGACGTTAAACTGAAAGTCTTCATATTCATTAGTGTTTCATAACACTGATATAGAGGTTTTGTTTAGAAATAACTGTTAAATTTGCGTTGATTAGTAGTTGTACATTATGTTTGAAAGAGAAGAGTACCTGGTTATTTAGTAAGCAAATTTAAATTACATCATTAAGCAGAGCAATAGAGAAGAAGACGTTTTACTGAAAGCATTTTCTAAATATTGAAGTAACACATGGGAACAGGAAGAATGCTTGCGTCTCCACCCATGTCTTTAATATTACAACCTCTGCTTTCATATGCCATGGATTCCTACTGTCACTTCATAGTATTATCTAAATCAGGGGTAGTCAACCTGCAAAACACAATATACCACTTTTCATGTGTCAATTTTCAGTTCAGCATTAGTTTTATTCTTTGATTATGTAAACGATATGTGTTTTTGCTATTCTATTTTAAATGTTTTCCTTTCTTTTCTTTTCTTTTTCTTCATCTTTCTTGACTAGATACTCATGATACAGGATATTGAGAAATATTCTGTGATATAAAGTTAGCATGGATAATAAGGAAAGCTTCACTACATAAGTTTTTCAGGAATCATATCATTAAATTAATTGCCTAATCATGATAATGCTACTAATATTTATTTACGTCCCCAGTTTCGTCAAGCCTTTGCTAAATGGAGACTACTAATAAACTTCCAGAGTTGAAAATATATTTTGGCCGATGCGCGATGCTCAATATATGACTTCTGCTTACTATAGGTTTCCAAACTCATGAGCTCGGCACTCGCGCTCAAACGTGCTCGAGTTCAATAATTAAGTGCGAGCCCGGCCCCTAATGTAATGAGTAAAGCATCCAACTGAAAAAAGTGTGCCAGAGCACAATTGAGCGAGTGAGCGGGAGCGCAGATGAAAGAAGTGAACGTGAGTCCAAGCGAGTCCAGTGCAAAGTTGCTTACTGCAAAACTACCTCTACTATTGTCATGAGCAGACTGAGGCGGGCTGACTAGCGTGCTTTTACATTCACATACCCAGCAAACTATGAATACCCCCTTACGTGGTACAGACAAGTAACACTTTGCTTGCCAACAGATGCCATAAGAAAGTAGCTAAATGATACACAGACTATAGCTAAAAAGGCTAAACTTACCTAAATTATAGCTAAATTTATATCAAATAAAATTTAACAATAAAGTAAGAGAAAGGAAATTATTTAATAATTTCAGTGTACTGACTTTATAATATACTAGTGTAATATTCTTTCTGAAATTCTCAAATCAAACATTATCACCATTCACATTTAAAATACTCTCTCACTGACTAAAAATACTAACATATCTTGATTTATTCTCATTTCCAGTTCTTTGTGGTAATGCTGGCCATGTTTCGGATTCACAACGCTGAAAGTGAACAGCCCAAACAAAATTACATTCGGAACAAATCATACACAGATTAACTATGGGAAAAACAAGTGTTACCGAAACCCAGATTTACCGTGAGACCGTGACGCATAAGTGAGAGTGATACGAGGAAAATATTTACTTTGATATGGCAACAAAACTGTTACTGAAAACCGAGAGATTAGAAAAATAGCAAGATATAGTATAATTATATTCATAACGCTATTTTTCTAGTATAAATTTTGATTTAAAAAGATATTCAGGTATTAATAAGAGCAAATTGCTAAAAAAAAAAAAAAAAAAAAAAAAAAAAAGTCAAATGAAGCAATTAGCCAAATTATAGCTAATAGCTAGACTATACTTTTGTAGCTAATCAAATACATAAAAATAGCTAGATTTAACCATAAAATAGCTAAATGAGGAACACACCAGCTCAGGGAGCAGGCAAACTGCTGTCTGTGCTGCTAAGTAGCGTTTCCCATTTAGCTATTCTACTGCTAAATGTAGCGATCTCGCCCAATTGCCAACATTGACTATGCGTCATAATTAGTCATTTTGCCGACCATTTGTCACAAAAACTCATATGTCAAATATCTCCTGCGAAAGAAGTAAAATTGTGATTGGAAGTACGAGCTGGAGACCATTGAATTGTCAATAAATGTGGAAGGCTAACATACAGTAGCAGCACACATTACTTCCCTAGAAGCACGCATTACTTTCCTAGCAGCACGTTCTACTTCCGTAAGAACGAATAGTACTTCTCTAGCAGAACATACTATTTCCCTAGCAGCGCACACTACTCCCCTAACAACATTCGAGATTTTCCTAACAGCAAATACTACTTCCCTAGCAGTACACATTACTTCGCTAGCAGCACACACTACTTCCCTAGCACCACACATTACTTCTCTTGAAGCGAACACTACTTCCCCAGCAGCACACACTACTTCCCCAACAGCACACACTATTTCCCTATCATCATACACTATTTCCCAAGCACCACACACTACTTCCCCAGTGAGGGAAATCCGATTCCTCCTTTATTACGACCAAAGATTTGAAAGAATCGTGAAACCACCTAGAAACACAATTAACATAAAGTAAAACTAGAGAAGAAGGTTTATTAATATGCACATAATTTTGGCGGAATGTTGCAGAATTTCTCATCTAAATGCAAATTTCATTTACTCTTACTTGTTGATTTTCTTTTAACTACATCTGTTGAGTTAGTTTTAAACTGAAACTGTTTTCTCTCTCTCTCTTTTCTTTTCTTTTTTAAAAAGATGTAATGAAATGGAATTGGGTTTTTGTTGTTCGGCGGTTTTCCTTTCGGTTGAAAAATCTGGGCTATGCACGCGAGAGCGGTACTCTTAACGAATATACTACTAACAATGTCTAATAAATGCTACATATTTCTGGCTTATTAGCATTTCTTGTTTAGTGACAACGTTATTTACACCTCTCCTTGTTAGCCTCATATATTTACATCTTGCGAACTTCCAAAAGGAACATTTTAAATTTGAACTAAGAAAACACAAAACACTTTTCTTAGCTGAACTTCTAATACGTACATGATTACGTAATAGGTCACAACGACTGTTTTTATTTTGAATAGAATGTATAACAGCATTGCTGAGAGGATACTTTAATTTTAATGATATAATATTTTTGCATATTTCTATATTAACACCCTATAGAACTATAACTACAAGTTTTGCCAGTGGCGTAGCAAGGAAAGATTTAGTATATAGATACAGGGGCGTCATTTGAGGACAGCAGAGCACCAATTTCTCCCCTGAGTTCAGGAAGTACTTATATTTTAATCATTGTATACTAATATACTAATATAGAGCTCCCTCGCGACTAAGTGGTTAGCGAACACGCCTTTGGCATCGGAGACCAGGGACGTACGCAGGGGGTGGGTCCTGGGGGTTCGGACTCCTCCCCCCCGAAATTTCGACTTTTGTGTAAATTTAGCCTACTTTTAGGGGCAATTTTATGAATTTTAATATAAAATACCCTCATATTGAGTTTGGACCCCCCGAAATAAATTCCTGCGTACGCTACTGTC
The DNA here is from genome assembly GCF_964235325.1 of Thermobia domestica. NCBI lineage: Eukaryota > Metazoa > Arthropoda > Insecta > Zygentoma > Lepismatidae > Thermobia > Thermobia domestica. The sequence continues at coordinate 32,300,260 of NC_137460.1, forward strand.
GGAGACCCAGGTTCGATTCCACGTTAAGTTGTAGATCCAGGTTTCATATAGCCTCGCTGCTAAACGGGACGCTAAGCCCAAAATCAAATCAACCAACTAATATACTAATAAAAACCACCTTGCTTCTCCCTTCCCAGCAGAATATGTGATCTCCAACACATCACCAAACACAATGTTGTCCATTACAACGTTTTTATTGGAAATGAAATCAATGATCACTTTATGGGAGGCTCGGGGAAAATTCCCGCGGGGCATATGTTCGATAGTAGTTAACGTAGTTTTCCCGTATTTTCGCACTAATACTTTCATATTGAAAGTCCACCAGGACGAAAACCTTCTGCAATCATCATTGGATGAAGGTACGCAAATATACATGAAAATAATATTTAGACAGTGATGAGTAGGGTTCTACCCTACGCTATATTTGCTTTTAAGTCTATGCATTTATATAGAGATTATTATTATTATTATTATTATTATTATTATTATTATTATTATTATTATTATTATTATTATTATTATTATTATTATTATTATTATTATTATTTGTAATAAACTGAAAATTTTCACGGTTTAATCTTATGTTAGTGATTTCTTCCCGAAGTCTGGTTAAATGTCATTTGCTGTTTATCACTTCTGGTTGCTGGTTGGGAGATGATGATTCCAAATGAAAAAAAGAAAAAGTCTCACTGTCTATTACTGTTCTTGCTCAAGGGGATCAGGAATGAAAATGGAAGTTGTAGATTTTCTTCCACTTCCGGTTTTAGTAGAAGAGTGGAATAAGAATGAAGTTCGAACATATCCTTGGGAGACTGAATCAACTCCAAGGGGAAAAAAACGCTTTTTCTAACATTGCTGATTTTGTTCTATGGCGATCAACATTGAAACCGGAAATTGTTTATTTTTACTACTTCTGGTTTGAATAAAGAGTTGGGAAAGGAGATGGTATTATAGGGAGCTAGCTTGTTTACCAGAGGGGGCTGAGGTAAAGGGGAAAAAATTCAACAATTTTTCTGCCTGACTCTTGCAATACTACCTTACCCTCCTTCTATATGTCAGCGTTGCCAGGGTTTAAAAATTGTCACATGAGTGTCATTCTGAAGAGAGTGTGAGTTGGTTATTTGTTGTGTACTGTTGTGGTTGCGGTTTTGTTGCTCATTATTCATTTGACAATGGCTTCACAGCGTAAGAGAGGGCAAACTATACAGAGCGAAGCTAAAGAAGTAATAAAGAAGGCTATAGTGCAGTGCGACGAGGAAGCGAGGGAGAGAAAACTGAAGCATTTGTTATCACAGCCTAATTTGCGTGTGTCAACGTATACAGGGATCTTCGATAGGGATTGCATAATTGCATAAACTCTTTGCATTAAGTGAGTCTTAGCTGAATTTTTTGACAACGCAATGGCAACCCTGCCCAGGATCGTCGTGTGACCGTTTCTTGGCGACGGGGTGGGGAACCTGCTAATCAACTCTGAATTCCTCAGCCTCGCATTAAAGCCAGCTCCCTATAATACTTATTCTTTGGACATCGAATGAATTTGAGGTGTTCAGAGCACAAGACATTGAAGTTCAACTTATGAAGTGTGAGGAAAAGAGACTAAGTTTTAAGGTTTCGTTTAAATATATGCACACTCATGTCCAAAATGATTGTCGCATATCTATAACTGTCTTTTTGTAAGAATATAATTTGATAATGATTTTGCAGGGTACTTTTAATACTGATACTACGTGTATAATCGGGAAATGTATATTTGTGTTAACTAGAATGAGTAAAACAAAATGTTGCTAAATGGACAAGAAAGTTTTATTTTCGTTTTATTATTTTTATTTACCACTCTTTTGACATGAAATTTCCCACATACATGTCTTTTTTCCGATTATACACATACTAACATCATAAGAAATACCGGGCGAGTTCGTTATCAAATTATATTCCTCCAACAACATATTTATAGAAATGCGACACTAATTTTGGATATGAGTGTACATGGAAAGTGAATATTGTATCTTTTTAGTTTCAGACACGAAAAGAAAATTCTTCAGAGCTTTTAAATATGAAATATGTCCAAATTGACCAAAATTAGACATGAATCCTTTATCCACTGATATTCCCATTTATACACATTATACATCATAGATATATGATATACATCGTACGTCATACATCATTTCCATACTACTATATATATATCATTTTTGTAGTTCGTAAATGTAAATCTAAAAATTAAAAAATACATATAGCAAAAGAAAAATACGCTTGATAAATGTTTAACAATGTTTGCGTCTATTCTTAAATATTGTCTTCCAACCCAAGTTTCTCTACTTTGACACAGTCTTGCAAGAGTCCAAGAATTGTATTTACAAATGCATCATTAATATTGTTTTACTGTTGGACAACTTATATGTTAGTATTTTATCATTTTTTTTATCGCAGTTCTACCAAAGAAGGAGCTGGCTGACTGGTTGATCTCTTTTTTTTTTTTTTTTTTTCAGAGAAGAAAATCACCTACTAAGTAAAGATAGAGGGCAAATCTCTAAAAACCAAGATATTGAATACCGTTATCCTTTTCCAAAAAGGGTCGGCGATGGTTCAGTGGTAGAGCGTTCACCTCTTGTGCGTGGGGTCCCTGGCTCGATTTCCGCTCAGGCCAAGTGAATTTTATGCTAGGCAAACATCTTGTGCGTGAGTTTTCTCTGGGTTCGCCCGTTTCCTCCCACTTTATTCATTCCACCATTTGATTCATTTCTCATCATCACCGTCTCCTTTAACCTTGCCGGCGTAATCGTGGGGCGTAAAACAAAGAATTCATTCCATTTCATTTCATTTTTCCAAAAGTGAAGAAGATGTTTTGCTTACACCATTATACTTTTTACTACACATCAAATGATACGTAGACAGTTTATGTCTTACGTAAATTCGACATATTTAAATTCATACTTATGTAAGAAATATAAATATGTTATCAGACGTCCCGATTTAGCCACGACAGTCCTGCATTTTGCACCGTTATTTTTTTTTTTTTTCAAAACTCCAAATATCTCGGTTTTTCTCCAGAACAACAGTCAATATCATTTGTGAGATATATATTTTTTAAAACGTCATTGCTAAACCAATAGGAATAGTCGACTCTGTGCTACTGACTTCTGGTTAGGTTCACCTATTATTTAATTAATACCGCTGTTTCAGCAAAAAGAAGTACATAACTATGATTATATTGTAACTTTTTTCATAAGATGTCCCGTTTTCATGTCTGAAGATCTGAGACCTCTAGTAAAATTTGCGAACGATATTTACATCTGAAGTTAGATAATCATTTCTTACCTAATTCCAATCATAGTTCTTTCTTATTTGATAATTCCTTCTGATACGACGGCAGTTCGGAAAGTAACCTCCAATTAGTTAAAAAAAAAAAAGAAAAAAAAGAAAAGAAAAGAAATACCAAAGTAAATAAGAAGAATTTAGTATATACATCTGAAAATTACTTGTTTGCTCTACAACAATTTTTCAACATAGTTTCCATAAACATTCAAACATTTATCATATTTCTGTACTAGCTTAGAAATTCCATCAGCATAAAAGCCTCTCGCCTGTGCCTTGAGCCAGCCTGTGACGGCATCTTTCAGCTCATCATCATTACCAAAGCGTTGAGATAAAAGTCATTTCTTTCTATGCATGAAGAGATGATCATAGGCTCCTTGATTGTGAAACGCCGATTTTCACGAACTTTTCCATCAGTTTTCTGAACGAGTTCATCAGTGACCACTGATGGCCTGCCACTCCTCTCTTCGTCATGAATGTTTGTTCGTACGATGAACGAACCCATTCACGAACAACTCCTTCACTCATCACCACTTGGTCCTTACACGGCACGAAGTTCTCGATGAACAGTTGCTTCTGAATATTGTTTTGCCGTAAGAAAACGTATAACAGCTTGCACCTCGCACTTGGCGGGGTTTTCTATTGCAGCACACATTTTGAGACACTACAAAAGTGGAACTAGTATTCAAAGCATCTTCACTCTACCACAACTGGGTGCAACCCGATCTACCGCGAACGTCTGTGCAAGCATGGTAGCGCTGCCCCCATTACGTCACGCACAGTGACCAATCAAAGGTTACTTTCCGAACGCGCCTCATGAATTCATAACAGCACTAGCTAAAAAACACTGACTTTGCAATTAATGTGGCGTATGATTTTGATGTGAGTCAAAAGGAATAGCACGATGTATGATTTAATTCAATGTACCATATGTATGATCATGTTTTCGTCGAAATATGTATAGGTATAACTAGGAATGCAATGGATATACCCGATTGCAATGAAATGAGCTGAGCGAGCTTAAACTACGTAATCATGACTTTTTCCCCATGTTAAGTCTATGCAAGCGTTTTTCGGTGATTATTCCTCGATGGTACATTGGATTTTTGATTTCGACCTATGTTGTCACTCAGCACGACATACTCTATCAGCGTGCTAAGTTTGGTTGAGATCGGCCAAACGGTTTAGGAGGAAGCGTTTTTCGGTGATTATTCCTCGATGGTACATCGGATTTTTGATTTCGACCTATGTTGTCACTCAGCACGACATACTCTATCAGCGTGCTAAGTTTGGTTGAGATCGGCCAAACGGTTTAGGAGGAAGCGTTTTTCGGTGATTATTCCTCGATGGTACATCGGATTTTTGATTTCGACCTATGTTGTCACTCAGCACGACATACTCTATCAGCGTGCTAAGTTTGGTTGAGATCGCCCAAACGGTCTAGGAGGAGTTCGCGGACAACCAAACGGCTAACCCGAGTATAAGAGCTTCGCTTCGCTCAGCTCAATTAATTTATTTTTTAGTTTAGTGGCCACTCCAAAGTGCATCACCACTTTCACTTAATACGGAGTTTCATAACATATGCATTACGAGTTTCTAATTGGATTCTCAATGGAGTAACAACAAGGAAAATTAGATATCCTGTGTTTCAGCTGAATTATTCTGAAACAATTTTTGATATCTTGGAAGAGAAATGTATAGTCTACTAAACCTCGTTTATTTCAAATTCTGAAAATTACCAGATAATAGTTCTCTGCCATCTGTTACAAAATAATAATATAAATTTATTTATTTCGTTGAATTTTGACTGTCATAATAAACTTTATACAATTGGACTTCGATTACTCGAATTTCTTGATAACTCGATTTTTTTTTTTTTTTTTTTTTTTTTTTTTTTTTTTTTTGCACATTCTCTTGAACTGTCCATAAATCTTAATGTTAAAATAACCTCTATAAATCGAATGTTTAAAAATTACAACCTTGGTAAGTCGAATTTTAAGCGTTTCATAATCATATTTAAAAATTTCGGTAACTCGAAGTTTCGTATCTGTAAACATCTATAAGTCTAAGTTTACCTCTATAACTCAAACTTTCTCTTGATGTGACCTCGGTAATTCGAAGCTAGAGATCTATGCTTTTATGTAATTGTCATTGTTGGTAATGTGTGCACTCTAATTGTTTTACTTATCTCTTGATAACAATACAATGTACAGTAACAATACATGTACAGTATTTTATTTTTACTAATCACCTTTTTTAATTTAAGGAACTTTTACAACTTCGAGTTCTAGGAGTTGAACGAATAAAACTTTGAGTTATAGAGGTTATATAGTAACTTTTCATGAGAAACACAGAATCTTGGTTATTTCAAAATTTTGTTGTGGCCACCTTGATAACTCAAACCTCGGTTACTCGAAAAACTCGGTAAGTCGAACTTTTGTCTATTCCCTTCAGCTTCGAGCTATCGATGTTCCGTTGTATTTGGAAAATCTGTTTTGTTTCTTCAGAATATTGAAGTATGCTATAGCTATATATTGTAATTTTATTTCAGTTTCATTTCCTAACGACTACAGAGGGCCCACGGATTTACAAGTGTACCATAGTTAATTATATTTGGTACATCGAAGTTTAGTTTCGCGGAAAGAATTCTTTCGGTTTCTGTTTACTTCATGATCACGCTAACAAAAGAGTTCAAAATTGTCATTGTTGCTTAGGTTTGCATTACATTTTAAGTTTAACAGTCCTTTCTACCATAGATACTACGTGATGCATAGCAGGTGTAAAAACTTTTTTTTCGGGGGGTCCAGGCTTTGAGGTGTCCAATACTGCAAGTCCCTACGTCTATGTAGCATTGAATAAGTATTATTCTGCACCTGAAAAGACGATAACCAATATTGTACAATATTTCCACCTATATTTTTTTGGAAAATGATAGAACTAGAGTGTTTTTATAAGAGTACAGATGAAGTATTAAGTCAAATTTTCATCTACATCAATCATTTACCTGTTAAACAAGTATAATGTTTATTGAGAAAGTGTACAAATGTATGTTAAGTTAGGAAGTTTTCTTTTAGGGACGTGTCCGAACCCGGTGGACGCCCCTCGTGGGTGTACCTCTGATACATTGAAGTAGAACGTACTGTTTAAACTAATAAGACGTTATAAAAAAAACATGATTGATTGCCATAGGGCAGGTAGTATAGTGCTTGAAAGGAGGCAAACAGATTTTTAGAAGAATAATATAAAACGTGATTTTATTGCATATATGTGCATAATGTATGACCGTCACCAAAATGTTAAGAGAGAAATGAATAACATTTAAAGTAAATGAGGGTATGGAGAAGATAATAAATAATATTTTGATTTACACGGGGTTACATATTCTCGTTCTTATGTTAAGACTGCCATATGCATATTTCATTACAATAGCAAACAGAGTTCATGGTTGCGTTCTTACACTTGGCTGAAGTCCATGATCAGGCACAGTCAATTGACAGTTGAGTCTGCACACCACTAACGCTAAGATTGTAGAACGCCACTGTAAACGATGTTGTTGAGGTTGAGTTGTTATTGTAATGTGATGATTTTTGTAAAATTTTAGAGTATATATATATATATATATATATATATATATATATATATATATATATATATATATATATATATATATATATATATATATTATACTTTTACTTTTTATTTTAAATTTTAAAAAAATAGGATTATTTATTTTCTCTATTGTGAAAGTCTTTACAATATTTGTTTTTAACTTTTACTATTTTTACCAAAATGTTTTTCAATACTTTATTTAAAGTATTTTATTTTTACTTGTTTATTGTTTGGTTTCCCCGAAATATTAAAAAAATACTTCAGTTTTTAATATCACAAAATAAAAAAAAAAGTTTTACTAAAATCCGAACCATATGGGCTACGAAGGCGTGTGTTTTACAGTATTTCTTGCAAGTAATATTCTTAAAAGAATTAGTAAGAATAAGTTAATAAAATAATCATATTTCGGAAAGGATATTTCGAAACCAATTTCTTAGTTAATTGTGAAAGTGAATCAATATATCAAAAGGTCATTGACGAAAAAACCAATGTAGCGTAACGCAAATAACTACATATGACCAACATATACATGAGCTAAGCTACTATTATTCAGTCTCTATTATTAAGAGAACTTCTTTTTCTAAATCTGTGCACAAGTTAATTGCAGTGGGATGTATAGTGAAAGTGTTTCTGTTCTTTCAAAGAAGCGAGTGCACTTAAATTGACCTCGTTGCATTCGACCACCTCCAGCCATCCCTTTTGCATTTGCGGCTGTCCATCAACTACATCCTTCGCACTCTCGTCAGTTAAATAGCAAAGAAAAAAATTAAATAAAAAAAGAACTCCGTTATGGAAAAAGTACAGCTTGATGTCCTTGAAACAGGGGCGGGACGTGAATTAAACTCCTGTTGCTAATATCGTAGACTGACGCAAGCGCACACCTTCTTCAGCGGAAAACGAACGAAATGTAAGGACGTAGTCATTTACCTGCTACTCAATCACTGTTATTTAAGAAGTCACAGGTAAAGTGACAGAAACTGATTATAAGTTATTTATTTATTTATTCCGTAAATTCGAAATTGTTGACTTCAGAATCAACAAAATATAAGTAAACATTGTTAATTCTTTTAACTGTATTCTTTATCCAAAATTTGAGCACTACACCAATCTTATTGATAATTTTACATTCAGGACGTTAGAACAAAGAAGAGCACTAACTGACTTATTTTTTTCTCTTTTGACTTCTGCATAATAAAATTGACTGTCCAGTGCTGTTACAAAATCTATTTATTCAAGCCCCGTCCCTCAAAACTCGTGCAAAAAATAATAACATATTCTTTTGCTGGAAAGCAAGGACAAATATACTGTATATGTCACCTACTTGGAGAATTTGTTCTGCTTACAATGCAACAAGTAAAGAGAATGTGTTTTTGGATATATTCAGTAACAAAGAACATCACTTCAGGAATCAAGTTTTGGAAATCCTATGATTCATGGTTTATTTGTACACTTATTGTATTTTATTTGTCTGGTCGTGTTATTATGTATTTATTTATGTATGTATTTAAACTTATCATCATTACTCTTACTGGTTAACTGGACATAAACACTAATGTTAACCTTCTGTAACTGGAGTTTTACACTCTGTTGAGGGTACAAATACAAAAACAAATACAAATAAAGTGATGGAATGAAAAGTTATATATGAACGGTTAAATCCAAAACGAATAACCTCGCCCGAATGAGTACGTTAAATAAATAAATAATAATAATAATAATAAACCCTTTGTAAGAGCTTTGGAGAAAGATGTTCTCCGTTCCGAATCTCCAATCCCCCCACCATAACGACGGTCATGGGTAAAACTATAAGAATTACCCTGATATTAATCCTGTTTTAAGCTACTTCAGACAAGAAAGAGGTTATCAATTATGTCCGTTTATATATACATGTATATCTATGTTCACGTATAACTTCGATAAAAGCTTCACATACTTTCAAAAAGGATCTAACAATACTCTTAGTTTTCAGAGCTAGCCCATAAAACTCCTCAGTATCTGACAGTGTCTATGCCATAATTGTGTGTATGACCATGAATAAATTCGACAAAGCTGCACCGATTCTGATTGTTCTTTTCTTTTCTTTTTCTTCTTTTGTTTGTTTGAAAGAGTATTCTATCCTTGTGGTCTCATGTAAGTTCATAAGGATCTAACAAGTCTTCGGAGTTACATAGTGTCCGCAAACTTGCGCAACCCGACCTTTGGATCTTGAGAACTTATGAACCATAAATGCGAATGAAATGAAACTCCTGTCCTTATAAATATTTCTGAGATATAAATCGTAGAGTGGAGGATCGACGTTTGTCCTTACGAATACCAGAAACGTACAAAACTAATTTATTTTATTTTATTTTATTTTATTTTACGAAACGACAAATCAGAAATAAAAAGCAGTTGTGACTATTCTTTGCACAAATGGGAATTCTAATGGTTAGAAAGGGGGCGCGGTGGCTCAGTGGTAGAGCGTTCACCTTCGGTGCTTGGGGTTCCTGGTTCGATCCCCTCTCGCGCCGTGTGAACTTTATGGTGGACAAACACCGTGCTCGTGGATTTTCTCGGGGTTCTCCCGTTTCCTCCCACTTTCTTCATTCCACCATTTTCACTCATTACTCATCATCACCGTCTCCTTTAGCCTAACCGGCATAATCGTGGGACGTAAAACTCAAAGATTTCATTTCATTTTTGCATAATATGGCAACACTGACGACACCACACGATGCCAACATATGTCGATGGCTACCATCTACCCTACGAATAAACTGTTACAAATAAACAAAAAACTTGCAAATGATCGAGGAGACATAATAATCTATCTACGCTTGACCACGACTTCCTAAGCTTCATAAGGATCTAACAATTTTCAGAGCTAGGTTATGAAACTCTTCAACGCCTGACAGTCGTTAATAATATCGACTTTATTGTAAGCATGTTCACATATAGTTTCAATATACATTTACCGAGTTTGATTATTCTTTTTAAGGTTTAAAAAGTATACTTAATAAATTTGATCAGAATCTAATTACAGACTTTAGAGTTACATCATAAAACTCCTCAACAGACGTTAGTGTTAATATCATGTGTATGTTCACGTATAATTCCATAATGGGTGACTTAAAGTAAATCTGTGCATTTTCCAGCATTAAGCACGAAAATTACTTTTTACGTCTGATGATCCTGTTACAATTATTATAATAATAAGGGAGGTCACTGTTTACAATCACTGTAGTTCTATTGGCAGTCACTGATACCGCTCCGTCACTGATAACTACATCACTACAACCATTAGAAGCGACGTAAAAGGTAATTGGTAACGGAGCACGCTCACGCACAGCCTTTTACGTTTTTCTTACTTTCGGTCAGCCACCAACATTACCGAAAGATCACGAATTGAGGGGGGCTGGGGAAGTATAGTGAGGCATCTTTACTTTTCTATCTTTGCAAACTCGCAATGGATGGGCGACGAATCCCGTTAGATAAATAACACTATTGTGTTGGACATCTTTGGCGGAGATAGGGAATGAAAAAGAAAACTTATTGGCGTTATGTTAGAAAAGTAAAACGGGAGTACAATAGACAGACAAGTGTTGTTGTCAGCACAATTAACACCATTTTGAAGCTCACCTAATTCTTACTTAACTGGCTGTTGTGGAATAACAAACATCTCAAAGGAGTGTAAGCGTGGGTAAAGAAAACACAGAGTGAAGAGGTGTAAATTATGTTGAAAATAAATACATTGTTAAAAGACAAAGATTTCGTATCTATAAACGGATTGATTGTTGATGAGGGACGGGAACCTAAGTTTATGATGCTCCCACAGCATTAAACTGTGTTACCTAACGGCGTTTTCGCAACGTGTATATTATAAAATGTTAATTGGCTAATTAATACTTCCATTATTTTTTTAGTATTACTTTTATCTATATTCTCTTCATTCCGTCATTTCTTAAGAACAAGCAATAACCTACAGTGCACGTTCTGTGTTGAAATAGGTCAGGCAAGATGTTGATTTTAAAAATTATAAGTGGACTCCGATTTACAAACCGTACACAAATCGGTTCACGAACAAATCTTGTGACTAGTTTTCCTTATAGCTCATGAATGAATGCACCTCTTGCAATGTACCCATAATTACAAGTGCGCAGTAGTACTTCCGAGCGTTTGCCCTATACATTATTTGTCAGAGTGCTGTATTTAAAAACCTGTAGAGTAACTAGGGTATTTTTCAAGCCAGGGTCAGTGAAGAGTCACTAAAATGTTGAGGGGGCCATCAGTATTTAACATGATTAAAAAAAAAGACTCTAGCACACACATAGTAAGTCCGATAGAGAATAGAGATGAACCACATATTTTCTGGCTCCAATAACTGGAATAATTGTGCATGTTTTTGTGCACGAAATCCAAGAAAGGACTTTCTGTAGCCATAACTAAGGAGCATTATATATATATATTTCTACCCGAAATTTTAGCTTGAAGAAATGGCTGACTGGTGCATCTATCCCATAGGACTATGGTTAAATGTACTGTGCACTGTGCGAGTGATGGACCGTATGCAGAACCTAAACAATAAATAAATAAATAAATTGGAACAGTTTTTGTCTTTAAACACGTTATATTAATAAAAATAGATATTATACAGCTACCAAGTTTTTACCGAAATCTAATATTGATCTCATATAATCTAATATTGATTAAACTCAGATATAGATATAGAAAATCTATAAATGAACGTTCGTTTTAACATGGAATCTAGAAAAAAATGTAAATGGCAAGAATACATAAATTTCATGATTTAAGAAGAAAATTAGTACCAGTAATTATATTATACCGTACATTGTATCTTGTTTTGTATTTTTGAAAACTTTGCGTTGTTGTTGTTGTTGTTCGCAAAACCATCAGAGAAAGAACAAACTACTTAATCTTGTCAAAATTCTGAAACTAGAAAGCTCAATCCACGAACTCCCAGTGAGAAATAAACGGGAAAATTGAAAGGATCAAGATTGTGGTTGTTGTTGTTGTTCGCAAAACCATCAGAGAAAGAACAAACTACTTAATCTTGTCAAAATTCTGAAACTAGAAAGCTCAATCCACGAACTCCCAGTGAGAAATAAACGGGAAAATTGAAAGGATCAAGATTGTGGTTTCTTTGTGAACAACAATATGAGTTGTTGCACTCTCAGAAAAATTTTCTTCGAGATAGAGATGAACTCATTTTGTAATATCGTATTCATTTATTAATGAAGTCTCAAACCCTTGTACGTCAAACATGTTAAGTGCTTTAACTATAGGAACATAGGCTTTAGTTACTTAACTACACAAACCATATAAGGAGCGCCTGATTCGGAACCATTAAGACACTTTTATGAACCTAACTTTCAATTATTGTACAGACATTCGTTTTCTCCAATTCACACATCTTTCGTAACATTGGCTTCATTTCATCACCTATATGAGGGAGAAACATCAAATCGCTTAAAACATATATGTCCAATTGCATCTGTGGTTTCATTTAGTATTGCTCCCATATCAGTGTCCGATACTTCCCGCCTAATTCTTTGTACGGTGTCATGCTAAATAAGTGTATTAGCAAAATACTTTCATCGACACTGATATTTCGTGACTTTTCCGAGAAATTACTTGTAGATTCGATGGTTTGCCTTATTGAATGGATACACAAATCAGTATTGCATTGTTGTAAATTCCATCTTTACAAATTGGTTGTTTAAAGACAATAAATGAGTTGTCAATTTTAGAATTATGAAAGATTTTAGAATGTAGCGGTGAAAAGGAGAGAAAATGAAATTAGGAGCAGATTAAGGGATAAAGAGTGTAAATTATCCGAAAACAGAGAGAGAAATGATGAAAAATTATCTCTTATTCCCATCCGGACCAACATCTGGTTAACAGATACTTCATGAGAACTCCTTCTTGCTCTAAAATAGTGATCGCCAAACTGTCGATCGAGAGCTACTAATAGCTAGCGAGAACTAGTGATGAGCAGTGGGAATATTCCTATTTGGAAGGAAATTTTTAAAAAATGGGAATATTACGAGGTTTCCCCCCTGGTATATAAATTTCCGGGAGGGAATTTATTTCCATTTCTACTTTATTTTCCAAATTATAAGAATTATATGACCAATTACTTTATTTTAATTTATTATCATCTACTTTTAGATTTTAAATTATTTGGAGGTTAAAAAAATAAAATTCGTTGATTGTACTTTATATAACTAATTAATAATATGATTTTTAAAGTTCCATTTCTATTTCCACCAGAAAGTAGCAAAGTACTAATTTACAAATGATGGGAAAGAAGCAGTTTGTAAAGTAATGTAGAAATTATGCAGAAGAAGAGATGAAGTACTATTAATATACCCCCAACCACCGTTAATAATAGATGTCGGTCTGTCTGCTGTCTCTGAGTCGGACTTCTCTTACATATGAATTAACGTATGAAATTTCGGGAAATGGGTAGGAAGAAAGGTCGTGTGTGGCAATGTTACGTTCAAAATTCTGAAAATAAGTCAGTATCTTGTAAATATTGTGGACATAAATATGTATGCGAAATATTGATAAAATGGTGAGATATGTGTTTTCTGGCAGTTACCCAACCTAATTTGATTATATGACATTTAAAAATTTAATATGTTTATATCAGTAGTAGGGTCAAGTTTAGAAAATCCATTTCCATATAAATTTAAACTGTTTAGCGGTGTAAGAGTATGTGGACTTCCAATACAAAATGTTTTTTTCAACACATTTACTCACACAAAACACATTGTAAGTAAACATACATTTATATGTACTCTCTAAATATAATACACTATTAATAAAATAACATAATACTGTTCAGTATATACATTTTAAAGAATCCTCTGGAGACAACAGTAATAAATATACTGTGACAAAATGCAAATTTAATTTTGAAATCTTAATATAGTAATCGAATGCAACTTTTTTTGTATTTGTACATAAATTCCCGGAATATTCCCATTTTGGGGAATCTTCCCGGGAATATTCCCGAAAAATACTTCGCGTGAATTTGCCCATCACTAGCGGGGATGCCTTCGGTAGATTTCGTTAACTCTCCGGTTGGCTAACCTTGATTCCTCCACTGAGCTGACGCTAACGACAGGGGGCGATGACGACAACAACTGCTTGTTTCTCCCGCGCAACTGCCATTGTCAACCTCTCCTCACAGTTGATTGTATACGCGTGGGGTTGTGCACGTTATGTTTTTCGTGTATATATTAGACATTTGCTAAACGTTATGTTTTTCGAGTGTATATTAGACATTTGCTAAACGTTATGTTTTTCGTGTATATATTAGACATTTGCTAAACGTTATGTTTTTCGAGTATATATTAGACATTTGCTAAACGTTATGTTTTTCGTGTATATATTAATATTAGACATTTGCTAAGCGTTATGTTTTTCGAGTGTATATTAGACATTTGCTAAACGTTATGTTTTTCGTGTATATATTAGACATTTGCTAAACGTTATGTTTTTCGACTGTATATTAGACATTTGCTAAACGTTATGTTTTTCGTGTATATATTAGACATTTGCTAAACGTTATGTTTTTCGAGTGTATATTAGACATTTACTAACTTGGATAGTTGATTTCATATTTACTAGAAATTAAATTTATAGGCAATAAACAAATGTAAGAGTTTTTAAAAAGAAGTTGATAGTAGTTTTGGTTGGTAGCTCACAATAGAATTTAAAAACGGTACGTTCATAAGTTTGGCGACCACTGCTCTAGAAGAAAAAAAATGCGCACCTAAAAATCCAAACCCTAATTATTACCAACAAAGATTAAAGGATATGTAAATTGTTTTGTGTATTATTTCAGAAAAACAATGTAAATACTTCAGGAAAATTTATTCATTGTATTCTTGTTAATTAAATAGATTTTGTGTGTGGGGGGAGCAGAAACGGGAGGGCGCATTGGTGGGCCAGTCCACTCCTACTACAATATCCTCTTATAAAGTTATTTTTTTTTTAAGTTCTTGTTGAAACTAATTTAAACCTCATATCGTTCACCACCTGTTGTTTGTTCATACTTGTTTAAAGGCAAAGTGCAGATACCGTCGTAATAAATAATTGCCTCTTCCATGCTTGTAGTACAAAGGCATTATTCTCTCGTGTTTTAATGGAAGAAATGGATGCTCCTTTTGAGTTTTTTAAACATCTCATGAAGAAATAGCATCTCCTTTGTGTTTCGGTTCTTAACGCTTCTCTTTGTCGCGGGTGGGACGGAGGAGGGGAGTCCAGAGGTCGGTACCATGTATAAGGAAACTTGTATGACTGGGTCGTGTTAAATTAAAAAAAAAAAAAAAACGTAAAGAGAAAAAACGAAATAAGCTCTCGTGGGTGTAGATCCTGTTTTTGTTGGATCCAGCTGAAGCAAGTTTCGCCTTAAGACTTTTTTGTTTTCACCGTTCGAATCGAACCATATAGGGAGCTGGAAACCACTGTGGGAGCCCACAAGAATGTGCAATGCTTTTACGTGTAGGCTGATGCTTCGTGGTCGCTGCTGGTTTCTTGAAGAAGACATACATATGACTGAAGACAAAATACACTAAAGTTCTTGTACTGTAGTTAATAGCCACTTGCAACACAAGAAAAGACCTTCAGGTTCTGCCCGCGCGTCAGTGTTACCAGGGAAGATGAAATGATTTTGTTTCCCTTTGTTTTAATCATTGGTTTCTTTGAAGAGTGTAACGTTCCTTCTTAGAACTAAAGATAACACATGGAACGAGAATCCACAAATTTACATTAATTTCAAATAACTTTGACTTACACCGGTTTATAATATGAAAATTGAAAACGTTAATTCTTTTATGCACGAAGATAGCTCTGAATGTTTTGCGTGTTCGATAGCTGAAAACAGAACCGAGACTTTACCCTCCACCAGCAGCGTCCGAAGAAAATTTTCTAGGAGGGGGGCTCATCTCCATGGGTGTTATATTACGTCTGGTATGTTTGGTATTTCATATATGTGATTTGCTATATTACGTATACATTTTCGTGAGCCCAGGAACGACGAGGGCCCCACTCTGGCCTCCCCTTCGGGCACCCATGTCCTCCACGTATTTGTATTCCCGCTCCCTGCCGCTAAGACACGTTAAATTACGATTATATGCGTTGTGCAAGGCACTTCCTTTAGGAAATGGTATCCCAATTAGAGCGATTCTCTGGCAAGTGGTCCATTGTCAGTAAATTTTCAAAATTAATTTGAAACTATGATGTTTATGTTTTTCTACTGTATTAAGAAATAATGTAATTATATACTGAGACATTTACTTTTTTTTTTTTTTTTTTTTTTTTTGTAAAATATATTTACTAGGTTTTGACCACAAACTTTATATGTTCTACACCATGCTCAATACTGTTCACATATCCCAATTTTCAAAGAATTTTCAAACTAAATTTTGAATCTGTAATTATATGAACAATAGCAAAAAATATGAAGTGGACCTTTGGCAAAAATTTGACAATTTTGTTTTAATTAATGTTTTATTCTGGTAGGCAAAAATCGTAGTTTTCTCATTTCATGTTTTCCTGTCCCGTGCGTAAAGGAAAACATGCATTTTTCGTGTTTCCCTTGTAATTGTAGAAGTATTGAAACTTTCGATCCAAAGTAGAATTATTATTAGCCTGTTAGTGGTACTTATTAAATTTGTTTATTATCCTCCTTATTTATTTCATGAGATATAGAAATGTTGTCACGTGCGTAACGTTACGCATGGGTCATTTACAGATTTATGCAAGGAAGTGAATAAAATTAGTTATTAAGATTTCAATACCTGTTTCTTGTTATTGGGGTTAAACAATGAACAATAAACTTTTATATTAACTCAAAAAACATGAATTTGCTTAGAGAAACTAAACCAAACATAACCACCAAAAACGTCTACGTTAAGTTACACAGAAACATTTACCACGAGGCTTAAAAACAAATTATCATGATAAATCACACTTTTTTCTTTTCATTAGAAAGGTAGGTATCTAAGTTGGTTTGACAGTCTTGTAGGAGGCAAATGGATTCGCTTCAAAGCTTTTTAGTTCTTTACAAAAACGGCTATTAGTTCTGGAACTTTATATTATATTCTTTCACCCTTTATCAGCAAATTAGGTGCTTGAAGTATATTTAAAACTTGATCGAATGAGACATAAGATCTGTTCTTTTCATCAAAACAAAACTTTGTACAACTGTTGTCCATGCATTTCAGATTTGTTACTCTGATCCCATCTTTTCCCACATCACTTTCAGACACACATACATACTACTACCGGTATTTCTTCCTATTTCTCGAAGAACCACAATCAAATTTTATTACGAGAACTATACCTGCTCTAGTATTGCCCATTCTGAACTCGATAGTTGGAGGGTTGGAATATCATTATGAACATCGTCTTCAAAGTTGTATTCTGAATTAATGTCGCTCTCATCAGTTGATGAATAAACCTATATCATTCTGTATACTGGCACTCTTTTCGTTTTCCTTTAACCAATCTAACTTGAATTACCTTGTTCTTCTTCACATTTTAGAGTGTTTTCTTCTTCTAAATGGTCAAGAACGAAATAATGCGGAATGAGTTTCGCAAAAGGAACGTGAGAGGAAAAGAGTTGCCTATAACTTGCCTATCTTTTAACTTGCCTATAACGCTGCATCCTCACTTTATTTTTCAGTCTCACCATGTTCCTATGTATAAGTCTAAATTTTCTAGCCCTTTCAGCGCCACTCATTGCTTTTGTTGATCGATTCAGTTCATCAATGACAATATTACTTGGAACAGAGTTACTTGCCTGTGAATTCATATTACTTACTTAAAAGACTCATACTAAAGGAAATCTTCACTGTGAAGTAACAATCAATAATACCAAATAACCAAAAGCCCAACTGTTTCCCTTCAATTCACTTTCCTGCATTTCACCTGACAATGGCAGCGTTCAAAAGACTAAACGTTCGGTAGGTAGCACAGAGGATCGAACAGCTCAACAGTTGCACATTATGTGGTTTGAACACCACCAATCAGCGCTCATACAAATACCCCCAAAACATGGTAATAACACTAAGCGAGTTGCCTAGCAAAATTCGACTTTGATACTTTGGAATGTTATTTAATTCATTTAAATTACATTTTGGATGCAAAATTTTTATGCTTGTTAATGTCCAAATGTCAATCTTAAAATATCAATTTCTTTAATAAGGATATTGTATAATAAAAGTCTTAGAACAACCAAACAATTGCATGGTTACTTTTCTGTCCCGTGCGTAACGGTGAGTCGAGAAAGAAAACATAATGTGAAGCTAATTAAATTTTATTTACCAATTTAAAAATATAATGCACAGTAAGGAGAATGAAAGTAGAACGTAAGTGATGGCGTATAAAATGAAAATGCTGCCATAAATCGCAGAGAAATCCAATGAAATTGAGGTTGTCAAATGAGCTTTTTGTCTGAGTCCCGTGCGTAACGCTTAATTTTGGCTTATAACTCAAATTTGCAATTGTTTTGAGTGTTTCATTTTATTTAACGATGCACTAATAATTTCCCCCCCCCCAATTTTGACATACTTTTTATTTTATTTGAAAATATATATTTCTGTTTAAAAAAGCAGTTTTTGTGTACAAATGTCCCGTGCGTAACGCTGAGAATCGCCCATTAGTGTTTCGCCCGAGACGAGAAATTTCTTGACACGTAAACGGGACGAGAAGTACATTTTCAAATTTGAAATAAAAAACTTGACCATTTTTATCTCGTTCTTGAGACAAAAGTCCAGACGAGACGAAAAGTTTTTCGAGTCTAGTAGGCAACAATAGTTCACTTAAGTCTTAGATCTGAAACACTACTTTATTGTTACATGATTCGCATTATTTAAAAAAAGAACTACATTGGGAAAAAAATGACTTGGTCAGGAATTCCAGATTTTTTTGGTCAGGGCATTTGGTCACTTTATTTGTTTAGTTTAACCAAAATTTGGTCATTTATACCAAACGTGTTTGGTCATTAACACTATTTTTTTTGTTCAGAACGTTTGGTTTATTAAAATTCTTATGCCAACCAAATCTTCAGTTATTTGGTTTTTCTGACCAAAATACTTACTTGCAAGGTAACGTGTATCTACTTGACTTCTGGATAATCACGAGAAGCAAGTGACAGCTGGATTAGCGAAATGGTTAGTACGTAAATGTGCCATTGTTTTGAGTGCGTAGAAGAATACGAAGGAACAAAATAACTGTGATACATAAGAAAAGTGACTATCTGTTGGGCTACGGAAAATGTAATCAACATATTAAGAAGGTGGGAATTACTGCAGCTAATCGCGACCGGTTTCCAGATAACCTTACTGTTTCGTATGCATTACTTACTTACTTTTAGTTAATGTGTATTAGTCATTTTAGTGGCCGTAAATTTGCACGAGAAAAACGAGTAAATATAATTATTCATATTATGGAATGTGTATTTTCATTCATACTATAAACGTAATATATCCATATTACAACGAGATACTTTGTATCGATTGATAATTACCTGTATTTTTGGGCAGAAAGTGCTTCTACATAAGCACTATACCTGATATAATGTTAATTTAAAAATAACAAAAGAAGAATGTTTTTAATATATGTAAGAAACAGTGGCGTATTTAGGGGGGGGCTTCCGGGCTTAAGCCCCCCCCGAAATCTTACTTACTATAGTAAAGTATATGAAATATCTTGCAGAATTTTCACATTTTCAGGCAAAGCCCTCCCCGAAAGTTAGCAAAGCCCCCCCCGAAAGAAAATCGTAAATACGCCACTGGTAAGAAATATACATTATTGTATAATTGGTTGCTAGGTAGTTGTTTATAGAGACATAATTAACATGTTTGATTGCAAAACAGCTTGTGTGAATATACGTTAAAAGAGAATCAACGAATAAATTATTTTACTACTCATCATCGACTTGTAATTTCAGTATAAAAGGTGAGAATACTAGTGGATATAATTACGGAAGATATTTTAAGGTGTGAACAATTACGGCCACTAAAGATTTACTTATGTTATTAGCCGAACCAGGGTTGGCGACCACCTTTGGTGAGTCGTTGTAAAATTTTGGTTTACCTCACCCGGGAACTTTGTAAATTCATATCCTGAAGTACAAAGTAAGGGGTGAATTTACTTCAGTAATAAGGTTCATGTCTACGAACTTAACTATACTTAGAAGTGGTAAAATAATCACAAGAAAAATTATGCTCGGTGAGGCAATGGAGAAAGAAACTGGTGACAGTGGTAACGACGAACAAAATACAGCTCCTGTTGTACCTAAAGTGTTGACATTTGAAGACAAAATCTTAATGGCTTTACAGCGACAAGAACAAAAGTTAGCCCAGATGTCGGAAGAATTAAAGCATACGGTTCAGCAGAAATCCGAGGAATCCAGTAAACAGTACGAGGAATTAAGTAGACGGTTGGAGTAAATAGACCAAAATTCAGAAGATACGAAACAATCTGTGATCCAGGCGGTGAAAGACCTTACATTACAATTTGATGAAAAGTTAAAAAGAGTATCAGAAGATTGCCAGGATAATTACAACCATGTAATCCAAGAAGTCAATTGTGTAAAAAAGGATTTGGAAGTAATAGAATCTTCTGTACGGCAACAAAAGATTCAGGTTACGGATAATTCTAACCAAATACGTGCAAATACTCAGTTGATATCTACATTACAAGAGGATATTAGGATGTTACAAATTAAGGACAACGCATACCACAACAACATGGTTAATGATCATTTGGAGTTCCCTTGTTCACAAGAGATGACCTCGCATTCACCCGTAACAGATCAACGTGGACCTCATATTATCTCATCTTCAAGTAATCCATCCGATGAGGACATTATTTTGGAAGGAATTCATTCAAGGAACAAAGATGGGCGGAAAAGAGATGGTGGAACCACAGATAATGCAGTAGGTAAAAATTGTCACTCAACACGAACACGAAATGGTGAAAGGAAGGTAAAGTTAAGTGTAAAGATGAGTGAAATACGTGCTATGAGTAAGTTTAGTGGTAAATGTAATGAAAATGCTACCTCTTTCTTAGAAAAATTTCAAGATGAGTGCAATATAATGTGTATAGATAAATCGCAATATATGAAACTAATCCCTCATTTATTACTCCCACCATGTTCTTTATGGTTTAAAGCAGTACGAGATCACATCAATACATATGAGGAATTCAAAGCAGCGCTGATTGCAAATTACGAAAACGACTTTTTGCTTGCAAACAGAGATGCCACGATTAGAAACCAACCTTTTAATCCTCGTTTGCACAAATCTGTTGTCGATTTTGTCGTAAATACATATAACGAATTAAAAGTCGTAAATCCGTTGCAATCGGAATCCAGAGTAATTGCATCAATTCGAAATTTGCTACCGTTTAAACTACAACAGATCCTGTTTTCTACCCAGTGTATGAGTCTTAATCACCTATTAACGCTTGTCCAATGTTATGAAACTCAATACCACGCTCAGAATCATCAAGCAGGATTAGGCAAAATTAAAAACAATTCAGATCACCTTGTACCTGTTCGGAATCTAAATATCCGTAATGCAGACAATACGGAATATAACCTAAGTCGAGCAAATTTCAACAATCAGAACGGACAAAATAGGCGAAGATATGTTGGGAATCCACCTAACCTAATTAATCGTGGCAATCCGTATGTTAGACCATATAACCAAAATAGATTTAAAAATAGACGAAATACATGGCGAAATTCCAGGAATACAGTAAACTATATGGATACACGTAATCGTAATTCAAGAGATGGCATTTCGCATCCAAATCAAGATAATGACACAATTCCTGTACAGAACAATAATACGGGACATAATAATGATTGTGCAGTACAATGTACTTTATTAGAATCATATGCAGGTACGAATTTAAATTGACTGCAATTGATGAAGTAAGGGTTGAGCCCATATCAGCTATAGATTCTTATCAACATTTATCTTCAAATTTATGTGTTAATGTTAATAATGAAAACAACCCTTATGACTTTTAGATATTTTATCATGTCTGTTTCAACAAATGATAATTTTCAAATGATTTTAATTCTTTCTTGTTAATGTGAAGAATTATAATTCGATTCGTAATTGATTAAAAGCAAAGGTTATTTATATTATATTGATCTGTGTTGAAACTTTGTTGTCAAAGATTATGTTAAATATAAGATACATTCTATTAAGCTAATTATTCGACGGCTGTCTTTATGAGCTACCTTATATGTTATTCGAATAAGATCCTTTTGTATCATGACGCCTTATTGATATAATGTATATTTTAAAATATCATCTAACATAATTACTATATAATGCGCCCTGGAAAGATCAAACATCTTTTTCTTAATATGATCGTTTTTAATAATGATTGAAACTATTGATCATTGTGATTTATGTTTTAAAATGTAATTGACTTTTAAAATTTTTGACTTCGCACCCTTCAGTGATTAGATTAATAAGCGACGACGTTTCTATAATAAAAGATAAATATTAATGAAATAAAAGATTTATTATAAATGTATTTCTTTAAAGGAAGCTTAATAAAGTTATATACGAGGGTCGATCAAAATGTAAAAGGACGTAATTAATAGAATATCATTATTATAAACGGACCAGTGGTTCTTAAATATAAAAGCCAAGCTCGCTTGTAACTTTTATATTCAGTCCCGTCGTCGGGCGACATTTTATACAACGAGATACTTTGTATCGATTGATAATTACCTGTATTTTTGGGCAGAAAGTGCTTCTACATAAGCACTATACCTGATATAATGTTAATTTAAAAATAACAAAAGAAGAATGTTTTTAATATATGTAAGAAATATACATTATTGTATAATTGGTTGCTAGGTAGTTGTTTATAGAGACATAATTAACATGTTTGATTGCAAAACAGCTTGTGTGAATATACGTTAAAAGAGAATCAACGAATAAATTATTTTACTACTCATCATCGACTTGTAATTTCAGTATAAAAGGTGAGAATACTAGTGGATATAATTACGGAAGATATTTTAAGGTGTGAACAATTACGGCCACTAAAGATTTACTTATGTTATTAGCCGAACCAGGGTTGGCGACCACCTTTGGTGAGTCGTTGTAATATGTACTAACTTTCCATTTGCATATTTAAGAATTTCTTGCTTTGTTACATTTTCATTAGAAAAAAATTTCCATGACTCTTACGATAACCATCGTATATCTTCAGTTTAGTACCTGTAACCAAAGTATTTGGTAATTGTTACCAAATATTTTGGTAAATTAAGTTTGGTACAGGATATTCGGAAGAATTTACTAAATGCAGGTTTAGTATTTACAACAAAATTATTTAGTCCCAAGAACCAAACCTGGATAATTTTAACCAAATATTTTGGTATTCCCAACCAAATCTTAAATATTTGGTTAGGAGTAACAAATACATATTTGGCACTGGTAACCAAATATTAGGTTGTTGCAAACAAACAAAACGTAACCAAATGATTTCGTGCTGGTGACCAAACGTTTGGTTCGTGTTATATTGACCAAACAATTTGGTCACTAGCACCAGTTTATTGTTCAACCTGACCAAAAAACTTGTTCTATCTTTTTTCAGTGTATAAATTGATAAAGTGATCGTACAAACACAACGAAGAGAATCTATTAACGTTTAAAGATAGAAAAGTCATTACACAATATACTCCGATAATAAAGAAATCCATCCTATACCCTAGGCCTATATAAAATGATAAGGGTTCTATTAATTCATTGTATATTTGATAGAAAATAGTAGAGTTTCCATTAATTTATTCTATATTCCACAAAGAATAATGTAAATTCTATTAATTCTTTCTATATTCCATGTAAAATATTAGATATTCCTACTAAGTCATTCTATATTAAATAGAAAATAATAGAGGTTCCATCAATTTATTCTATATAAAATAATAGAAATTCCATTAATTTATTTTACGTATACTGTAGAAAATAATAGAGATTCAATTAATTTAGTTTATATATCACAGAAAATAATAGATCTCCTGTTGATTTATTCTATATCTTACTTAAAATAAATATACATTCAATTAATTTATTTTATAATCCACAGAAAAAATTTAGATTCCATTAAGTCATTCTTTATCTAATATAATAATAATAGATTCCATTATTTCATTTTATATCCCATAGAAAATACTAGAAATTCCATTAATTCATTCCAAATAAAGTACTTTAGGTGGCATCGTTATGGGTATTCTTATTGGCAAATCACTGCCGCTTCCATATGTCACAATCCTCAGCTAATCATGAGGTAGCAGTTTCGCTTTAAAACTTTCTACCAATTGTAGTCCCTCTCATCCTTCCCTCTTTTCCTTGCCACCCCTTCCTTCTTTTAATTACTTAAAATTGTTCTTTTCTGCCCTACTATTCCTATTCCTATTCCTCATTCGTTTCCGTTCGACCTAGCTAACTCTATCCATTCTTCTCCAATCTCACATTTTGAAATCCTGCAGTATTTTTCGTCGCTTTTGCATAATGTCAATGTTTCTGTCCCATGAAGAATACAATGCTCTACATAAGAGATTTTATGAGTCTTTTTCTTAACTCCTTATATTTTCAAGACCCAGAAAATAAACTTTTTCTTCCTCTTAAATGTTTTTTTTTTCGACATTCCTATTCTTGCTTTCATTTCGCATTTCATGTCCTCATTAGTAATACTCCCACAATGGCGTATTTAGGGTGGCTATCGGGCTCAAGCCTCCCCTACCCCGAAATAAATTTGTTAGTTTTTCGCATTCCACGTACAAAACTAATCCTTCTTACCATTTCTAATAATTTCATTGACTTTCTATTTTCTTATGTCTTTATTCAGAAATAGTACTGTATTTGTCAAATTTCATTCTATGTAAGAACTACGTCCTTTTTGTCTTTCTTTTGTCCATTCTACTCTTCTGTTTCTTTTTCTTAGTTGTTACTTTCTTACGTTTCTCCTATCATACTTTCGACCGTTGTTAGTTATGATTCAAGTCGGTCGTCGTCAGTAACACCAAAACTAAGAGGAGATGATAAGCGAAACTGGTGTTCCACACCAATTTGCACGGATATCAACATGACGGGATTTTAGTTATTATAGCAAGAAATATTTACATCGTTTAGTTATAAAGAAAGATAAATGTTTGAATTAAAGAAAATCAACAAGGAAGAATAAGTAGCCCGGGAAATTAGGTAGGCCAAGAGGATGCTTCCTATTTCTTCTATGAATAGAATAAAGGGTTAGATTCACTGCTAAATTTTTGTGTGTATCATATCACATAAGATTCATCAGTCTGCAATTCTTGCCATTAAAACTTCAATTTATCCATAAATTAAAATATATTTAATTCTCAAACTTTGATGGGCAATTACCTTTTGCTTCTCCGTGTAGTGCATAGCCCCCCGGAAACAAAATCCTAAATACGCCACTGACTACCCACGTATCAAAAACTAGTCACTTGGTCTAATTTTCCCCTCCTACTTTTATATTTGATACCGATTGCTTCGTTCCAGTCACCTCAAAACTGTCTGTCTTCGCGACAATGACAATTCCGATTCTTGGGCCAGTCCGCTCCAAGCGAATGCAAATGAAAAAGGGAGACAAGATTCCCCACCGATAAGAGTTTCATATTTTCCATTGGTGTATTACTACACTCCCAAATGACACCCAAGCCTGAGGTGTGTTACCACATTAAAATTCATAAGCACGTGTTCAGCGATCCTTGTGTGACGCTGTCACAACAAATGCCCTGACTACGATTTTATTGGTGTATAATAATGTAAACTTTAATTTTAAGGAAAATTAGATTCGATTTTAGCTTATGTCCATGACGTGTTGTATTAGACACCTCACACTGACAAAGATTCCATATCTATTCAGATGACCTTCAAGCGAACGCGCACGAGTCACAAAGCCAACATATAAAAGATATTCAGAGAACCGTTCATACGATCCAAGGATATGTGTACGTTAAACTTGCGTGTGAGTGTTTTATGGAAGCTAATGATGTGCGTGGTAGTAGTATGCGGAGGATTGAAGTAAGGCGTTCTGTGCTAAATTTCATCCTACTTGTTCCTTCGTCACCTTCGAAAGTTCTGTGTACCACACGACCAAACCGGAAACTCAAGGAAAAGGTGAAATATTAGAAAAGTGGTTTACACCGGTAAATGTATTTCCGTTAGGGACATAACCTCATATTTGCATATTGCAATGCAAAGGTTCATTACCGTTCATAATGGCTAAGAACTTTCATTTTTGTGAAATTTGCACTTTTTAATGTTGACGGCGACTTGGGGGCAACATTTCACTTTTTTCTTCTAAAAGCTTGGCAAGAGTAATGTTATCCACATATTAGCCACTTGAGTCACTTTATACGCTGCAGCCAAAAGTAAAGAATGCATCTAGTCTTTCTGCTCAAAGGTGTTAATATATTTGTTATCGATATAGACACAGGAAAGTAAGTTTACTACAAGTAAGTGAAGTTCTGAGAAAATTTCGCGTTTCTGAGAAACTTAATCCGATCATCCACAGTGCTTTTGCTTTCTATCTTCCTAAAGTAGACATAATAAACACTCATTTCGGAAAAATACATTTTTAATATAATGTCCAACAGTTAATATCCTTTAAGCTAAGGAGACAGTTGATTAATGGAAGTGAATGATTATGAAAGAATTAGTGGGAGAAAAACATAGAAAGAAAGAAAAGAAAATGATACCGAAAAAAATTCACAGACACACAAATTTGCACACTACAATCTCAGATCACCTGAGATCGAACCAGGGGCCCTTCGTACCAGAGATGAGCGAGCTTGTTTCACACTTTTTAATTTAAATTGTATTTATAACAACTAGTTATTTACAAATACCACCAATAAGACTCACAACATCACTAAAACGTCAGATTTCAAGGAGACCATACATTTACGAGTAGGAATGCGCACGAAACGAGTCAAGACAGAATTTTCCTGACAAAATTCGAGTCGAGATATGGTTCTTCCAATAAAGAAATGTACATTTTTCGAGTCAAGCACATTTTCGAGACGAGACAGTCACAAATCTTGTCTCATGCGCATCCCTATTTACGAGAAGTAGCGGAAACAAGATCTGCATAATTTACAATGTTTTTCGAATATTGTTTGGGTCATCACGTCTAGGAGGCTCAGGTGGGCAGATCATGTAGCCGGGATGGAAGAAAAGTAGGAACGCTTTCAAAGTTTTGAGTGGAAATCCAATCGGAAAATGACCATTTGGAAGACTTAGACGCAAATGGGAGCACAATATTAAGATGAATCTTGCAGAAATAGGAATATATAATATTAACTGACCCAGTTGGCTAAGGACATAAGCCAATGAAGGGCTTTTGTGAACTACGGCATTGAACCTTCGGGTTCCATAGGCCATAGAATTATTACTTAGTTAGTTAGTGGAAACAGTGCCAAATGAAAGAGGAATACTTCCTTTTAGGTGACATTCAGCATCAGCAGTGGAAATATTTTTGTCAACCAGGACACGCTTTCCTCTTTGAAAGGTTGGACAGTCCTTAGACCAAGTAGAACATATAGCTGTTCGAAAGCCATTACAGTTGACACGAGAGTGCTTGGTAGCTGTACACGGCTCAACATAATAAATGTAATTGAATTATTAGGAGTATGACCGTATGGTGATTTTCTTCTGAAGTGTTCATAGGGTTCCAAGATTTCTAAAATCAAAAAACACACTTAAGAGTCTTCATCCCGGCGAAATTAAAATACCGCTAATTTTACAGTAATTATGTGATATCTTCAAATAGATAAAAGATAATTGAAATATGGAACAAGAGCGCCCTAGACAATATTATTTTGCGTGAGGTACCGTTATCACAAGTTACATAGTGGCTTTGTGTTTCCAGCTGTTTAGAAACGCGAAAATAAATGCCCGATTTTCAAAATGGCTCGAAATCGAAAGGAGATAAGTGAGTCGTGATGACTTAAAAATCAGCAAGAATCCCTGGTTCGATCCATGGCTAAATAAATATCTGTTGGACAACATCGTGTCCGTGAGTTTTCTCGGGGTACTCCGTTGCCTCCACATTATCATTCCACAAATTCTTCGATCATCATTCCCTTGCCTTATCCATCGTCTCCCTTAGCCTAAGGGACACAAACGTATGACGTTAAACTGAAAAATTTAAATTTCATTTCATTCCAATGAACCTTTGGTAATCCAAGCTCTTTAAAAATTCTCACTGACATCGTCGCCTTTTCACGAGAAAACGATTGAATCATTTGAAATGAATTTTTGAAGATAGGACTTGAGTCGAACCAGGTTTGAATAGTTTCGTTATGATTTAATTATTTATTCTAAGGGAGGAAAGGGAATTCAAAGTTTTCAATAAGAGTAGAGTATTTCACCAGTTCCTGAAGTTAGAGGAATGAAACACGGCATATAAACTCCTCATTCAAAAATGAGTATATAAGCTTATCATGAAAATATTTTTCATAACTATTATTCTTCCCATGCGAGGAAGGGCATTCTGCTACTTATTCAATTAAATTTTGAAACTTTTCATTCAGTTTGACATCTCACGATTATTCTCTTTAGGCTAAGGGACACGGATAATTTAGGGAAGTGATTGATGTTGGAAGAATTGGTGGAATGAGAATATGAGAAAAATCGATGGTACACAAAGGAGAAGAAACATGTGTGTCGTACATAAAAACGTAGGTTACATACGTAAATCCCGTAGCTTTTGGACTTAATATACGACTATATGCAACATCCAGCAACAAACGTGTAACTGAAAACATATATTTTATAATACTTTCCGTATAAGTGTTCGATCTATACGTACTGTGCCAGTGCACAGTTTATCTATCATATTATTAATCTTTATTCAGTATTTATTTATTGCTCTAATTTCACTTAAGCGTAGGTTTGGCCATTTTATTTCAGGCGCTCATCCCATCCAAACCATTTTCTTACCAGTTATGTCCAGTCACCCTCCACAATGTTAAAAAAAAGTCCACACCCCAACTCCCCTGCTAATTTTCCTAACTTTCTGTCCTTTTTCACTTTCTTGTCCTTCATCCACTGACCACCCGATAATGTTTCAAGTCACCACCAACAAAGTTTCCTGTTTCTGTCTTCTGTCCAGTTTAAAAATATTAAATAGTTTTCCAACCAATAGGAAATGAGGCTGGGCTTGCATTTGAAAATTTGTAAATGTTTCTGAAAAACGAAAATAGAGTGAATGGAGAGAACAGAATGAAGAGGGACGCCAAACGATCAGTACAAAAAGGGAATGCGTCCATTCTCATTATTTCAAAGACAATTTATTAGTTTCATTAATAAAACGAAGAGTATAGTGTGTGAGTACTATACGACCTGACAGCGATTTAAAAAAAAAAATGCTAAAGTAATTAGTGATATAAACGTCTCATCGACAGAATCTGCATACAAATTTCAACATTGTAAATGTGAGTGATAGACTTTGCTGAAGTAATTAGTGACATAATCGCCTCAGCGGCAGGATCTGGACATGAACATGAATGCATTGTGAATATTTTCTGAGTTGTGCTAAATGTGAGTGATTTGTGTATTGAATGAATTATTTGGTGAAAATACTTGAGACTCATCGAGAGACCATGCGGAGAGGGCCGGTAAGATCAAACATACGTAAGCTGTAATAACCTTTCATAATAGAACGTCCAAAGACTATTAAGGGAATGTGACAACTATCAAAATAAAATAATAACAATTGGACTATTCCACTAATAAAAATTTACGTTAAAGAAAATAATAACATTTGCAAATCTTGTAATCCACGTACTAGCTCACCTTTGTTCCTATTGATATATAAAATCTTAGCCGGGAAAATTTCTTATTTGTAATGTTTTCTTTTGCATATGATTTTTTTATAAAGTGGTTGACATGAAATTTTTCGAATTTCATTTTTATTTTTATTTTGCCCAGTCACAAGCAGCAAACGTATAACTGAAAACATATTTTGTAATACTTTCCGTATAAATGTTCGATCTATACGTACTTCCCGTATGAAAGATAGAACCATATACAGGCAGTAAGGAACTCACATACAGATGGACGTATATAACATATAGCTACCGTATATAATATACGGAAATCTGTTAAATGTCAGACATCCTCCGGCGGTATAATAAAACATGTAAGCGGGAAAAAGGAAGTACGTATGAAAAAGGAAGTACATGGATAATATACGCTTCGCAAGATTTCCGTAGTAAATTTATGGACCCCGTATATTTGTACAATATACCGCTGTTTGGATATCAGATTTTTCTCAGTATACCTCGAGAATAGGGATGGGCACGAGTCGAGCTAAAACTCGAAGTGAATTCGAGTCGAGTCAAAGGTAATTTTCTCGAGTCGAGTCAAAGGTAATTTTCCGAGAAGAGTCACTGTTTTGAGGTCGAGTTTGAAAAATGGCTCGCTCGTTTAACTCGTTTTAACTCGTTTTGAAATAATTTCCTGATTAGACTGGAAAGCGAAAGCTATGAGAAATATAAGCAGTAATGTGGAATATTTTTAGTGTTGCTCACAAGAAATGAGGCTGGGAAGTGATTGATACGCACTGCTCGCAATTTCGCCTCGTGTCGATTAACAAGACGACAATGGATTTTAATAACGAGACAGCCTCAAATGTCGTAAGCACTAACATAAGTATATACTGTAGTTCTCACCACGAAGGCTGAGACTAGGGATGCATTCGAGTCGAGTCGAGTCGAGATTTAAGCCTGTCTCGACTCGTCTCGAGAAAATGTTGTCTCGACTCGTGTCTCGACTCGAAAATATGTTTTTGTCTCGACTCGTGTCTCGACTCGACAGTCTCTGTCTCGACTCGACTCGAATTCGAGTCGAGACGTCTCGAAATTCGAGTCGAGACAAAATGTACGAGTTAAAATATACGCACACATCAGCGAGACCATCATGACTACCTACCTAATTGTCAGTATGTCGACTTTTGGCATGGATAAAAACGGCGACACGTCTTGGCATACACGCAATGATCCTTGATAGGTCGCTGGAGAGAGCTGGCACCACATGTGCTCACTCAGGTCACCTAATTCCCGTAAATTCCGGGAAGGGGGGCGATGTGTTCTGACGTCACGTTCAATCACATCCCACAAGGGACATCACTCAAATGTCCGGCTCCAATTTCAATGAAACTTTTTTTTTGCTGATAGAAGGCATGTATGCATCATTACTTGTGATGACAAATTTTTGCCATGGTGCATGTTTTCTATTTTTTTAAAATAACTTTTAAGAGTTGTGATGTGGTTATTAGAGATTACCACAGAAGTCCCTTACTACCCTTTGTAAACGGAGCGTTAATGAAGAAAAGTGAAGAGAAACCATGTGGATACATATAAGTCCTGGGGGGAAGTCGCATGGTAGATATGACCTTGATGGCAGCCATCTTAAAATCCGCCATTTTGAATTAAGGTCAAGTTTTCAAAATGGGAATAGGGTAATATGATACATAATTTCGGGCTAGAATTTAATTAGAAAAATAATGGTGAGGGTAGTTTTAAGATACACCCATTTGGGGGAAAGTTACCGACATATTAATTGTTTTTACTTACTGTGTGCGTAAGACCCTTCTTATTTTCGTCTCAAGACCTGTAAATCGATCGCAACGGCAGAGCCCGGTTTCGCACTAGTGTTTAGAAATCTTTAAACTCACTTGAGGCAATATTTGTGGATTATTGTATTGTATTTTGCCTTTAATTAAATTTGAACCCACTTCATGATCTTGTATAAAGTATCACTAAAAGAGAATTTCTGTTTTTATGGAGAACGTAAGCATAGCAATTATAAAAGGTGAGTAAGGTGCGTATGTATTTATAAGAAAGTTTATTTTACGAGTCTTTTGTGGTTCCGCCAACCTATTCTTTAGTTGTTTTTTTTTTCAAAATACTCATATCTCATAAATAAAAGAGCTATTATAAAATCTCTTACCACTATTCTTTAATACTTATAAAATTTTATTTATTGTAAAAGCACTGGCGAGATATTTCTTATCGCCCACTAAAATTATGGTGGAGCTCCTTCGTGGCTAACGTTTAGCATACTTGCCTTTGGCGTGGCAAACCTGGGCTTGATTTCCGGTGGGAGTTCATGAGGTTCGGATTCCACGTTAATCAGTAGGTCCACGTCTCACATAGCCTCGCTGCTGAACGGGACGTTAAAATCAGAATCAATTCAACTCAAAATTAGGGTTTTGACTTTATTATGACGTCATTAGTTTCAACGCCCAACTGCCCAGTAATTATAAACATTGACTACATTGTAAAATTGTAATTTGTGACGACTAAAATATCAGAAATTAAAGATTATTCTTTGGGTTTTGGAACATTTTGAAAAACGTGAAAAACTGGTACTGCACTGATACAACACACCTTTTGGATTTGTCATTGTGTAAAGTGATACAAACTAAAGAAGAATTACAACTTTATGAAATTGTATTAGGACTTATTATTTAGAAATAAACACCAAATAAGTGTAATAGTTCATATCCGTATCAAATACCAAGTTTATGATGAATCAACTACACAAAGTAGGATCCAAAAACGCTCATTGCAATTTGTTCCATCCTTCAGTCGAACCAGGAACTGAAACATAAAGAGTGACATTTTCTTTTTAAAGATACTTTGTCCAGCTAAGTATTGTGAAGGTTTATGTCAGTAGAAGGAATTGCATTCCATTATACAAGCGCAATTTCACAACTTTATGTACACATTACTAAATATCGAACACCCTTGTCCATATGATTAGCGTACGCGTCTTTGGTGCGGGAGACCTAGGTTCGATTTCCGATGGGAACTCCTGTGGTTCTGAACCCACGTTAATTGGTAAGTTCACGTCTCATATAGCCTTGATGCTGAAAGGGACACTAAACTCTAATCTAATACTAAATACAAATATTTAAAGAAAAATGATGACGCACCAAGATGACGTGAATTTGGCTATCAAATCCATTTTGTGTTTTCAGTTATTTTCTAGTAGTACTTTTTCTAGGCATCCTTTCAAAAGACAGTGATGCAAATTTCGTAACTGCGAATTCCTGTTAGAAGCCATGAAATTATCCGATTAGATGCAAAATTTCCCGTCCACTAAAATAGATACCGTAAATTTACAATATCTAACAATAAATAATTTTGAAAGATATCGCTTTCGAGGGAAAAAATGAAGTGAAATCTTTGAGTTTTACGTCCCACGATTATGCCGGTTAGGCTAAAGGAGAGGGGTGATGATGAGAAATTAGTGAAATCGTGGAATGAAGAAAGTGGGAGGAACGGAAGAACCCCGAGGATACCCACGCACACGGTGTTTGTCCACCACAAAGTTCACTTGGTACGAGCTGGGATCGAACCAGGGTCCCCAAGCACCAGAGGTGAACGATCTACCACTGAGCCACCGCGGCCCCGCTTTAGAGGGGCCATGACGTATAGTTGAACTCATTCTCGTAGTATGAAAGGCATTATTTATAATTATGCATGATAGGATCACAAACAAAATTTAAAAATATTATGTGCACTTTCTTTTAACAAACATTATATTGTCTTTTATGGTGTGGAAGGGAATGTTATGTTCGAAAAAAAAGTCCTTAACACGATTCTTGTTGCTACACACTGCATGTTTGTAGCCACAGAAAAGATGCAGCGATAGGTAGGCTATTTTTCAATTGCTTTACATTAGCTTGATGTTTCAAGTCTTTTGTGTGTTTCTGAAGTTCACTTTTACCACAAAAGAGCTCAATATTGACAACCCAGCCACTCAGTGCCTAGTTTGGGGATGCAATTTTGAGTGCAACTGGATGCCTTTTACTTACCATTTAGAATGAGTGGGATAAAACTAATATTTATATGCGAGAGGTTTTTTTAATGGGGATAAATTTAAATAAGAATACGTTAATTTTATTAAATTGATATTACTATATTTTTTATAATTAAGATTTTATTGTAAGATTTCGTGATGCTTTTAATAATGGATATTAGGAACGATTTGCCAGACGAGTATAGCAACGGTTGAGTATTGAGCCTTTGAGCCCTGAGTTGGTGTAACACATACCTGTTGACTTTGGTGTTGCTCCAACGACGACCGGGTGTTGAACCTAGCTTTTTTATGATGATACTTTTGATTGTTGAATTGTGAGGATGAGCATTGAGGTATGAAATTCCCTCAATAGCTTATTTGGACGTGACGTTTTACGTTGTTTAAATAATGTAGTTTACGATGAATTTTTTTTTGCTGTTATCTGGCTGTCTGGCGATTTAAACTTAGTTTTTAAGAACTCGATTTTCAAATACTGATTTTTAAGAACAGATTAAATTGGTATTTAAAGACTGATCCTTAAGACACCAAGGGACTGATTTAATTTTTGATGTTTACTCCCAGGACTGATGAATTTTTTTTATTCTCTGGTTTTGTTGAGCTTGGTCCAATCTCCGTCGTTTGCTTGTTGTTTGCTTGTTGTTTGCTTGTTGGCTGCTTGTCGGCACGTGCGACCCTTTTTACATGGAAAACAAATTTTTTTTATGTGTCAAGACTTAAAAACTGCAACTCTTGACACACTTTGATTTTTTGATTTTAAGCAATTTTTGCATATTTGTGATTTTGTGAAATTTGTGAAATTTTACAGATTTTTTTTGTACAATGCATAGAATTTGGCTAATGCGAGAATAGACGCATTGTTTACATTTTTTTCTTACATTGCCAGACTCTTAACGAAGACATTTTTATTAACGTTTATTTATAACAGACTGCTGACACTGGAATTAACAACATTGTGCAGCTTGCATTATATTTCATATATAATATACAATTACTTTAACTTTAATATATGATTTTTGTAACGTAAACATTAAAATAAAATTGAAAATATATAAAATAATTAATATTGAACCGTTACAGAACCGTTACAGAACCGAGAATTGAGCATTAGAACCGTTAGCACAACAACTATTCCCTCGTTGTTGCCAAAAATTAATTATTTTACTGAGAACTTAATAGTTCCGCCGGTAATCGAACCCTGAGCATACTCCACCATGGTTATTCGTATCACTACTGGGATCTTACCCTGATCTAAAAGATCTTAAAACCAGCATCTCACCACCATGACAACCCAGCCACTCAGTGCCTAGTTTGGGGATGCAATTTTGAGTGCAACTGGATGCCTTTTACTTACCATTTAGAATGAGTGGGATAAAACTAATATTTATATGCGAGAGGTTTTTTTAATGGGGATAAATTTAAATAAGAATACGTTAACTTTATTAAATTGATATTACTATATTTTTATAATTAAGATTTTACTGTAAGATTTCGTGATGCTTTTAATAATGGATATTAGGAACGATTTGCCAGACGAGTATAGCAACGGTTGAGTATTGAGCCTTTGAGCCCTGAGTTGGTGTAACACATACCTGTTGACTTTGGTGTTGCTCCAACGACGACCGGGTGTTGAACCTAGCTTTTTTATGATGATACTTTTGATTGTTGAATTGTGAGGATGAGCATTGAGGTATGAAATTCCCTCAATAGCTTATTTGGACGTGACGTTTTACGTTGTTTAAATAATGTAGTTTACGATGAATTTTTTTTTTGCTGTTATCTGGCTGTCTGGCGATTTAAACTTAGTTTTTAAGAACTCGATTTTCAAATACTGATTTTTAAGAACAGATTAAATTGGTATTTAAAGACTGATCCTTAAGACACCAAGGGACTGATTTATGATTTGATGTTCACTCCCAGGACTGATGAATTTTTTTTATTCTCTGGTTTTGTTGAGCTTGGTCCAACCTCCGTCGTTTGCTTGTTGTTTGCTTGTTGGCTGCTTGTCAGCACGTGCGACCCTTTTTTACATGGAAAACAAATTTTTTTTTGTGTCAAGACTTAAACTGCAACTCTTGACACACTTTGATTTTTTGATTTTAAGCAATTTTTGCATATTTGTGATTTTGTGAAATTTGTGAAATTTTACAGATTTTTTTTGTACAATGCATAGAATTTGGCTAATGCGAGAATAGACGCATTGTTTACATTTTTTTCTTACATTGCCAGACTCTTAACGAAGACATTTTTATTAACATTTATTTATAACAGACTGCTGACACTGGAATTAACAACATTGTGCAGCTTGCATTATATTTTATATATAATATACAATTACTTTAACTTTAATATATGATTTTTGTAACGTAAACATTAAAATAAAATTGAAAATATATAAAATAATTAACTTGAAAAACGAGTGTTGCTACAATATTAACATGTCTTACATAGTTTTGGTTCGATTCTCAACACGGACTGCAACTACCCGTTAAATTGTCCATCCGAAAGGCACTCTTTGTTAAACCTCGCTTATCACCGCTCATCTTAATAATATA
Organism: Thermobia domestica; assembly: GCF_964235325.1. NCBI lineage: Eukaryota > Metazoa > Arthropoda > Insecta > Zygentoma > Lepismatidae > Thermobia > Thermobia domestica. The sequence continues at coordinate 32,336,648 of NC_137460.1, forward strand.
TATAACTTCACCTCGAAGCAAATGTTGCATTTCTCTCTTTCATCCTAACACAAAACAAAACTAACCACAGCTGTGACACGAAGGAGGTATTTCAAAAAGAAACAAGCTGTGCTTCATAGAGATGTGTACGAAATGATAGAAGTATAAAGTATTGTTTTCTTTCCTGTTTATTGATATCAGTTGGTATTCTTAATGAGTTTACTCATTAGTTTAGAAAGAGTATATATGGAATTTGGACATATGTTGTACGTATTCTCCTGAGAAATTGATGAGACCAGAAAAGTTATAAGGACAGATGGAATAGGTTTAAGCGCATCTACGTGACTTTATCAAATATTTATTCTCCATAATGGTACCACGCGGAAAACTTGGTATAGGCCTACTTTTATCTTTGCCTCCCTCTGTTAGCTGTTTTGTATCATATATATCGGATGGTTTTGATATTTCTTCTGATCATTAAAACAACAATGGTACCTGTGTGCGTGCAGAAATGCAAAAGCACAAGGTAACTTCCTATTTGTTTTGGAAACAACAAACCCATTTCACGTGTGCGAGAGAAATTGAGCACAGCGAGATCGGGTGTTTACTCACGGTCAGTTCGCAGCAGGAGTCCATGGTAAAAATTTGGCTATCTCGAAAACACTCGCAAAACCTTACAAATACAAAAGACTGCGCTTCAAAGAAACTTTAGACACAGATGTTTCAATTTTCTTTTAGCATCGTTCTTCAGCAAAAGAGTCGGTTCATTGTATTCGAAAAAGAGAAGGGAGAAAGGGTGAATTTATATTTTATGTGGGGGGTAACGTTGTAAGTAGTATAAACAATACATACCGCTTCCGACTCTGTACGCATACACTAGCCGCGGAGTTCACACACACACACAGAATCAGAGTCCTCACACACCAAGGGTGAGAGCTGTGCCACTGAGTCACAGCGGCCACGGGGCTAGGTCGAGTCCACTTTACGTTCATAGTTTCTTAGTACATAAATGTTACGATTATGAAATAGATTTTCCTTAATGAGCTGCATAAAAACAAAAGCTTTCGAAATGCATTAAACAATTAGCTCGATTTGAGTGTGAACTTAAAGTTATATCAGAGTGTAAATACGGATACGCACCAAAGCTCGAAAACTTAATACACTATTTCTCCTATATAGTCAGCATGTATCAAGCAATCATTCAGCTTTCATTTGAGAGGATGGAAATCGAAGGCCCCTGAACAACTATGTTACTAATGTGCGGAATGTATTTATCTTACAGTGAACTGCTTTGATGCCAAGTGGCCTAACTCCAAAATTGAAATTTTCCAGGAGTGAAAGTTGAAGTTCAATATCTCATGAACAATCCATATTTCTTTTATATTGGGAACCAAAACCATAACTACTGTATGTAGTTCATTGTTTTATAACTTAGTGTTTACAAAAATCCTTTTAAAAATACCTATTCATAGAAGTGGATGGTACTTATCTGTACTAGTTCTTGGCATCCAAGCAGTCCATTTATTGTAATACTAGCTTAATATACCCATTCTTCGCATGGGGGCTGTATTTGGAAGTCAACACCTGTGGAAGTATCACCATTCATTTCAGTGACCGCGAAAACTATGGATTTGACACTAGTATCAATCAATATGGGCTATTTATACATGTCTCGGTATTCCTCACCCGCTGACACCCGGCCCGCATACAGTAGTAGCTGAATTTGCAAGTCATCGCTGATGGAAGTGTCACCATTGATCTCAGCGACCGTGAAAACTATGGATTTGACACTAATGTCGATCAATTTGGATTACTTTTACTACATGTCTCGCTAAACACCCCCCTGAGACCCCCTGGTTCCAATTTTGACAAAAACGCTTCGCCTTAGACTGGGACCTGGACCAAGGTATCCGTGACCAAAATTTGGTAACTCTCGGTCAACTTGTCTGGTCCCCAGGTCGGTCCCAGTAAACGTCCCCCCCGAGACCCCCCTGGTTCGAAATTTTAAAAAAAACGCTTCGTCTTGATCTGGGGTCTGGACTAAGGTACCCGTGACCAAATTTTGGGAACTCTCGGTCCACTCGTCTGGTCCCCAGGTCGCACAGACAGACAGACAAACACACAAACAAACTCTTTATTTTATTTATATTAGATAAGATATACTATGTAAAATAGTCTCGTATCATAATATGTGATGTACAACAAATGTTACATTATATATTATCCGTAGCTCGTGATATGCTGCAACATATTAAAGCCTCAGAATAGTTGGGCAAGCGAATAATCCAGAAGTTACGTAACCCTATTGCGTTCATGAGAACGAAAACACAATAATTATAACTATGCTAAATTACTATAGACTACCAACTGCTCATTCAGAGAATTTATGAAGTTCACTCTATCGCAATAGTTTTATACAAACTAGATTTAGACTACGGATAATAGTTTTATACAAACTAGATAATCAATTATTATTATTATTATCATTATATTTGCAGTACAACCAAATACAACGACATTAACTATTAGTTCTAATTAACTGAATTGAGCTGAAAATTAAATCTTGATCTTTAAAGATTAACTATTAATTTTATGCGTTCTGTACCTTTCTAAAGGAATAAAAGCTGGAATTGGTTTCAAGGCTGTTTCTGAGTGAATACTTTCTTAAAAATAATATTAAAAATTATAGAAAGATTTTCGAGACATTCGAGTCGAGTCGAGATTTTTAAGAGCCGTCTCGACTCGACTCGTGTCTCGACTCGAAAATTCGAGTCGAGAAATACGTTTGTCTCGACTCATCTCGAATTTTACAAAGTGTGTCTCGACTCGAATCTCGACTCGAATTCGAGTCGAGTCGAGTCGAGTCGAGATTCGAGACATGTCTCGACTCGAGCGCATCCCTAGCTGAGACCTGGACGGTGAAAGTTTTAAGCCGAAGCAGAAGCCCAACCCGTGTAAGGATGTTAACCGGCTTAGCTCCGTTCAACTAAGCGAACAGCGCGAGCCGACTTGGTTGAGATGAGGCACCGACTTGGCTCAGGTGAGCCATCGTCTCGAGTCGGCTCGGTTGGGGTGAGCCATCAGCTCGGTTTGTTTCGGCTCGCGTCAGTTTGGGTCGGTGAGCTGTTGGCTCGGCTCGATAGGGAATGAGCTGTGAGCCGAGCCGCTCAAGCCGTTGAGGATCCTAAACCCGGACCAAGCAGTTTTGAACATGGTTGGCCGGCGCCCTCTAACTTTTAATGATTTTTGGTTCGAGCCCAGATACTTGCTCCTCCGGAACTCAAACCCAGAACATCATGAACGATGTCCTTGCCTCCTAAACTTCACGACTACTGAGGTCAGCAGTCAACTAGTTTTTAGTATTCAGATACAAACCGCCTATCTTTCATGTTTATACACGAAGTTGTTATAATAATAATAATAATAATAATAATAATAATAATAATAATAATAATAATAATAATAATAATAATAATAATAATAATATAATGTTATAGTACTAGTAGTATCATAGATAATAATTATATTCTCTATGTAATATACTTGAAGAAAGCTCGACTCGGGCAACGTGACGTTTGCATTTGGCTCGACCCGACTCGAAACTCGAAAACGAAAAATGAAATCTTTGAGTTTTACGTCCCGCGGTTATGCCGGCATGGCTAAAGGAGACGGTGATGATGAGAGATGAGTGAAATGGTGGAATGAAGAAAGTGGGAGGAAACTGGAAAACCCCGAGAAAACCCACGAGCACGGTGTTTGTCTACCACAAAGTCCACACAGCGCGAGCTGGGATCGAACCAGGAACCCCAAGCACCGGAGGTGAACGCTCTACCACTGAGCCACCGCGACCCTGGACTCGAAACTCGAGTCAAATTCGAGTTGAGTTGGAGGATTTTTTTGAGCCGGGTTCTCGAGTCGAGCTCAAAGATGTATGTTTCGAGTCTAGTCGAGTTTCAATGAAAACTCGCTTGAACTCACTCGTGCCCATCCCTACTCGAGAAAACCTATGGACACCATGTTGTGCACCATAAACTTAGTTGGCTCTGGATCGAACCTGGGAGTTCACACACCAGAGGTAATCTCGGTAATCTCTACTACTAAGCCACCGTGTCCCCATCTCAATAATTAAAAAAAAAAAAAATAACAGTGACTTGTGTAGAGAAGGAACTTAAATCGCCTTCATATGAAATCAAAGTATAATGGTTATAAAGCGTGCCTTCGACGATTTCATAAAATGACGGTTTTTATTTTAATAAAAATAAACGGTTCTAAAAAAATGAAAAAATGAAATGAAATCTTTAGTTTTACGTCCCACGATTATGCCGGTTAGGCTAAAGGAGACAGTGATGATGAGAAATGAATGAAATGGTGGAATGAAGAAAGTGGGAGGAAACGGGAGAACCCCGAGAAAACCCACGAGCACGGTGTTTGTCCACCACAAAGTCCACACGGGATCGAACCAGGGACCCCAAGCACCGGAGGTGAACGCTCTACCACTGAGCCACCGCGCCCCCAGGTTCTAAAAAAAAATAATGATATAATAACAGTAATAAATGTTTAGACTGTTACATAATGCTAAATATGCATTTCACATTGTACAAATAATATTTTTCAGAAACAAGTGTAAAGTAAAGAAAAAATATAATGTGTTACACTTGGCTTAAAAAGTACAAGATTGTTTGTTGAATCCATGTGTTTCTCTTCCGTCTCACGACTCAAGTACAAAGATCAATTTAAAAAAAAAGGAAAAGGAAAAAAGAATAAAATCACAGAAAGGAAAGGAAGGAAAACGCATTTAACAAAATCACTCTCGATGTTAATGCAAAGTGACCATTAACACACAGCTGTGCACTTCTGGTAGCCTACATTTTTTTTTTTTTTTTTATTCATTAGCAAGTATCTCTCTTTGGTTATGTAATTTCACTTCCTTTTGTGAGGTGTGTTACAATAACACATTTACCTTTCAAGTTTCGGATTTAATACTTTCTATGAGTTCCTGAATATAATCAGTTTCTCTCCCCGGTGCTTAAATACTGTTAAGTGAATGTAAGATAAAATTTGAAGACAATATTAGGTTGCCTCAAAAGTATTGACCCTTTAAAGATTAAAATTGATAATACAAGGTGGTCCCGAACCGACTGAGTAACAGAAGTGCAACGTTTTCATAGATGAAACTTTAATGTTGGTATCTCCACTTTCTCAGGAATTCATACTGTTCTTCGAGCTCCATATTTCACATCCAATACACTACCAGTCTCTTTAAATTTCTTCACCCAGGACAATATGGTATTCCGAGACGAAACCTCGCCATGTGGACCAACATTAAAGTTTCGCACTTCTGGCACAGATTTAGTTTCGTAATAACTACGAACTGAGGTAACACGATGTTATGTTTTCCAATGCTCCATTGCGACTGATCATATAACGTAGCGTTTTTTCCTCTTTCGATTCCCACCCCGTCAACATGTATAAGTTCTTACATCTGCGCGATATTCAAGTTTGAAGTGTGTCAGTCGAATCAGCGCCACCCTACACATTTATAATGATTTGAAAATAACAGTATGAAGCATCCGTTTGTTCAATGACCTTCTGCTATTTTCCTGGCAACATCACAATCTCGTCGCTATACAAATTCTGTAATTTTTGGTCAAGAATTGTGCCACGTGGTTTCACACACACACACACACACACACACACACACATGCAAATACACAAATAATAATAATAATAATAATAATAATAATAATAATAATAATAATAATAATAATAATAATAATAATAATAATAATAATAATAGCATCAGGGAGTTCTGCAGAGACGGAAAGAGAAACGAAAGTCTGACGGAATAAAGGACAGGCTATAAGAATGGATGCATTCTAATCTCCCAGCCAAGTTTTCACCATTTCCGACAGATTGTTAAGGATGTGTCCGGCCTGGTATTGTCAGCTTAGTTCACGACCTCTTTCTGTTGATCAGTTCCGACAGCCTCTTTTGAATTGCTAGGTGCTAATCGTCTACAGTACAGATCCGAATCAATCTTTCTGCCAGGTGGCAGGAGCTTGTGATGCACGACGCGCTTCCAATCTCTACGTAATTAAAAGGGTAAAGCGGTGAAAAGTGCCCTTACATGGATTACTGTGATATTTATACCAAAGGTACCGCATATACAAAGGTAACTTTGGTCATAAAATCAACTTCAAATTGCTTCGAATTTCGAAGTTATTGTTGAAAATTCGAAAATTAAAAAAAAAGTTCATATCTCGGAAACGAATCAAATTACAAGGATGAAATAAAATATGAATATACTTTGTTTGAAGTGCCTTACTGAAAACAAGAAATAATGTATTTTACTCTTCAAATTTCTAGTGAAAAGCGCATCGACAATATTTGAATTCAAATATTTTTACTTTATGTTTGAGTGATCACATTCTATTTTTTTACCATAGAAGCAGCACCAACCCACCTATAATATATTTTGACCATGGTTTGATATTCGCGGTGCAACTTGGGGTAAAATGAGGAAAACCAAAGTTGGACGAGACTGGAGGATATGCAGCCCGCATTGCAGTTTTTTTTTTTTTTTTTTTTGTCTGTACTAATACTGTCAGAAGTCAAAGGTGATTGAGTTTGAGTTTCTGACTCGTCCTGAATGGTTCTACGTGTAAATATAACACGCTCATACTCGTGCCTCTTCCAGAAACAGTGTCAGAGCATTAGTGCAGTTGATTTTCAGTCTGCTTTAGTAGGATACCAATATTTTAAATCGTGATTTACAGGAAACAACGTTTTTGATTATCCCTATATATAATATATACCCATATAGAGGGTGTTTCAAAACAACACCGACAATGTTTGGGAGGTGATTCCTGACACCAGATGACACTAAAAGTACAGACCAACCTGGATGCCCAGATGCTTCCTTTCGGAGTTATAGGCTGCCGAAAACCCGAAAAATGAACTTTAAAGGTCCATAGCTCCAAAACCATGGGACCTACCGTGGTCGGGTCAAGACTTCACTTAGGTATTAGTATGTGCCCTATCCAAATATCCAAATTTCAGAATCCTGCGGTACTTCCACAATGACTTTTATAGAGATAGTTAGTGAATACTTCGGAATTTATGCCTGTAGCCAAACTCCCTCTATAAAAATTGTTGCGTGAGTACCTTAGGATTCTGAAACGTGTAATTTTGGGTAGCTCACACATTGGTTCTTAAGTGATGTCTTGACCTGACTATGGAAGGTGCCATAGTTTTGAAGCTATGGATCTTTAATTAAAGTTTATTTTTTCATGTTTTCGGCAGCCTATAACTCCGAAAGGAAGCATTTGTGCACTCAAGTTGGTCTATACTTTTTGTCTTATTTTGGCGTCAGTTGTAGCTGGACGGAAAATCTTGGGTTTTTTACACAAATTGATAACCGGATTATATATATATATGTGTGTGTGTGTGTCTGTGTGTCTGTGTGTGTGTGTGTATGGTCATTCAAACATAAAGCAAAAGTATTTGAATTCGAATATTTTTGAATTGCTTTTCGCTAGAAATTTGAAGGGTAAAATACATTGCTTCTTATTTTCAACAAGGCACTTCAAATATACATATTTTGTTTCGTCCTCGTAACTTCAGTCGTTTCCTTTTGATTTTCGAATTTTAAACAATAAGTTCGAAATTCGAAGGAATTTAAAGTTCATTTTTTGGGCAAAGTTGCCTTTGGATATGAGGTACACTCATGTCCAAAATTATTGTCGCATATCTATAACTGTGTTCTTGTAAGAATATAATTTGATAATGATTTTGCAGGATACTTTTAATACTGATACTATGTGTATAATCGGTAAATGTATATATATGTGGTAAATTTCATAGCAAAAGAATTATAAATACGAAAATTATAATGGGTAAAATAAAATGTTCCTAAATGGACAAGAAAATTTTATTTTCGTTTTATTGTTATTATTTACTGCTCTTTTGACTTGAAATTTACTACTTGCATGTCTTTTCCGATTATACACAGACTAACATTATAAGAAATACTGGGCGAATTCGTTATCATATTATATTCCTACAACAACATATCTATAGACATACGACAATAATTTTGGACATGAGTGTACCGGTACTTTTGGTATAAATATCACAGCAATCCATGTAAGGGTACTTTTTACCCCCTTATCCGGGTATACCCTTTACTTGGAACCAAGCGAAGATCTGTGAAACTACAATGTTGTATCTCAGGCAATTTTGTGTAACTTTTATAAAAACTTGAACACGGCTCATTTTATGTACCTTTTACTCCATGGTATGTGACACATAACAAGAAAATATTAATTCACATATATTAATTTCGTTTGTTTTCGTGAATAAAATCGCTTGCGAAAAGTTACAGCAAGAATTCTTAATTCTCTATATGTACAATTTGCTAATACTTCTCTCGCTTCTAGGAAGTGCTCGTATATGCTTCTTTCAGCTTTGGCAATATATCTTTCTTCTTGAAATGTTGCCAGTAGTACCTTCAGGTACGTTTCTCAGAACGCATCAATGTCCTCTTTCAACCCACGTTGTTCCATATTAATCTTATCAGAAGCTACAAGGTTGATGAATACATGCATAACATGTCTACATTGTGACACGTATAGGTTGACGTCTGTATATATGTGTAAGTGTGCGTGTGTGTGTGTGTAGAGAATAAAACAATCATTCTATCTTGATTTCTAATTTTCTAAGATTTGTACTGATTAGATCGAGCCATATATTTGTGATGTCGACAAGTTATTGTGTTTTCTAGGATCTGCACTTTTTTTTTTTTTTTTTTTTTAGAGAAATACAACCATATTTGTAGAACGTACCGTAAATTTCAGTAAATTAATTTTAGTATATACATACCCTGTATATGTGTACATAAATTAAAATTAAATCGATCGTATGTTTCACATGACCATTAGGGTGAGCGAAAAAATCAAATTTTCGAATACCGAATTCTAATAGTGCTCAAAAGTTGCGTATTCGCGCGCTAATCAATGGAAAAATAACGAAAAAAAATTACACATTGGATCTCATCTCATTTCATCTTCCATCTCACTTCCCATCTTCCTCTCCTACCTCTATCCCTCCCCCCCCCCCAAAAAAAAGGAGAAAAAGCTTACGCACCACTGAAGTTTCCATGAATAGTCTTGACAAGGTGACATTTTTCAAGGCCATTTGCCAAACAAGTTGAAAGAAAAATATTAAATGGCAAAGAAACAGGTTCATTATAGAAAGAGAAAAAAAAATGATTTTATATTTATAGAAGCATGAACCCAAGTAATGTTAACATTAAAAGTAAATACAGTGCAAGATTGAAGTGGACGGATACCGAAACCAGTTCCAGCTCTTGGAGTATCAACTTCATTTTTATGTTCTGGTAGATAACTAAAACAAAAAAAGTTCTTGGAACATTTTATTTTCATCCTCTTTTTCACGTAGTACATTGACAGGATAGTGGACATCACAAGTCAACTTTTCTACTTCTTCTTCTTCTTCTGGTTTAGAAGTCTTCATAGAAATGCACTTTACATATTGATTACGTGGACATGACAAAGAAATAACAAGAATATAATCATTTTTCCATGTTGTTGAGAGTGGAGTGAAGGTATGCATGCGTTTTTCTTTAGTATTCAAGATACACTCTGTATACTTACTTGTAAATGCACTTTGGTAACTCTGGTTCTTTGAGGACGAAGAAAAGAAAAGACTAGTGAAGATTTTTATTTAAATCATTGGTAACATTCTACGTGTTATGGTCATGTTAAATGTGAAAGGCATACTGAAGAAGTATAGGTTTGTATCTGTCACGCACAAAAGCACTACAACGACATTTCGTCTTTCTTCAATCCCCTCTCTCTCTCTATTGGCATGTATGATATACCCTAAATACACTGCTCGTTATTAAAAATGCCACACTAAGAGGGAGATAAGGTAGCATACAGCTGTAAATTATTAAGCTTATCGTAACGTGCGACGTGTGACATCATGGCAAAAGCGGATAATACATGGTGACGGTCAGTGGTCTGTGAGCCCACCATGGGCAATCAGACCTGCTGCAACACGGCTAGGCATCGAGAAGATGAACCCTAGGATGTCCTCCTGGGGTAAAGCATGCATTTTCGACGCGATGTACATAGCTCAACTGTAGCTGGTAGAGTGCACAGGAATGGCTTCAGTTTTTTACCTCCCTCACCCCACGGTACATTTTCCAGATGGTAATTTATACGTATATTAAATTCTTTTGAAATTTCTCCAGGAGTTCATGTTGCATCTTACGGTCTACTGTACATTTTTTCTGAGTCAAAAATTTCTAAAGATATATACATATTACAGTAACAATGGAATGCTGTATTACTGCCCGATTGTCGTCACTGTGCAAAATCTCATGATTTGACGTCGGCAAATGGGTTAAACTAAGGTTGTAAGATAGTTAAAGCATCGCAAGTTAAAGAAAAGCATGTAATAACAAATCTCATATTTGAAAATAATTTCGGCTTAAACTAGCTGCGACTATATTTAATTCAAAATTGAACTTCTGGAATGCACAGTATGAGCGTAGCTAAAAGAAAAAACAATAAAATCGGTCGGAATCCGAACCTAGGACCATCCACGTAAAAGTCCCTTATACTAACCACTCAACTAACACGTAATGACGTAAATACGCTTGCTTTTAAAGTTATAGGTTTGCATCCAAGTGACACTTATGCGCATTTCCGTTGCTTTTTTTTTTTTTACTTTTTCTTTTCAGAAGTCTAACATGTTTACGGTGATTTTTTTTTCATTTTCCACAAGAGCTTCGCAAAAGATGATATATCTCTGAGTATTAGGCACTACTTTATCAGACAGCTCTATCAAATATAATTCAATTAACACAGTTGTAACAAACTTTTACTGCCTTAAAAAAGTGTTCCTGAAGAAGAAGGAGTTCATGTAGCTAAAGTAAAAGTATATGAACGACTGCGTAGAATACTCCGTAGCTGAATGGCTAGAATCATGCCTCGATAGCAAAGAGGTTCGTGGTTCGAAACCCGTCTCGGAAGCTGAAATTTTTCTTTAAATTCTTAATTCCGCAGATCTTAAGATCCTTCTCGTTCTTCGCAGTCGTCTGATCCTCTAAAAACAGTTTCCACTTTAATTCGACAACTATCTGATTTGATCTTTGCAGTTCGGAAACATTTGTTCTTCTGTTTAAAAAAATCACACATTTCGTTAAAATATGGGTGCTGTCCGACCATTTTCTTTCCAATTTTAAATTTGCATATCTAAATCATCCTCCTCTGTCTCCATATTTGAATCTCTCTCTTTCAATGTCGTCCGCTATGAACGCACATGGCTTGGGATCAAACCTTCGACTCTGGAAACCAAATGTAAGCGTTCTAGAAATGTGCTATCATTATTCTATAGGTTTGTTGCTAAAAGAAGCGTCATTTTAGATTGTATTCGGGGGAATCTCCGTCGAGATAAGAGCTTCACTATTTTACTATATATTTGATCAAACAATGTGTGTTTATCACACTCAAGAAGCGGGGAATTACACCCTCATGTTCTGCCCAAATGACGACCCTGGAACATTTGCTTGCAATTGCTGGGAAATTAAATTAATCATTAAATAATAATCATTTGTGTCAGTCAGTAGTTTATAGAGGTCTGTGCCCGCATTTCAGACTTTGGGAAGCACAAAAGCTACTGCCGTGATTGACAATTTCCATAGGCGTTTATGAAGCTATCGGAAAATTTTGTGGCATTTTTTTAATTCAGGCTCTACAAAAGCATTTCAGAACAAACGAATGAAAGAGACGGTTTTAGAGCTAGAAAGCTTGTAAACTTGATTCTTGTTTTTTTTTTCTGTCTGAATGGAAATGGTATATTACTTCACATAGACTGGTTTGAACAAGGAAAGGAGTAGAGGAGGAGTTGGATGGGATACAAGGAGCACTAAGTCGATCGAGATGTGTGTTTTGAATGCATAAGCACACTCCGCAAGTGTTTGTAAGTAATTTGGACTTATTTTTTTGTTTATTGGTAATTTGGACTTAAACTTTTTGTAACATTTTCTATGCCGCGAACTGTACAAATATATGTTGAGTTCGAAATTTTTGGCGGGGGAAGGGGGTCCGGATCCGGTGGCCTCTCGGTGTGCGTGCGCCCTTGCGGAGGGGTAGTACGTAAATTTCTCTTTAACGTCACTTGTATAGGCCTTGTTTATTGCTATACCACAACAGATTTTCTAATCACTCTCTTTGGCAAGTAGCTATGTATGAACGTTGAACAAGCCGCAACAAATCAAATAAATTCTAATAGCAAAAAGTATTGGCCCATCAGTGAAAAATTGAAGCCTAGGCAAGAGCCAATGATGATCCTATCGAACCGAGCCGAACCACCTTGCCGAACATTAGTTAACCAATTTATTTCCCAGCGTAGTAACTCTTATGAAAGAAGTGAAATCGCGATTGAAAATGCAGTAAATGTGTTGAAGAAGCGACGGGAAATTGTTGGTTAGCTACTCTTTTTTTAAAAGTACGTTCGGCCAACATATATATATACAGTGAACTCTTTTTAATTCGAAGTCCAAGGGGACACGAAAAAACTTCGAATTATCCAAAATTCGAATTATCCAATAACATTCATTTTCACATATATAACAACAAACAAAACAAAGTACTGTGCATCAAAAACATATTCATATGGTGTAGACTTTACCTTTAAAGCAGCTTATTATTTGCGTGATCGAATACCGCAAACTAACAAACGACATTGACTTCACATAATTCAAATTACGTGTACAATGGAAAATATATTTACGTACAACACTACAACATACATTGAATAGCCCAAACAATTAAATAGCAGTAACAATTTGAATATTCTGTTCTCACTTTTAAGAAGTCGTAAACCTCATTTGCTTAAATTTGATTGTTTCTGTACGGTCAATAAATCTTGAATTTCATGTATTGCGTGGAATACGATATTAATAACATTTGGTTGACTATCAATAATTCATCTTAAATTTTCAACCAATTCTGAAACAAGATGAGATTGGCACGCGTTCTCTATCTTTACTTCTTCCCCAACTCACCTTCATCTTTATCATTACATAGATTTTCTATTTATCTTTTGTATTACTCTTCCTTATGGCTGCATTTGGATAACTGAAAACACGTTAAAATTGTATTTCTCTGTTTACATCTGTCCAACATTAAAAATTTTCAGCTGTATTTTCTTCGAATTATCCAAAATATAGGTTCAAAAGTTCGATTTATCCACGATTTTTTACTATTGTTTTCAATACAGTTTTCAAGGGGAATGGACTTCTGTTCGAATTATCCAATATTTCGAATTATCCAAGTTCGAATTAACGAGACTCCACTGTATATATATATATATATATATATATATATATATATATATATATATATATATATATATATATATATATATATATATATATATATATATATATATGTTGGCCGAACAATATATATTAAATTACCAAGATCCTACTAGGCCCTATGCCGAGACTATTACCTAACATAGTGCTTATCAACAGTTAGAGAAAGAGCCTCATTCCGTAGCGGTCTTGTGGAGCGCAAGGCAATAATATAAGCAATTATAAACCTGCTATGCCGATTATTACAATCTGAAACGCTAATTTTGTATTGCGTTGACACAAATTGATGCGGTATGAGGCCCAAGGTGCTTAACTTCGGGATTAGGACGATCGCATCTATTCAGTAGAGAGAAGATGAAACCAGTGTTTACAACTTCTTTTCTTCCCTAATCCTTCTTTTTGAGCATCTTCGTTCGAGACATTACTTTACCCTAAGAAGACGTGTAGAACAGGCATGGATAAAAATGAACGTACACAAGAGATGTATATAAATTACGTGTCAACAACCAGCTAAGGATGCCTATGCCCCCAGTAAAAAAAAAATCTCTTTCTGTCGCTAACCTTTATATACATGACCATCATGTTTTCTAGAAGCGTGAGATGCTAACATAAGAATAAAAGGGAAGGGGCTGTAAACTTAGCAAGTAAACATATTTAAGATTTCAAGTCCTACCGCGCAGGTGTGTATGTGTTTGTGCTGAGAATTAAAATAGAAGAAAAGAAAGAAGAAACCTGGACCGGAAAGAGTAACCAATATTGTGCTTAATATTAAATGCCTTCCTTTTGGTCGTTTTATAGTATAAAACAGAAGAGACTCATGCGTTCTGAGACTTGAAAAAGAAAGTACTTTTTTTTAGATTTAAAAAAAAATAATCTAAAGCGAGATCCTAACCCCTTCAGGTGATGAACCCCCCTCCTGCACCACTCCCTTGATTGTAGAAGCATGGAATGGAGTGAAGAAAAAGCACCTGGTGTGACGTCACAGCCAAAGGAGCCGAACTCGAACCATTCCGATGGAGGCAGCAAAGCTTTTCACTCGCTCAGTGGTTTAGAAGCCGTGACAGTGTGCGCAGGTAGAACGCGGGAACCCAAGCGTTTGTTGCGTTCTTCCTAAAATAAGAACAGCAATGCCGAAGAAGCGCGTTTGATAAGTGTGTGTGGATCAGTTCCAAGTGTTTATCGTAAACAAAACAAAAAATGTAAACAAAAACAACAGTGAGATGTGCACATGTTAATGAATGTTGATTTATAGTTTGGAATAATTTGTGGCTATATTAATTTTTCCGTTGCTGTGTGTCTTTTCTTTACTGTGCTTAGTTTCTTTTGTTTTTGCAGTGAATAAATAAATATATAATTCTAATATTTAGATAACATTGTGATTGACTGATTGAATAAAAAATTGTTGGTTGGTTTAACTGATGGATTAAATCTTGTGGTGTTAATTAGTTTTTAATACCAAGAGGACATTCTCCAACAGGTAGGCACAACTTATTTTCTGAAAACTCAAATATCTTTCACATACATAGGGGCGGATCTAGTACTATACAAACAGGGGGTGCCCATTCCTCATCCCCTTCCCCAAGAGGTTTGGGCACAACCTTCCCAAAATTTACCATTTTCCAATTTTGTACCATTTTCAATGAAAAAATATATTCCTCCAAATAATTTCATGGGCACCCCTGCAAACAATCTCACTCTAAAGCCTGTCAATCATCACTCCCTGTAAACAGAGCTGAAAATTTATTCTGTATAAAGTAGCACTTTAAAGAAATTACCATTTTTATTTTAAAGAAGAAATACATGTGAATGTGTATAGGCTCCTTTTCCCAATTCTGAATCCGAGACACTGAAGATAATTGTATAATATTGATTAACATTTATGTCGTTTGTAACCAGCGTTTGAAGCGGGATCTTCTGTTTGAAGTGGGATCTGAATCACTGTCGTGCGTTCGATGCTTTCCCACCGAGAGTTGACCCCGGAACCTCGTGCACCAAAGGTAAACGCGCTAGCCATTGGGCCAGGGAGGTGGATGTTATGTAGTATCCTTTTAACTTGGTCGTGGTTAAATTTTTCTCCTAAATAGTTTAGTGTTTAGGTGGAGAACATCTCTTTGATTCTACAATACCTAGAAAAAAATTCACACAAATTGCGAACTTCTTCTATGATTATCAAGTAATATATATGCTAGTGACTAGGGTTATTTCTTAGCAATATGGAAGCCCTGTTTAAAACACCAATGACAGCCATTTCGTAAGATTTTCCACGGTCCTAGCAGGCAAATACAGAAATAATACCTTTTGATATCATGTGGTCAAGTTTCCATTGACGTAGCTAATCCTTAGCTAATGACTGGAATAAATTTTAAATTTTGTATTATAAAGAGCACAATAGTTAAACAATAATTTGAATTATGAATACACTATGAAATAAAATGTGTTTGACTCTCGAACTTAATAGAACAATAGAGTAATGAATACCATGCATTCATTGGATTCTATTCTATGAACTAGGAAGATCCAGGTAGGGATGCGCACGAGACGAGTCGAGACAGGATTTTCGTGACAACATTCGAGTCGAGACACGGCTCTTCCAATAGAAAAATATACATTTTTTCGAGGCGAGACATCATTTTTACAGCACATTTTCGAGACGAGACAGCCACAAATCTTGTCTCGTGCGCATCCCTAGATCCAGGAACGTACGCAAAGGGTGGATCCTGGGATTCCGAACCCCTCATAATCCCAACTTCTGTGTAAAATGAGATGAAATCTTTAAGTTCAATGTCCCACAATTATGCTCCTTGGGCTAACGGAGACGACGATTAAAAACAAATGAAGGATGATGGAAGAAGTACCCCCAAGAAAACCCACAGACACGATGTTGTCCACCACAAAGTTACTTGGGCGGGGATCGAACCAGGGACCCCCCACGCAACAGAGGTACCTCTACCATTAAGCCACCGTGACCCCTAACTGACTTTTCTGTAAATTTAGTCTAATTTTAAGAGTGATTTTACAAATTTTAATATAATTTATCCTCTTATTGAATTTGGAACCGCCCCCCTTCCCGAAACAAATTCCTGCGTAAATAACTGGGAAGTGCGTATGAGAATGCGTTCTGAACGCTCAAAATAAGCGTTCATATATATTTCCGAGCGTTCAAATTGCACATACCTTTCGTTATGTTTGCCCTTTTTATCTGCAACGCCTCATACGAAACAAATGTCGTCTGTAAAAACAGTACCAACATTTTGTAGTTAAATTGAGATTTAAAAAAAAAAGGCGCGGTGGCTCAGTGGTAGAGCGTTCACCTCCGGTGCTTGGGGTCCCTGGTTTGATCCCAGCTCGCGCCGTGTGGACTGTGTGGTGGACAAACACCGTGCTCGTGGGTTTTCTCGGGGTTCTCCCACTTTCTTCATTCCATCTCTCATCATCATCTCATCACTCATCATCACCGTCTCCTTTAGCCTCACCGGCATAACCGTGGGACGTAAAACTTAAAGATTTCATTTCATTTTTTAAAAAAAAAAAAAAAGAAGAAAGAAAGCTGTTCCAAATTACGAAACTGTATAAGATCAAACACGACTAGTGTTGCACATAAGACGAAAAATTCATTCTCTCGTTCCCAAAACTAGACGAAAAATACGGTACCTTTTTACATTCTTGAGGGGACGGAAAACAAAAATTCTCGTATTGTTTTCGAGATCAGTAATTTCGCGATTCTCGTGGGCATCACTAGTTCACCCTAGTCTTAGATTTCAAACGATGTTTCAAAGTTACATGATTCATAGCAGGCCGGTAGTCAGCCTAAAACTGTAGGGGGGGCGGTAGAAGTTAGGGGGGGCCGATCCAAAAATATTATAGTTTATCACCATACTATAATTCATTTGCAAGCCTACCGTGAAAATTTTAGGGGAGCGGTAAAAAATTACGGGATCCGGCCCCCTTAGACCCCCTTGGATTCGGACCTGATTCATAGTATAAAAAACTGTAAATTGGCAAACTGATTGGAACACTATCAAGAGTATTTATCTGCGTTTAAAAATAAGCAAGTCATCACATAATATATTCCAAAATCAGTAGCGTACGCAGGAATTTATTTCGGAAGGGGTCCAAACTCAATATGAGGGTATTTTATATTAAAATTCATAAAATTGCCCCTAAAAGTAGGCTAAATTTACACAAAAGTCGAAATTTCGGAGGAAGTCCGGATCCCCAGGACCCACCCCCTGCGTACGTCCCTGATTCCAGTAATAAATATGATTTAACTATTATGTCACAACGTTCGTGGTTCTCTCATGACCAATGTTTCTTACAGAAAAAAAATGTTCCGGGAAGGCACACTTAGTATTCAGAGGGGCACATATTGTTTTCATACGCTACTATTCTACTGTATGTGTTGTTATAGATGTATTATTTTGGTTTTCTCCAGAGAAGGACTCTCAGAGCTCGGGGGGAGGGGGGTAGTGTCCCTTCCAGAAACATGTCTGGAAGAAACACTGCTCGTGACGCGGAAGAATTCTCATAACTTGTAAATGAAATTAGGGGAGGGAAATCGGGGCATACTTTTTATATTTATCGTCACATGTCTTGGGCAACACCACGGGTAATTATCTTCAACTACATGTTTTCACATGTTTTACCGATATTTCGTATTAAATTAGGGAACATAACGTTGGTTCGTGGCCAAGTAGGTATTGTTCTCCATGCCTATTGTCGTAGATTCGATCCCTGGTAGAACAAATCGGCTCGGGACTACTGAGTAACGATCTAGGTTCGATTATAAATAGTCTTTTCATTCCATGTAGAATCAATGTTGAGAAGGAAAATTAAGCTAAAATCAATTATTAGATGCGAAGTTTGTTGTTGACTAACTTGTTCGTGTCGGTATGGTTTTCTCTCGATTCTCCCTCATTCTCATTCCACCAATTCTTCTACAATCATTCACCTTCTTGAGCTTAAAGGGTATAGTCGTGGGACTAAGGCAAAAATTTGATTTTCGAAAGTATGGAATCATTTTAGGTTTAAAATTTGCTTCCATAATAATAATATACTGGGTGTTTCAAAACAATATCGACAACATTTGGTATTGTCGGTATTGTCGGTGATTCCTGATATCAAGATATGACAAAAAGTATAGACCAACTTGGGTGCACAAATGCTTTCTTTCTGAGTTATAGGTCGTGGGAAACATGAAAAGATGAACTTTAAAGGTCCATAGCTCCAATACTATATAGGACGTACTATAGTCGGGTCAAGACTTCACTTACGAACTAGTGTGTGCCCTATCCAAATATCCAAGTTTCAGAATCCTGTGGTACTTCCGCAAATTCAAATTATATGCCCGTAGCCAAATTCCTTCCATAAAAATTGTTGTGTGAGTAGCTTAGGATTCTGAAACATGAATTTTTGGATAGTGCACATATTAGTATCTAAGTGAAGTATTTGCCCGACTACGGCAGGTTCCTAGTATTAGAGCTATGGACCTTTAAAGTTCATTTTTTTTTCATGTTTTCGACAGCCTATAACTCTGAAATGTCGCATTTCTGCACCTAGGTTGGTCTTTATTTTTCGTCTTTTCTTGGTGTCAGGAATCACCTCCTAAACGTTGTCGGTGTTGTTTTGAAACACCCTATATATCCAAATATCGGCGGAAAATATATTATTTTATTTTCCATTAGGCTGCTTTTCATGACGTGTCGCACAAAACTACATTTCCTTTCTAGTTTTGTGAAGATTTCCCTATGTTGCTGTATGTTTACGTAAGATAACATGGGGGCTTTTTGAATGAATCATAAATTCTCCGAAAACATCATTTGCGAAAATGTGATTAACTTTCAAAATATTGAAAGTGAGTTTGTTTAACTTTGGTGCTTACATGACTAAGGAAATAAGATTTTTTTTCTTCTTTCCCAGAAAAAGAAAAGAAAGAAACAAAAAATATTAATTATGTTGATGGCATTATAAACGAAGATTGTGGGAAGTAACGGAGAAACCGGAGGAAACTCTATAGAACGCAAGGTTATCAGTGACTGTTTGGATCAGAAATGAATATTCTTCAACTGGTCCAAATATACCTCAGTATAAAAATATGTTGGGGTGAAAATTTTAACATTTTCAGTTTTACGTCCCACTTATATACCCTACGGAGTAAAACAGACAAGTAATTAATGAAAGTCAACGATTTATGGAATAATTATTGACATAAAAATGTGGAAGGAGATGAGGGAACCTCAGGAAAAGCCCCGGGCACGATGTTCACTACAAAAAAATCACATCCCTTAGTATCGAACCAAAAACTTTTCCCACAAAAAGTGGGTGTTGTATCATTAAGATACCAAATTACCTTTAATGAGAAGCTTATTTAACAAAAATCAACGCAAAGTTAAAATATAAGATTTACATAATAACCAGAATATTTTACTCGTAACCAAGAAGGTTGTATAATTAATCAGCATCATTTTAATTTGAAGATACCATTACTCTTGATACTTTTCTGTCAATTGAGCTTCCTCGTGGCTATTGATGTGGGAGACCCGGGTTCAATTCCCATTTAGATCTTATGTTCACATCCCACAGCGGTTCTAAACACCAATGCAACTAACCATTCTTTTAATGCCAAATAATACTACAAAGAAAATAATAATAATAATAATAATAATAATAATAATAATAATAATAATAATAATAATAATAATAATAATAATAATAATAATAATAATAACTCACTTTTAACACAGGACCGTGTTTCCAGCATGACTACCACTTTTACGTATTATTTCAACACCAAGGAACTGGTGTTACGGTTAACACAGATCCGGTGTTACCGGTTTGATGCAGAGTTGGTGTTTTGCGATATGATAAATAACATTGGCGGTTCCCGGCGAGAGATCATGTGGTTCGGATTCCACGTTAATCAGTAGGTGCACGTCTCATATAGCCTTGCTGCTGAACGGGACGCTAAACTCAAATCAACTCAACTCAACATTGGTGGTGTTTAAAAAAAACTAGATGAATGAAAGAAAAAACGCGGAAATAAGATCAACACCACGGTGTTGATGCAATGTAGACTGCGTCCTTAGTAACATCCCAGCTAGCACGATGATCGGAAGCCATTAAGGTACTAATATTGATAAATTTTATTCTTCAAGCCTTTCATATGCTCAGGAAAGGCTTTCATATGCTTTCATATGATTAGCCAAGCCTTTCTTATGCTCATGAAAATGACTAAGAAACGGTACCACAGCCACTTCAAATTGCTGAGATAAATATGATACAGTTTACTGTAACTTTTAGCGTGTGAGTTGTAGCTTGTAGCAGCCATAACTGCCTTGCGTAGATATCACAAATATGTAACTGACAGTTGTATTGACTTCTTTAAAAGATATATATATATATATATATATATATATATATATATATATATATATATATATATATATATATATATATATATATATAATTAGCTATGAACAAAACTTCACATGGTATATTTGACATTTACACCAAGTCGCATACAGTTTATTATGTTTTCTGTTATGTTTCACGTAAATAACTTTGTAAGTATATTAATTAACTGACATAATTTACATTAGCAGAACTCCTGCTAGCTGTTTATGATGTTCATTCTCTTGTTGTCACCGATTAAAAAAAAAAACATGTCAGCTAGATCATTTAACCACTTCCATTTTAACAATTTTTCTCAAAATCCCGTGAAGTTTAAGTAGCACCTGGCATGTGTCCAAATTTAACACAACAAAGATAGTACAGAGTGTTGAATGAACAGAACCATATTTTACTGTATACAGTTACTTTTTTTTTTTACACATGCTTCTTTTTTAATCACTGTTCAATAATCAGAATGCTGCTGAAATCGACTCTACGTAGTTCCCATTAACACACTTGCATGTAAGAAAAGATTCCAAAATATCCCTTCCAAACCAAAATATTATGAAAATGTGTACCATAGATAAAAGTTGATTCAGTTCCCGAAATGAAATGAAATCTTTCAAATTTACGTCCCACGGTTATGCTGCCCGAAATAAAAGCAAGGATAGAAATGGTGAAACAACTCTTTAGGAGGCAGAAAAGATTATTTTGTGGGACCTTAAATAAAGAGGTGAGAAAAAGACTCATAAAATGCTTCGTAAAAATGAAATGAAATCTTTAATTTTTACGTCCCACAGTTATGTCGGCTAGGCTAAAGAAGACGGTGGTGATGAGCAATGAACCAAATGGTGGAATGAATAAAGTGGAAGGAAACTGGAGAACTTCGAGGAAACCTGCGCACACGGTGTTTGTCAACCATAAAGTTTACTTGGCGCGAGCTGGGATCGAACCAGGAACCCCATGCACAAGACATGAACGCTCTATCACTGAGACACCGCAGCCCTTTGATCCAGTTCAGTTCAACCAAGAAAAGAAAATTTAGAAGTTAATAAAGCAAACGTTCAAGTTATATTTATGGCAAATTAAAATAAAAATACATATATTAATAATATATGAGTTGAGAGAGGGTATCTCTCAGTAATGCTATCAACCAAAACAATATTAGATGCATAGAGATTAGAACAATAGGAATTCAGCCATTTTGATTTCTTGACATTTTTGTGTTGAAAGGTAAAAAATATTTTTCATGCAATAGGACTTCTCATAAGTCCCAGAACGTGCTTGACTTCTTTTTTTCCACTTGACAGTCACATTCGAACAAAACACAATCAATAATTTGTCTTTTCTTCTTAAATAATAATAAAAAGTATTTAAAAAAACGAAATGAAAATGGCAATAAATTGAAGTGAAAGTTAGTTTGGCAAGAGATAACATCACTTACCTTCTGATTACAATGATTATCTTATGAAGAAGGAAATAAAATGCATAAAAATAAATCTGTCAATTTTACCGGCAATAAGTGAAAGTGCTCACACAGAATGTCAATACATATAACTCTGCACTAATGTTTACAATATAATACTACAAAAGCTTGTTACATGCTGTGTAATGCTTTCCTTGTGTCCCATGTAATTACTAGCATATATCGTGTCGATTTGTTTAATGTTTGCTCGTGTGTCTAACATAGCCTATTTGGGAATATTTGCACAATTGTCAATTACATATAGACAATGTAGAAAGTTACAATTTCTAATACAATATAATTGAAGTATTTGTTTATGATAAATAGTTTTCTATTAGCATTCAAAATAAAAACCTTTCTGAAGGGCCCTGTTGTTTTTTTAACTATAAAATGTCATAGTGGCTTTATTTATACGGTAGGAACAATAACTGACGTGTGGTAGTAAAATGTCTATAATGAAAGCATAATCAGTCTTGTGTAAGTGGAGTCACGATGGTAATTGAAGACAAGAAATTTGGAGACATTTATGAACACTTCTCTGAAACTTCATTCCTTTGTGCTTTCGTAGGGGAAGAGAAAGGGACAGTGAGTTTATCAAATGAAATGAATTGAAATTTCCAATTTAACGTTTCATAATTATGCACCGAGGCAAGGGCACCGATTTCTCTGTAACTTTGGGGGTGGTTGCATTCAGAT
Organism: Thermobia domestica; assembly: GCF_964235325.1. Lineage (NCBI taxonomy): Eukaryota > Metazoa > Arthropoda > Insecta > Zygentoma > Lepismatidae > Thermobia > Thermobia domestica. The sequence goes on from NC_137460.1 coordinate 32,359,582, forward strand.
GTGTGTGTGTGGTTGCAGGCAAGGGACTAAGAAGGCATATGATATATGAGGATTTTAAGACAAATTGAATTCAAAGTGTACCATATATTATATATTCATAAAAATACATATAACAATAAAAAATACCTATTCATAAAAATACATGGGGGCCCACATGAGCAGTGGGGGGTCCGTGCCCCAAAGATCGGCGCCCTGGTATCGAAGCTAAAGAAAGAGAGAAGTCGGTTATGATGATAATAAATAAAATAGTGGAATGAAGAAAGTAGGAGGAAATGGGAGAATTCCGAGGAACCCCACTCACACACAGTGTTTATTCACCACAATGCTCACTTAACGCGAGCTCGGATCGACCCAGGAACCTCACCGCCCGAGGTGAGTGTCTTACCACCCTACCGCTGAGCCACGGCGGGGCGCCCGCTGAGTGAGCTTGATTATTTTATAAACTAAATAATATAGAAAAATCCTTTTTCGTCATTGGAATAACCAGAGTATCTCAAAAATTGTTATTTTGAGTTACGAACCTTACCTTATATAACTTTACGAGACCTACCGGCCTGTGTCCTAAATAATGAAATCTGAGATACGTTTAATGGTTATTCCAGTGACAATATAAAAGTTGAAACAACAAATCTTCGAGTGCAAATGAAAAACGAAATGTTTCAGCTTTACGTCTCACGATTATAGGAGAGGGATAATTAGTGAAAGTGATGACTATGAAAGGAGATGATGGAGTTAAATGTGGGAGGAAGCTGAAAAATTTCGAAAAAATCCACGAGCAGATGTCCATTACAAACTTACGTGGTCTGTGATCGAACCATAATCTCCTAGCATCAGAAGTGAGGGCCATTCTTCAATAATACTTTAAATCGTCATATCACAAACGAATACTTGGTTTGACTTAATATTGTATTTCTATCTAAATATGCGTATACGACTGTTCTGTCCAACATAAATTTAGAGGCAAATTTTGTTTCAGACTGATTAAGATATAGGCATAATGAATAAGGTTAATTCACACAAGCAATTTGGGAACAAAGTCCACTAGTTGCCGATATTTAAAGATATTGTCCTCGTAATGAGAGGAAGAACTTCGACAATTTCCAGTCAGGATTCAAAATTAGCACCTTCCTGCTGCGAAACAAACCTAGCCGCTCGACTTGTAGAACAGGAATCTATTTGAATTATTAGGTAACAAATTCTTGATTAAAAGTACAAAAACCCAACCATTCAATTTGTTGAACAAAAATCTACTTGAATTATTAGCAAACGAACTCTTGATTAGAAGTACAAAAACCTAATCATTACACTTGTAGAACAAGGGTCTACTTGCATAATTAGCTAACGAGCTATTGATTAGAAATACAGAAATATAATCATTCTACTTGTAGAACCAAAGTCTACTTGAATTATTAGCTAACGAACTTCCGGCTAGAAATATTCGACTTGCATAATAAGAATCTGCTTGAATATTTAGGTAATGAACTCTTGATTAGAAGTACAAAAGTCTAACCATTCGATTTGTAGAATAAAAGTCTACTTGAATAATTAGCTAACGAGCTCCTGATTAGAAGTACAAAACCCTAATCATTCGATTTGTAGAACAAGTGTCTACTTCAATTATTAGCTAACGAACTCCTGATTAGAAATACAAAAACCTAAAAATTAAACTTGTAGAACATTATATATATTCAGTCAGGCCATATCTCTCTGAAATCTATAACACCTTCAAATTATCTTCTACATATTTTAACTTGCTGAATTTCAGTCATTCTCTCAAAACGTTTTTTTTAATGTATAATTAACTGTAAATATGTAATGATTCCGTTTTCTTTCATATGAGTAATAGTTTCCGTGTACATGTTACTGAAAAATCTTGCCCTACCAGAGTCTCATCTCGGGCAGCTTTGATCTGATTTTTCATTTAAGAAGAGAGAAAAGACGAAGACGAAGGAAATATTTGGAATTGTTTTGCGGTACATGAAACACAATGCAGATGAAATGAGGAGATTTGGAGCATGAGAATGGAAAGCGGAAGCTTAAATCCAGGTTGCGGCAACAAGACAAGAAACATTTTTAGTCCCTTTTTCTTATTGTTTCTTTCCTTTGGACAAAGACACACGACATTCTGTACAGAAACGCAGAGTAAGATTATAATGCAAATTTAGCTAAAAGCAAATTAATATAACTTCGGATTTAAAGGAGAATTTACTTTCTAGCTCTACCAGAAATCATAATAGCTGAATGAGGCAACTCTTTTATCACGATATGTGTGAGTTGAAAATGTGCTAATGTAACAATCTGTTTCTTTTCTCGTATGCCATTGAGACATTACATGGATATGCTAAATACGGACATAACGGTTATGTTATTCAATGAACACGGGTGAGCGTGTATCCAGTAACACTGAAGATGTTTACTTAAGAGAAAAACAGACAATGTGGCGCGAAAGTTTATCAACTACATCGACGAAAAAATCGTAGGTTTAAAGCTGCAAGACAAAACCTTGTCACTGCATTATATTCTGCCATATTTGTTGTGGTTATTAACTACGTGATCTTGGAACGTATTTTTTTTTTTCGGGCCAACCAAGAGTCTCTTTCAATCTATATTCTATTCATTCCTTTCCTGGCATATTCCTGATGTGACTTACGTACCCTGTCCATTTCAGACACCTTAATCTAATAACTTACAATCAATTTGGTGATGTCTACATAGTGCAAAACTAAACGTTAGGTGTATTTTTCTGTGTTATCTTTAATTTTACTCCGAAAATTTTCGTCAATGCTTCATTTTTTGAACGCTCTGAACTTGTGTTCATCATTCCTAGCGCCCAACCTTTGGATTCATACAATACAAAAGTTTCAGAGTCCTGGTGGCGTAGTCAGTAAACAGACCAAGTTCGAGATCGGGTGGAAAAGGGATTTACTCTATCCTTTTATCCTTGTTCATATGAATCATGGGTTCACCCAGTTTTTGCTAAATAGATATCTGTGGGATGAAGTATTACTCCATGTGCCGAGATAATTGAAGTGTGCAACCTTACCTTAAAGAATAAAACATTCATATCATACACTGGAAAAATAAATCAATGTTTGAACACTATTTGGACATCGTTTTAGAAATGACTTTTGATAATTGTTTAATATGTCCAAAAATGTCCTGAAATCTTTAATCAGTGAGCAAAATGTTTAGAATGCATCCTAAGAGTGGTTAGTGGAAAACTGTCCAAAAATATTCTGTTAGCGAACAAAAATATCTAGAATGTATTCCAACAGTGGAAACACTTTGGGTTTAGGTATAATGTGTTCAAAAATGTCCAGAAGTGTTTTATTAATGACAAAATGTCTAGAACAGTGGTTAATAAGTTCTGTGTTCATACATGTTCGAAAGTCTTCTATTAATGAGCAAAAATGTCTCGAATTTTTCCTTACAGTGGTTCATAAGAACTGCCCTAAGAGTGTTCAATGTGTCTAAAAATGCCTTGAAATGTTCTATCAATGAATAAGAAAGTCTAGAATGGTTAATAGGAACTGTTCTAAGATTTGAAATGAAATTAAATCTCTCAGTTTAAAGTCTCACATGCCTGTTAGGCTAAGGGAGACGAGGAACTATCCTAGGAGTGTTCAAAAATGTTCTATCAGTGAACAAGAAATTTCTAGAATGGACTCTAACTGCTCTGAGTGTTCAATATGTTCAAAAATATCCTGAAGCGTTCTACCCGTGAACAAGAAATGTCTAAAATACATTCTAATAATAGTTAATAGAAACTGTCCTAAGAAATGAAATGATAAAATCTTTCAGTTGAACGTCTCACGACCATGCCTGTTAGGCTAAGAAAGACGAGGAACTGTCCTAAGTGTGTTCAAAATATCCAAAAATTCCTGAAGTGTTTTGTCAATGAACAAGAAATGTCTAGAATGCATCGTAACAGTAGTTAATGGGAAAGTGCTCAATATGTCCAAAAATATCCTAAAGTGTTCTATCTGGACAAAAATGTCTTGAATGTATTCTAAGAGTGGATAATAGGATTTACTCTAAGAGTGTTCAATATGTAAAAAGAATATCTTGAAGCGTTCTATCAATTAACAAGAAATGTCTAGAATGCATCCTAATAGAGGTTGTGTTCAATGCGTCCAAATATATCCTGAAGTGTTCTATCAGTGAACAAGTAATCTCTAGAATGAATCCTAATACTGCTCTAAGAGTGTTCAATATGTCCAAAAGAAACCCACAAGTGTTCTATCGGCGAACAAAAATGTCTAAAATGAATCATAACAGTGGTTAGTGGGGAGTGTCATAAATGTGTTCAGTGTACCTGAACTTCTGATGTGTCCAATATATATATACAGGCAGAATCAAATTCTAAATGGATAAATGGTAATGTCTAAAGTGTCCTAACATTGTTTAAAAGTCGTTGGTTTACCCGTGTACTTATTGGACACATCAAAAGTTCAGGCACACTTTGAACACTCTTAGGGTACTTCCCACTAACCACTGTTAGGATACATTCTAGACATTTTTGTTCACTGATAGAATACTTCAGGACATTTTTGGTTGTGTGAAACAATAACCAAAATAGTCTTTTTTGTTTGTTTGTAAACTCCGAACACTTATTTTTTAGAATGATTTGAGTGAAGGGGAAAAAATCCCTTTTTATAGTTAAGCACAAATCCATGGACACTGAATTGTAGCAATAACATAACATAACTGAAACATTAAATAATAATAATAATAATGATAATCTAGGTTTCTCATATGTTGGTATGCATGCTATGAATATATTAGCACACTTATTATTTGATCTTATATCCAATTCTCGCTTATCCAGAATATTCTATACACTTTAAATATCTAGTTAATATCTGTGTCAATAGAATAAGAATGAACTTTTTACACTATGTCGTTACAACAGTGCGAGTTTGTTACCTCTAACTTAATTGAGTTTTTATTAAAAAAATCGTATAGTTGTGCAAAGTTTCCTAACACGTTTTAAAAGTTGTTTCTGTCTGTTCGTGTGCTCGTTGGACACTTCCAAAGTTCATGTATATTTCGAACTTCCTTACCACTGTTAGGACACTCTAGACATTTTTTGTTCACTGAATACTTCAGGACATTTTTGGACACGTTAAAGAATGACCAAAATGACCAAAAATCGTTTCTCTTTAAAAAAAAAAAAGTCCATATAGCCCAGGCATTATGAAAATCTGATTTCGAAAGGGATTAGGAATTAGATTTTTGGGCTTTCGGCATCTATGTCCATGTTAGCCCGTCGGACGTGTGAGGGATGATGTCCCTCTGCGATCACACCGCCCAGAGAATTGGAGGTCAAGAAATGAATGGGAAAGGAAGGAAACGTTCTGGGACTATTATGTTAGTTACCATCCCGGCATTTGCCTGGTGTGAATGAGGAAAACCCAGGGAAAACCTTTTAGATTTTTTCGGCCGAGTATCCCCTTCGGGAATCGAACAGGGGACCCACGCACCAAAAGCGAGAGCGCTAGCGACTACGCTACGCGAGGCCACTATCTTATTTCGAAAAGCAATGGCTTTAGCTTGAAATGAACCAATTTGAACCAGTTACTGTACCTTGGTTTAACGACCTACATTTTCTAACTTGTAAGTTAATGGAGACTATATCCACATGTTAAACCGAACGAAGAACCAAACATACTAAAAACGTGAGCGCGTTACTTATTTTGGGTTCCGAGAAGTCTTATATAATGTATTTCTGAAAAGTTCATTTAAAACTACATAAAAGCAATGATTTACATTAGACCCTATCTTGCTTCTAGCGAGGTTTTTATTAAGAGAAAATTCTCAAGTACCTTGAATGCTTGTGTTTAACCATAGTTACTATTCTTACCTAAGGCACGCGAGATGTAGGTATGGATTCGACTTCCAGAGGATTTACTTGTGGTTTTGACATGTCAAACTGTAAATCTACGTCTCATATCACAACAAGAAAGACGGTGTTAGGCTATCGAATTACCAATTTTTGGCTTTACATTGTAATTAGTCGTTTTGCCGACCATTTGCCAGCCAACTTAATTAGTAGCGTAAGGTCTACGAAAGAAGTAAAATTGCGATACGGAATGTTAAACCAAAGCTATTGGGTTGGACAAATTGTTGTTTGGCCAAAATATACTTTAAACTTTGTTGAGCCAACGTATTTTCAACGTTCGGCCAACGTGTTTTCAACTTTATGGATTTTCAATTCCTATCGATGCCAATTATGAGCCAGCATAATATGATTGGCGCCAGAGACTAGTGCTAGTGGGAGTTCATAGAAAGCGATTTTTTTTTTTTTTTTTTTTTTACATTTTTAGTTTTACATTCCACGATTGTGCTCTTTTGCATAGGCGCCGACTACATGAATATTCCGGGGCTCAAGCACCCACTGGAAATAGTTACAAGATACTCAGCACCCTTTGTATATGAGCGTCGCAATTAATTTCAATAAAATTACGCTTTCATACCGTGAAAGAAAATCATCTAATGTGAGATTTAAGAATGAATAAAAATTTATTTAATTGCAGAATGCAATCTTAAAATTATGCTACACCACAAATTTACTTGGTTTAAGATCTGAGCACTCTACCACTAAGCCAACATGCCCCAAGATGGAAATTTACGTTTTTATGATCTCAGATAAAGCTGCAGTTCGACGTATCATATAACTTCGGCCCAAACAGGGACGCTAAATTCTAACCTAAACGTTAACCTATTTACGTATTACCAAGTGTGTGAATAGAATGAAACATTGGCGGTGAAGGAAAATGTAAAACCTCTAAGAAAAAGCAGTTTGAAACCCGGGTTTAGTTCCCGATAGGAGTTCGTGTGACTCTGGTCCCACTATAAGTTGTAGATTCATGAAATGAAATCTCTTAAGTTTTACGTCCCACAATTATGCCGGCTAGGCTAAAGGAGACGGTGATGATGAGAAATGAGTGAAATGGTGGAATGAATAAAGTAGGAAGAAACTGGAGAACCCCGAGAAAACCCATGCACACGGTGTTTGTTCACCACAAAGCTCACTTGGCGCCAGCTGGGATCGAACCACGGACCCCATGCACCAGAGGTGAACGTTCTAGCACTGAGCAATCACGGCTCCTTGTACATTCATATCTCATATAGTCTTTTATAGTGCTGAAAGGGGCGTTAAAATCCAAAGCATTCAAGAAAGAACACAGTACTCTAATTTTTACATATACTAACACGAAACAAAGGTTATAGTACTTATAAACAAGTCTGCCCCACTTTTCTAATGATAACAACTTGAAAAGGAAAGCCAATACATAGCTACTACCCAAATGCCATACTGTTCGCTACGTTGAGTGTGTTAACGGTACAGATACCAGTATTGCAGGCATTCAACTCGCCTACTGCCAATTCTTTTTCTTCTGCTTAACACAACTTTCACTTAGCCTCTATATCCATAAGGGCATGATCGGACTGTTGTGTTCTACATATAAACATCAGCTAATAAAGATATATACTCTCGAGAGGAGAGAACTGAATAAACACAACAATGTACTTTTTGGAGGTCATACAATCGCTGTGCAACTTGCTGTGACAGAGTCGTTAAGCTGTCTTTCAAACACAACAGAGAATGTATTTCCTGGTATCTCCAGTTTTTTTCTTCTTTTTTTCTTCTCGGAGAATGTTGTATTATCACGTCAAGAACAACAACGAAAATGCAACTTTCACTTTGGTCATTTAGTTACTTGGAGTAGTAATATTGCAAAACCTGGGTGCGGTGTGAAAAGAAAAGAAAAAAATCTCGGTTAGGTGCCTCTGACACAAGCTGAACGCGTATGCGCATTTTATTAAACAAAAAATGCATTAATATTTAATGTTTTGTTTTAATAAAATTCCCAAAATGTGTATTTGAAAGGAAATTAATATATGAATTAACATAAAAAATATTATGGCTCCTGAACGCAATGAAATTACACATTTATTCTTCAAGATGTGGTATTCTGCTTGCATATTACGTACTGTAAGTATATGTTGTAATGTTCACAAAAGGTGGAAGTGATGTAACGAAATATTAACCTACTGAATATGCATCCTTTCTAAGCGGAACCTACGTATATGTATAAATGGCAGTAAAGTTATTATGATGGGAACACTTGCATTCTTGTAGCCGGATGACAAACGGTAATTAGTTACTTACTGTTTTACTCACATTGAGGAGACTAATGCGGAAGATTGGTGTCTGGATATTAATTAAGATTATTTACCTTTGAGGTTTAGCGCCTTATATACCTGGTATACCGTATCTTAAGAAGGTCGATTTACCTCCTTTATATCGTTAATCTCAAGAATTACTTCGCAGAGAAAAAAATGTGGCGTACGTAAAAGCGTAGGTTACATGCGGAGATCCTGTAATTTTTGGACTTAACATACGACTATATGTAACATCCAGGCCGGACCGCGCCCCCCTAAAGTTTTACTGCCCCCTAAACTTTTTACGGTAGTCGGGCAAATGAACTATACTATGGTTGGATCGGGCCCTCTTAACTACCAGGCCCCTCCTACATTTTGGGGCTGGCTACGGGCCTGGTAACTTCCTCCAGCATACACGTACCTGAAAACGTACGTATAATAATACTTTCCTTGTAAGGGTTCCATCTATACGTATTTTCAATATGAAACAATGGAATGTGTATAGGCGGTCAGGATCTCACATACACATGGATGTATATAAGATATAGCTGAGCATTTAACGTAGGTATAAGTATGTAATGTACGGAAGACAGTTGAATGTCGGAAATCCCGCAGCGGCATGATGTAACATCTAAGGGGGGAAAGGAAAGGCAATACGTATGTAAGTTAGCATATGGATAACGTATGCTTCATATTGATTTCCGTAGTAAACTTATTGATTCCGTATATTTGCACAATATACCGCTATCCAATTAACGGTTTTTTTCTCAGTGTTGATAAGTCATCAAGTTTCGCCACATGTAGAAAATCAAAAGTCCAGAGTCGAGTTTGTTGATGGAAGTGATACAGGGGCGCATACACAGGGAGGAGGGGTATCCAACCCCCCCAAAACTTCCTAACTGAGCATATATTTGTACACTTTTTAAAATAAAACTATTCTTGTTTAATAGGGAAAAGATTGATGTAGCATGAACATTTGATCTTACATTTTATCTGTACTCTTTGTTATAAAAACAATCTAGTACTATCATTTTTTTTTTGAAAATGTAAGTCAGGGCCGTAACTTGTAGGGGGCAAGAGGGGCAACTACCCCTCCGCTAATCTCCCCACCGTTCCAGGGGACCCAATTTAAGACATAATTTTCTTACTCCATACACGATACGAACATGAAATTATAAATGAAGCATCAAACAGGTTCACTACATTGCATAAACAAAACAGCACACAAAAGGTAACTAAAACAAAAATGAATCGTGGGCCCATTTCAGTAAAAAAAAAAATGTCTACTATTATGGGCCCTAGAAATAATATTTATTCCTATGGCTTCGAGATTTGTCAATATTGTCTGCTTAATAATTAATTTGTCATGTATGGAACGAGCCAAGGGGCGTAACTAACGGCCCCACAGACCTTGCCGTACAGGAGGGCTTACAGGCTACGCGGACCCCATAAAGCATAAGAGAGAGATGGAAAGAAGGAGCCCAAGGATTAGAAAAACATTTTTTTCTAGGAGGCCCAAATATGCGTATTAATGCTTGCCCCCCCCCCCCATAAAAATATAAGTTACGGCGCTGATGTATGTGGAAGTATTTTACAATTACTTATCGGATACAGAATAGTTGAGTTGATTTTGAGTTTAACGTCCCTTTTCAGCAGCGAGGCTATATGAGACGTGGACCTACTGATTAACGTGGAATCCAAACCACATGGGCTCCAGCCGGGAATCGAACCCGGGTCTCCCGCGCCAAAGGCGCGTATGCTAACCACTCAGCCACTGAGGAGTTCCGGATACAGAATAATACATGTTCAATTCTACATAGACGTAGTGGTTTGTAGAAATAGAAATAAATATTTCTACAGAAGTGTTAGAAATAAATATTTGCTGTTTTAATGTTGATCACTATAAAGCAGGGACGGTAGTAGATAGCGGGAAACGGTTTTGTATAGTTTATCATGCCCAAAATAACGCCTGTTGTAATTTAGCTTTTCCACACTTTTCGACAGCCCTAGCTGTGAAACTAAGCATTTTCCCCCATAGGTCTGTATGAACTTTTAATATCTTGGCGTCAGGAATAACCTCTCAAATTTTGTCGGTGTTGTTTTGAAACACCCTGTATTTGCTATGTCTGTCGATTTATCCGTCCAGGAGACGCAAAATCTCAAGACCTAGTTGACGGATCAATATCAGTTTTGGCCAAAAATAGTGAAAGTGAAAAGATAGATATCGAGGTCGTTGGTCCCAACTTAACCCTACAGGAGAAATGATGGTTACCATCCTTGCTTTATAGACTACCCGCAATGTTGTTGAGCTAAGCGTGTTAGTATAATGCTGAGGATGCAAAGCACTATTCCGTCCGTGGAATACTAAACGACTTTCTCCTGTCCGTGGAATTAAATAAAACTAAATGACTTTTCTACTCCTTGAATCGTCTAAACCTATCTCTTCAAATTATTGCAGATAGAGCATACTCTCCATACATCTTCACTACCAAACCACTATACAGGATGGCCCAAAAGTAGACATACGGTCCCGTACTGATCAACTCATTGCCTATTATATCATGTCTTATTGTTATCCATTAGGTAGACTTAGTTTTCTTCATTATTTGTTCTTAATGTCATTTTACTTACATCTTAAGCTTGGAACAATCGAAGGAAATAAACCTATAAACTGGAATGTAATACTTGATCAATGCAGGGTTGTATACCTACTTGGGCCACCCTTTACTTTCAGATCCGGCACTTAATATGAAAGCACTTCCGTCAAATGCTCCTTTCTTTGGGGGAAGGACGACAGAACCCGACATTTTAAAGGCATTAAATGATTATGTTCTTGTCACTTCAATGTAAGGTCACATGTGCTGATATTAAAGCCTATTAATAACACTTCTATATGCGTCTAATGTCACTTTTCGGTATGTTTGAAACAGCACAACTACTGGCCTGTATTAGTCAACAGCGAGAACTAACCCAAACACCTAATAGTTAAACCTAATACTTGAAGTCATATTTTCCAAGCACTTGAGTATATCTACTGGTGCATCCAAGTGGACAGTGATGGGGGCAACTCCCCTCCCCCCGCGCAAGTGCTACTCTTAATTCTGATTTGATGCTAAACTCCGTATTTCAAGCTTATATTAATCATCTAGGAGGTAATTTGCCGCCGCCCGCTCCAATAGACCCTCCTAGATCCACTAGTAAGGGGCGGCACGGTGGTTCATTGGTAGAGCTCTTGCTTGTGGTGTGTAGGGTCCCCGGTTCTATCCATGCTCAAATAAATTTGTAGTGGACAACGTTATGACCGTGAGTTTTCTCAGGGTAAATTTTCATTACCTTCCACATTCTCATTCCACCAATTCTTCCACAATCGTTCACTTGCCTTAATAATCTGTTTCCCATAACCTAAAAAAGCATAATCGTGGGACGTTAAACAAAGAATGTATTTCATTTAGATTCAATAGTGTTTGAATATACAAATAATTTATTGTACATAAGTTTGTTGTCCAATTCATTTGTTTAGCACAAAGCTTTATTTATTCAAAATGCAGGGGCGGATCCAGGGCAGACTTCTGCGGGGCGCTGGGTTGTAATACTGCTACTTAGAGCTACTTTTAAGAGCTCGAAACTCTGGGATGAGTTTTATTTATATATAAAATAAGGAAGATTCCTCTTCTGGAGAGTGGCAATCGCCTCTCTGGATCCGTCCCTGTACGTAATGCAGGGGTGCCCACAAAGGGGTACTATGACGCAAACTGCGTCATTGAAATATTTAGGGGGGGTAAAAATCTATATAAATATGTTTGAGGGTGTGTAAAAATTAATCGAAAAGTTTTTTTTTTCCATGGAAGAACAACTACGGATAGACAATTGAGGGGGGATGCGTCATGGACATGAAGGGGGGGGCACCACTGCGTAATGTAATATAAAAGTTTTCTTTAAAAAGAAATTCGCATCCTAAAATCAGATTAAGAAAATAAATGCACTGCATGATTATATTCGTTTATCTCTAAGGCTCATAAAAGAATTTTGCTTCTTCATTTAATTTTTCGTATAACCTGAATGTTTTTCTCTTCTCTTCTCACGCCGACTTCAATAGTGGAACATCGTGGTGCACGTTTGTTATATTAGGACTGTTTTTTTTTTTTTTTTTTACTTATTTCTTAACAGTATGTGTTGTATTGGAATTCTTTTTTCATTATTATTTTCATTTTTTTTTTTCAAAGTAAATTACAGTTTTCCTACTACAATATTATTCAGATGCCTTCTGAAGCGTGAAATACAAAAAAGAAATAACAAAGATTTATTATTCGAAAAGGGGGCATAAGCATAGCTTTAATCGAATTCCAGTGTTCTCGAGATACATCGTGCACGGATTGTTACTAGAATTTTAAAGTATTTTCTTACAAGAAGCTGTTTTTTTCTTCTTCCTTTTACTTCACTCTTGTGAAATAAGCAGCAGAAAATTACGCAATAATAAAGTCATTTCTAGCGCTGCACTCAAATATTATAGACATATTTAATGATTCGGTACTTCCGCCGTCCGCCTGTATTTGTAATAGCTTAGTTGCTAACTCTTTATTTAATGGTCAATTCAAGTGTTATTTCTTCAAATATGCTAGGGTATATCGTTTTATCTCAAACTTACGGAGATTCTTTGCAATAGGGCAGAGTTTCTCAACCTGGGGTCGCGAAGATAAGCGGAAGAGAGAATATAATTAGAATCTAATACCGGAAAATATTTTTAAATATTATTTTGAATTTTATTTTCATAAACATATACAAGTACAGTAGAAACTCGATTAACCGTCACTCTTTTAACCGTCACTCTCTGTTATCCGTCAAAGCTCCGGACAGAACTGTATTTTAAATGTGCCGTAATTGACGCCGTGCGCCGTGCAGAGCACGGAATAAAGTGTAAGTGAAAGGGACTGAAATAGTCATGCGTCACTTCCGGTCATGCTAGTTTCCACACAAAAACTTGGTACAGTACTGAAACCCTTATTGAGAAAAGCATGGACTTGAAACACTCAAGATGAGAGAAATAAAATTCCAAACTGTTATGAATTACGAAGCAGAAGAAGATGACAGATTATTTTTAAATGTGTGGTTATTTCACTATCAGTTCAGTGTTACTCTTGTATGTAAGTACAGTACAGTAATTTAAATACAGTACAAACATGTATTATTCACTTGTATAAGGTTATTTATTTCTTCCAGGACCTTTTAAATCTACTTACTGTAGAGGTTTATAACGATATTTCTGTTATCCGTCTATTCGCTTAACCGTCATGGTCCCGGTCCCGAGGGTGACGGTTAATCGTGTTTCTACTGTATTTATTTTTATACATACTGTTAAGAACAACAGCAACAAAAAAGGGTCTACTAAACATTTTCAACAGGTGCAGAGTTGTTTAAAAATCGATTTAAATGAAAGAGCTACGATATGAAACTAATGAGAACTGTATATTGAAATAACAAAAAAAAAAAAATGCAATTAAACCTGCATATTGAAATACAATTAAAATTGAAAGTTAATGAGATACCTGAGTATGGTGTGACTTCACTAGTGCGGAAATGTACGGTTCAATTTTCGTGACGTACATTATCAAGTTATTTAAAATACTCAAAAACTTTTTAAACAAATGTCCAAGTTCTTTTAACCAAAATTAGAAATCACTTTTTTTTTTGTCATATGAACCAAAATTAAGGAAGCTATGTAGTTTCAAAATTTTCAAACACCCTACATTTTGAAACAGTACGACGGGTCGAATTCGATATTTGTAATATGAATGAACTGACCAAATTTGGTTTCAATTCATTCGCTTTTAGGGAAGTTACTGTATCCATTATATACAAGAAACAGATTCTATTATAGAAATAGATGGATATCGTGAGATCTCCGCAATTGGTATATAAAAATCTCACACAAGTTTATTACAAACCAGAAATTATAAGGGGGGGGGCATCTGGCAGGAGGATGTGATAAAATGGGGGTCGTGATAGGAATTAGGTTGAGAACCACTGTGCTAGGGTATATCGTTCTATCTAAAACTTAAGGAGCTTCCTTGCGCTTGGGTATCTCGTCTAGTTCCCAATCCCATCACTCATGTATAAATACAGGCTTTTTACTCAATACAACAGACTTCAACCGATTATAGATGGCTTTACCTTGAAACCATTTTCCGACCGGCAATATGCCAAATTAAGTTGCAAATATTGTTAGGTGAATTTTTGTCTTTATTCAGTTTTATTCTTCGATTTTTTATACATTACTGTTGTTACATGTTTGAGTGTAAAATTGCCAATCTGTTGTATCTGGAACTAACTAACTCCATGGCCTATGGAACCCGGAATTTCAATGACGCGTTCGCAAAAGCTCTCCATTGACTTCTGTCCTGAGCCAACTGAATTCAGTTTCTACTTTGTATTCCTGATACTGCGAGATCCATCTTAATATTGTCTTCCCATCTGGGCCTAGGTCTTCATAATGGTCGTTTTTCGATTGAATTTCCAGTTAAAACTTTGAAAGCGTTCCTGTTTTCTTCGAGCCTCCTAAACTTGATGACAAAACAATATTTGGTAAACAGTATAGATTATACAGTTCCTCGTTGCGAAGTTTCCGCCATTCCCCATTCTCATTTCTCTTGGATCCGAATATTCATCTCAGGATTCTATTCTCAAATACTCTCAGTCTACGTTCTTCCTTCAGAGTAAGCGACCATGTTTCGTAACCATACAGAACAACAGGCATGATTATTGTTTTATATATTTTTAGTTTCTAATTCCTCGACAGAATTCACGACAACCAGAGATTTTTAACTGAATAATAACACTAATTCGCTGCTTCAACATTTAATTTCTTCGTGAATATGGTTTTCGTCTGTTAATATTGATTCTTGATATTTGAAAATATATACCTTATAAAAAGTATTTGATATTTTAACGCATCCGTTATTTGCCGTATTACGATCCCGACGAACTTTCATGTATTTAGTTTTCTCTGTATTTACTTCTAATCCTGTGTCCCTGCAAGCGAAAAGTTTGAATACTCAAAGAATGAACTCAAAAAATATTTCTAAACTTGTTAGCAAATTTCAGAGTTTATTCATCCTAAAAATGTTTTGAGAGCTGTTGTTTTGAATATATTGCACTTAGCTTAAGCACTAGGGTGTGTTCTAGGGTCTGTCTTGTAAAGATAAAAGAGTGTAAACGAACTGCACTTAGCAATTTGGGTAAGACATTCTAATTCTATATGGGTGGATGTAAGAGGAATTAACTGTCATTCCAACTGCTGGCTCATTGTGTTTTTCTTGCCCATCCCATCATTCTATACATGACGTCATCGACACCTCCTCACATAATGTTAATACTTAAATGATGAAAACAGAAAAAGAATTAGGTGTTATCATGTACAAATCAATAGTGTTGCCATGTCCTAATTTCTACATGGAAGTTCAGATCTTCGAACGCAACTATTGTTGCAAGTTGTTTACCTTTCTAAATATTTTCCCGGAGATATCTGTAATTAAATCAATTAAACTTTTGGTGTTACAATCGTGTTATTATTAGACCCCTATTATTATTATTATTATTATTATTATTATTATTATTATTATTATTATTATTATTATTATTATTATTATTATTATTATTATTATTATTATTATTATTATTATTATTATTATTATATGCAGTAATTCCGCTTACAAACAACAGTTCATATAAACACACAAGTGGACCACCAAAAATTCAATCTATTTGTTTACCTTTCTGTTTCCAGCTCTTTCCCTACCTGTAAGCTGTTTAGCTGTTTCCCTTAATATACGGTTGAGTGTCACTATACGGCCATACCCAACTTTAAATTTTATTATGATGCACATTATGATGATACTGGAATTCAATATGAGGAGATGAAGAAGACGGAAATCCTGTATCCTACTTCTAAATGAATGACGTAATGAGTAAGTGTATGAAAAGCGGTGACTGGTAGTCATTAGTTAAAGTTATCTTGGATACGAAAGTCAAATGTTCTTGGCTGATTTTTCACGGCACGGCCCTGGTCTGGACCCTTGTCCCCGAAATCCCGACTTTTCTGTAAATTTAGTACACATACAGTGAACTACTACCATACCATGTAGTGAACTACTTCATTGCTTCACATACCAATTTTTATGAGTGTACCCACAAGAGGGGGGAATGTCCCCCCCAAAAAAACCTGATGCGAAAAAACAAAAAGCACAAACTTTACCCTTTCCTATTCACCATAGTACCCCATATACATAAAATGCATATCGGCGGCAAGCTTCAGCCTTCAGAAATACATTGATATCAAAATTATCTTCCTAGTTAAATTAGGGGCTTAGCTATTAAGGTTTAAGCCCTTGGTGCTGCAGTTGCGTCAATGGGCGTTTAAAGGTTAAGCAGTTTGGCCTGGGTGTTGATCAATTAGTCAGTCAGGACCTCTCCTTTTGCATAGAGAGACCTGTTGAATAAAGTGTATACATATTTCAAGTTCGGGAAAGGAAGGTCCAAATGATATTGGTACCCTGAACTGAAAATAAAAACTATATTTAAAAAAAAAATAGGCAGGGGCATCCAAAGAAAATTTTTCTAGGAGAGAGCCCATCTCCATAGTTGTTATATTACGTCTGGTATCTATTACACGTGATTTGCTATATTACGTGTATATTTTCGTGAGTCAGAGGTGGGGGGGCTGGACCCCACCCTGTCCCCACCTTCGGGCGCCTATGACAATAGGTAATTATTAAACAAGGAACTCGTAATTTCTGACATCTTTAGAAACTTTGCAATTAATGAAAATGCAGGGTCTTGGTAAATTTACAAAATCTTTGACTGGTCATCTAAGGGTTTTTGATTTAAAGGAGTTGGTCAAAAACGAAAGATGGCGGCAGTTAACCACACCCTTACCCAAACTACCGTTTCCTAGAACTCTAGTCAACGGTATGTCTTAATGATAAATAAACCCATTATTTTGGTCCAAGATGCCGAATTGTAGTGATCTAATAATACTAATGGTGAGCAAGGTCGCACGTTTTTTCTTTCTACTTACACGGTCGCCATCTATAAACCTATTGATTTAACTTCCGTAATAGCTTACTCAGCTACAGACGTAATAATATGCAACGGGATGGTGTGATAGTAATGATATTCAATTTTCTTTCTTGGGAAGCAAGTTTCTTCATCATCTCCTGTGACCTTTCCTTCTCTCTTTATTCATCACGCCTGAAGTCACAGTTACATAAAAGTGGAGTCAATTGTAGAGCAAAAAAGAAGAAGAAGAAGAAGAAGAAAACAGACAGCAACAACTGAATGCATTTTTTTTTTAATAAAGAAAGAAATTATCGTGTTAGTGTGTGCCAAAGCGTAATCTGATGACCTCCAGCAGCAACGCCTCGCAGATCTTCCAGAAGGCATTGGTTATTCTGCATATCAAGAACATGTACCACTGGCTAACATAACATACTTTTCCAAAGGAAAGGTCGCAAAAGGATGTTTTATTATATATACTGTGCAGTTTCAAAGGGGGGGACACGGGGGGCACCGGCCTCCCCAAATCTTGGCTTGGCCCCGTCAAATATTTATTTAAAATTATGTGTTACAAATTGTTTTATCCGACAATAAATGAAAAAAATATCCACAGTAAATTGAAATTATTCATACTTTTAAGGAAAGATTACTTTTTAAATCTATTTACAGGCTATTCCATAAACGTTAAGTGAACAGTAATAAGAGTATAAGGTCAGTAACTTTGTCAGCCGTGTGTCATCTTCGTTAATATTGCGAAGATCTTCCAGCCCTTAGAGTGATTCCAGCTTTATAGTCGCCTTGAGTTACTAAGGGCTAAAAATCTATAATGAATGCACTTTTTGTAACCGACTAGACAAAACTGAAAGCTCGATTCGTCTCAGAGGCTAGGAGAATGCCCCCGGCCCCATTGCTGGATTTTACACCATAGTACTTTATGTTTTAATTGTTTCACGAGAAGGTATTGGATGTAGATTTTCTTTCTTATTTTTATTGGGTTCAACAACGATTCTGGCAAAGCAGAGAACAGAATATATCAACTCTTTAGACCCTTATCCGTGTTGGAAATAGTGCGGCTGAGCGGGAAAGAGTCCTGAAATTATCAGGAGTATCATATATATATGGGTTATTCCATTTGCAAATTCTCCCCCCCCCCTAAACTCAGAAGTCTGGCTACGTCCCTGGTATCAGGTTGTGACAAATTTCACCAGATTGTGCTTCTAGTGTGTCTTTGTTTTTATTTTATGATGACCTTCCTATTTTTTGTTTGATATGGCCTTACTTTATCCCGTAAAATTCAACAGCCATCGTTTGTGATTTTAAGTAGATTAAAGCAAAAACTTCGAGAATATGTGAGTTTCGAAAAAGGCCAAAAATTTCGAAATTTAACAGTCGAAATTTCATTTTTTTAAAAAATACATATAGTTAATGATGATTTCAGGGAGCGGTCCCGTGGTCCTGGGAGCTACGATTTCCCCGGGTCATATTATACTAACATGCTTAACATGGGTTTTCAATATTTTGGCAGGCTCCGTAGCTATTCTCCTATTGGTGAATTTCGTCTCTTTTTTCGTCATGTTTTCCCCTAGAAAAATGGTCTTACCCAGGGGACAAAATGAATCACAAGTGAAAGGTAAACAAAATATGGGCACTTCCTAATACCACCAGTCCACCATTTCTCGCGTTCGAAACAATGCGTATTGCAATTTATTATTTTTTTAACGAGCTCTGAACGTCTCTAGCTTTGAAATTATGTATATATTTCACCATAGGTCCATATGAACTTTTTTCTTATTTTGATGCGAGGAATCACGTCTTACAGTTTGCATATATATATATATATATATATATATATATATATATATATATATATATATATATATATATATATATATATATATAAACTTATAACAATTTATGCATATGAGCATATCCGTAGTAACTTACCGGTATTGATAAAGATACTAGATTCTTAGTTACCGTATACTAGGATAAAATACTGTTCAAGACCTTTATTTAAAAATCTGCATAGTTTACGCACCCTTATTTTTCAGTGGCTGAAATAGATTTAAACAAGTCAGTTTCTTTTCACAGTGAGAAACTACAGTAGACTACGGTAGACTATGCCTAAATTCAATACCGACACCGGAAGTAATAGTAAATTCCTACTATTTCCGGTTTTAGTAGAGAGATGCAGGTGAAGATACGAGAGGTGATCGGAAAGTAAGATTACAAAGCCTGCAGTGAAACGTGTATACATTATTTCATACAACCAATACAGCCAACAGATAGTACATACATTAGGTTATTTTTCAACGTAGTCTCCACATTGGTTAAGGCATTTGTCGCATCGTCGGATGAGTTTGAAAACTTCCTCCTGGCAAAAATCTTGTCCTTGCATGTTCAGTCACGTTGTCACGAAATGTTTCACCTCCTCGTCTGAAGCAAAGCGATGGCCCCCTGGGTGCTCCTTCAAGTGTGGGAACAGAGAAAAATCGCTTGGAGCAAGGTCCGGGCTATAGGGAAGGTGGTCGATGTTGTTCCAGCTGTGTTCAAATCTGTTGATGCCGTGCTGGGTCGGCTACTGCTCCTCGTCGGTGACGTTTTCTCTATCAGCCGCAAACTTTAGACACCATTCTGTGACATACTGACGAGACATTACAGTCTCTTCGTAAACCTCTGCCAGCTGCCGGTGAATTTCAGCCGTTATTACATGTTTCGCTCACAGGAATCGAATAACCGATCGGACTTCTTCGCGAGGTCAGCTTTCCAAACGAGTCGCCATTTGTGTTTACATACAACTAGTGCCGTAGGTGGCGGGTGGTTGAAACTCTGCATAGTTGCCAACTCCATGTATTAAAATTACCGCACACTCTTCATTCCTTTATAACAGACGAAATTCCAGAAATATTGACCTAGCAACCTTAGTTTCTGATCCTCCCTCGTAATATCGTTTCTTAAGACACAGAATCGCTTTTAAAAGAACTACTTGTCGCTGTCTTTTATCGTTTTTTATTCATAGTGATTAACATTGAAACTGGGACTGTTTAATTCATTCCACTTCCGGTTTCAATCATGAGTGAACAGAGTGCTGGGATGCTCCGGAAGTAGTAGTAAATTTCTACCCCTTCTTATTTTCATCAGATACTAAATCGACCCCCGGAAAGCCGCTTGTCGCTGTCTTTTACTGTTTATGTTCAATAGTGATCAATGTTGAAACCGGAAAGGGTTCATTTCAACCACTTCCGGTTTCAATAGAGGTTTTAAGTAGATAGAACCTAGTCTTGGGATGCTGAATCCATATTTTATAAAATCTGCTTTTTGCTGCTCTGATACCTGTAGATGTTGATAGACAGACAGATGGACGGACATTGTCATTCTATGAGACTTTCGATATTCTTATGCAGTGGTGTATTTAAGGGGGGGGGCTTCCGGGCTTAAGCACCCTCGACATTTCATTTCACTATTTTAAAATAAATGAAATATCTTGCAGAATTTTTCACATTTCGAGGAATAGTCAGCAAATCCGCCCCGGAAACAAAATCGTAAGTACACCACTGTTCTTATGCATAGCATAAAAGTGAAGAAACTACCTGAGTAAATGTGGTATCATGATTTTGAAGTATGTATTTTTAAGTTTTCTTAGCCTCTTTCTTCCTCCATACCACTTGCAGTTAGGTTAGCCTAAAGATCTCTATTGTCAAAAGAAAAATGTTTGTCATTTACGAAATCCAAACGAAATTTTAGTTTTTCGATGAGTCATGTCAGTTTTCTTGGGAATGACATACGTATGTGTGTAATGATATATTAAAGGAAGGGCTCCACCTCATCTCACCTCAGACAAGAACATTGCGTCACACATCAATTACATATCCACGTCTTTTCGTGTCCGTAGAAAGCCATGGAGATTACTTTATATGAGAAGCGTGTCAGTGGTATCACTAAGAATGACTGATAACTTAAGAAGTTTTTAGGTCATCTTGGAGTGTTTTTTTTTTTCATATAAAATCACGGAGAGAAACTAGTTTATCACTTACCAGTATGCTGTTCAATGACTTTCTTACAAGGTTTTTATACAG
The DNA here is from genome assembly GCF_964235325.1 of Thermobia domestica. Taxonomy (NCBI): domain Eukaryota; kingdom Metazoa; phylum Arthropoda; class Insecta; order Zygentoma; family Lepismatidae; genus Thermobia; species Thermobia domestica. Next base: position 32,380,875 of record NC_137460.1, read on the forward strand.
GGTGATGAAAAACTATTTGAACCAACTTTCGGGAGCTGATTCCCGACCGCCGAAGTCCTCTGAAACTTTGGTCAGTGAGGAATAGTTTTGGCGATATAAGGTGCCGAAATCGTGGAAAAATGAACTTTAGAGGGCTGTAATTCAAAAACAATGCAAGGTAGAAAGTGCGGTTTTGAACATGACATCATACTTCGAAATCATACCTGCTTCGCAGTGGCGGATCCAGGATATGATCAAGGGAGGGGCTAAACCATAGTTTGCCGTTTTATCCAGTGCAAACCAAGATTGAAGCCCATTTTATCCAGTGTAAAGCTGAGCGTCAAGGGGGGGGCTATAGCCCCTATAGCCCTCCCCTTGAATCCGCCACTGCCTGCTTGATTGAAAAATGTATGTTTCAAACCTCCGCAAGTTATCTGCGAGGGATTCCCCAAAGGAATGTAGGGATTCCCTTTAACCTGCCAAGTAATTAAGATGTTACATCAACTTAAAAACATTTTTAAAAAAGGATAGAAGCAGAGGCGGATCCAGGACCGACTTCTGGGGGGCGGTGACAGGCCTGTAGCCAGCCCAAAAATTTAGGGGGGGGGGCAGATGCAACCATATTATAGTTCATTTGCCAGTCTACCGTGAAACTTTTAGGAGGCTAGCCAAAATGTAGGGGGGCTAGACCCCCTATATACGGGCCTGGGCGGTGGGTTGTAATACTGCTACTTAGAGCTACTTTTAAGAGCTTCAAACTCTGTGATGTTTTTTTATTTATATATTCCTCATCTGGGGGGGGGGCTTCGCACCTCCTGGATCCGCCACTGGATAGAAGATGGATTTTAAGGATTAAATTACCGGAATCTATAATAGATCTCATCACCAGTAAAGTAATAAAACATTCATCTATGGTGCGTAGGGTTCCTGGTTTGATTCCACCTCGCTCCAAGTGAGTATTAGGGTGGATAAACACTGTGTTCTTAGGTTTTCTCGGGATTCTCCCGTTCCTTATCACCTTCTTTATTCCATTATTTCATTCACTGCCATCACCGTCCCCTTTGGCCTCGGAGCATAATAGTGAGACGTTAAATCTGAAAAGAAAAAGTCACTAGTTAACTCCTTCTTTTTGTGACACATATAAATCATGTTCTAGTATTGTTTAACCTAATTAAATTCATTAATGATATCTTTCAGAAATTCGCAGTTACCGATTTTTGGTTATCAGTAAATCACCCTGATTTTATTTCGAGAAAATTAGCTGTTTTAGAGAAAAATCAAATTCTCGATTTTTGCTCAGCAGTCAACAACCATCATTTTTGGGTACGAAATATGAAAAACTCTCTCTTTCTCTCTCTAAGGAATTTTATGGAACTTCTAAATTTAAAATTTAGTATTGGTACGTTAGACGGTGTACTTTAGGTCTTTTCACATACAGGACAAATGGATCAATATAAAACGGACATCCAAAATGAAAATTTTTAGTGTTCGATAAGTAGGACTTGTGAAACCTGTTAATTTGATTGAAATCTGAAATTATGTTTTCCTTTCATGACAGATACTTTGTTCCCATTTGTGTCGCTCCGTGCGGTAAACAGGGATACTATTCCCAATTCGAGATGGTGCTGTTTGGGTTCCATGTTAAGCTCTAGGACAATGCCTCACATAGCTTTGCTGCAAAATGGGACGTTATCTTATTGAAACAAAACAAAACAAAAACAACTAACCTTGTCAGAGAAGGGCAGAAAAAGAAAGCTGGGAAGAAGAAAACTAATATTATTATGTTTTATGTACAATATTATTGTAGAAATGTGTTTCCATATAGCCGAATAGTTAGTGCATTGTCTTAGGTTAGATTCGGTTATAGTCACTGAATAATCAGTATTAACTCAGCATCTTCATGTATTTGGAAAGCTGCTTTCTAGGAAGGCAGAAACAATGGAATTCGGAGCTGCTACGCTAATTATGGATTGAAAGTCTGGTTCCTTGTTGCTGTACGAAGTTAGAATGCTTTATATCAGAGGAATCCTATTAACTAATGTGTATATGTACTGCTGAAGCTCTAATAAAACGGTACTTGTATACTTAGTATTACTAATGCTAATCCTTAACGTATTCCTGTACTCCAGCTTCTAATTTCTAGTTTTCTAGTCTTGTTTGAACGGTGTAGGAAATAAATGGCAACCATACTGGTCTAGTGGTCTTGCTCACTAAGCTAGGATAAATGAGTTAAAACTTTAATTCAGTGAAAAGAAAATCATTCAAACAAACTACTCTATGAGTTGGAATAGCAGAGAATTAACTGTTGTTTTCTGAGTTTTATTGCAAATACTAGCTGAATATACACATTCTTTGCATGGGTACTGTATTTGGAAGCCAATGTCTGTGGGAGTACCACCATTCATTTCCGCGACCGCGAAAACTATGGATTTGACACTAATATTGGTCATTGTGGGCTATTTTTACATGGTCGGTATCGTCCTCCCTTCTGACCCCCGGCCCGCATACAATGGTAGCTGAATTTGCAAGTCATCGTTACTGGAAGTGTCATCATTGATCTCAGGGACAGTAAAAACTATGGATTTGACACTAATATCGGTCATTTTCTACTACTTTTACATGTCTCCATATCCCTTCTCCCTGTAACCCCAGGCCCGCAGCCGAATGGGGTGAATGCGATCGAAGTTTCACCATTGATCTCAGCGACCGCGAAAACTATAAATTCGACACTAATATAGGTAATTTTCTACTACTTTTGCATGTCCCGGTAAATGCTCCCTGAGACCCCCCTGGTTCGAATTTTGAAAAAAAAACTTCATCTTGGCCTGGTGTCTAGACCAAGGTACCTGTGACCAAAATTTGGTAACTGTCAGCTCAGACCCCATGCTGGTCCCGATAAACTCCCCTCTGAGACCCCCTGGTTCGAAATTTAAAAAAAACGCTTCGTCTTGATCTGGGGCTTAGACCAAGGTACCCCTGACCAAAATTTGGTAAGTCTCGGTCCACTCGTCTGATCCCCAGGCCGCACACAGGCAGACAGACAAACACACATTTTATTTTATTTATTTTATATTACAGTGAATCAGACAAAGAATGAAGATATGTGCATTAAAGAACATCTTACTTAGAGTTGAACACGAGACAAGAGTTAAGTCATTCTCGTCTCTAAATAATGTCGTGAAAGTGATGTCGTCTCTAAATATCGTAGAAGTAATGTCTCGTCTCCAAATAATGTGGAAGTGATGTCTCGTCTAAATAATGTCGTAGAGGTAATGTTTTGTCTATGAATTTGCCTTTCAGACTATAGTTGAGGCTGCCCCGTCTCTAAAATGTCGTAAAAGTGATGTCTAAATAATGTCGTGGCAGTGAGTTTCGTCTCTAAATATTGTGGAAGTGATGCCTGTTCGCTATATAATGTGAAAATGATGTCTTGTTTCTAAATAATGTGAAAATGATGTCTCTAAATAATGTCGTGAAAGTAATGTCTCGTCTCGTCTCTAAATAGTGTCGTGAAAGTGATGTCTCGTCTCTAAATAATGTCGTGGAGGTGATGTCTCGTCTCTAAATAATATCGTGGAAGTGATGTTTCATCTCTAAATAATATCGTGGAAGTGATATCTCCTCTCTAAATCAGGTTGTGGAAGTGATGTCTCGTCTGTGGGTTTGCCTATGAGACTAGAGTTGAGGTTGTTTCGTCTCTAAAATGTGAAAGTGATGTCTCGTCTCTAAATAATGTCGTGAAGTGATGTCTCGTGTCTAGGTTTGCCTATGAGACTAGAGTTGAGGCTGTCTCGTCTCTAAAATGTCGTGAAATTGATGTCTCGACTCTAAAAATGTGGAAGTAATGTCTCGTCTCTAAATAATGTCCTGGAAGAGATGTTTCGTTTGTAGGTTTGTCTATAAGACAAGAGTTGAGGTTGTCTCGTCTCAAAAATGTCGCGAAAGTGTTGTCTTGCCTGTAAACTCGCCTACGAGATAAGAGTTAAGTTATTTTCGTCTCTTAATGGTGTCATGAAAGTGATGCCTCGTCTCTAAATAATGTCGTGAAAGTGATGTTTCGGCTGTAAGTTCATCTACGAGGTAAGTGTTGAGGCCGTCTCGTCTCAAAAAGTTGCCGTGAAAGTGATGTCATCTTGTCTTGAGAAGTATATCTGTTTTTATTAGATGAGTTCTTGAAAGTCGCGGTAGCTCAGTAGCACAGCGCACACCTCTGGTCTTTTAGGGTCTCTAGTTTGATCCCAGCTTTCGCCAAGTGGGCTTTGCAGTAGACAAACATGTTTGTTCATGAGTTTCCTCGGGGTTCTCCAATTTTCTCCATTCCATCATTTCATTTACTCTCATCATTTATAACCGTGGAATGTTAAACTAAAACATAAAAAAAAAAGAGTTCTATCTTTTCTTGTATCTCGACTGTCGTCTCACCTCCTAAACAACCCTAATCACAATAGTCCTTTTTCAGGTTTAACACCAGGATATTATTTTCTGTTTATTATTGCTAATACCATAACGAATCACGCAAATAATAATTAACATACGAGCTTTGAAAAACAGGTCTTGCATTGTGAACATTAATTTCGACGTAATGTAGATAAGACCTTCATTTCATATGCTTTAAAATCTTGCCAATGCTGCTTCCTTTGATACATAAGAACAGAGAATCCGGAAGAGGCTACAGCGTTGGTTGGTATCCTAATGGATTGATCCTTGCAGAGGCGAAGAGGGAGGGGGCAGAAGAAGCCGAGACTCGTTTTGATCCTCCTCTCTCATTATGCATCATATATGTATGTGTGTGTGTGTGTGTTGAAATGGGAAACCAGTCATCCACGTCAGTCATGGCAAGGCGTCTCCCTGGTTGCGTCCCCAACAGGAAGGCCTTTTTTATTCGTGACTTGAATATTGGCTCTTGTACCGTCCTTGGATTTCCTCTTGATTTGCATGTGGTACCGCTATTCCACAATACTTGAAGAACATCTAGTAAACAGTCAATAATAGCCTATCTTGAGCTTTTGTTTTAATATGGATATTTCGAGAGGCATGAAAGAAAAATATAATCTTATGAATATATATATATATATTTGAATAATACAAATAAACACGTGATATCTCATACGTGTCTCTCAATGTATTGTTATAACTGTTCAATATGTATGATCAGTGCTTAATCAATACATTACATACATCCAAATATCCTCAAAGTATTAGGAAGAAGAATAGAATCGCTGTTATGTAAATTATTTAAAAATAAGTTACTTTCATTCTGGCATTCTTCCGTGTGATGCTTTTAAATGATTTATCGCTCAAGGCGAATGCAATTATTTCTGTCAAAGGAGAAAAACTTTCCATTTTGCAGATCCTGCTTTTGAGCAAAATACTCTTACTGGTAATGCTATACGATATAGATTTGCTTTGATGCAATTTGATAATTTCCTAAGTTACATAAAAATGAAATGAAATGAAATGAAATCTTTGAGTTTTACGTCCCACGATTATGCCGGTTAGGCTAAAGGAGACGGTGATGATGAGAGATGAATGAAATGGTGGAATGAAGAACCTCAAAAGATAGCTTTGAAGCTAACTTATGCTCTATGGATATGATCCTAAAGTTGGTGAGTCGTTGTTGTCCTGTTAAGTTTCTGAGATATTTTTTTATGATCTTTAGTTTGCTAAAACTCGTTTCCATGCCTTATAGTGAAAGTAAATATTTGGCCAATTTTGCGGCCACAATCCGGCGCCCGGGGCACAAGCCCCGTTTGCCCTCCCCCCTGGTTACGTCACTACCCACAAAGAACCCAAACGCCCCACAGGAAACCAACATGACATAAGGCGATATTTTAGATTTCGAAAGAATATCCACGAGAGACGTCCGTTGGCAAAAATGACACCTGAACATTCTAATATTTCGGAACTAACGTCCATTGGCCATCTAAGTGTGTCTTTATGCTATGTCAGAGACAATTGCCTTCTCGATCCTTCCATTGTTTTAGTTTTAATGTACTGTGCTTAGTTTAGACAAGAAGTCTTAAAAAAAAGGATTTACAGGAAATTTCCCACAACGATAATTTTTGTCCATTGGCTTTTGTGCTGATGGCTATAAACATTGAACAAATTAGGTGAAATCAATATATGTGTATGTTATTTCAACAATACTAATAAGAAGAAGAACAAATCATTCTTCATCGAAAGCCTCTAGCACGGCTAGGAGGAAGAAAAAACCTGATGCTGTATCGTTTTGCACACAGATGGAAGGAAGGAAGGAAGGAAATTACACGTACTTAGGCGTTCATATAATACTGGTAACACGTCTTACGTTATTGATGGATGCGCTGTCACTTTTCTGAGAAGCTTACATGTCTTCACAGTGAAGGAAGAACAAAAATGGATTACGTGAAGTGTGCTTGTGCCTTGCAGCCAATGGATGACTTTCACTAGATTTCCTTTCAATGATAATGGTTCTTTTTTCGACATCCGGTGGTTGTTCAACAATGTCTGGCAGTGATGCCAGGTACGTAGTCTAAAGTTTACCTCGAGGAAGCATAGAATTTCACACACAACTTAGATTTGTCAAACATCGAAAATAATATTATAGAAGCCAAATAGAAATAATATTTACTGTTTATAGATATACGACTAAAGTAGAAGCTCTAAGCCCATCTCCAGGAACCTTCCCTAATACTACAGGACGACATACCAAATAATTCACTTTTTCATACACTGAACCCTTAATTGGCAAACTTATTCGATTTGTTTTTACAAAAAAAACCAACTACATTCGAAGTGTAATTTAACCCGTAAGTATTCACGCCCTCTTTTGTGACAACAGTACTCCAATAAACCCCCAAATTGATATTACTTTACAATAAAAATATTTTTAATAATCAAGACAATGTAGCATAATTCTAAACATGTTTGTAAAAGTATTTGCTGCAATTAAATTTCTTGTACTCGTTTTGAGACATTTTGTTACAGTTTTTCATCAGGACTTCCGGCTAAAAACACAAAATTTACCTGTTTGGCAATCTGTGTACACTCTGCGCGAGTGCTTAAGAGTTTAAAAAGTACGGTGAATACTTTTATTAGAAACACAAGTAATAAGCTTACATGGAATTTGACTTTATCTCCTCCAAATTACTGTCCTTGGCTAGCAATGGACTTGTCCCAACGTTGAATCCATGACTGGAACCATTTCTGGAAGGCTTCTTTTGGAAGGGCGTTCAGCTGCTTTGTCGTGGCCCCCTCAATGTTGGGAATGGTATCAAAACGTTTTCCTTTAAGAGTCTTCATCCCGGCGAAATTAAAATACTGCTAATTTTACAGTAATTATGTGATATCTTGAAATAGATAAAAGATAATCGAAATGTGGAACAAGAGCGCCCTAGACAATATTATTTTACATGAGAAACCGTTATCACTACTCACTTATCTGCTTTCGATTTCGAGCCATTTTGAAAATCGGCATTTATTTTCGCGTTCCTAAGCAGCTGAAAACGGAAAGCCACTAGGTGACTTGTGATAACGGTACCTCATGCAAAATAATATTGTCTAGGGCGCTCTTGTTCCATATTTCAATTATCTTTTATCTATTTGGAGATATCACATAATTACTGTAAAATTAGCGGTATTTTCATTTCGCCGGGATGAAGACTCTTAAGCACGTTTTTTTTAATTTTTTGGGAAGAGACAAAAATTGCATGGTGCTATATCTGAAGAGCACAGCGAATGTGAACAGACTGGAATATTTTTTTCGGCCAAAAACTCACGGATCAAAAGCAAGGTGTGACACGGCGCGTTTTCGTGCTGAAAGAGGAAGCCACGTATCTATTTAAGCGGTGATTAAACTGTTTTTCACGGACCTATACGAGATGTTTAATTCTTCGGAAAGCTCCCGAATAGTCATTCGTCTGTTTGAACAAATCATTTGTGCCACTTTTTCCACGTTTTCGTCTATTTTTGACCTCGAAGGACGTCTCGAGCGTTGCTCACTTTCAACCGTCTCCTTGCCGCTTTTGAATCACTCATACCACTTGTAAGCAGTCTTCATTGCCATAGCTTCATCGACATACACTGATTTTGACATTTCGTGAGCTTGTTTGGCACTTTTTGGGAGCCAACATAGAACAAAACTTAATGTTGGCGCCAACTAACATGTTACAACTTGTTCAAACTCGACACTGACTGTACCAAAGGCTTTGGCTACCGAGCTTACTACTTGAAATGGATACAACATCGTTAGACGGTACTGTGCAACCACAATCACAGTAATTTTTGATGACACTTTGTAAAATGCTAAATATCTCCTTCGAACGCCATCACGTAAAGTAGGTAGTTCCTTAAATAACGTTTCACGTTCAGGCCCTAAATACACTTTTTTCAGCCTTGATAGGGGGTCTACCATTTTATCAAATTTTGCTTTCGTGACAGATCGTTTCATTTATTATATAAGTGGATTGAAAGGGGTGGGCAGCGTCTTGCGCATGGAATACTATCACCAACTGGAGACCCGGGTATGAAGCCCGGTAGAAGCTCATATCTTTCAGATCAAAATTTGTCCCTCATCCGTGGGAAATTTCCGTCAACCTGTCAACACTGACGTCTGGCTTCTTCGTTTTCTTTAAAGTCAATTTTCTTGGCTGAAAAAAAAAGAAGAAGAAGCTATCGTCAATTAGTCTTTCTTGGTAATATCAAATATTTACACTTTTACTTTTTTTCCCCTCCTGGCGTTTTGTTATTTCTTTTTTTGACGTTTGTATGTATGGACTGGTTCGTTGCGTCTAACCTTGTATTCGTTAAACGCCTTAAGGATAATTTCTAATTGCTGTAGGACGTGCTGGCTACTTGCTTCAAAGGAAATGATGGATTAGTTATAATTGTAATCAATTTGATTGCTTTTTATACGGTATAAATGTGTTCCTTTTATTTTCTTTCTTAATTTCTAGCGATATAATATAAACCCTTTTGATTGAAAGTGAAAACGATTGAAAAGTAAAATTGTTTGAACTTGATTGTCCGATATATTTTCGTTTAAGTTCCTTGACTCTTCAAAAAATCATCAATAAAACATATCGTTAATCGAAACGGTATGGAAAGGGAAGCTTGGCCTTCATTTACAGTGAAACGCGAATTATTCGCACTAATGACTTCTAGACGCAAACCGGATATGCAGAAATTCAGATAATTAGGACAATTATATATATATATATATATATATATATATATATATATATATATATATATATATATATATATAGTGGCGGATCCAGGATATGATCAAGGGAGGGGCTAAACCATAATTTGCCGTTTTATCCAGTGTAAAGCAGAATTAAAGCCCATTTTATGCAGTGTAAACCTGAGCGTCAAGGGGGGGGCTATAGCCCCTTAGCCCTCCTTGGATCCGCCCTTATTTATATATATATATATATATAAGTTTATATAAGGTTATTCTACAATAACCCAGCCAAAGAACTTTGTGAGTCAACATACATTTGTAAACTTTCTGAATAAAACTATACTTGTTTAACAGGGAAATGATTGCTGTAGGATGAAATTTGATCTTTCACTTCGTCTCTGCTTTTTCTCTTATAAAAATAATCTAGTTCTATCATTTTCGTCGAACTTAAAAAGTTCGTTACTGAATTCTCTATGTCCGTTACCGTTCCCGAGATATTGGGCAAAAATGCTCCGATTTCGGGAGATTTAAGGAGCCATATCTGGGGTACCTTAAGTTAGGTAGAGACATGATATTGACGTTGATCTATACCAATATTGATTAAATAACAATACCAGTTATTGATTCAATAACTATTTCGTCATTAGTTATTCATACAATAACAATACCAGATATTGATTCAATAACTATTTCGTCATTAGTTATTGATTCAACAACAATACCAGTTATTGATTCAATAACTATTTCGTCATTAGTTTTGATTCAATAACAATACCAGATATTGATTCAATAACTATTTCGTCATTAATTATTGATTCAAAAATCATTGCGTCATTAGTTAATCAAATAAATTTAATACACAATTTCATATAAATTTTAAAAAAATTATTATTTTTAAGTTCATTCTGACTCTTGAAATATTCTCAACTTTTATTTTTGAAAGTATCGGTGGATTTTTTTTTTTAAAAAAAGAATTACTTATCGTCTTTTCGGGTACAGCATAATACTCGTTCAACCTACATATAGGGCATTAATACTGAACGTGTTAACCAAAGCTACTTTGTTTTGCCTTAGACACTGGTTTCTATCATTATGCACTTTTTTTTTTCACGAACGAATACATACAGTTCACATCTGAATAAGGTTTTTTTTTTTAAGTAGTGGGCACAAAAACAGATTTCTCATTTTTTTGTTTTTGTTTCGAAACTGGTTTCTCGGTTCCCTATCAAACCAGTTTTGGATTTTAAATCCGGTTCGATTTTTTTTTTATTAATAGGAACCTATTTTATGTCTCAATCAACTTATTTGGAAAATTAATAGTACAATAACAAGAAATGATACCACCTTTTAGTGAGAATCACACCGGTTTCAGAAAAAAAAAGTATTATGGGAAAAGTTAAAACATGGTTCGGTGACCAAAATGTCTATTTTTTTTAATATTCGGTCTTTCTAGAAACCTGCTTCGTGTTTTATAAAATCCTGTTTTTTCAACCCATACTTAGCTCTTTTTTTAAAGGTACAAATATTTTATTTCCTAATATTTGCCAATCCGGATACCTGGAGTTCGGATAATTAGAGTTTTACTGTATGTCTTATCTCCAAAAATAAAATTATTGTAAATTAATAGACAAATAATACCAAATAAATTTCATTTTAGCTTGGAGAAATTACTGTAGACTTTCAAATTTCGAGGCCTTCAATACATGGAGAAAGGCAATATGGATTGATTCTTGGAAAGCTGAAGCCACATGAAAAAACAGTTTTCTCGTTCTCTCTATCCGGTTTTATTCTATGGAGATTAAACGCTGAAACCACTTGTTAAATGTACCATTTCTGGTTTCAGTAGAAGGTTGAGAGCGAAGGTGAAATCTATTATTAAAGACTTAACAGATTTTAAAAATCACTACCGATTGCTCAATGAATATACAATATTGAGACCGGAAGTATTAAATCTGTATCAGTTCCGGTTTCTATAAAGATACAGCAGCGGAAATAATAAAGTATTCTTGAGACGTTGAATGGAACGTCAGATAAACATTTCTCATTATTTCTTACCGTTTTAGCTCAGATATATATCAACAGATGGACCCATTTCTTTCTAAGACCTCTCACACTTATTCATAGAATAATTTAATTGATTTTGAGGTTAACGTCCCTTTCTGCAGCGAGGCTATATAAGACATAGGACCTACTGATTAACATGGAATCCGAACCACATGAGCTCCCGCCGGGAATTGAACCGGGATTTCTCACGCAAGAGGCGCGTACGCTAACCGCTTAGCCACCAAGAAGCTCTAGAATAGTTTAGAAGCAGTTATAATGCCAGAGGAGGTGAGGCAAAGGTTGGACCCCAGACACGCTATATTGTAATGTAAGTCAACTAATAGCTATAAAAAATATCCTTTTTGGTATGGTATCAAAAAATAATTGCCGCAGTTTCTCTGTCCCCTCCCCTGTTTGCCCACTGAAAAATTAAAGCTGACATCGTCACTGTTTAGAAGTCTAAAAAGTATTTATACATCATTGTATTTATACAATTAATAATATTATAGCAGCAAAATTAAAAAAAAAAAAAAAAAAAAAAACAATATACGTTACATATGACAAATGGCAACGTCAATATTTTATGTAATGAGGTTAAAATTTCAGTTTGATACACTGCTATATTAGAGCAAACGGTTCATTAGCTTGTCTCAGGTCACGGAAGTCTATTGGAGAAGAATTTTAAATGCGGGTGATAAAACAATCTTTTCAACGGTTGAAACAATGCCCTTATAAATTACAAGGCGTTATAATGGAATGCAGGGAAGGTTATTATAATAACATCAATAATATCAAACTTCAAGGTGCTGCTTTCACCAGTTTGTTAACCGCATTCAATAAATTCAATAATAATAATAATAATAATAATAATAATAATGAAGTTTCTCCTTTCTCTTATTCTTATTCAAAACCATGGAACTTATAAAGAAATACAAATGTTATAAAGGAACCCATGTAGCAGAACTATCGATAAAGTTATATTGTGCTCGTTAAATACTTTCTCTTCAGATCCTTCTTTCTTCTGTTTTCATTAATTGTCAATTAACGGATGCTGTTTTCATAATTCTCAGTTTTCGTCTTCAGATCATATTATAGTATACTAAATTAAAAAAAAAACTTAAAATTATTATAAATATTAACAAAAAAACTATAGTCAAGGGTTCGATTCTCAATTTACACCCCAAAATTAAGTATTCTTCACAAAATGATAATATTTTTTTCTGTAGTACATTAGTTATTAGTTTCCTATGAACAACACAACATGCCCAGTTATAAATGTCTCGTACTTCAACAGCAAACATACACTTCAAACATATACGATCGTTTAAGCTTGAACAAGTTATTGTTTAACAATTGGTCTTAATCTGTTTGAGGACGCACTGAATATATTTATTACGTAGAACTTAATAATCTCATTATGTGAAGCCAGAGCCGGCCCTAGGCAATTTGCCGCCCCCTTTACCCAAAAAAGAACAAATGTTAAAACACCACAATTTTAAGTCTGACCCCATCATGAACAACGAAGGGGAGGGAAAGCACACTCACACTCAGAAAGGCCTAAAAACTATAATACAATCTCGCTTATCTGTTTTTTCGTTAAATAATAATCTATTATGTTAGTGAAAGATAAAGCAAACACACCTGCAGAAAAAAGATGATAATCCTCTTTATAAGATTTCAATATCGAGCTTCAATCTTAATAAATCAGTTTGCAAGGCCAGTGTAACTAGTTCTTTTATCTATATTTCTTGATTTTTCTTCCACACCTGTTAAACATTTAAAAAAAAAAAACTTCTTTCCACCTTCAATGGTAAGAAACTTGTTTGTGACAAAGGCAAAACTAGTTTCCATATCAAAACCGTGATAACTAACTAAATGAAAGAAGTGGTCGCTACTGTTCGAGAATTGAGTTCTTGTATTTCACAACAATCAAGCAATACATAGTGCGATTTCTTTTCTTTGATCATTTGTTTTAGCACTGTCCATATAACCTTAAGCCTGCACCACTCGCGCGGTGTTAGGTATCAACAACCCTCGCGTGGGGTCACAGTGACCCCACTTTTATTAAACCTATTTTTTGTGTACGAAAAATGTTGCAGTAAACAACTAACTAATTGTTGGCCTTGAAGTAGGCAATACAACAGACAGCTAGTAGGGTGGCCGGGTCAGAATTGCCAACTGTCTAGGAGAGCCAAACAAAAAATATCCCTCTGGGGTCATATTTACCCCGCGCGAAGGTTGCAGGGTTAAACTAATGCGACATAAACATGATTTATGAATGTAGTATTCAAATAGAAGATCAGCTTAGTAAATTTAACTACCATCATCATGAAGTTTGTTTCGAACAAGAAATATTTATTTTAAATAAAATAACTATGAAAGATTTTGTCGCCTCTCTCGAAACTTGCTGCTCTGTGTAAATGCACGTGTTGCACATATGGTAGAGTGGGCCCTGTGTGAAGCACATATTCACCACAAAGGATGTTAGTTTTTGTTTTCTTGCAGTAAAATGTTCTAGTGTTTGCTATTCTAATTTTACCTGTTTGGACACGCAAATACAATTCTGAAAGTAATTCTGAAGATTCAATTTTACCGTTGAATAATTTATGTGACTAAGAGATCAAACATTTATCTTTTTTTCTAGTGTTTGAAAATTAGGGTTGTTTACTTACTAACGTAAGTTTCCGTAAGGGGCATGCTTTTGGGTAGAAACCAGTTTTGTTATACGCGAGAATTTTTAATAAATTTAAACTGGATGTTTTCTATTTCTCTAAAATACATTGACATTTGGTATCCAAACAGTACAACAGTATTTGAATGTTGACCTCACATATGAGAAATATAGTCTTATGAATGTTGCTTCTTTGTAGAAATTTTGTCCTACTCATAAATAAAATCTAAATTTCTATATGCACTACTTGTACTGCGTCTATGAGTTGCGTGAAGGTTAGTCTGCAGTCAAAAATGACTCGTAAGTCTTAAGTAATTTTTGATTTAGACAAAGTAGTTTTATTTATTGTGTAGACATAATTAATAGGATTTTCTGTCCATCCAGCCCATGGTCTATGACGAGGGTATCTCAACTGCTGTGTCGCTACTCGTTGGAATGTCGCGAGATTTTTAATATCTCCTAATATATATTTCTCATATTCCTGCTTAAGAGTCACAAGTTTCTTTTATGTTAATGTGTTTCTATTCAAGAGTCTTACATAATTTGCTAGTGAGATTTGTATATCTTATAGTCGTTCCATATATTTTTTAATGTATTGTGTGGATTTTTATGTGTGTGCTTTCTTGCATCTAGGAGAAAATAAGAGAAAATCACATGCAGGGATGTCACGAAAGTTTGAAACGCACTTTGGTGAGCCTTAAAGGAAAAAGGTTGAGAAACACTGGCCTGTGACAAATATCCTTCTCCGGGCTACGAAATCCTTAATATAGGCTCTTACAAGAAATAATATAGACAGGTCTACGTACAGCCAGGCATGTAATCACGAGGAAAAATAAGGGTCCTACCTACTAGGGGTGTTCGGAATTCGATTTCGTATTCCGGAATTCGGAATTCATCTAATTCCGGAATGTTCCGGAATTCCGGAATTTCGGAATTCCGGAATGTTTCGAAATTCCGGAATGTTTCGAAATTTCGGAACGTTTCGAAATTCCGGAATGTTCCGAAATTCCGGAACGTTTCGAAATTCCGGAATGTTCCGAAATTCCGGAATGTTCCGAAATTCCGGAACGGTTTGAAATTCCGGAATGTTCCGAAATTCCGGAACGTTTCGAAATTCCGGAATGTTCCGCAAATTCCGTAACATTCGAAAAGTTTGGAATTGTGGAATGCTCAAAAGTATGAATTTCGGAACTGTTTTCAAGACTGAAATTTTGAAGCTCACTGTTGATTCTGGAATCGTAATATTAATATTAGTTCGAAGTTTGAATATAAAAATTCGAAACAGTTCTGAGGCAATGGTTCTCAAACATTGTTACAAGGCTTTAATCCCACAAATTTACTCGCAAATACTTTCTCGTTTTCACTTTGGTATCTATGGAATATAGTAGCAACATGTCTTAAACAGTTATGCATTCTGGTATTTACAATTATTGGAATAAAGTACAGCATTTTATCTTTATCTTTTACATTTTTTTTCAATCATTGCCATTTTGTATTTTGAAGTACCAACAAGGAAACAATTTACATGTTTGGCATTTTAATTCCAAAATATTTGTTTTACTATTAAGCAAACAATACAAGAGCACACGAAACATTTGTAGTCATGTCATTTGGAATTATATTAATGAACTTTTAATCTAAAGTACAAGGAGTACACATGAGTAATACATAATTGTGAAAATTTTGACAACTGAAACCCTGAAATGGTATAACTGATGCTACCTGAGACGTCATCAAATAATGCAACAAAAATGTAAATGTAAATTACTATTGAAAGAAAAAGCAAAATTTCTGTGCTACAAAATAATACTGTTAGAGAACAATGATGTGAATAAAATATTATAAGAGCATGTATTAAATGTCAATTTTCATATAAATGCCCAGATGATTTTTGTAAAAATTAGGGTAAAGTATACTTTAGACGATATTAGACAAGGCAATTAAGTATGCAAAATTAGGAGACATGCATTCAAATTATTTCCTGTAATAAAAATTAGAATTCAACTTTCCATGGTAGCTTGCATATGTTCTATCTCCGAACAAGGTGAAACACGTGCAATTTACTATGGAAAGTTGAATTCTAATTTTTATTACACGAAATAATTTGAACGCATGACTCTTAGCATGCAAGATTGCATAGAAAATTGCATCGCATAAAATGGGTTTTAGGGACTTTTAGCTTAACAAACTTCTTTTATCTCATTGGTCTTTTTTATCTGATTTATTTGAGAAATCAGGAGAAAGAAAGTTTTCAACTTTTCTACTCAAGGAAAGTAAGACATCAATTTTTGTAAAGATCAATTTACGCGAAGTACGAATAGTTTTTGATACAAATTAATTATTTCGTAAGAGCTAAATATGAACATTAGGCTAATACTTTTAATGTGAATATTAACATTTACGAAATGATTTCTTTCATTTTTAACTTTTACCATCGCTACTCACAATTTCGGGTATACTAATTGAACATTTACCTTTCTTGTTGTTAGTTAGTCATTGGTGCAGACCCTTTCATCTGAATGCATAACTAGCCTTCATATTACAGCTTTGTATGAAAATGTACATATTCTGTTGGCTTGTATCAATGTAATTGTTTAAAGAAAGTAGCATGCTTTTACATCAGAATTCCACAACATTGATAATATATTGGTGATTAATACAATTTCTCAACAAACCAATTTTAAATGTTTTTCACTCTCACAATTCATTTATCACCTTGCATAAAATTTTGATTAGTAGAGTTAGAACTAACCTTCATACGTAGGTTCCAATGCTTAGTATTTAACTGATAGACACCTTTATTTAGTTAGTTATTCAAATAAGTGTCGCAGGACAAGAAAAGAGTAGCGCGTACATGTGAATAATTATAAGATATTATGTAAAGTTTGCACCTCTATTCGATTTACTCTCGTTGTATATTTTGACAAGTTATGCAAATAATGCTTGATAAAGCTTTCATTTAAAAAAACAGCAGTAGCATCATGATTATAGAAGTTACAAAAAACATTAAACAGTAATCCCTTGTTCTAAGAAATTTTTTGCTGTTTACAGCATGCAGCATCATGCAACATCAATAATGCATATTTTTACATAACACGGGCAGCAGCATAATAATTGTACATTTATATATCTGAAGATAAAAGAATATTAAACACTATTTTGTAACAAATTATGTAAGATACTAAACGGTACCACAATAATATCTGCCTACCAGCTATAACATCATAGTATTAAACTGTCATTACAAATTACTAGAATTTTGTGGTGTTATGAAAAAACTTTATTGAATTTCGACTGGTTGAGTTTAAACTTGAATGACTAAATTTGAATTTAGTTTTATTTTTAGGCAACTAAGGCTAAAAATAAAGATAAAACTGTCGCGCGAGAGGCGTAGGTGTAAAGATGTAGAAAGGCAGAGTCCTGGCCGTACAGCTTTATATGTAACTTTTGAATAGTTCGTTATAGTTAGTTCTGATGAGACGATCCATGACCTCAGTGCTTTCTTTTCCCATATTATCTCTACTTTATTCATTAATAAAAGTTAAGGAAATTTTTCTCTTATTTTGATTTTTCGCCATGCCATTTTGATTTTTCTTTTTCCGTAATTAAAAAATATTTTTAGTATCTATATTTGCAAGTAACAAGCTCACAAGCCAAGCTTTGATTTCGGCGCGATAAATTCGGTGCTTTGAGTACGTCATGTAAATTCGCTTTTATCCCTTGTAGGGTATTATTTCAGATTGTTTAATACAAAAGTGTCTTATTTTCAAAAGGACACTGCTTCGTAGCGTATGCTATGCTATGGCATACTGAAATGCCACGAAAACTATACTCTAGTGTTCACGTCATGTTACATATGCACATCAAGCTTTAGTCAACGAAATGATCTATTTATTCACAAAACGGAAACACCTGACTTAGCAAAATAATATTCTGTGCACTATTGCAGATTATCACAAATTAAAATGCCAAGCCATCAACCAACTATCAAGAAAAAAAATCTAGCAACAAAGCACGGACGTCGGTGGGTTGGGAATCATGTTCCTCTTTAGATTATTGACAAATAATTTCTACTTCCCTCCCAGTAAGCAGGGGTGTGGGGCCACCGGAAATACTGGTCAAATTTTTTTTTCAAATATTTCAGACTATCGTATCCCTTTAATTAATGAAAATCGTATTTTCTTTTAAATGATTCTCTGCCCCTCCTTCAGGTACTTATACTTAACAATGGCCATACAATCAAAAGATATGCAGTTCAATTTCTTGTTAGGGTTGCCTCGTATAAATGGAAAAGGTACAGTCGGTATTCATTTAAAAAAGAATACACAAAGTGGTTTATAAAAAAGGTGTTTCTTGGTAGATAAACCAAACTAAAGGGAAGAGCTAGCTCGAATTTCTGTTTTCCGATTTCTGCAACAAACAAAATCACGGAATTTACACCGAATCACTTATGATTGAGACTTTATGGATAACCAGACAAAGTTCCAAATCTTATGCGCAATCGTTCACAGTGAACGGATCTAGAGAATGAAACAAACCAGTTGCCGTGGACCAAAACTCCTTCCTTCAGCACAGCGGAATCAATATCCAGTTTCAAAGCTAAGCTTTGCGCACACCTCTCAGTTCGGGGTAACAGCAAAAATTATTTTTTCAATAAGTTCCGGAATGTTTCGAAATTCCGGAATGTTTCGAAATTCCGGAACGTTTCGAAATTCCGGAATGTTCCGAAATTCCGGAACGTTTCGAAATTCCGGAATGTTCCGAAATTCCGGAACGTTTCGAAATTCCGAAATTCCGGAACGTTTCGAAATTCCGGAATTCCGGAACGTCTTGAAACTGTGTTCCGATTCCGGAATTGGAATTTCCGTTCCGAAAAGTTCCGGAATTCCGGAATTAGGAACAGCCCTACTACCTACCCTCCAAATAAGATCCATCTGCTATATGTTTACTGAAGTTGTTTAATACTTGTAACAAATAAAGAATGTTTATGATAGAATGTGAAAAAAATAGCTTTCAAAAAAAAATAAAGGAAAAAAGAAAAACTATGCCCAGGGGCGGATCCAGGGGGGGCGATCGGGGCGATTGTCCCCCCCAGAAGAGGAAACTTTCTTACTTTATATATATAAATAAAATCCATCCCAGAGTTTGGAGCCCTTAAAAGTAGCATTATGACAACACACCGCCCCCCCAGAAGTCGGTACTGGATCCGCCCCTGACTATGCCAACACGTTAAAATAATTAAAACAACCGACATTAATAATCCACTTTGTACTCTCGTTTTCCGAACTGGATGCACATAGTTGCGAATTTTTCATTATACTGTTATAAAACTGAGTTTGATCTTATTTTTGTTTTATTAATTTTCAAGTATAACCACATAAGACGCAGTCAAACAAACTGATTTGCCTGAACAATATTCATTTTCTTACGTACTGCTTATTCGCACATTTCCCACAACCTCTGATTTTAACTTAACGCACTGTCAAAATTCTGTAACAATGAAGCAACAAACTGGAAACACGTATAATAATAATAGTAATAATATACGTTGCTATGTATGAGTTATTAGAGACTTTCTATTTCAACTGTACCCCTGCTGGCGCTGCTGCTGTTGTGTGTTTTCCAGTGCCTCCTTCGAAAGGGGAGGAACAGGTAGCTCTGGACGATATCTTTCAATACTTGAATATGGATGCGGTTGTCACATTGACGAGCTTCGTTGTGAACTCTCATATTAGCTATTCTAAGTAGACTACGATCTTCACTCGCCAAGACCAAACGACTGAATGACAAATTGGCAATACAGCCGAGGTCATTGATTTCTTTCCTCAAAGCAAAGGGAAGGATTTCTCCATAAGAGGGCAGCGGAGATGGGGTCGAAGTATGTTTCACATATTTTCCGAGGGCACACTTGAAATAGAAAAACTGTAATGCTTTCATAATCTGAAAGAAGACTTTTAGTTTGATTTTCGTACATAAAATGGTTTACCCTCGCACTGAAAATGTAATGGCATCCTTACAAAAACAAAATAAAGAAATAAATTACTGGTTACACTTCTGCGCAGCTTTGAAAATTATAGTTGAATATTATCTTTCTGTAGTACAAAATAAATAAAATAGAATAAAATAAAATATTGTAATATTTTACATGAATTATGTTTTTGAATTTGATTAATACAATTCCCATAATCTCAATCTAAAGCGGATTTTAAAATATGGATGGACTATTTCCAGTGAATGCCTTTGAAAACATTTAAGAAGAATTTTTGGCCAGAAGCTATTTGCGTTTCGTATCTACAGTATTTATGCGAACAAAATACTTTCATTTTCCGATAACACTCAAGCTATATTGGAAGAGGTCGCAAAGAAGGAAAGAAATAAAGATAATACAATGTGTACGTGTATTTTCGTAGGCGTCTTATCGATTTTTTTTAACACCTGTTCAAACATATTATCTTTCTTTCCCTGTCTCTGGACTGAAAAATCCTCCAGGAAGTTCAATGACCGATCTGTTAATAAGTGTAACCAAATATTTATCACTTATTATCCTGTTTATATATGTAAGTTTATCCCAGATTGGTTTCTTTATTCTAACCTTCAAATGTAGTAAGCTTTGGTTGATATGGTTTTAAATTACATTCCAACAGTCAAATGTTTTCGCTTTTAGAATTTATTAATGATAAGTAGGGTATACCTGTTTCATGTGGAGTTTTGTTCATTGTTGTTTCTTTTTTTTTTTTATCATTTGTTGTTCCTTCAGTCTTTTGCTTATGTTTTTCTTCTTATTATTATTATACCTTTCATTCTTTTTTTCTATCTCTCTATTCCTTCATTTGTCTTGTCACTTCCTTCTGCCTATATTTCTATTATTTCAAATTCAGTGACGTTATAGATTCAGAGACTTGGACATTTCGGAAGTTAGAGAAGAAATATTTAGAAAGCTTCGAAATGTGATGTTGAAGGAAGATGGAAAAGATAAAATGGACACAGAGAGTAACAAACGGAGATGTTTTAAAACAGATAGGAGAGAAGAGGACGCTTATATCCAGCATCCTTCGTAGCAACGTGAATTGGATTGAACACATCTTGCGAAGAAATTGTCTTCTTCATATCGCCGTAGAAGGAAAGATGGAAGGAAAGCGAGGAATAGGAAGAAGAAGAACAAAAGTGATCGAAAAATACAATAAAATATTGGGAATTCAGAAAGGAAGTTGAAGATCGAGAAACGTGGAAGTAACATTTCCAGGTCCAAACCTAAAAATAAAATAAAACAAAATAATTCATTAGTGCCAGAAGCTGTCAAAAGACAGAATACTACTACTACTACTACTACTACTACTACTACTAATAATAATAATAATAATAATAATAATATTATTAATAATAATAATAATAATAATAATAATATTAATAATAATAATAATAATAATAATAATAATAATAATAATAATAATAATAATAATAGCGTAATTTCAGCTTTGCTTTGAGTACGGTCGTGGAACTCTCCTAAATACACAGTTTCACGGTTTTATTGTATTTCTATAGATTGCTTAAAATGTATATACATGTCAAACTCATCAATGCTAGAAGCTGACAAACAATAGTAAATAAAAGCTGGTACTTAATAGTTTTTTTTAACGTATGCAGTACATAAATTCCACCACAATAAAACCTATCAATTATTGACTACGAACAATATACTTCCCAACGTCTTAAAAAAAAAATTCATTTTTATCGATTTTTCTCGAAAATTGCACATGAGAATTTACTGTCAACTATGTCGCTGTGTTCAGCTCGATGTCATCTATTTATTTATAAAGGTAACCAAGAAAATTCTGTCGCCTTTTATGGAGGTCTGTGTTCAATTGGCCCTCACACCGCGAGTTGAACGCAAATGGAGATAAAGTAAAAGTCAGTTGTTGGTGCGGACATATCCAACATAGTACCTGGTTGTGGCAGCTCAATTACACCGTGAACTTACATAAGGACAGAGTGAATATGGGACCTCCACAGAGCGTCATAAGGGCGTGTATGCTGTACGAGTTCAAACTGGGGTCAAACGCCGCTGCAGCGGGGCGGAAGATATGCCAGGCCTTTCTTTCCTGAGGGTGTCGTGACTACGCGGACAGTGCAGCTGTGGTCTAACAAGTTTAATGACTTTGATGAAACACTCGAAGACGCACCAGGTGCCGGAAGACCAACACATGTATAAAATGGTCTTCAGGCAGCAATTGAGGCGAACAGTGGCCAAAAATGTGAGGCACTGGGAGTACGATTCAGTGAATGGAAAAACCATTCGGTAGTACCTCCATCAACTTGGGAAGCACTACATGTTCGGTCGATGGATCCCACATGATTTGACTCCGGGCCAAAAGGCAACGCGAGCAGACACCTGTCTGAGGATGGAGCCATTTCTGGACAGGATGTTGGCACGTGATGAGAAGTGGGTCCTGTAAGAAGCTCCACGGTGCCGTCATCATTGGTTAGCATCCAATGAACCGGTTCCAAAACAGCCGAAACCAGCATTGCACCAGAAGAAGGTTCTTCTGTGTGTTTGATGGACTGCTCGCGGCAACGTGCATCGGGAACTGCTACCAGCTGGTCAGACCATCAATGCAACTGTGTGCTGTCAGCAGTTGAGCCGTGTTCAAGAAAAAATCAAAACTCTGGAGCTAGCACTTCTGAATCGCAAAGGGATCCTGTTACAGGACAACGCTAAGCTTCACGTGGCTATTATTACCCAGGACACCATTCTATACTATGCTGGATGGAAAACACTATTGCATCGCCATACTTCCCGGACACTGCACCATCCGTTTATCACCTGTTCTATTCCTTGGACAATCACCTTAGAGGACTCCAGTTTAAATCCCTACCAGAGGTACAAAATGCACTTGATACCTACTTCGCTTCACGGCCTACCAAATTCTACCGCGATGAAATCCATGGCCTTCCATTTCCATAACGTTCAGAAGATCGTCGATGCTGATGGGGACTATCTTCCAGGTACGTCTCAGGTAACCCATCGATGTTCGAAGGTGGCGGGTGAAAAATCCACAGAACTTTCTTGGTTACCTTTATACATATGACTTATTTTTGAACGATATTGTAATTAAAGCAAAAACTTTAAAGTTTAATAGGAGTTAATCACAGTTTTTGGGATGCATCTCAATTCAATAACCATAAACTATCCCTAGACATTGACATAATGATAAATTCCATGGTTGTATACTTAAGTATAAATTTCATCTAAATAGGTGGCATCATCAGCATCATCAATCATAAATATAGTGTCAATATTTGGGTTTAGAGAAATACTAGATTTTTATCCGATTTAACAAAAGAAAAAAAAACTGTTCATGAACATTTACATATATATCCATATCATTATGTTCAGCTGAATAAGATAGTCAAATGTAGCTACTTTCTTTACCACATTCTTTCTTTATATATAACAGTGGTTCTCAAACTTTCCGATAACGCCGACCCTCTGTTCATTCGGAAAGTGATCTGCGAACTCCCTTGCAATGTTATCTGAAATTTCATAGGGTATTGAAAAAATATACTAATTAAAATTACCACTGACAAGAAAAAGATAAAGAAAAATAATGCAATAAGTAAGTAATGCATAATGAAATTTCGTTCATTAGGAAACAATCATGTATCTTTAGCATAAATTACTTATTCTAAAGATACACGATTGTTTCCTAATGAACGAAATTTCAATTGAAAATACAGTAAGTTTCAAGACTGAAAATCAATGTCTTTCTTTATTTTCTTGTTCTAAAGAAATCCACTTGATAAACGATGTTCTCAAAGGTGGGATCACTAATGTGAGGAATGAAATTCTTTATGTTTCTCCATTATTGCATTGAAATGCGGAATAAGTTTTGTCACCATCAATGTAAGATTCGATTCCACATTTAGACAATTTCGCTTTCATGTTTTAATACTGCAAAGAACAGAAAAGGTCTGCTCACATAAATAAGTGGTAGGGAAAGACATCAAAGGTTGCAATGTTTTTTATAGACAGCTCCTCATAGTCACAACGCACACGCAACCAAAAGCTACCAAGTTCATTTTCTTTGAAAACGGTTTACCATCAAGTATCGCACGATAGTTTCAATAGCTATTCTTGTTATGTATTAGAGAAATGCATACCTTGTACAGTATATCCGGGATTTCTACATTAGTGAAAGGATTTTTAATCCAACCATTACCAGGTTGTGGGACAGGGAAATATTCTCGAAAACTTGCAGCTAATGCTCTCAAGTGTCCTACAAGTGTTTTGTGCCTTTCAGCAGAGTGTTTTTCACCTGAAGCCTGAATGAAATCCTTGCGCACTGGAAATGATGAATAGTTATTGTTTTGTACTCGTACTGCTCACAGCTACAGTTTCTTAATCTTAAGAGTCTTCATCCCGGCGAAATTAAAATACCGCTAATTTTACAGTAATTATGTGACATCTTCAAATAGATAAAAGATAATTGAAATATGGAACAAGAGCGCCCTAGACAATATTATTTTGCGTGAGGTACCGTTATCACAAGTCACCTAGTGGCTTTCCGTTTTCAGCTGTTTAGAAACGCGAAAATAAATGCCGATTTTCAAACTGGCTCGAAATCGAAAGCAGATAAGTGAGTCGTGATAACGGTTTCTCATGTAAAATAATATTGTCTAGGGTGCTCTTGTTCCACATTTTGATTATCTTTTATCTATTTGAAGATATCACATAATTACTGTAAAATTAGCGGTATTTTAATTTCGCCGGGATGAAGACTCTTAAAAATATTTCTTGTATAACAGCTGTAAGTTCTATTTTATTACAACACATTTCAATTTTTAGGTGTCGCGGATCTCACTTTGTAAACCACTGATATAGAAGATATACGAGTAGATATGTATATATTTTTAACAGAATCCATTAAGGAACAAACACATGTTAGGTTCTTCGGAAAAAAAAAGTGACCTCAATTCCCAACTTCCATCTGGTGTTATTCTTCAAGTGAGAAAAATCTACTGCATGATGGTATATCGATCGATTATGTTGTATAACAGGGAGTTGTATATTACAAAGATACTTTATATTTCAACTCGTACCTCTCAATACAAAGACACTTATATAAGAACACTAAACACCTGTTACATATATATCACATGTTATGGGTACCTGTAATTTCCTTGCATTTTAGCTGTGAGCCCACATGGTGCGTTTCTGTTTTATAAGCACCTGCACAAATTATTATTATTATTATTGCTATTTTAATATTTGGCTCAACTTTTACCATACCCAGCTTATAGTTTTAGAAGAAAACCTAATTTTTAATCCATGCACTTCTACGTTTGCAATCTGTTCCTTTTTTTTTTTTTTTTTTAATGACAGACTTTTCGTGTCTAATATTTTCTTAGATGCGTGACTAAGTGTGGGTGGCCTTTGATGCTCATATATGATTTAAAACCCAACACACAAACACCAAAATAAACATCGTCGTTAACTTGTTTTTCTTATTTGAACGAATAGAAAAAGTATAATAATAATAATAATATAAAGATTTAATACAGATAAAGAACTACATAATTTATACGGTTTACCCAACATTGTTAGGGTCGTCAAGTCTAGGAGGGTTAGATGGGCAGGTCATGTAGCTAGAATGGAAGAAAGTAGAGACGCTTTCAAAGTCTTGACTGGAAGACCAATCGGAAAACGACCATTAGGAAGACCTAGGTGCAGATGGGAGGACAATATTAAGATGGATCTTGCATAGATTGGAATACACAGTAGAAACTGGATGCAGTTAGTTAAGGATAGAAGTCAGTGGAGAGCTTTTGTGAACGCGGCATTGAACCTCCGGGTTCCATAGGCCATAGAGTGAGTTAGTTAGTTAGTTATAAAGTCTTAATTTCAATATTTTTAGAATTATACAATTAAAGAAATAATGTTATAAATGGCGACTCTTATCACTGTTCTTTGAAAAGTTTATATCATTTTTTTCATATTTTACTTTCAAACTACTGGAAATAACAATCAAATATGCTGTTACGATTCTATGCATAATGGAACATAGCGTAGGATTGTATAAACTTATCCTCTGGAGAGAAGAGTCTTTTCAAGAATTTCTTCATTATGTAACATTATGAAAAAAAATGTTCTAAAACATCAAATCACCATTAGAATATAAACGTGAATTATAAAATATGAAAATGTGAAATTACGCTGTAAAATATAAAAATATAGTGTATAATATGAAGAAAATATGAAACATGTCTGAAAATCATACGAAAATAATCTTATGAATGAAAGAAATGAAAGTGTCTATCTTATATAAATGAAAGTGACTATGTGACTTATTAACTCTTGAATCACCTGACTGATCTCGATCAAATTTTCATCATACATGAGGTTCAGTCCTGGGATAGTTTCTTTCATTTCACTTTGACAATGAAACATAAGGGAGGGGTAGAAACAAAAATTATCGAAAATGACCGATATTAGTGCCGAATCCACAGTTTTGGGGGTCACTGAGACGAACAGTGACACTTCCGATGCCGTTTAAATCCAAATTCACCCCTTTATGTTCAAAATGAAACGTATTCTTCCCCTGCAAAGGACGGGTATTCCGCTAGTACATTGTAAAATTGAATGGGAAAATATGAATCCTTTTGAAACAGTTGACTAAAATACTGCATCATTTATCAAAGTATCTTCATTAACGACTAAGGGGGAACGAGAAATATGTTAGTTTATATTTATAACGTCACATCTAAGATAATATTTTAGTTTATTTTCATTTTACTTATTTGTGTATACATAACAGGACCACGTACATGTTCATTGTGTATCAAATTATTTGTATAAAAGATCTTTCATGTCAGATAATATTGTTGGATGGATAACATAGTTATGTGCATATAATTTTTAAACATATAAAATTTGTTAACAATAGAATCGTTTGCAGGCCATTCCCGGAAGAATATTCGGTCGAAATTTTCAAAATCACCATAAATCTGAAATTTCATAGTTGTCACTCTTTCCTAGACATGGCAACAGATTGTCACAAGACAAAAATGAAGATACATTACGATACGTTCTAATAAAGTACATTTTATTGCGCAGTGACAGTTAAAAAGAACTGTAAAAAAATGTTCCAAACCTTGTAACTTGAAGAAATATTTGAGTTTCCATAGAGAACTTTCTAAAGAGTTGCTAGCATACAAATCCACCGTTGAAATCACTTCGGATGAGATTTCTGTACATTATTTTTTATTTTTTTTAAAAGAAACTTTCCAAAATAATGGAAATACAAAATAAGCTATGAAATGACGGTGGTTCAGTGGCAGAGTATTCACCTCTGGTGCATGGGGCCCCTGGTTCGATCCCAACTCGCACCATGTGAACTTTGTGCTGGACAAACACTGGGTTTCCTCGGGGTTCTCCCATTTCCTCCCACTTTCTTCATTCCACCACTTCATTCAATTCTCATCATCACCGTCCCCTTTAACCTAATCGGCATAAACGTGGGACGTAAAATTCAAAGATTTCATTTCATTTTTAATAATTGTGAGACACTGATTTAAAAATCTCAAGATTTTTGTAAAAAAATGGATCAAAATTATTAAGTGCACCTTTGTTCATGTACAAATGCAATGTTAGTATAGACTAAAATTGATAGTTTCCATAGAGTTATTTCCTTCAAGAACTTTTTCAGTGGTATAAAATGTAATTGAAAATAAGTTTGTATGAGTACAACAAACTATTCATTTCATGTACAGTAGTTACTAGATAACAGCGGCATTTGGTCTAACATTATGATAAAAGTAATGATATTTTGTTTTCGTTATCTTACAGGATACCAGCTATAAAAAATGTGATATCATTCTTTTTTTGGCATCGACATACGTGTGGAAGGAACTTAAAATATCAAGGTATGTTATTGTGTTTTTTTCTATTTAAATTTGAAGATGAAATAAAATACTTCACTGTTCTCAGTATATATACTAATACTTCTTCGTTTCTATTTGTAGAAAGTGATTCTGCAAGGTGTGGTCTAGATTAGTGTATCACTGTTGCACCTGTTACCAGTTTAGTGACTGTTTCAACATTCGTGTCTTCCAGTTTACACTACAATTTTCATTCCATGTTCTTTCTTCTTTGTTATCCTATCCATCTCATTTCTTTTATCTTTATTCTCTGCTGATAGCTCTCTTATCTTGTCTATTTTCCTTTATGCTTACATCTTTCTTCTTTTTATTCAGTATAATCTGATGTTTTTTGTTTTCTTGTTTTTTCTTCTCTTCATTCTTCAGTTGTTACCTTTTACATTTTTCCTTTATTCTCTTCTTCGATATTTCTCTTGTATTTCTATAACTTTTCTTTTGTTCTATTCTTCTCTTGGTTGTCTCTTGTTTTAGTCTGTTCTTTCCTCTCTTTTACATCTTCTATGTTTGCTTTTTCTCTTGTATTGTTTTTCTTCCCTTCTCGTCACTCTCTCACGCACTCTACTTTCTATTTTTTCTTTTCCCATAAAATTTCTCTTCTTTTCTTAATTTCCCAGTTTTCTTGTTTTATTTTCTTCCGTTTCTGGATTTCGTTTTTTCTTTTATTCCTTTCTCTTATTTTCTCTTATAGTTTCCTATTTTCTTTGCTCTTCTTCCTTTCCCATACTGTATATTCTTTTATATTATGTTTCATTCTTTTTCTTAGCCTATTTCTCCATTTCTTTCTATTTTTTCTATTTTTTTTTATATGTTTCCCTATTTCTAACTGTTTCTAATCCTACATTTAAGGCTGCAGACTACTAAATATTTTTGAATAACTAGTATTTTTTCTTTTGCCCGTTTTTCGTAAGTGGAAAGAGGTAATAAAATGAAACTTACCACAATAATAGATAATGTTATTCTACACCCGAAAATACAAATCGGAAGAATTTTCAGTGTTGCCATCTATAGAAATTACAGTGTGACCAGAATTTGAATTACTCAAAAATCTAGGTAAAGGCAGTAACTAGAAAAATGAACTCAACGGTAATTGATGACTTATCATGCTGCCTATGTTCTTTGTTTATTACTTTTTAAATAATATTTATATTGATTTTATGAACCTTACATAAATTATTACAAAATAAATAAGTTATTACAAAATAAATAGAAATATTATTTAAAAAGTAGTAAACAAGGAACATAGGCAGCATGATAAGTCATCAATTACCCTTGAGTTCATTTTTCTAGTCGCTGCCTTTACCTAGATTTTTGAGTAATTCAAATTCTGGTCACACTGTAATTTCTATAGATGGCAACACTGAAAATTCTTCCGATTTGTATTTTCGGGTGTAGAATAACATTATCTATTATTGTGGTAAGTTTCATTTTATTACCTCTTTCCACTTACGAAAAACGGGCAAAAGAAAAAGCATTAGTTTTTCAAAGCACATTAATTCATTTGTTCCATGTACGCTACTCTTTTTTCATGTTTCGTACTCTTTCCTATTTTTACTCACTTTTTTCTCCATAGGGAACACTATTGCTGTTTACACTGAGCAATGAGTCTTACAATTTGATCTAGAATAAATGCAAAATGACATTGAAAAATTACATTAAATACCTAAATATCATTATTGTTATGTATCCATAGACAAAATTACAGGGGAGCAATCCCTTCTCCAGAACACTTTTGGCCTCATAGAACATAGAACATAGTTGATTGTTTGTAGAAGTACAGCTTCCCTTCTCAGCACCGAGGTTATATGAGACATGGACTTGCAGTTTAAAGTGGAATTGGTGCCAGCGTAATGGGTACAAGTTCTTATGCTCTCCCGCCGGGAATGGAACCCGGGATCAAGTACATCAAAGGCGCGCACACTAGCCATTAGACCAGCTGGGAAGGTAAACTTCTTTATGTTTAATAAATTGAATAAACTATACGTACACTTCTAAAATTGTAAATAATAAATAGTATATTTCTTTTTTTTAACATGGAGGAAGAAAAATGACTATATATCTTGTATACACTTCCGCCATTCAGTAGCCTTGAGAGTTTATTTTATATATATATAGAAAAAGAAGAAGAAGCCCATATGGTCTGTAGGTTATATACTTGGTTCAAGCCACTTGCCTATCTGGCTAATTAAGAATGAACGACGGCCTTGCAATGAACAGAAAAAAAAATACCTTTTTTTTTCTTTCTTGCTGCATACCGTTAAGGCCAACACATTACCATTACGCAAACCAGAAAGAAAGACTACCAGTACCCCATCTTTTCCATTGTTCATCATTCTCTACTGTGTTTTCGGTTACTTTAGAAGCTTAGACACTTGTGTAGTGTTGCCAATACATTAACACGTTTCCTCACCAGATCAAAGACTTAAATCCGTCAAACTATTACTGGGAAAGTTTTAAACGTCATTTGAATCTCCACCACATAGGACCATGAAAAGCAAAAAGGGCACTTTTTTTTTCATGAAGTAATGTGAATATAGTTGTAGTTGTCAGGGGCGTAAATAAGGGCCCCGCAGACCCCGCATTGCGGGGGGCCCCAAGCCATCAGGGGGCCCACAAATTGTGAAGCGAGACAGAAAAGGGGCCCCAATCCACGCTGTCTGCGGGAGGGCCCTTAAGTAAAGTGAAATCTACTACAGCTAAAACTTAAGAGATAGATCAAATAGGTTCGGTATGTTTACTGTTGCTTCGTCGAAAACAGAACAAATCGTTGAGTAAGACTTAACAAGAATTTTAGGAAACCAAAAAATGGATCAAAAGATTGCGATCTTGGACAATAATTAGTTTTTGGCTCAGGGGCCACAAAACTTTCGAACGGCCCCTAAATCGAGTTTTCGTATTTTCTACTAAATATGTACACTCATGTCCAAAAATATTGTCGCATATCTATAAATATATTGTTGTAGGTAGGGATGCGCTCGAGTCGAGTCGAGACAGAATTTTCCTGACAAAATTCGAGTCGAGACACAGCTCTTCCAATAGAAAAATATGTATTTTTCGAGTCGAGACCACTTTTACAGCACATTTTCGAGACGAGACAGACTCAAATCTTGTCTCGTGCGCATCCCTAGTTGTAGGAATATAATTTGATAACGAATTCGCCCGGTATTTCTTATAATGTTAGTATGTGTATAATCGGCAAACACATGTATGAGGAAAATTTCATGTCAAAAGAGCAGTAAATAAGAACAATAAAACAAAAATAAAACGTTCTGGTCCATTTAGCAACATTTTGTTTTACTCTTTCTAATTTTCGTATTTATAATTCTTTTCCTATGAAATTTACCATAAATATACATTTTCCGATTATACACATAGTAGCAGTATTAAAATTATCCCGCAAAATCATTATCCAATTATATTCTTACAAGAAGGCAGTTATAGATATGCGACAATCATTTTGGACATGAGTGTACATCATACTGAGTTAAGTGATAGTTTGGGTTTGGCTACACTACATATAGTGCTCCAGATATAAGACTACAAGAAAATTTTTGACTGAAATATATTGGCTCTTTTGATTAAAAAAAAAAAAAGACACATTTCTATTAAGTGATTCTCAACCTGTTAAATTTTCTCACTAGCGACCAGATTGAACATTTCCCCACTAAAGAGCATTCAAAAACAGACATTTAGTGAAAAAACAGTAAATTGACAACGCTGCACTTGTGAAAAAAAAACTACAAAAGTGAAAAAAGACTTAACTCTCGCTAAATAGATAAAAGAGAAATGGCCGTGGAAAAAGTTGTTTTGCTAATTTCTTTCCTAAGATAATGACATATAACCTTCCTTACTGTATTCCAAAGACCTTTGCTAACTTTCTGTTAGCAAAGGAAGATGTGTTACTTTTGCTAACTCACCTTACGTTAGAATATACCAAACCACTCTTACTGCATCTCTTTATAATTTTTTAACGTTATTCGCTAAAAAGCTTCTTTCAAGAGGACAATTTTTAGCCGTGAAATTTTGTTATCATAATTTTTATCTTGTTATTGTTGTGGTTTTAATCAAGTGACGAGGACAAATATTTATAATTTTTTTTAAAAAAAAAGATGACTATTTTTTAGGACAAGACCTTGTAATTGTCAACATACCTCTTATAATGTATACATATTTTACGAATATATAAATATTTATTTTTATCTTCCATATATCAGTTATAACGTAGATGTTTGTTTTCCCTGTTTAGTATGCTAAGTCATATCTTCCATTTTATACAAACAACAAAAGGAAATAAATAAAAAGAAAAGAAAAGAAATGGAAATTGTCATTCAGAGAATATATTTGTCACCGGAGAGACTACGTAATATGTCCTTCTGAAGAATTTGCTTAACAATGGTGACAGCCAGCCAGCCTTGTTTCAATTTCATTTCTATTTTTGTTTTTCGTTTTTCATGGAACTGCGCCTACGTGTTGTCCTAAATCCCTCCCCATTCTCCAACCTCCCCCTATTCTCTTTCTCACTTCTTATTATAATGAGGAGAAAAAGTGTTTGTTAATTTGTGATAAACTCAAAATCTTATTGATTGAAGTGTAGGGTTATTATATGACAGAATAAAAAAAAAACAATTTATATCTATCGAAAAAATCCCTTGCTAAAATAGCAAGAAAATATACTATATACAGGGTGTTAGAAAAATGTGTCACGATATTTTGTGAATGGATTCTTCACATCAAAATAAGAAAAAAAGTTTATATGTACCTGTGTTCAAAAGTGGATAGTTTTGGAGATATAGGGTATGAAAATATGTTATAAGTGCATTTTAGAAGTTCATAGCTCCACTACTATGGGACCTATCATAGTCAGATCAAGACATCACTGAGAAACCAGTATGTAAACTATCCAAATATCCATGTTTAAGAATGCTCCAGTACTTATACACCAATTTTTAGAGAGGTAAGTGGAAAGTGATCAAGTACTCCCAAACAGTCTCTCCAAAAAGGTTTGTACAAGTACCAGACGTTCTCAAAGATGGATATTTGGATAGTTCACATACTACAAAGTACACTGAGAAAAAAAATTGTAGGTGGCGTACTTAAAAAGATAGGTTACATGCGTAATTCCTGTAGTTTTTGGACTTAACGTACAGAAGACGTATAACTGAAAACGCATGTTTTATAATACTTTCTATATAAGTGTTCCATCTGTACGTACTTTCCATATGAAACAATATACGCGGTCAGGATCTCACATACAAATGGACGTATATAACATATAGCTGACGAAGGTAACATAACTATATGCATGTGATATATGGAAAACTGTTAGATGTCAGACATCCTGCAACGGCATGATATAACATCCAAGGGCAGTACCTACCTAGCATACGGGTAACTTACGCTCCGTACTGATTTCTGTAGTAAGCAAGAGGATACCATATATTTGTACAATATACCGCTGTCCGGAGAACGGATTTTTCTCAGTGTAGTTGCTCAGTGATGTCTTGACTCGACTAAGGTCAGTCCCATAGTAGTGCAGCTATGAACTTTTAAAGTACACTTATACCACATTTTCATACCCTGTATAATTAAAATTTACGATGCTGGTTACGTTAATATTAAGATTCTATCTTCCACATTTACCTAGGTACAGCTGGACATGTTACATTTCCTTGGAAATTGAACATTGCAACTATATTCTCATTTACAATATGTACAAACTCACATGAATCTTAAAGTTGAAGCAGTTGTTTATACCCAACACAAAGAGGGTATTTCTTCGTTTCCCTAAGGAGCGCGGTGGCTCAGTGGTAGAGCGTTCACCTCCGGGGCTTGGGGTCCCTGGTTCGATCCCAGCTCGCGCCGTGTGGACTTTGTTGTGGACAAACACCGTGCTCGTGGGTTTTCTCGGGGTTCTCCCGTTTCCTTCCACTTTCTTCCTTCCACCATTTCACTCATCTCTCATCATCACCGTCTCCTTTAGCCTAACCGGCATAACCGTGGGACGTAAAACTTAAAGATTTCGTTTAATTTTTCTTCGTTTCCCTAAAGCCCCGCCCATAAAACCTCTTAGGATACGAAAAAGAGGACATGTAAAGATACAGAAGAATGTCTGGAAAGTATTCTTACTAACGTGCCGGCTGGCATAGTCAAGCGAATTATGGTATTAATTCATTGGTGATTGCAAGACCTGTTTGTCGCTGGTTCGAATCTCGAATTACACATTTTGTCCTCTTACGTTCAGTTCCTTCTAATTTCTCGTCTTTTATTTTCCTTTAGTGTAAAGGCCAGAATCGTGGGCCATAGAAATAAAGTGTTGAATAAGGTAAAATGATTTCGTGTTATAGCACAACACTCCCACAAGACATTCTATACGTCCTACACTTGTTCTGAGAAGTACAGGTTCGCAGTACAAACTTTCCGGCGAACAAAGTGTCCTCATCCCGGCGAAATTAAAATACCGCTAGTTTTACAGTAATTATGTATATCTTCAAATAGATAAAAGATAATCGAAATGTGGAACAAGAGCGCCGTAGACAATATTTTACATGAGAAACCGTTATCACGACTCACTTATCTGCTTTCGATTTCGAGCCATTTTGAAAATCGGCATTTATTTTCGCGTTTCTAAACAGCTGAAAACGGAAAGCCACTAGGTGACTTGTGATAACGGTACCTCACGCAAAATAATATTGTCTAGGGCGCTCTTGTTCCATATTTCAATTATCTTTTATCTATTTGAAGATATCACATAATTACTGTAAAATTAGCGGTATTTTAATTTCGCCGGGATGAAGACTCTTAAGGATAATGAAAATATTCATGATATTTCCTCTTGATTTTAATGAGACGTGCCTGTCATGGGGCAATGTTCAATAGTAGTCCTGAGATGCTTCAAAATGCTCAGACAATTCATAGAAACCCTGCGGGACAATGAGCTGATATCTAGATTTCTATAGGATGTACTTCGGACGTCAGGGGCACGGTGGCTCGGTGATGGTGTGCTTACCTCTCGTTTGTGGGTCCCTGGTTCGATCTGCGGCCAAGAAAGTTTGTGATAGACAACATCATGGCCGAGGGCTTTCTCAGGGTACTTCTATTTCCTCCCACACTCTCATTCCACCGATTCTTTCATCATCATCATCCACTTGCCTTACTCATCCATCTCCCTAAGCCTGACCGGACGTTCACTTCCAAAAATTAAAGAGTCCCATGGGTATCCCAATATTCTGGGAGAGGCGTCCATTTTGCCTTCACGGAGCTAGGGTTTTTAGTTGACTCGAACTCTTCTGACGGTAGTCACTTTGATTTGACTCCTTCTGATACGGTCCTTTTTGACTCCGATCTATTTTTTTTTCAGGTTATTGTGATTTTTGCCGTTACAGAATTATTTCCTTTTCTTCGTCCTTTTGTAAACTCTGTCTTTTCCCGCTTATGCAGAGTCGACAGTTTTGATGATTCGTTCCCAAACACAATCGTCTATTAACTCTTTTATTTTTTTTCTAAGTCCATTGTCAAACAATCTATACACCTTCTTTGTGGGTTTCTTCCTATCTTCCCTTCTACTTTCATCTTCCTTAGTCTCATGAAGACATAATCATTATTTCTTCTCATAACATGACCATACCACTGTAATCTTCTCTTTTGTATTTTCTTCTCAATATCTGTCACTTTAACTCTGTCTCGCTTTCTTTCGTTTCTGATCTTGTCCAACTTGGTATCAACACACATCCAGCCAATCATTTTCATTTCCTCCACATCTAGTTTCATTTGTTGCGCCTTCTTCTTTCCCCGAGTTTCTGTTCTGTACTGAATTGCGGATCTCACTAGATCCTAGCTTTTCTTTTACCTTGGCACTTATCTTTTTTTTTTTTTTTTTTACCAAAAAGAATACCTGAGATTTCTTTGTAGTCCATTCATCCTACCTTCTGTTCTCTATTTCAGCATCTAAACTCTTATTCTTATTCATAGTGAAACCTTTATATATACCGGTACTCTATCATAAGGTTAACTAACTCTATGGCTTATGGAACCCGGAGATTCAATGCCGCAATTCACAAAAGCTCTCCATTGACTTCTATCCTTAGCCATCTGGAAACACTTTCTACTTTGTATTACTATTTCTTCCAGATCCATCTTAATATTGTCCTCCCATCTGTGCCTAGGTCTCCCTAATGGTCGTTTCCAGACTGGATATCCAGTTAAAACTTTGAAAATGTTCCTACTTTCTTCCATCCTTGCTACATGACCTGCTCACCTGAGCCTCCTAAATTTGATAACCCTAACAATGTTAGGTAAACAGTATAAATTATGTAGTTCCTCGTTATGAAGTTTCCGCCATTCCTCATTCCCGTTTCTCTTGGGTCCGAATATTCGTCTCAGGATCTTGTTCTCAAATACTTTCTGTCTGCGTTCTTCCCTCAGAGTAAGCGACCATGTTTCACAACCATACAGGACAACAGGCATGATTATCGTTTTATATATTTTAAACTTCAAATTTCTCGATATGATTCGCGACGACAAAAGATTTTGAACTGAATAATAACATGCATTCTGCTTTTAGTCGATATTTAATTTCTTCGTGAATATGGTTTTGGTCTGTTAATATTGATCCTAGGTATTTGAAAGTATTCACTTTATCGAAAGTATTATTTGATATTTTAAGGCATCTATAATTTGCCGTATTACGATCCCGACGAACTTCCATGTATTTAGTTTTTCCTGCATTTACTTCTAAACCCATGTCCCTGCAAGCTCTTAATAAGACCTCTGCATTTCTTTCTATTGTTTTCATATCACCCCCTATTAAATTTACATCATCAGTACATGCTATGACCTGGTGAATACCATTCAGCTCTAGGCCTTGATTGCTGTCTTTAATTTTCCTTATAGCGTACTCCAGGACAAAGTTGAATAATAATGGTAACAACGCATGTCCTTGTTTCAGGACATTCTCGACGTGAAAGCTCGTGGACAAAAATTCTCCTACCCGGACTTTACTTTGGGATTCATTTAAGCATATTCTAATTAATGTAATTAGGTTTTTCGGTATTCCAAATTCTGTAAGCTTGTTGTACAGTGTTTCTTTCCTGACCGCGTCGTAAGTCTCTCTAAAATCAATAATTGATGTTCCACTTCTTTTCGAGTATTTGTCGAATGATAAATATTTGGTTGATAGTTGGTCGTTTCGTCTAAATCCTCTATCCTAAGGTTACTAAAATTATTCCATTTTAAAAGCAATAACATAAATGAGAACGAATACACAGAGGCGAACCGTAAGACAAAATCCCAGTAGCAGGCACAATTTAAGGCAATTCCAAGCAAACACAAAGAAATGTGAATAATTCAGAGAATTTTTATAGAGTAATCATGGAGGTACGTGGAACACGCAATGCAATCATACATAACTCAGGGGTTTATTCCAGAAAGAGAAAAAGACACAGAAACAAATACACAGGACAATGGGATGTGGTGGAAAATAGGACATGATGTTTTAAGAAGTACTTTGAGAATCATTTGAGTCATGGAATTCTTGTTAAGAAAAATTGAGAAGTAGGCGGAGAAGAAAGCGAAATAAATTTCTGAAAAAGAAAAGAAAAATCAAATGAAAGAGAAAGAAAGAAAAACAACCAGAGAAAGATGTTATGTAAACCCTGAAGTTGAATAGAATATTTGAGAAGCATAAAGAAGGAAACAACACACCGCACAAAGCAATTAGACTGTGTGTGTTAAGATTACAGTAAGAAAGAATTTTTAAGACAAAAAAACTTTCACTTGTTTTTCTTCTTCCTCCAGCTCTTGGGTGGAGTCTTCTCCTCCTTCTTCTTCTTCTTTTATTATTTATCCTTCACAGTGTGGGTATATTCTGTGGGCGGTGACATACGGTATGACTCTTGTGTTGAAGTAAGAGATTACTAAATGAGCCAGGCGCAAACAGAACAGCCTAACAGTCAAGTGTTGGTCTTACTCAGATTGTTTCTAAGAACACACACAATACTGTATTGCATAACATAAATGTAGTATAATTTTGTTATTTAGTAATGATAATATTATTGCCATCCTATATTGATGAATACTCATAGTGCTATTGCAATTGGAGTACTTTGAGTTCAAGGGTATTTAATTCCCTTCTACAGAGACATTCATATTAAAACTATGTTTGGTCATACATTGGCCTACTGCTGAAGTTGCCTCCCTACCTGAAACGCTATAGAAATCTTTTTAAGTTTTACGTCCCACGGTTATGCCGGTTAGGCTAAAGGAGACGGTGATGATGAGAGATGAGTGAAATGGTGGAATGAAGAAAGTGGGAGGAAACGGGAGAACCCCGAGAAAACCCACGAGCACGGTGTTTGTCCACCACAAAGTTCACTTGGCGGGGGTGAAACGCTATAGAGTTTTGATTTATTAGTAGAAGTAGTAGTAATAGCAGGCCCGTATTTATATATTGTTCGCCCCTGTGCTCTAAATAATTTGCCGCCCCAGCACAAAATTTTCCGCCTCCCCCATCCCGAAAACAACCAATACTAGAGTTGAGTTCACAGTTTTGGGGGTCTCTGAGATGAACAGTGAAAATTTTAATCCAATTCTTCTTCAATGTCATACTCAGGGCCGGATTTTCCAATAGACCCGGTATGCCCGGGCCTATGGGCGCAAGCTCCCAGGGGGCGCACGGCCGAGAGAAAAAAAAATAAAAAATATCTAGAAATAAAAATAAATAGCCATAATTTAACATATTTTTTGAATTGATTTTAAAAAAATCAGGCTAATAAAGCACTCTGATTTTGAAGTTCATTGGAACAAATAATTGTTGGTAAAGTTCACCAATCTTTTGTTAATACATTAACGGTAGTTTATTAAGCCCAGAACCAAGTAAATTCCTCAAAAAACTTGCAATGATAAGATTGCATCGTGGAGTGGTGTTTAAGCAATTAACATATAGGCCTGATATAATTTTTTAATAAAGGTTTTTAGGAAAGTAACTTTAACCAGACTAGAGGGCGGAAAAATTATTGGGCCTAGGGGCGTCAAAATGCTAAATCCGGCCCTGGCCATACTTCACTTCCCAGGGAGGGGGTGACATTGTAAAAGTAATCGAAAACGACAGATATTAGTGTTGAATTCATAGCTTTCAAGGTAGCTGAATTTAACGGTATCCGTTTTTGTGATGTTCAAGTTTATCTTCACCCTTTGCAGTGGGGGTAGGAGAGAGTGACTTTTTAAAATATTCAGATATGCTAGCTAATTATTAACTACTGTGATTAGAGCGAATCAAACACACTAACATATTTTCTCGCGCGTACGCGGGACTCTGTGGGTTGCTTGTTTTAAATATTACTTTATTGGGAATCTTTTTTAAAAAATCAAAAATGTTTACCGCCTCCTGAATTCTGCCGCCCTGTGGTCGAGCACAGAATACAACTTACGTAAATACGGGCCTCAGTAATAGGCGTTGCCCCTGAGACGATAGGTTTTTCGTCTCGTCTCGAAAACGCACCACGAGTCGAGATGAGTACTCTTTGCGTGTCACATGTGATTCACTCTATAAACCCCCTATTAAAACTATAAATTGATAAAGTGATTGTACGAACACAGTGACGATCATTTATCAACATTTATCAAGAGCGCTAGTTATTACATAATATACTCCAATAATAAATATGACCTAAATGTTGTTACGTCACACCCTTGTGACGCGAAAGAATTCTGATAACTTCTAGATTAAGAAGAAAATCATGGCATTATATACAAATTTACGAAACAAAACTAGAAGAAATTCGAGACGAGACAAGTAGGAATTCTTCGAAAATCGAGACGAGACGAGCATTTGACGAA
Organism: Thermobia domestica; assembly: GCF_964235325.1. Lineage (NCBI taxonomy): Eukaryota > Metazoa > Arthropoda > Insecta > Zygentoma > Lepismatidae > Thermobia > Thermobia domestica. The sequence continues at coordinate 32,420,495 of NC_137460.1, forward strand.
AATGAGATGAGAAACTGTTATTTCTCGTCTCGTCTCGTCTCGTGTCATGGGGAATCCAAACTGTGAAAAATACCATAATTTAGCATCACCTAAAAGGTTATGAACTACGACAAGTGTATTAAAGTGAATAAAATTAACAAAGATATGTGAAGAACCATGTAATTATCGCAAACATTTGCAACAAAACATTTAAATTAATTTATTAATACGTCTTAATACTATAAGATTATACTCTTAACCATCTTATTACGTTCAGGTCGATAATATTTATTACTACGTTTAAATATTTATTAATGACTTACTTGCCAGTATTTATTAATTCTGTATACTTTTTTGTTGATTTTGTACACTTTAGTCTATAAATCGGAAGATTTTCCTTTTATGTGCCGCACAATACTTTTACGTATTAAGATTGCCAACAGGTTTCCCGTTTAGTGTTTTGCACGAATGAAAGAAACTAAAATTTATCTCACTGCAGATCTAGGAAGAACAAATTATATGTTTCTCCCCGTTACAAGTGTTATGCTTAAAAAAAGAGTTAAACAAATGATCCATTATGATATATTTGATAAGCAGATATATAAGATTTAAGAGTATATGTGCGTTTGTACTCAAAGTTACAGCTTATTACGGAAATTCACTATCTTTTTATTTTATTTTTTTAACTTTCGAGAAAGTTATTCCTTTTTAACTTTTCCTTCTATAACGGTGAAGCACCTTCTCTAAACTTTTACGAAATCTTAACAGGTTTAAAAATCTGCTGGAAGTACAGTTAGCAACTTGTTTTGTACGAATTATGAATTTTTAGCAGCCATAAAAAAGTTTTTGCTAAAAGAACTTCACCGGTTGTGGAAGAAAAAAGAAATGCATTGTTAAGCAATTTCCAGTTGTGTGTGGAAATTAGCTTTATCAGAACATTACTTACAACTAAATATGTAGTTTTACGTGGTACAATAAGTAATTTCTTTGTTACTTCGCTTTTTCTGCTAATGTTTCTTTATGCTTCTCTTTTTCTTTTAAATATAATTCATCTTTCGAAGTTTTCAAGAGTGCGCCGGTTAGATACTCATGTGATCCAGTTCTATGAGAGTATGCTTTGAACCATTTTATTACGCTCAGTTCGATGTCCAGTTGTATGAGAGCAGCACAGTAACTTCGATTTTTTTCTGGGGGGAAAGCATTAATACGCGTATTTGGGCCCCCTAGAAAAAGTTGTTTTTCTAATTCTTGGGCCCCCTCTTTCCATCTTTCTCTTACTCTTTATTCCACCCCCTGGATGTGGGACCTCCCGCACGGCAAGATCTGCGGGGCTGTTAGTTACGCCTCTAGGTCCCTTCCATACATGACAAATTAATTAACAGGACAATATTGACAAATCTCAAAGCCATAGGAATAAATATTATTTCTAGGGCCCCTAATAGTAGACATTTTTTTTTTACTGAAATAGGTCCACGACTCATTTTTATTTTATTTACCTTTTCTGTGCTATTTTGTTTATGTAATATAGTGAGCCTGTTTCATACTTTATTTATAATTTCATGTTCGTATCGTATATGTAGTAGGAAAATTTTGTCTTAGCGTATGGCTATTTGAGAATGCGTTACCACCAGCAGGGAACGCGGTCAAAGTGGCTACTCGGTAGTTTTACTTTTGCCAGAGTTATAAATCATACTGTGAGCCAGTTAGGGTTTCCGGGTCTTTTTGCCAGGTCCAGGTCTATACTAGCAGAGTTCCAATACTCTGCACAAAGCATCTTCCAAGCAGCTGTTTCTTTCTAAAATCCCCTTGCCTGGCAACATGTCTTTCCTTTTTGTTCTTCCTTTAGACATCTTTTAAACAGCACCAAATACGCTCGAGCTGACATTTTCTCCGCGTTTTTATTGCTTTCGCATTTGTGATTAGCCATCTACATTTAAATACATGGTCAGCGTATTCCAAGCGTATGCATGAGCAATAAATGCGCTTTGCAAACCCTACCAAGTAGCCAGGCACTTAAAATGGGTCCCCCTCGAACGGCGGGAAGCTTTCCTGGGGGCATTTGCCCCTCCTGCTTCCCCACAAGTTACGGTTCTGTATGAGAGTGTACTCTCAACCATCTTGTGCTCAGCTTAATGTTCAGTTCTATGAGAGCATACTCGGAACGATTTTATTACGTTCAGCTCGATGTCCCATATTATGAGAGTATACTGTCAACTATGTTATTATGGTCAGCACGGTGTCATCTACCGTTTGATGTATCTCTTATGTTTGTAGAATATCATAATTAAACAAAAACACTAAAGATTAAGAATTAATCGTAACTTTACGTTGTATCTCAGTAGCTATGCTGTGTACTGTCATTTTGCTATTGTTATAGTGAAAAGCTTGACGAGGTTATTCTTTAAGAGTCTTCATCCCTGTGAAATTAAAATACCGCTAATTTTACAGTAATTATGTGATATCTTCAAATAGATAAAAGATAATTGAAATATGGAACAAGAGCGCCCTAGACAATATTATTTTGCATGAGGTACCGTTATCACAAGTCATCTAGTAGCTTTCCGTTTTCAGCTGTTTAGAAACGCGAAAATAAATGCCGATTTTCAAAATGGCTCGAAATCGAAAGCAGATAAGTGAGTCGTGATAACGGTGATGTACACCATCAATTTCTAAGTATACAAAAAATCCTTTTTTTCTTCAATTTTCTACAAAAAAATGATGGCATGAGAATTTACATTCATTTGCACAATTTTGTTCAGTTCAACGAGACCTTTCGATTCATTTATGTCTAATTTTTAGACACTTTTTTCCCCGCTATCTACTAATAATGTTCAAATTGTGGTTTGGACTTTATTTCACACTTAATGCTTATCAGTCTTATTGTATCTTTCATATAAATAAAAATGAAATGACTATGTTTGTGACTTAATAACTCTTGAACTACGAGACCGATCTCGATCAAATTTTCAACATAGATGAGGTTAGGGCCTGGGATTTTAAAAATCATTTCTCTTTAACGGTGCAACTTAGGGGAGGAGCAGGAGGATATATATATATATATATATATATATATATATATATATATATATATATATATATATATATATATATATATATATATATATATATATAATGATAGAAAATAACCGATATCAGTCTTGTATCCATAGCTTTCGGAGTTGCTGAGATGAACAGTGACACTTCCAATGCCGTTTAAATTCAAATTTAGCCCCACACCTTGGGGGAGGGGAAGGGAAGATGCTTAAAAATACTCTAAAATGACGGATACTAGTGTCGAATTCATAGTTTTTGGGGTCTCTAACTTACAGTTTTGGCGTCTTTTATGTCCAAAATGAAATATATATTCTCCCGTGCCAAGAACGGGCATTCTGCTACCATCCTATATTATTTCTTTCCTATTTTAAAATCACTTCCGTGAACGTTATGTTGTCCACACTATCTGTAGTCCCTGTCAGTTAATTGAACAGTTATAGAAGGAACAAGGTGTTAGCATTTGCACGCCAACCAACTTCATGTTTCGACTGTTCGTCAGTTCTTGTACTTTCTTTCAGTTGAATCCAGGAAGTTGTCCACGGTTAATGCCTTTTATGGCGATGGACATTGCGATGCTTAACTCATTAGAAGCAAACATTCTATGTTTTCCTTTCCTTATCTTGATATTTCAATGGTTTTAAACAATAAACTCTACCTTTTCCCCTCTGCCCCCTTGACGTAAACAGTGTGAACGAAATAAAAGCTTTGTGGTTGGATTTTGGAATAAAACCCGTAATTTCTTAGCGTTGTCGAAAAGCTGAGGTTTTGATATACCGTAACAAATCAGAATACTTTGTCAGAAAATTGATAATTAACGAGTGGAGCTAAATATCATATCTATAGTATGTAATAGCCCATAATTACTTAACTCCTGTATCCTACACTTAATGATCTCTAATAGGCTTATATCCACGATAAATATAGGTTCACACAACACTGAAATTATATTATGACTATTACCTTCATTAAATTCTTAGCGACATTGTCTTTACAATTGAAATTAGAATAAAACGGAGTTTCCCAATCTAAAGAGACGTAGATAGGAACTTTACTTATTTTAATTTGAACTAGAAGAATAAACTATCGAACAAACCAACGTTTATTTTAAAATAATAACTGTGTAACAGTTTTGCCAACTAACTGAACATATTGGGCTTCATCAAACGATGTTGACGTATTCAGTTAGTTGGCGAAACTGTTGCACAATTATTTTAAAATAAATGTTGCTTCGTTCAGTGATTTTTTTATTATTTCTTTCAAGTTATTTAAGACAGCAAAGCTTATATGAACCACTTAGTAATTTATTTATTTTTTCCAAAAAAAAGCCTATTTCTTTCTGAGACTTTGCATTTTTATTCCTGGCTGACTTACCGTCATGTTCCTCCCTTATTATTAAGAATTTTAATCCCGGCGAAATTAAAATACCGCTAATTTTACAGTAATTATGTGATATCTTCAAATAGATAAAAGATAATTGAAATATGGAACAAGAGCGCCCTAGACAATATTATTTTGCGTGAGGTACCGTTATCACAAGTCACCTAGTGGCTTTCCGTTTTCAGCTGTTTAGAAACGCGAAAATAAATGTCGATTTTCAAAATGGCTCGAAATCGAAAGCAGATAAGTGAGTCGTGATAACGGTATCTCATGTAAAATAATATTGTCGAGGGCGCTCTTGTTCCATATTTCGATTATCTTTTATCTATTTGAAGATATCACATAATTACTGTAAAATTAGGGGTATTTTAATTTCGCCAGGATGAAGATTCTTAATGCTTCATTGTAAAATCTATATTAAGATGCGTCTCAATGTGAGAATATAACTTATATATATATATATATATATATATATATATATATATATATATATATATATATATATATATATATATATACGTACATCAGAAACTGTAGTCGAGAAACAACACTCATCAATTGTACTAAATAATCTCAAAATATTATTGTGAAGTGACTATAATAACCTGAAATATCTGATCTTCGGCATTGCATGTGCTGAAGGTCATAGGTAGGCCGTGTCTCTCTTATATGGAACGAAGAAATGTATATTGAGACGGCGTGAAAACTGATAGGCTTTTTTCTCCTCTTACCAACGAGTTACTGGAATAGTTGATGACCTCGTCCTCGATTTCTTGAGAAAAGTCCAGCCGACAACATTCTCACTTATTTACAAGATGAACGGATCTCATTCATTTCTTCTTCTTCTTCTTCGTGGACAAGATTTGTTCAAGGTTGTTCGTTTCATACCGATCAGATGTCGATATGATTAACAAAAACACCCGCACGCTCTGCGTGGAATTGGTGACTATATGGATTTTCCCTTTTAGAAAGATATCTTCTGGGGAAACTAGAATTATATATTTATTTCATTAAATTAAGCTAGACTCTACGGTATAAGATCGAACACGAACGCAAGCCTTATCTAAATCTACACCAATCCGCTTTTGCTTTCTTTTAGGGACTATTTTCTGTTTTCATTTTCAAACCTATCTAGAAATTTACCAATAGGGAAGTTCCATATTTTGTTTAGTCACACTATCTCTGTTTCAGTCTTGGAGGCACGGCTAATGCCGTTCCAAGTGGAAATATATATCTTTTCTTCTTTTTACTTTTTCAAATCCCCTTTCATTTTCAAATTATCGTATTACTGAGATTGAAAAAAAAAACTGAAGAAAACCAGGCACGTAGCCAGTTCGATTTACTAGACAGGGCAGAAATTAATACTGAGAGGGTAGTGTCAGGCATAAAGAACATCACAAAATGTATATTTATTTATTTATGAAATCTAACAGAGTTTATATCCTTTTTACCTTACATTCTTGGCTTCTTATTTTTGAACATGTATGAGGAGCTCGGGGAAACATAATGATAAGCGCCACTTCCGGTGTAATTGCGTTATTAGGTGGAATGAGTTGCGATTGAACCACAGAACAATATGTAGTAGTTTTATTTTGAAAATGTACCTGTAGATGGCAGGGGAAAATTGTTACGTTTGTGTCATTGCATTGAATTGCGTGACAACGTTGAATTTTTCTTTTCCAATTTATTCGAAAGTTAGAAAATGTGACATATCATTGTGTTCCCCCGAGCCGATCATACTTATCTAAACATTTACCTTTTGTGGTTTGGATACCATATCATGCTGTAGGTCCATGCCTCATATAGGCTTGCTGCTGAAAAGGATGCTGAACTCTCCTCAGCCAACAGCGAACTAAACAGACAACTGAAAGTTTCAGAGGTGGCTGAAGGTGACCGCAGGATGTGCTAAACGTTGTACATTACTTCCATGTAACTATTTTTTTGCAAGTGTCTCTGGTCCTGTGTCTTTTATGTTTGTCACTGCGCAGTAATAGGTATTTGAATTTGAAATTTTTAGAATAAGAGGAGATGAATCAGAGTTGTTTGGTGCATCCAGAAAGAAAATACATCATTTTACGTATATAAAAGAGAAAAATGCTCTAAATTGAATTTAATTTGGCAATTAAAGTTGCAAGAATTTAATTTGTAATTTCACTTCAATTTAAAAATTCTCTTCAATGTTCTGTTTTAGTGGGAGCTAAAAATAACTTAGGGTAGACACTGTCCGCTCTAGCCCCTCCCTGACTACGACCATGAAAAAATCTTCTATTTTCTCAGCTAAAACTAGGGCTGCCAGATTAAATAAAGTAGCATTTTTAAAATACAGGCGAAATTTTGACAAACTTGGAGAAGTGATAGTTGATATCAAATGGAAATATCTTTTTTCTTCTTCTTCTTATAAATCCATTATCAAGAGTTCCTCATTGCAGCTCTACAGATTTGAAGGAGCCACAAACGCTCAGCAGTAGAATGTTCACTTCTGGTGTGTGGGGTCTCTAGGTTTGATCTATGTTCTTGCCAAAGAAACTGTGGTGACAAACATCATGTACGTCAGTTTTCTCGGGGCCCTCCCACTTCCTTCATTCCACTATTATCTCCCATCTCATTACCACCGTCTTCTTTAGCCTCAGTGCATAATCGTGGGACGTTAAACTAAAAAAAGGGCCTCTGAATTTGCCGTCATGCAATAGGTTTTGACATCAACATTTAAGCAAAGCGCCTGCAATGTTCGTCAACCCGCTACAAATAGCTCTTCTACTGGTTGCCTAACACAAAGACATCAACCTTAGCAATGCCCTAGGGATGATGTTGAACAGAAAAATAACCCCACGATCTTCGGAAATTTGAAAAATGAAATGAAATCTTTAAGTTTTACGTACCGCGCTTATGCCGACTATGCTAACGAGACGGTGATGATGAGAAATGATTGGATTGATATAATGAAGAAAGTGGTAGGAAACCCGAAAACCCTCGAGAAAACCCAACTATATGCTGTTTGTCCAGCATTAAGTTCAGTTGTCGCTAGCTAGGATCAAAACAAGGGTCCTCCAAAAATTTGAATTAAAACTGACAAATCGAAGGAATACTCGTGATCGAGCAGCGAGAATAGCACGTTTCTAGAGCTTGTGGTTTCCGATATCTCATTGTTGAAAAGAAATTGGCCACAAACATACAAACACAGCATTTTAACATCTAACTTAACTCTACAATCAGAAGAACGTGGTTGCCTCTTCGGTAAATATTTAAAATATGAAAGCATATAGTGTTTTTAACGACACATTTTATCATATACTGATAATATCCACTCAGTAATGTATACCGTACTTTAGCCCGATTTTCTATTTTATTCTTCCTCTCTCTCTTTTCTAATTTATACCGTACGAGTGAACTCTTAACTAACATACGACGGCTATAGTCATATGATATCTATGTTGTCATATCCTGGAAATACGAATGATATAAAGGTCATGATAATGAAACAGGAAGGAACATACAGCGAAATATTTGAGATCCTTATCTAATTTATATCACGTCTTCAAGGATAAGGAAAAAACTAATTGGATAATGTATAATTAGCGTTCTTAATTACTTTATTATAATAATAATAATAATATAATTTTATTTTGTAACATATTAATTTACAATCAAATAATCTACCAGGTTTTAAAAGTTTTGCGTTGTAACATATTTTGTTAAACGATTATAATAATTAGCAACTTTCTCTGTTGAGGTTAACTTTTCATTAATATTTTCAGTGAATCTTAATCGTAACTACAAACTGCATTTACAGCATCAGTCATTTTGTCATTGACTTTCTTATCCCGTATATGAGCGTTGAATATAACACGTTGGTTCTCTACGTACCGATATTTTTGTTATAATTAACAAGTAGCATATTAGCCCGCGTGTTAAGGTGGACAATATTTATCATCCTTTCCTTCCCTATGTTCCATTTCTCTTCGTCTTCGATATTAAATATCTGAAAATCCCTGTCTTATTTGCAGCCTAAGATGTAAAGGAGACTGTTTATACAAAATTTAAAGGCTCAGTGGGGGGATGATTTTGTAGATCTGCTGAACGAAAAAAAGAGCTCTCTACACTAGAAAAATCCGTTATTCGGACAGTGGTTGTATATTGTACAAATATACGGAATCCTTATGTTTAGTACGGAAATCTGAAAGGAGCATACATTATTTATATGCTACATACGTATTGCTCTTTTCCCACTTAGATGTTAGATCATGCCCCTGCAGGATGTCTGACATCTAACAGTTGTGCATATGTTACAAACTATACGTATATAAATATACGTCACCTGTATGTTTTATACATGCATCTGTATGTGAGATACTGACCGCCTATACATAGTTTTTTCTTTCATACGGAAAGTACGTTTATTCGGAACACTTATACGGGATGTGCGTTTAAAACATACGTTTCAGTTATACTTACCTGCAGGATGTTACTTAGGGTTGTACATTAACTACAAAAAATACACGATTTACGCATGTAACCTACGATTTTATGTACACTTCATACGTTTATTTTTTCTCAGTGTATCACATTTCAGAATGCCTTGTCTTATTTGCAACTTAGGGTGCGAAGAGAATATTTAAACACACTTTCAAGGTTCTATACTTGTTCGTTTCGGAGATTGGTGAAAATAATTGAAGCCCCCATATCTTTCCTTATGGTTGCATTTCACAAAACCACGTCTTATCTGCACTATGGGGTCAAAGGAAAATATTTATACAAAATTTGAAGGTTTTAGGCCCTACCCAATAGTTTCAGATAAATGGAAAACAATAGAAAAAGATCATTTAAGCCACCCTATCCCCTTTTATGGTTTGCATTTCACAATGTCCTGTCTTATCTATACCATAGGTTGAAAAAAGAACATTTTTCAAAACTTCAAGATTTTACGCCTAATACTTTCGTTGATAAGTGGATAGTTTTGGAGATGTATTGATACGTGAATCACTGAGTAGGTGAGTGAGTTTTATTTAAGTAAATATATATATATATATATATATATATATATATATATATATATATATATATATATATATATATATATAATGATTATTATTATTATTATTAAAATTGAGTTAGTCCAACTTTTATAGTTCATACCTCGGCAAGGTGACCAGAACTTCTACTTTCAAAAACGGGACGCTTACGAATCGGCGACGGGGGACGGGGGGAGTGTGACTTCCACATTGCATTTTAGGACTCAGCAGTGTTTTCAATTTACAAAATACACAAGTGAGAATGATAACACAGCATTTCTAACTTAAGTACTACCCAACAATACTTTTAACTACTTCAACACTCAGAATTCCCACTCAATTCCCACTTGAACCACAGAACACTCAATTCTCATTTGAATATTCAGAAGTTTTAGGCACGGCTGAACATTCCCAATGAGTGTTGGTACGGAAGAGTGTAGAATTAGCATTGACCATTTATATTTTGAATAATAATTACGGGACACCTGGGTCATGTTTGCTTAAAAACGGGACATTCAGGCGTCCCGTTTGAGAATAAGAGAAAAACGGGACAACGGTTGAAAATAAGAGACTGTCCCGGCTAAAACTGGACGTCTGGTCACCTTGTACCTCGGGAACCAAAGATCTACATTTCATAACATTTCATATGTGTACCAAAAAAAACTTTGTACCATTTTCGAATCTATGTGTCAGGTGCATCAAATACAATATTAAAAAATGTTACGCATTCATGCTTATTAAAAAAAAAAAAATATTTGGTAGCTACTACGTTTTCAAATATGCAACGATAACATTTATGTATATTTAGTTTTTGGGCAACAAGGACAATAGTCTGGTACTTTATGATAACAAATCTTGTGCGCCAGACTTGTTTAAACTTGTTTTATTTATACTGTCAAAGGTATAATAAGTGAGGAAGCCATAAGTGATTGAAGTGTATTTTTAACTTCTGTGAAATGAATGGTAAGTATTAAGGAAATGCAAAGTTTAAAAGTAACAAAAAAATAGTTTAATTTATTGAAATAATTATCGTAGTAAGTTTTGGCGATTATTGAAGTAATTTTTAAACGAACTGGAACCGCAATATTTAATTATATATAAGTGTTACAAATTTTTGGAAGTCCCGATAGAGTAAAAACTAGACATCTTCAAATTTATACAACCAACTCTGTTGACTAAACGAGTCTGGTACATTAGACACTAGCGATGAAGCTTTACAACTGAGAGGTCCTAGAGTCAAATTCCGAAGCCAACCACCCAAATTTGTATTCTTACAGTGTTTCTCTTAGTTCTACTAGGCGACTTTCGAGATGGTCCTTTCAATGTACAGCTAACTTTCATTCAAATTTCCTTTTCTTGTTGTAGAGGTTCCAATATAACACGTTTCGATTGTACATGGAACAATGTTTATAAATAAATAACATTAAATAAGGGACATATTTAATATATTATAGTAAAGGAAATATCTTTGAAACTGTATATAACTCACAGTACATGCTCTTAATGCATAAGAAATATGTTTTAGTAAATGCATATGCGTATTGCATAGATATAAGGTTACTGAACCTAGAACTACACGGAAATATTTGCAGTTACATAATAATGTGAGTTTAATTAATTTATTTGAGATTATTTAGCGTACATTTTTTTTTAAAATAAATGATAGAATGTGTTATATGCGAATGGTACTATTGACTTATGCATATGTATATGTATACCCAGTTATGTAAGGAGGTCAGTAACACGAGTGCGTGCTTTCAACTGCATAAGCAATTTATAACCCACTTGTAACATAACAAACAAAATAAAAGCATACATGTACGATCAATGTTATGCAAATTTTATTGACTTTTTTCGAACTTCTCAAATTAATTCCGATATAAAAGTTTTCTTCATACCTGGAGTGTCTGCATCTAGGAGGAGAAGAAAAAATAAAGAAATTGGTTTAAATCAGTGGCGGCTCTCTAAATCAGTGGGTTGAAACCAATCGAAATTCACCGTTGGATTGCAGTGCAATATGGTGAAAGTAGTTTGAGTCGAACGCAAGTATACAAGTCGGCAGATAGGTTCAAACGGGATGTAACAAGTGTTGAATATTCGCCATTCTCAGGACGGTCTGTCTGCGTGGTGGAGAAAACATTGCGAGAGTCGATGAGTTGATACAAAAAAAAAAAAAAAAAAAAATGCCACCCGACGGTGACAGAAATCTAATGATACTCCGCTGCTCCATGTTGATGCAAACCTGGAAGGGTGCCACCATCTTGTTTCACTAATTCCCAGCATCCTGTTCACGAGACAGGCGTGCCAGGCCCATCTGATAATAGCTCTAGGACACCACCAAAAATATCAAAGAAGCACAAACTTTCTTAAAGTTTTATATTTTTATACAACGTTTCAATATATATATATATATATATATATATATATATATATATATATATATATATATATATATATATATATATATATATATTGAATTGTAGAAATAATAACTGCATATTATATCAAAATGTATAATATATAATAATAATATATGTCGTCGTAATATAATCTTTAACTATCATCATTTCGTCATTGCAAAGCCCATAATCTAGACTTCTAGGTAAGTTATACTACTTTTGGAAAAGGGATTTGCGTTAATCCAGTTCTGTGGTAGAAGCCCGTATCACAAAAACTTTCTTGCAGAATATCCATTTCACGTGATTTTCAATTTTTAACACAAAAGAGCCATTAATTTTTAATTGTCAAATTTTTCTAACGATTAATAGTTACAAATTAACTTCTGCAAAACTTAATTAATTGAAATCAAAAATAACAATAATAATAATAATAATAATAATAATAACTAATCAATGTCATGGTCATTTTTTTTCTTGCCTTCGAGCCTACTGTTATTTTATCATTTCCTCCTTTAGAAATAACACAGTATTTATGAGAATAAAATTCAATGTTTACTATAATTAATTTACGTTTTACCAGCAACCAATTTAAATCTTCATTTAAGTCAATACAGGTGTTCTTTATTAATACAAATTATAGCATGTTTTTTTTTATTAAAAGATGTTTTTAACATGTGTTATAACTAATTTATTAGGTTTGTCAAAAATCAATTAAAATTTTTATCTTGAACTCTTTTCATGTTCAGTTGATTCAATTTCATGCTTGTTAAAACTGGTTTCATACATAATGTGTTCACATAACAATATATATATATATATATATATATGTGTGTGTGTGTGTGTGTGTGTGTGTGTGTGTGTTTGATTCAGAAAATATTGTGGTTTACATTTCCGAAACAACTCTTTGTTATAAATTTCACCAAAGATGGGGTACTAGAACAATTCTGAGAAAGGAGAACATTTTAAAGCATTTTTTTAAAAGGGAGAAATCGTTCACAACAGAATCGGAATATAATAAGGAGGTGGTTGTAATACTTGTTGGTTCATTCATGATCAAAGTCTATTGTTCTTTGAAAGAAAAAAAAAGAGGTCAACAATTCCCGCAACTGTACAAAAACGCGAAGGGAAGAAGAAGAAGTGAATGTTGTAGTAGCGAGCGAAGGGGAAGAAGAAGAAGGAACCAAAAACAGAAAAAAGAAACGAAACAAAACACTGTCGTCTCGTCGTGAATATTCTCAACTGTTGTCTTCTTGTTTTTTTCTTACGCGAAGAAGAAGAAGAAGAATCGGGGACTGGCTTTAATGATGGGAACAAACGGTACCTCGTAAACGATTTCTTCCGTTCTTTTTCTTATGTTTTTCCTCATCATGTCATCATCATACTTTTTAAAATCCAATTTTATTTTATTTTTCCAATTCTCACTACTAGAGTTTTAATAACATGACTGTCACAATTTCCATTTTGTCTCTTCTGTCCCGTCACTCATTCAAAAGCAAAGCGCGACCTTTTCTTGGAAACACAAAAAGTGTGAAAGTGCTATGTGAGTTAATAATAATACCGCATTCACTCGCTTTGTGTGTTTGCATGTCTTCTTCTTCTGCTGCGCTCTATCTACTTTTGCTTTATAGCCAACAAGTTCTTTTAAGGGGGGGGGACATGAGTTTTTCAGGGGGAGGCAGACGTTTTGGATACTTAAAGCAAGAAGGAGTAGGATTTAGATTTCTGGACTTTCGACATCTAAGGCCATTTAGCCCGTCGCGTATCAGGGATGACGTACCTCGGCGAGCACACTATCCGGGGAAAGGGAAGGAAGAAAAGAAACAGCCTGGGACCTATAAGTTAGGTACCATCCCAGCATTTGCCTGGTTGTGGATTCAGGATGACTGGCCCGTAAAAGCTTTTTTTTTTTACAGTTTTTTGACTAAGTGCCCCCATTGAGAATCGAACCCGGAACTACTCGCACCGAAGGCAAGAACATTACTGGCTACACTATGCGGGGCCACATATTTAAAGCAAATCAAAAGTCTTCTTTCAGAATTAAACATTAATTCACTATGCCAAGGGGAATACATACATATTAGCATCATCATTATTTCGAGGACAATTGCCACAACTAAGAAGCTTCCATGCTGCACGGTCTTCCTCTAACCTCTTCGTCTTCACGTACGATTTTCTCTGTTTTGATATCGTTCATTAATTGTAGTCTCCTTTGCCCCTTCCCTCTCTTTCCTGCTATCATACTCTCTAGTACGTCCCTCATGATACAGTTCCTTCTTAGCCAATGTCCCAACCAATTTCTCTTCCTCTTCTTAATAATATCTAAACTTGTTCCTTTCTTCCCTATCATTTCTAACAACCTCTCATTCGTTTTCCGCTTGATCCAACTAATGCTCTCCATTTTTCTCCACACCCACATTTCGAAAGCTTCCAGTCGTTTTTCAAGAGCTTTTTTTGGGCAATGTCCATGTTTCTGTCCCATACTGTACAATGCTCCGCACGAAGCATTATATGAGGCCACGGTGGCTCAGTTGTAGAGCGTTCATCTCTGGTGCGTGGGGTCCTTGGTTCGATCCAAGCTCGCGCCAAGTAAACTTTCTGGTGAACAAACACCGTGTGCATGGATTTTCTCGGGATTCTTCTATTTCCTCCCACTTTCTTCATTCCATCCTTTCATTCATTTCTCGTCAACACCGTCTCCTTTAGGCTAGCCGCCATAACTGTGGGACGTAAAAATTAAAGATTTCATTTTATTTTTACGAAGCATTTTTTGAGTCTTTTTCTCACCTCTTTATTCAAGGTCCCACAAAATAATCTTCTCTGCCTTCTAAAGGCTTGTTTCACCATTTCTTTCCTTGCTTTTATTTCAGGATCGGACTTCATATCATCGCTAATAAATACTACCCAGGTATTGAAAAGTAGTCACCTGTTCTAGTTTGTCCCCTCTTACTTCTTCATTTGACACCGACCGTTTCGTTTCAATCACCATGGCTTTTGTTTCTCTAATATGAGAATTGTGTACTGCCTGTTAAAAATTGTGTACATATGTATTACATTGTGTATTAAAATTTGAATTTTTACTGTTCATAATATAATCAGTAGACTCATATGTACTTAGGTTATGTAATGTAATTTTCATGGCTTAAATTATAGAAGTATGTATCTTTTGAGTAATTTAAAAGAGAAATTTAAATTTTACATGATGGCAGGGGAAAAAAGTATAAACATGTGTTACGCTATGGAACGCCTACATCCTGATACAGTACCATATATATTTTACGTGAATCTGTAAATGTGTGTTAGTGTATGATTGTGTGTGTGTGTATGTATGTGTGTGTGCACTCTGAAGCGGAACTAAAACACTGTTCCCATGGCTATGCACTGACGGATACGCCAAGTGAAATAAATTTGTTTTGAGCCGAGGGTGTCCTTCGCTGAAGACCCACAAGTCAACCGATGCGGAAAACACCGGCAGACAACTCAGGTGAAAGGAGAGAAAAAGAGACAATTAGAAGAGATTAGAAGAGAGTCATTTAGGATGTCACACCTGGTGCCAACAGCGGCACTTCATTTCATTTTTCTACATTTTCTGTTTTTGTTTTCTTTTGTTTTGTTTTTAAGTTGGGGAAAGTAAAACAAAAGAGGAGAAATATTTTCCTTAAACATATTTCTTGTAAACAGAACTTCATTTCCCTTTCTTGAACTCATTGAAACAAAAGCGAGATTGCTTTTATTATACTCCATGAAAAGGACGATAGTATAGATATTGGGAAGGTACCATCAGCGATGGAGATAAGCTAGTTGTCGCCCCCCCCCCAAAAAAAAACTCACCTTAGCGCCTCCCCCTTCTTCTGGTGACCAACCTATAACCAAAATGTTCTCGACTATATCTGATAATGGCATCACACAGTAGTTTGCCTATACCATTTTTTCTTCAAGTGGTAAAAATTGATTTCAAAATTGCAGTACATGATTTAATTTTTAGTACAAGATAAAACACCAAATTAATTAGTATTTGATTGCCAAATAATAGCATGCTTAATATATTCTCATTATTATCATAATAACTGCCAATCACAGTGTTTTTGGAATTATATCGGGATGTGCATACGTAGAATGAATCAAGTCTGTTGCTTTAGAATAGAGAATATTTAATTATAACAAACAGTCAAGCTGTTGTCTCGAATATTGTATTCGGACATGTTACATGAAAACACACACACAAAAAGAGATAAAATTTAACTTTGCGGGCCCCTTTGACTGCAAAGGTTTTTACAATGTTCTCAAAAGATAGCTTTGAAGCAAACTTATGCTCTATGGATATGATCTTAAGGTTGGCGAGTCGTTGTTGTCCTGTTAACTTTCTGAGGTAATATTTTACGATGTTTAGTTTGCTAAAACTCCTTTCCTTGTCTTAGAGTGAAAATAAATTTTTACGCTCCCAATCCGGCGCCCGGAGTACAAGTCCCATTTACCTCCCATAGTTACGTCACTGGGCACCATCAGGCGCGCACTCAGAAATTTTTGTTGGGGTGGGGTCCAAAGTTTAAGGCCCAATACTACAAGACACTACGTCTTTGTACTATTGGATCAAAGTTGTTCTGCACCTGAAAAAACAATAAATAATTGTTAAGTACTGTCACATATATTCTCAATAATAATAATAATAATAATAATAATAATAATAATAATAATAATAATAATAATAATAATAATAATAATAATAATAATAATAATAATAATAATATAATACATATAGTGGATTTCAAACATACTTATATGTTTTAAATAGAATTAACTCTAAGTTAACCAACATCTAACTGATGCATGAAGAAAAGTTAAAATTTTGAAATTATTGAATGTTAGGAAAAAGCTGCAGAGTTACTTCGGAAGATTTCGTAATTTATGTTAAAACCTGTTAAAATATCAATCTCATAAAAAAAATAAACTAAAGTAAATTAAACATATTACTTCCTCTTACAAATTTTTCCAATATACGTTATACGTTACACATTGAACAATCCGCATCCTGTTCTGCAATTTCCGTTCTCCTTGGGATATCTGTTGCAAGAGGTCTTGAATTCAATGAAGTAATCTGAAAAATTATTCACTGAAATTTCACAAGAATTATCAAGTTTCCAATTAGCTAGAAATTAAAATACATATATGTTGAATTTTGTACTTTACTTTCAAACACAACCCAAACCGGGAAGTTTGCTAATTAATATGTGATTAAATAAAATTGAGATTCACATAATGCAAGGGTAAATTTGAAATGACATATTGAAATATAATGATTGTACTAGTGATTTTTTTTAAAAAAGACATATATATTAGAAACACAAGTAAACGATATATTTCCATGAAAAGAATAATGTGAGAAGTTAATGTAGGTAAATACTAATCACAAATGAACTGACAAATCATTATAATTATTTCTTTCTATGTACATTCTCTTTTCTATATCTTGTATCGTTTGATCTGTATACTTCAATCTATCGCTGTCTTCCTGTAAATATGTTTCCTTCTTCTGTACTTTCTTTATTACCAAGAGTATATTCTTCATTGTCTCGTAACGTGTCCGATTATCCCACTTCCTCCTTTCTAAATTTTCTTCACTGTACTTTTATTCTTCTACTACTTCTAATACTCTTTCATTCGATACTTCATCCACCTTTCTAATCTCCAAATTTTTTTATAGAAACATATTTTCGAAACCTTCCATTCTTCATTACTTTCTTCTTCTCCTAGAATCTTCTCATTTCCATACAACGGCACACTTCATACATATGATTTCATAAATATTTTCTTGAGTTCTAAGTCGATGTTTTTAGTTAGGAGCTTCTGTTTTCCATCGAATGCCATCTGTTTGTCTGAGGTATTATGGATTTTACATCTTGTTTGTATCTACCACCGCTTTTGTTTTATTCCCTAAGTTGTAGACAAATATATCTTATATGTTGATTGCATCTATTATCGATTTTATTTTATTCCCTAAATTATAGACAAATATATATCTCATATCCTGATTCCATCTACTATTGCTTTTATTTTGCTCCCTAAGTTGTAGACAAATATATCTTTTATGTTGATTGGATCTATTATCGCTTTTATTTTATTCCCTAAATTGTAGACAAATACCCTGATTCCATCTACTATTGCTTTTATTTTACTGTCTCAGTTGTAGACAAATATATCTTACATGTTCATCGGATCTATTATCGCTTTTATTTTATTCCCTAAATTATAGACAAATATATCTCATATCCTGATTCCTTATACTATCGCTTTTATTTTACTCCCTAAGTTGTAGACAAATATATCTATTAGAAGTATTTAAAAATGTTAGATTTGAAGTTAGTCATGTTAATTCAAATGCTTTAAAAAAGTGTGTGTGTGTGTGTGTGTGTGTGTGTGTGTGTGTGTGTGTGTGTGTGTGTGTGTGTGTGATTAACATGATAAAATCGAATAAGAATTTGAAACAACACTAATTCCTAGAAAAAAAATGTGAAGACTACTTATTGTAACATAATAAATATTATTGGGACTTTTTAAAAAAATTTCTTTCTTTAACAAAAGTGTAAATGAGAAAACGTATTCAGAGAACATACATGCAAAGTGTCTGATGCGAGACTAGGTAGAGAGGGTGGCATGCGATATGTTAATGGGAAGAATGTGAAGAAATGGAAGACAAGAATTTCTTTCTTCTGTTTCTTCTTCTTTGTTGTTTGTCTGTCTGCTTTTTCGTCTTCTACTATCCGTTTTTCTTGTTGATTTACTTTTAGTTATATTTCTTTTTTTCTTCTTTTGCACTTTTAAGTGGTTGGTATGTTTCTACGTATATAAAGAAGTGGTACGTGTTTGCGTGTTGGAAAGTCTTTTTGAACGCGTGTTGTATAGCTGCAAGCGTTCTGGTTCAGAGACCGCCGTGGCTCAGCCAAAGACCTGAAGCTCACCCGTTCCTGCCATCTTTTCCTAAATGTACAGAAAGAAAGAGAGAGAGAGAAGATGTTTGGAGCGTGACTGGGTTCCGAAAGACAAGCAACGAAGATCTTAAAAAAAAAAAAAAAAAAAAGTGAGGATTCTCTCTCTCTGACTGTGAGTACCAACAACCAATTGCTCCGTCATCTTCTTCTTCTGGTTGGTGGTGGTAGTAACACCAACATACACAACGATTTAAAAGAAACAAAAGGGAAAAAAATATTTTTAAAAAACACAGACAGAGAAAGATCGAAAAGAATCTTCACTTCCGTTCCCTTCCGATCCGATCCGATCCTTCGACAATAAAGAAGGATCTCGGGTCACCCATATCACCTTCTTTTATATATATTTCAATTATAATACTGTTTTCAGGGTCACAGTGTTTGCTATATCACCTATATTAGAAATCTGTAACACAGTGATAGTGTAATTCTAGCGTTTCACGAAAAAAAAATCTAAAGATAAGCCAATCGATAGATATAATCAAACTGAAAAGATCATCAACACACTAGGATTTAGATCAGGACTACATATCAAGATTGTTTTGAGCGTAATCTAGAATAACCAAACTTTGTACATAGATAAATTTTCATTAGATCTAATCGCCTAAGAATAGATTTTCACCAGATCTAACCGTCTAAGAATAGATTCTCACCACATATAATCGCTTAAGAATAGATTTTCAGCAGATTTAATCGCTTAAGAATAGTTTCACCAGATCTAATCGCCTAATAATAGATTTCACCAGATCTAACCGCCTAAGAATAGATTTTCACCACATATAATCGCTTAAGAATAGATTTTCACCAGATTTAATCACCTAAGAATAGAGTTTCACCAGATCTAATCGCCTAAGAACAGATTTTCAATAGATCTAATCGCCTAAGAATGTTTTAACCAGATATAATCGCCTAAGAATAGGGTTTCACCACATCTAATCGCCTAAGAATACATTTTCAGCAGATCTAATTCCCTAAGATGCCGTTTTATTTCAGCTTTAGGAAGATTGGAGTATAAAAATGCATGTAAAAATTATAAGTAATGAACCATAATGCCTGTAAGGTAGACAACTCTACTATTTTCCTGAGGTTCCGGATTGCATACCTTTCAAATCTTTAATTTCTTTTGCGTTAATTTTATTATTTCTGTGCAAAGAACGAGCATGTTAGCTTGCTCGAGTATTGATTCGTCGTTATACATTTTATGGGTTTCTTTAATTGTTTAAAAAAATAAAAAATGCATAAAGATTATTTTTCCCGTACAAAGCTGGACAGTTTTGCTACTTTATAATCAGATTAAACCATTCTTACAGGACTATTAAATAGATAACGTGTACATCAACTTCCGCAGAGGTTGAGAGGTTGACTATTTTAGACATTCATTCACAGAGAAGCCGTAGAAGGTTACATCTTTCTATAGCCAGCGAATTAGATTTACTAGGATAATCAGATCGTGTAAGACAAACTTCTGTAGACTCGAAATAGTATTGATTTTAGCATTTTTATATAAGCAGCTATTCGTCAGTGGGGAAAGCGCATAAATGCAATCTTTCTTTTACTACCACTAAAACTCATAACATCTTCAAATTAATCAGTTCAGAACGTAATTACTTTTACATAATTTCTCTTGTGCCAGATGTGAAATGTTCCAGTTAAAATATTCAGAAAGAAAGGTGTATATATAACAAAGAGATTGTCACATATTACATACTTCGTTGATCATCCAGTAAAACATTTGTAAACAATATTTTAATATGATGCATTAAGCTGTAACTAATCCCTTGAAGTTAAAATTTATTTCTAGTAAATAACTAATTG
Organism: Thermobia domestica; assembly: GCF_964235325.1. Taxonomy (NCBI): domain Eukaryota; kingdom Metazoa; phylum Arthropoda; class Insecta; order Zygentoma; family Lepismatidae; genus Thermobia; species Thermobia domestica. Next base: position 32,441,108 of record NC_137460.1, read on the forward strand.
CATTTTATTTTGCTTGTTCTCTATTTATAAATATTTACCTAGAACTGGGTTAGTTGATTACACTAAATATGTGAGTAAAATGGTATTTACGTGTAGAAAATGCATAAAATATCTTTTTTATTTAAAAAAAAAAGCGAACAGAGTTTAATATTCCTATTAATCAGTTTAGAATTCCTTCTCTCAGTATCAGAGTACATTAATAACCTTGCTTGAGATCAATTAATAATTAATTAGCAAATTGAATAGTTTTTTTCTAGCTAACAACAATGTCCATGAACCTTTCCCCATCCTGGGTCACAGTGGGGCGATGGCTCTGGGCGCTGAAGTCAGGGGGCGCAAAATTCGGGAAGAAAGATAGATATATAAAATGGACGGAAAAAAGTAATACAAAGTACTCAAAATCAAGTAAAAGCAGGGTTTATTTTTTCAAAATTTTCTTACAATTCGCGCCAACCATGGTTGCGCTTCGGCGCTGGTTTGTTGACCTCACTCATAAGTATTGGGGGGTGCCGTCGTATACTCTCGCCCTGGGCGCTGATTTTACACGGCACGGCGCTGGCCTCACCCACAACGGCACTAATTTTAAAGCATACACCAAAAATTAGTGCTCAATCGATGCTAACGGCCCATATTGTTAAAAAAAATGTGCTGTTACACAAACGTAAAAAAATGGGTGCGGCTAGTGTGAACAGCCCCACCCACTCAACCGATTGAGATAAAGCCCATACATGAAGTTAGTGTTGAATTAGTGCTGACGATACCACATAGAAAGAAAACTAGTGTTACAGTATTTATCTTATCATGAAAATCAGGGTCGATTATTATCTTTTACGATGTTACTCTTAAAGATTTTCGTGTATCTTTTCGCTTTCTGATCACAGCACTAATTTTCTTTCTATGCAATATCGTAACCACTAATTTAACATTAATCTTGTGTGTGGGTTCCATCTCAATCGGTTGAGTGGGTGGAGCTAGAACATCACCCTGAATCCATTTTTTTTTTTTTGACGTTTGTGTTAGCATGTTTAACACTACAGGTCGTCAGCACTGATTGGGCACTAATTTTGGCATGTTTTAAAATTAGTGCCGGTGTGGGTAGAGCCAGGTTCACGAACATCTGACAACATACAATTTTAATTCCGTTGTAGTCTTTTAATTATACGAATTTTAGTTAATAATTCGATTGATCTTCGGAATAAAAGCCATTTTATTTATTTTACTTTATTAAGTTTCTTTAATTATTTTAATTTTAATTCTAACGATTCCGTCCTTTAGGCTAAGAGAGACGATGAAAAGTGAATAATGAGAATAAAATTAATTATCAAAACATAAATAGAAACACCCATACTTTGAGCCAGTTTAGCATCCTGAAATTTGTGTTTGGTTGAGGAATCTGATAGTATAAGCCTTATGTCTATGTGGCATTAAATGGACATGTTCGGATTGAATGGATATGAATGAAGATGATAAATAATTGTAGAATTCTTCCACCTATATTTTCAGAAAAAAAAAATGATAGAACTAAATTGCTTTTGTAAGAGAAAGTTTATAGATGAAGTGGAAGATCAATTTTTCATGCTACACCAATCATTTCCCTGTTAAACAAATATAGTTTTCTTGCGAAAGTATACAAATGTATGTTGCGTTAGGAAGTTCTTTTTTGGGGGGAGGGCGAAGCAGTCCGAACGGAGGACCCTCCTCCCATGTGTGTGACTCTGAGCAGAATTCGAAACATTGACAGATAGGCCTTGCGGTCACCGGTGGACTGAAACTTTTTTAGATTTAACACTGTTATTTGCTTGTTTTATAGAAAATACTTTCTTATTGGATCCTGAGCCGAGGAAGGAGAAACTTTTCCTTTCTAATTATTAGAAGCATACAGTACACGTCTGTCCGTTAGCCCACACGATAATTCTTGAACGAAGCCGAATATTTGATTTTTTTGCAGTAGATAGCTAGAACGGATTATTTGGCTGAATTCGTTGATGAAGGCAATTCACTAACACATTGGCAGGTAATAGTGACTTTAAAATACTGTATAGTTCAAATTTCATGACATTTTCTATCTTCTATGCAACCTGTAAAGCAGAAAAGTTTTGTTGGTTGCCTATGATAAAAGGATATGCAGCTTTCGTGTAATCATCGTTACTATCTTTACCAGAGTTTATTTTGTGTAGGAATAAAGTAGTTTTTTCGCACTTACCCACGAGGGAGTTCAAGGCAAATTTAAAGTGTTATATACTATATCAAATACACACATACACTTAGATACACCAATGGAGGATCTAAAAGTTAAAACCTGGGGGCAGCAGATATGTATATCTTGAGTCTACTATAAACTTCAAAAATATATAAAAAAAACTTAAATTAATTTTGTCACTCAAAAAACGAGGGTGTATAGGCCCTCTCGGCTCTGGGTTTGATCCGCCACTGAGATATATACTGACGCTGAACTTTATAAATGGGATATTAAAAGTGAATAATTGAATGATGACAAGTTGTAAAACTGAAAAACAGAAATAGAACTGACTGTAAACTAGCAAAAATTGACGGTCTCAATCGCTGTTGATTTTAGATTTTCCCTGATGGTACTTTAATATGGGGGGGAGGTGAAAAATAATAGAGTAAAACCACAGGTATACTATATTAAGTATGAACGAGCTATACCACGGCCAACAAGAGATGGTCTCTGACATTTCTTACCACATGCGGTGGGACATTGCAGCCCCTACTTTGATACCAGTGTTACCAACCACGATCACTCTGTCTTATACCATTAATTAAATTGCCACTACAGTTGCAACGAAAAAAAACTTGACACGCGAGTAGTGGCAATGTCACTGCGAGCTGTCAGAGACATTCTTTTACTGGACGCACTATAGGGCTCGGAGCTCCTGAAATCATTACTAAATACAATAACTAAAAACTAAAAGCAACTACTACATTAGATAACATCGTCTTTTCATCTTATTTTAGTTTAGTAACAACACTAATTGCAGGGTGCGAATTACCGGGGGATTTCCCCCCCCCCTCAATCACATTTTGTTCCCCCCAAAGAAGTCAGCTGAAGTATCCCCACCGGGGATGCTCGCTTTCCCCCTCAAACTATGCTTAGTATAACTCCAAATTTCACTGATTTTTGTTATTTCTTGTAAATTTAATCTTCTAGCTGTATTTCGAAATGATCGATGTAAACTGTTCAGTTTTGGTCATTTCTACTTACCACCTAATTACCCACTATTTTCAACGTTGTTTAGTAGAACTATATTATTATGACTACGGTTGTTACTTGCAACTGTACCTTCGTACCCTTCAGTTCGTCATCGTTTGTGAATTTGAATGTACTAATTGCGTATAACAAAGCCACATATAGATTTATAAATGTTCTTAGCGGTTGGCCAAGAAGAAGTAAACAAATAGCTTCTTCTACCATACTTGGCGAAGTTCGGATATGTCATATTCATCCTCTATATTTGTATCGATTATCATCTTATTTCAATTTTTGTTATAACATGTTATTTCATTTTCCAGTGCACTCTTTGTTAGCACATGGTCTTCATTCCCTAGTAGGTTGTGTGTATGCAACTCAAAAATTGCATTTAATTTGTGATAATTAGCATAGTAATCACTGCTTTTACAGTTTACGGAAATGAACTTTTGAAACTGTACTCAAAATCTGAGATATAGGTATTCTCTCGTAAGTATATGTTAACGTACACGCTGGGGGATACGCTCCTAGTGAGCAGACATGTTAATGAATGTGATTTTTAGGTGAATAAGCGAATAATTCAAGATTTGTTTCAACATTTGTTAATACGACTGGTTCTCCGTGTCTGTATAAGCATTTCAACTGTATAAGCGGTTTTTTTTTTTTTTAAGTTAACCCTTCATTTTTCCATCTTTTCGCTGTACAGTTTGCTGTCCACGCAATTAATGTTGTCTGAAAAACTTCAGTGTAATGTTTTACTTTATTTGAATAACGTAGCCCATAGTGAATCAACTCATCTTCAACCTAACAGTAAAGTAATTTTTAAGTGTTGACTTTCCGTGCCCATCACGGAATCGATATTTGGAGAAAAAAAAAGTCGTGATGAGCACAGTTTTAGCGGGAAGTAGAAGCACAAGCTCGAAATTTGAATTGAGATATTTTAAATATTTGGCCTTCGATTTGACCTTGATGTGAGAAATCGGGACCAGCAACAATCCATTTCTTATTTGATAGGCTAATATCTAGATTTTCTTTAAAAAAAAAAAAATGTCCGGTTTAACTGATAATTTTAGTGGTTTTCACAAGACTGAAATAGGTTTCTTTTGGCAACCTGTATGTATTAATGCAAAGTGGAAGCTTTCAATATGAGTGGAAAAATTAACATATGCTTGTGATCATGGATATCGCTCAAGCCGATTTATTAACTAAATAAACCTTAGAGAGCTACGGTGACAAGAGTGAGTACAACATTAAAACACGTTCAGAAAGGTTTAGTGGGGTGTGTGTATATCAGACAATATATATGTGCATAGTTATTGTTGGTAGATTTATTAAATTAATAAATCTCTTATTTATTACAGATGTCACACAGACATATATATATATATATATATATGTCTGTGTGACATCTGTAATAAATAAGAGATATACAATATATATATATATATATGGGGGGTATATATATGGGGGGTAAGGCATTTATTGTCTCATTTTGAAATTTGGAACTCCAGACTATGTCCTTTGGCCTAATTTTATCCCCCCCAATATAGATTATCTAATTCGCACACTGACTAATTGTAAATACCCATAAAATACACATACTAATCTTATTTAATGGTGAGTTACTTTATAAAGTATATTTTTCTATAGACGCCTACAATTATATTTGCCTCTTATTTATTGTTTTATACGTTTAAATTAGTTCTAAAACAAAATAGGCTCCAAGAATACATTATGTAAGTTCGGTATCACTCCTATTCCTGATATCAAATTAAAATTTATTAGGCCGCCATCTACTTTTCATGTTATAAATGTGTTGTTATCATGTTAGGAAGAAGGTTAAGACAGCAAATAAGATGTAAACTATCTTGAAATCAACACAGAAAAGGAAAGAATGCATTTGAAAGCTAACGGAGAACCGCAAAGTGCTTCCGGTCAGACGTCAACGCATAACGCTCTTTGTCTTTTGTTCTTGCCTACTAGACCTCGGATCAATTCCCTCCAAAACGCCTTCACTCCACTTCGCTTCACCAACGACTAACAGCACTCAAGCGTTTACTCCCTTCTGACTCAACCATGATTGCTCACTACGATTCTTGTACGCGATAAAAAATAAAAATAAATAGAAAAACAAGGGGTTGTTCGTATAATGTTGAAACAGTGGGCTGTTTACCCCGTTATTTCTCAGCGGTAGCTTGTTTCATAACGTTGTTGTCGCCTAATGGAGTCATTATCGTATGTTAATGATGTATTTATGAGTTGTGATGACATGATAACGCCATGTTTCTGCCTGTTCACATAATTAACAGCTATGTTCAAATGAAATGCTCAATTATTTGTTTACGTAGATAATAGATATAATTTACTTTCTAAAGTAGGAGGATTCAAAATTATGACTCTTAGTATAATTCAATTTCCAAGACCACCTTATCAGCAAGAGTTTGTTTGTTTTGGGGGGAGGGTCAAATACTATAAGCCATTACGTCTATGGGGAGGTAGTATTGAACAGGTATTATTCTGCACTAAAAAAGACGATAAGTAATTGTAAAATACTTCCCCTATATTTTCAGGAAAAAAATATAGTACTAGAATGTTTTTATAAGAGAAAGGGTACAGACGAAGTATAAGATCAAATTTTCATGCTACATCAATCATTTCGTTGTTAAGCAAGTATAGTTAAATTGAGAAAGTATACAAATGTATGTTGAGTTAGGAAGTTTTGGGGCAGGGCTCGACCCGGAGACACCGTGAGCGCACCTCTGTTGAGCATAAAATATTTATCTCAACGCCAGTGGGATAAATTATCCCCGAAATGACGCCCCTGTTTATCTCGTATATGAGCCATTTGTAATTGAACGGCTCGGGGGCAATGGTTTCTGATTCTCTAACTTTCGAGTAAAAAAAAAAAAAAAAAAAAAAAAAAATCCTATGCAATGCAATGCAATGGTATTACCAGACAAGTTTCCCCTGCTATGTGCAGATATACTTTCGAAATAAAATTACCTACATACCGTTCTATGATCCAGTCGCAACCAATTCCACCTAATATCTCAATTTTACCGGAAATGCCGTTTACCATTGTCTTGCCCCGACCCGCTCAATCAATAACATTCCAACTAAAAAAAAAAAGAAAAGAAAAGAAAAGAAAAAGAAAGAAAGAAAAAGAAAAGAAAAGAATAATCGTAGACAATTTTTCAGACAGCAAGGACAGTTAAACAGCAAATATGTTGTAATATTCGTAGTTTCTAGATATGCTTAGTAAAAATGACGTTTCTAGTATATTTGACTACCATTTCATGAACTGCAGCTTCAAAGATTGTTGAACATGAGACAAGAAATAAGGTTTTCGGATCGATTCTCAAAAATGTTTTTCGTCTTACCTCGAAAACATGTCGTCCCGTTCTATAAATTTATGTATATACAAAATGAGTAGGCCCTGATTTATTTTATTTTTTTAATTTCATGTAGAACCTATCCGAATCCTTCCGATCTCTAAAATTTTTATATATTCCCTGGACGCCTATAGCCTCTCTTCAGCCTTGATTAAGAGAAGTTACGACAAGTCAACGAAGGGTGTGGTATAATGACATTCAAACCGTATTTATTATTGCAGTATCTTATGTAGTGACTTTGTTATCTTTAAATGTTGATGTCGGGCCGCGGTGGCTCAGTGGTAGAGCGTTCACCACTGCTGCATAGGGTCCTTGGTTCTTTCGCGCGAAGTGAACATTGTGGTGGACAAACACCGTGTGCGAGGGTTTTCTCGGAGTTCTCCCGTTTCCTCCCACTTTCTTCATTCCACCATTTCACTCATTTATCATCATCACCGCCTCCTTTAGCCTAGCGGGCATAATCGTGGGACGTAAAACAAAGATTTCATTCCATTTTTAAATGATAAATGCTCTTCATTATGTTCGTAAATCACTTTATCAACTTAGTTTTTAGTACTACTAAAACAGTGTCTGAGGTCTAAAGCTTAGACGGACTAGTGTTGCCCTAAAGACTTTACAAGTTTCTCGTTCCGACTTGAAATTAATAATGTAATTATTGACTCATGAACAACACTACGCGCTTTAGTGTCTTAGTCACGAAGAAGCGCGCCTATAGTATCAAAGAAGGCCATAGTTTCAATCCCCTGGGCAGAGCTTTAAATACGCTGCGGAAAACCAATTGACAGTGTCGCACTCACTAAACGTCTTGAGGACAATTTAATTTGATTCAATTTTCCAGTTTAGAGACCTTTTCAGCAGCGAGGCTATATGAGACGTGGACCTATAGCTTAACGTGGGATCCGAACAAAGGCGCCCATTAGGTGGAGCAAGGTGGGGCGATTACACCCCTAGAGGAAATTGTACTTCGGAATATCGAAAACCCAAGTTTTAGAAAAGTTACAGCAAAATTTGAAACAATATTTGAAATATTGCTTATACTTGTCCCCCTCTTGGAAATCACAACATGGGCGCCCTTGGACCCGAAACACATGAGCTCCCACCGGGAATCGAATCCGGGTCTCCCACAGCAAGGGTGCGAACGATAATCGCTTAGCGTGAAGACGTGTGCCAAAAAGACATGGTCTCCTCTCAACTGGAATTTCTGGCCACACATTCCCGGTTGGCCTATTCTACATACGTCCTTAGAAGCTTCGTGTCACGACCTTTTAGTTTTAATTTATTGAGCATATGTGTGGCAGTGTAGTACAGTAGATGTCCTTACATTCTTCTATAGTGGGACAATAAGAATTCATCTGTCAATCTTGCCGTGTATACAATTTTATAGCCTATTTCCCGTATATTGTTTCATTTCCGGCCATTTTGTTTTTTTCATAAAGGCTTCATTAGCATTCATTTTGTGGCATTTTGACTCATCCACGACATTAGTCATGTGACGGGAGTGAAAAAAAAAAAAACATTTTCTTAGTTGTGTGTGTTTTAAGAATTACGAAATAACGAAAATTATTATTTCTCGCCAGACTTTAGTTCCGAGGACATAACATTTCTTTCTTTTAACATATGCTTGGCTATTCCGTACAGAACACAACGTAATTAAGGTACCACCACCATCTGGCGATTGACTCAGTTTCCAAGTAAACTGAATTCACTCTTTCTTTTTGTGGAATTGAAGCGCTCTTGTTTGACACACGTATTGCGTGACTTTTCACTTTTCCCTAATCTCATCGCAAGGGTGAGGTATAACGTTCTTCTTACTAGCTCAAGTCTAGCTAAGATTATTAGTACAGTCACACAAAACATACAAACAGACACGTTAGAAAATAAGCCAATTAAGTTAACTAGCACTACTGTCAAAAACTGCTATAGAACTGGCAGGATCTTAAAAACCTTAGTGGGTGGTAATCGGAACTGTCCGAACAATCATATCCTCTTACTAGTGACATTGTAACTTAGCTTATGTTCAACGACGTTGCCATAGCCTTGGTCCCCATTACACTGTGATTAATGGCTTACACATGTGAGTTCTTTCTTTCTATATAGAGAAGGGGAAAATAAACAAACACTGACCAATTTGCCTGCATATATAGATCATTCCTTCTCAATGAAAAAAGAAATAATCTGTTGAAAGCAGGTTGAAAGTGACAAATAACAAAGCAACATCAAGCACTCGGAGTTTCCAGACTACTTTTTTCTTCGCCAAAACATTTGAGACATTCCATTCCATATTCATATGACAGAGAAGATCAGCTTTTGCTCACCCCCTATTTTTGCCGAGAGCTGCCGTCCAGTTCGAATTTTGTTCCTCTCCAAAGGAAGAAGGAAGATTTTTTCCACTCAAAGTGTCAAATAACAAAACAACACAAACCATTCGGAGTTTCCAAGCTATTTTTTTTCTTTTTCGCCAAAATCTTTCTTAAGTGACAGAGAGAGATGCGCACTCCTCTGGTCGAGAATTGTCAGCTAGCTTGAATTTCTTGGCAACACCGGATTTCGGAGAAAATATCTGTTTCCCTAACATGTAGTAGGAGGAGAAGGTTAATAGGTCAATTTTCCATACCTCCCCCCAAGGTTTTTAAGATGTTTCAAAAAGTCTAACATTCTGTCGTTATTAATTTACAATGATGATTAATAACATAGATTGATAATGAGATAATAATAATCATCATCATAATAGGTATTCTGACATTACTGGCAGGCCACTTGCCACAGATGAGAAGCTTTCTTACTCCACGGTCTTTCGCTAACCTTTTCCTCGTCTTCATGTTTGATTTTTCTGTTTTGATATCGTCCAACAGCCTTCTTCGTTCCCTCCCTCTCTTTCTTGTCACAATACCTTCTAGTACGCCCCCCCCCCCAACGATATAGTTTCTCCTTAGCCAATGTCCCAATCAGTTGCTCTTCCTCTTTTCATTTTTCTAATATACAAAATTGAATACTGCAAAAAGGAATTGCTAACAAGCGATTTAGTTCCACAATTAAACCACTGCGTATTACTAAGGGGACCGTGGTGGCTCAGTAGTAGAGCATTCACCTCTGGTGCTTGGGCTTCTTGGTTCGATCCCAGCTCGCGCCAAGTGAGCTTTGTATTGGACAAACACAATGTGCGTAGGTTTTCTCGGAGTTCTCCCGTTTTCTTCCACTTTCTTCATTCCACTATTTTATTCATTTCTTATAATCACCGTCTTCTTTAGCCTAGCCGACATAGCCGTGGGACATAAAACTTGAAGATTTCATTTCATTTTTCGTTGATTTCCCCTGAAACATAAAGGACACTATTCTACAGGGTGTCCAATATACAATGTAACCCGGAGTTTGGGATAGTAGAACTTTTACTGCTCCTATCAGAAATAAGTTACTAGCTCTACAGTGGATGCTCCCCTGTTTTGATTCAAATACTGGTTCACAAGTTTCACCAGGTTGGCAGCAACTTTATGAAGATTAGAAGTGTTAATGTTCTCATTGGCACTGCAAATGTTCGTTTCTAGGTCTTAAATAGTTCGAGAATTGTTCTTGTATATCTCTTGCTTTAAATAGCCCCATAGAAATGAATAGCAGTGTTGCCGGGTTCATGTAAGTAAAAATTTTATCATGATAATTTCAAAGTTTGTTTTTCATTGTTTTCAGGAATTGCATAATGCAGGCAGACCCTTAACACACCTTTTGATGCACTGAAACATCAGCAGGATTGCCAATTCAGTGTGTTAATTTATGAAAACTACGATTTCCCTAGTTCCCCCTTACAGAGGCCTCATCCGATTAGTTATCGGTGGAAATGAAAAATTCTTTCTTCTGCTCCATATTTTGCAAGCTACTCCAACTAAGCAAACTGAAAATTAATGACAGAACATCCATACGTATGAGTTATGAGTCAATTTACATGTTTTGCAAAAAAAAAAAAAAAAATAAATAAATAAATAAATAATAATAAAAAATAAAATTAAAAAATTGTTTACACCTTCGGTTTCATCTGGCAACACTGTGTGGTTCCTAGTGTACTTCAATCGTTGCTTCCTAGTTTAAAAATATATGCATGAACAAGGCTTCTTTTTGGTATCACTTCGGGTTCAAAAGTTCTACTATCCCAAACTCCGGGTTTCATTGTATATTGGACACCCTTTATATATAGTACGAGTACAACCGAACTCCTCCGATTTGGATCAAGCTTGGCATGATGATAAATCTTGACATCCTTAATCTCAAATGCTATCTGGTGAAGGCATTAATCCCACAACTGAATCCAAGTCCCACGTAAAAGATAGACAGATTTATGCAAATTTTATTAGAAAATAAAATGTCAATAGATTTCCTGTGATCTCAGGATTAATACAGAGTATATTCCATACTTGGATATTTTAACGGCGACGCTAAGCGGCTTATTACTAAAACACAAATTCTCACTTAGGGCATTAGCCAATTTGATACAATTTCGTGAATAACGTATCGATTGATTTTTTTTTTTTTGCGTATTCTCAAAATTGAAAATGGGATTTAGTAGTGGTGTCATTTAAAATTCAAAACGGAGAACGCTAAAACCCAAAAGTAAATGTAAGTTCAATCTTTATGTGGTGGTATCAAATGAAAGACCTCACTACGAAGATTCCAAATATTACATACTTATATAAGGGATGTCCACAAATATACACGGTGTTACAAAAAATGTGTCAGATTCCTTATATCAAAATAAGAAAAAAAAGTTCATATGCGGCTGTATTTAAAAGTGGATAGTTTCGCAGTATAGGGTGCCAAAAACGTGAAACAGGTGAAATTTAAAAGTTCATAACTCCACTACTATGGGACCTATCGTTGTCGAGTCAAGACATCACTGAGTAAGTGGTATGTGAACTATTCAAATATCCATGTTTAAGAATGCTCCAATACTTGCACACCAATTTTTAGGGAAGTAGGTGGAGAGTGATCAAGTACTCCCAAATAGGGATGGCCTTTTTCGAAAAATCTGTTTTTCGATTTTCGGAAATTTCATTTTTCGTTTTTTTCGTTTTTCGCTTTTTCGAAAAATTTTTCGTTTTTCATTTTTTCGAAAAATGTTTCGTTTTTCGTTTCTCGAAAAATTTTTCGTTTTTCGAAAAAAATTTTGTTCGTTTTTCGAAATTTTTTTTTTCGTTTCTAGAAAAAATTTTCGCTTTTCGTTTTTCGAAAAAAATTTCGTTTTTCGTTTTTCGTTTTTCGAAAAATTTTTCGTTTTTCGTTTTTCGAAAAAAATTTTGTTTTTAGTTTTTCGTTTTCAAAAAAGCCATTTTTCGAAAAAGTGTTTTTCGAAAAAATCTGGCCATCCCTACTCCCAAACAACCTCTCTAAAAACTTAATGTGCTACTACGGGAGGTTCTGAAAGATGCATATTTGGGATAGTTCACATACTAGTTTCTCAGTGATGTCCTGACCCCAATACGATCGGTCCTTTAGTAGTGGAACTATGGACCTTTAAAGTTCATTTTTTTCACATTTTCGGCGCCCTGTAACTACGAAACTATGCACTTCCGACCAAAGGGTCCATATGAACTTTTTTTTTCTTATTTTGATATGAGAAATCTATTCCCAAAATATTGACAAATTTTTGTAACACCCTATATTTCGTGAATATGCTTGTGAAATATATAATTAGTTTCTAAGCAGTGTTTATTAATATACAATCATATAAGTTTCTTTTTTTTTTTAAAAAAAAAACTTTTCGATTGCATTTTGGTTTATTGACCACCTACGGATGTCCGCTATTGAACTCAGTAACCAATTTCCCCCTCCCCCTCCTTCCTCCCGCCCACCCAAGAAGATGATTTATTTCCACTCAGCCGTATATGAAATATTGCTTATAATTTCTGTGAGGTTTCACAATCATCTACATGGCTTGCGGTTGAAATCAATCGAGAATAAACGATGACTCTACCCGATTTATATACAGTACACGATAAACTTCCCCAAAATTATGTGATTTTGACTTTTTTTAAAAAGCATATGTTTCTTTCATACTTAAGATTTAGTTATTTTGCTTCCTCGGATTGATATCAATCAGGACAAAGGAAATGAGTACTCTTGTGGTCAGCATACGTATTGCTGTTACAAGATGAGATGAGACGATAAATAAAGTGTTCTCGTCTCGTCTCGTTTGTAAATTTATGTATAAAATTTCTGACCTCTTTTTTTTTTAAATTTCATCTGAAAGTGATCATAATAAAGAAACTCTTAATAAAAGGTAAAACAAACTCCTTAATACATATGTAAATGCAATTTTCGTAATGAAACCTGGCGGCGTATTGTTTTATTCAGGATTACCAATGAGGCTCATTGCTTTAGTGTAAAATTGGTCAAGAGTAAATGGTAAGCGAAATAAGTTCGGTTCCATCTTAGTGATGGGGATAATGTATTATAAAGCACTTGGTTATTTATAATAACATATTTAAGTTTTTAATAATGGTAATTATTATATGAGGGGTTAGTCCGAAAATAAATTTCCCCTCTCATTTTTGCCAGGAGAACTCTTGGGTGAGAGCGCTTTTCCATCCGCCATACAGTCCTGATATCGCATCCAATGACTTCCATCTGTTTCTGGTTTTGAAGAAGACTCTCGGCGGCAGCTGCTTTGGAAGCAATACTGAAGCACAGAAGCTGTTCGACGCTTCTTCCGTATTCAGAGTTTTTCCTGGAAGAGTTTTTGAAGCTTATAGACCGGTGTGACAAATGTCGCAATGTTCATGATACTTATGTGGAAAAATAAAGAACGTCTGATCTTTAATGTCACATGCTAGTTTTGGTCTTGCATCCCCACCTCTGTCTACAATCGTCGGGGAAAACTTATTTTCGGACTCCATCTCGTATCTTGATTAAGTTTAGTTAAGTTTAGACGAAAGTCATTAAGAAAATATGCACATGGGCTGAAAAAACTTTTTTTTTCTAAATTATTATTACAATATTTTGCGTACATTTCATTATCACTCTTAAGTAACAAACCTAAATTTTATGTCAAAATTAGTTCATTGTTCAGAAACCAGGTGCGTACCTAGGAATTTTTGTCAGGAGGGGTCTAGATTTGTGGGGAGGAAGGTCCAATGCTACAAGACACTACGTCTATTTAGTATTGAACCAGTGTTACTTTTTACCCGTAAATACTATAGTGATCGTTTGCTGTCAGCAATATTCTCAGAGAAAAAAATGTTAGAATTAGATTGTATTTATGAGAAAAGAATAGGGATACGCACGAGACGAGTCGAGACAGGATTTTCCTGACAAAATTCGAGTCGAGACACGGCTCTTCCAATAGAAAAATATACATTTTTCGAGTCGAGACATCATTTTTACAGCACATTTTCGAGACGAAAAAGGCAACAAATCTTGTCTCGTGCGCGTCCCTAGAAAAGAAGGCGTAGATGAAGTGTAAAATCGAATCTTTATGTTACACCAATCATTTTCTGCCAAACAAGCATTGGAGACTATTATTAAGAAAATGTAGAAATGTATGCCGTGTTACGAAGTTTTTTTTTGGGGGGGGGAGTCCGGATCCAGTGGCCTCCCCGCGTGGGCGCGCACCTGGGTCATCAGTTAAATTGCTGACCCAAAGGTAGACCCTACTTTCTTTTAATATACTAGAAAATAAATATTCTATAAAATAGTGTGTGGCTAGCCCAAAATTTCTAAATATATGCTAGAACAATTTCCTTATTGGGAGCTTATCATGGTTTGAGTGTAGTGGCGGGCATGGGCGGCGATTAGGGGGCACAAAGGGGGGCATTCCCCCCCCACTTTTCTGAAATGGCCTATTAATGTATGTAGTTTCAACCAGGGAAATTTGTATTTAACATTGATATACAAATATTCAGATCATGTCTTGCCCCCCCCCCCCACTTTTAACGTCCAATCGCCGCCACTGATGGCGGTTGAGGGTCATAAAAAAAATGCTTAGAACCGCAAAATGCCTAAATTCGCCAGTGACACAACAACTATGAAGTGTAAAAGTTTGTAACAATTCGATCCAACATCTACATAGCATTAATCCATCTATTGGACTCTCAGCTGAAAGACCCTAGAAATGTTGCTTCATGAAGGGAAAGAAAGACCAGTTCAAAAGCACCGACAAAAGATGGTATTACGATGCTCATTAAAAAAAAAAAAGAGAGAGAGTTAAAATGGGCGTGTCTTTTCCAGACATCATTTCTCATTTCCCTTTGTATCCCTCTTCTTCCATTTGCTTTCCTTTTAACCACCAAAGAGTAATAATCAAAAATAAAAAAAATACATAAAAAAATTAACATCACATCTGGAAGAAGACCTCCGTCCGAGAATTTGTAACCGGAAAAAAAAAAAGCTGGAAGGAGTCTGTGGTTTTTAGCCCGAGAGCTTTGTCATTAAAAGAAAAAAAAGAAGAATATATATAGAATAGTCTGTGTGGGGCAGACAGTACACAAAAAGGAAGAAGAAGAAGAATATGTTATAACTTTGCCAGTTTTGTCTGTGGTTCTTGGTTATCCGAAAACTTCTGGTCCTGATGTATATTGTAATATGTAACTACTTGTCGTATAAATAAACAACTCCTCCTTTAGAGGTCATTAAAACAGAAAACAAGTTTAAGAGGGCATTGTCACTTAATAAGCTGTGGGAATGACCACAAGATGTAGCGGCGATCATTGTCTGCAAAAGAGGAAGATTTTTCACTTTGAAATTTTTCGTTAAGTTCACGCTATAATTTACATCTCGAGAGAAATGCCACAAAATTGTCTTATTCTTGTTGGATTTCCTGCAACTTTGAATTCTTGCTGTTTGTTTTTTCTACTCAGAGCAGGAAAAAAAAAAGTGGTTTGTTTGAAGTTGCGCTAAACTACAAGAATCTCTTCTATGATATACTTAGAATCACGAATACGGTTGCCAACTGTATCCGTATTTTTGTCAAGCTCAACTATATATTTTCAAGGCTTAAGAGCCTGCCTTACTAAAAATAATAGAAAATTTATCATTTTTCCTTTGCTTGTTTATTCATAAGTGAAAGGAGATAATGGAATGTAACTTATCACAATCATAGATAATGTTATTCTACAACAGAAACTATGAACCTGAAGAATTTTCAGTGTTGCCACCCATGGAAATGACAGTGTTACCAGAATAACAATTCCCCCAAAATCTAAGTTAAGACAGGGACTTGAGGAACGAACTCAACTACAATGCTCAGAGTGAGCAATGCACATCATGTATGATTTACGCGTATTGAAGAAAGACGGAGGGGGAAGGGGGGGCGGAGGCACAAAAATGTAAAATTTTCTTCAAGAACGTGCTTTCTCATTTCCCATTTCAATCGACCTTTCCCTTCTCTTTTCTTGGGGCCGCGGTGACTCATCAGTAGTATGGCGTTCACCTCTGGTGCTTGGGGCCCCGGATTCGATCCCAATCCCCCGCGAAGTGAACTTTGTGGTGGACAAACACCGTGTGCGTGGATTTCCTCGGGGCTCTCCCGTTTCCTCCCACTTTCTTCATTCCACCATTTCACTCATTTCTCATCATCACTGTCTCCTTTTACATCCCACGGTTATGACTCCATTGACTTCTGTCCTTAGGCAACTGGATGTACACTCATGTCCAAAATTATTGTCGCATATCTATAAATATGTTGTTGAAGTAATATAATTTGATAACGAATTCGCCCAATATTTCTTGCAATGTTAGTATGTGTATAATCGGCAAAGACATGTACGTGGCAAATTTCATGTCAAAAGAGCAGTAAATAAGAACAATAAAACGAAAATAAAACTTTCTTGTCCATTTAACAACATTTTGTTTTACTCGTTCTAATTTCTCGTATTTATAATTCTTTTCCTATGAAATTTATCACAAATATACATTTCCCGATTATATACATAGTATCAGTATTAAAAGTACCCTGCAAAATCATTATCAAATTATATTCTTACAAGAAGACAGTTATAGATATGCGACAATCATTTTGTACATGAGTGTACCTATATACGTATTTGATTTTAGCTTCAGATCATGTGTATACATATACATTATGTAAAAATCTATTCTGTGTAATAAATATATTTTTTAGTACTGCTCTTTCAACTCTTTACCACATATTATGTTCATAAATTTTGACCTTCACAGTAAACATGGCATTTGAAAAATAAATAACTGCATATAACGCCTTCTTGTATGTGGTAGCATTACCACAGGCGCCTTTGAAGATGCAGAAAGGCGTGTTCGCAAAAAAGACTTTTATGCGAGGAACTTTGAAGGATCTTTAGGGTGGGGCTTCTAAAGCGGCAATCAAAATGCCATTGTCGCCAACTGTAGCCATTTCAATAACAATAAAGCAAAAAAAAAAAAAAAGGAATACCTACATTAATTGCAGTGTTGCCAACAACGAAGCTTTATCATCATCACCATTATTATTATTATAGGTGTTCTCATGTCATTAACAGGTCGCTTGACGCAAACTAAAAAGCTGTGTCATCTTCTGAAGTATTCAGCTAAATTCTTCATATTCATGTAGAAATTTTCTGTTTTAATATCGTCCATCAACCAGGGGCGGATCCAGGGCGGACTTCTGGGGGGAAGGGCGGTGGGTTGTAATACTGCTACTTACTTAGAGCTACTTTTAAGAGCTCCAAACTCTGAGATGGGTTATATATATATAAGAAAGTTTCCTCTTCTGAGGAGGAGGCGATCCCCCCCCCCTGGATCCGCCACTGCCATCAACTATGGCCTTCCTTGCTCCCTCTCTTATTTATCTTTCACAGTACAACTCAGACTCAGACTGTGTCGCAGCCACTTTTTTTCATTTTTCAAGAAAACAAATTCCAACTATATTGTTTTTTCTTTTAAATTCTGTATTATTCCTAACATTTTCTCGTAGATTTGCCGTTGGATCCAGCTATTTTCTCCATTCTTCTCCACACACAGATTAGAAGAAAACACTTCTCGTAACGGCCCATTTATGAGGTTAGGCCTGCTCCAGCGCCATCTGCTACCGACCGGTTGAACTAGCGGCGAGCACGTGATCAGAGCCCTCTCCCTAAGGACTTATCAGGAGCGTAACAGGAGTTTTCTACACCTAGTGGCCGTCACGTCTTGTTTTCAAGTGACTCCGCAGTTTGCCTCACAACGCTAGGTAGACGCTGAAAATTGGGAATTTACGCGGGTGCGCTCCTTAAGTAATGCAATTTCATCTATAAAAGTACAGCAGGTGGGAACACCATGCCAAGTCTGGAGTTCGGCGTCGAACTAGACTCACTGTGATTGGATAATTTTATTCACATGATGGATTTCGTGTTAAAAACTATTACTCTCGTAAGGTAGGGAGTCACAGATTTAGAAATAACCAAGAGGGGACAGTCGTAGGAAGGTTGTAACAACATTATATACCTAAGTTACCACCATCGGAATGGGTATGGCGTTAATTCTAGATTTAAAATGGTGGTCCCACAATACAAAATTTTCGCTGGACGGTGGTGTAGATCGTACTAAGGATGAAACAACATTACTTAATGTGGTGACGCGCGTAATCTGGTAAAAACAGCATTTACATGCCGACTGGATTATGCATTTTTCTCAGTGCGACAAGCGGAAACGGCACGTTTCTAGCACTTGTGGTTTCCGAGGTCTTGTTTTCGAAAGGATTGGAGACAAACATATAAATTTTTATTGACCACAAACATAGCATTTTAATATTCAGATGATTTTGACTTACAGTGTACAGCGGGTCGAAAAGTTGGATGCAAGTACGTACTAATTTCTTACAGGTACGTCGGCTGCAAGAGTAACTTCACTAGACATTCAGTGTGAAGTCAAGGATAGATTTTACGCGTAAATTTTCCCACTGCTCCCTATTGTTTAACACCACCAGCTGTAATAGCTCCACATTACAAGATTCTGAATTATTAGTACTTTTACGAGTCGTAGGTTTTTGTTTTCCTTACACAGTCTACAGAAAATCGCTGCTCCTGTATTTTTCCACAAAAAAAGATTTTCTTTTCTACATGACAGCTCATAAGTTGTTTTTAAAGGTGACGTATGCATTTCATCAGTGGTAGAGGTACCAAGTGGAAAAGATGGAGTATTATTTACCCCTATCATCATCATCATCATCATCCACAACATCATAATCATCATTCACAAACATGTTGGGTGAGGCTGAGAAACAGTTGCTCTGTAGGAGGACGAGAAGAAGAACAAAAGAAATAAATGGAAAATGCTAAAAAAAAAAAAAGAAAAGAAAAAGAAGAAAAGTGATGCATGTTCCAGAGTGCTTAGCATCCGATGGGCAAGGCCAGCGCCAAAGGCCATTGCCTTGAAAGATGGCAGGCAAACACTTCAGTGGGCAGAGCATCCTTCACACGACGACCAAATGACAATGAATCTGCTTTTCTTCGAGTGGGTGTGTTAAAAAGGTATTACATATGCAATGAAGTTGCGATGCTAGACTGTAAAAGAAGATTCAAATATAGAAATGAAAATGTAATCTTTGAGTTTAGCGTCCCACGATTCAGCTAAGAGAGACGATGACTAAAAAAAGTTAATGATGGTGGAATGAGAAAGTGAGAGGAAACGGGAATACCCGAAGAAAACCCACGGGCACAATGTTGTCCACCACAAACTTACTTGGCCGGGGGTCGAACCAAGTACCCGACACACCAAAGATAATCACTGTACCACTGAGCCACCGTTTCCCCAAATTTAAACATAGAATCGAATAAAATGCGCTTTTCTAAAAGATGTGATCAGACAGAGAACATGGATTTAATTCATAATATTTTGTTGTACAAGCAACCACATCGAAATGTCCAATGATTCAGTAAAATTTCCTGTTACCTATATACCTAACATATCTTCCAACTATGGAACGGTGTAACATTCTCGGCGGTTTACAAGAAAAAAAATTAGATTCAGTTCAGTTCCAGTTCTGTTATGAACGTTGATAACACAATTAAATGTATCTATTTATGACACCTTTGAATCTTGAAGTTAATGTCCCATAATATACCCACGAATGTCCTTTAGGTTAAAGGAGACATTTGATTAAAGAGTTACTTACGAGACGAGAGCCCAGACGAGTAGTGTGTTTTCAAACTCGAAATGAGACGAGAAAACATGACAAGTTTTCTCATTTTTGAGGTGCGAATCGAGACGAGACGAGACATTTCTCTAGTCCCACGTGAGCAACACTAGATCTATCAACTCTTGGATCTCGATTCATAGTGTAAGTGATAAAGTGATTGTGCGAATACAATGAAAAGCATTTATCAACGTTTAAAGATAAGCAAGTTATTACACAATAGATATAGATATAGGGTGTTTCAAAACAACACCGACAACGTTTGGGAGGTGACTGCTGACACCAAGATAAGACAAAAAAGTATAGACCATTCTGGGTGCACAAATGCTTCCTTTTGGAGTTACAGGCTGCCGAAAATATGGAAAAATGAACTTTAAAGGTCCATATCTCCAAAACTATTGGTTCTACCGTAGTCTGGTCAAGATTTCAGTTAGGAACTAATATGTACACTATCCAAAAATACATGTTCCAGAATCTTAAGGTACTCACGAAGCAATTTTAATAGAGGGAATTTGACTATGGGCATATAATTTGAAGTACTCTCCAAGTACCTCTATAAAAATTGTTGCGGAAGTAACGTAAGATTCTGAAACATGTATAATTGGATAGGGCGCATACTAGTTCCTAAGTAAAGTCTTGACCCGACGATGGTAGGTCCCATAGTTTTGGAGTTATGAACTTTCAAAGTTCATTTTTTTCATGTTTTCGGCAGCCTATAACTCCGAAAGGAAGCATTTGTGCAACCAGCAGGGTGTCTTTCGGTCACGAAAATCATGAAATGTCACGAAATCAGAAAACGGTCACGAAAGTCAAGAAAAAGTCACGAAATTTAGGTTTTGGGTCACGACTTTTTTCACAAATATAAGTAGAGAATTTAATATTTTGTTCTATAAAACGTCAAAGTTCACCGCCAAAAATGTCTATGGTCGAGTTTAGACGTTACCAAATCGCAAGCAAAGCACAGTTCTATCACACGCATGAAAATTCGGCCTAATTGGCACCTAAATTCGCTCTTGAGATTGACCTACAGCTGGGATCATTAAGCAGTGGCGATGCAAATCGCATCTCCGAAATCACCTACGCATCTAACCAGTTTATTCAACTGTGAGAAGACACCAAGTTTTTATCGCTCCAGGAAGTTGCCTGAATAAGTGCTAAAGAATATAGGTACTGTTCTTAGTTTTTGAATCTCAAAACTTTTTGGTTTGGTAAAGAAAAGGTCACGAAAAAGTCACGAAATTTCATTTTGGAATTTTAGTAGACACCCTGCCCAGGATGGTCTATACTTTTCGTCTTATCTTGGCGTCAGGAATCATCTCCCAAACGTTGTCGGTATTGTTTTGAAACACCCTGTATATATTCCGATAATAAATATGGTTTAAATGTCCTTCGTGAATCTCTAGTCATGCGGAAGGATTATGGTGACTATGAGGATAAGTGAAAAATTATTCGCAACATATATATATATGGTCGGATTGGGTTGAAACATTCATAGACACTGCGTTCCGGTGAAACACTGTTCCGGTATTGTGTCGAAAGTATTTGGTGGATTGCGGCCTCTGATACACCTTCCGACCACAAAAACCGGATCACTGCTCGTTGTTCCCCTTTGGTACAAACTTCTAATGGAACGACTATGATCTATTTACAACAAAAGGCAAATAAATGGAGGAATTAGGATCAAACTTTCATAGCATGACCACAACAGCATAACAATAAAATAAACGAAGACAGAGGTTTGTATGAACAATGTAAAAAAAAGTTAAGGGTACATCGGTACGAAGATAATTTTTGACGTATCCTCGTACTAAGTGCAATTAAGAAACAAAATCAGGACATAAATTTTGTTCATAAATTTAGAAAGCAAAAAGAGATGATAAAACCTTGTTTCTCATCTCGTGGACATTAATCCAGTTTATCGCGAATTCGATTGTTACTGTAAGAATATTCGTGATAACGATAACGATAACCGGTATATCGAGGTAATCCTGTATTTTAAAACAAAATATGGCTGACTTAAGTATTGGCTGAATAAGTCTGTATGCACATGCACAAGTTTCCCGTAAGGCCTTGCATAATCTAAATTTATGTAATGTCTTGCGTTTGTATGTGTTTGTGCTTTTTTCCCCTTAACGACAATGTCACCAATTCAGTAGCGAAAATCCCGATATGTTTTTTTTCCTAATCATGAATGGAATACATATTCTAAACTTATTATTATTATTATTAAAAGCAAAACCCTCACTGCAGCCTATTATTTTGTCTGTGCATTACGAGTTTCTAATGATAGAGGGCGCAGCTGCATCACATTACAGCCACACAGAACATCCGCTGTATACTTACATACTATACTGTATAAGAAAAGTAATTTTTTTTTCAAGTAAAGAAAAAAGGAGAATGGAGAGTAGTAGTCAGTGCTTATTTTTTTCTTATTTATTGTTTGTATCTTCATTACAATAAGGAAAAAAAAACGGGAAGAGAAAGTTATTCTTTTTCTTGCTTATTTGTTTTGATAATAATGACTCGGCGTCTTTCGTTCTACTGACTTCGTTTCCTTATCAGTCAGTCACTGTACCAAGTGAATCACATCGCAAGACTCGCATCTCGAATCAGGTTCATGGATTTTTCTTTCTTTCTTCTGTGCTATGCAACGATGTCACAGAATACTACTGCTATACATATTAAAACACAGACAATAAAAAGAAATGTCATGTTACAATGTACCCCTCTGTGTAACGTTAATTTTTTGGTACGTAAGAAACAAGAAAGGAAACGTAACATCTTTAACTTCTTTTAATGAAACTTACTTACACTAAATTACATACTTTTTGGAAGTGAAACGGTGTTTTTTTTACTAGGGTTGCCAACTGACCGATATTTCACCAGCCTGGCCGGAAATATTACTGTTATGTTGATTAAGACCGGTGACCGGTACAAACTTTGTTACCAGCCTCTTTATGACCGGTATTTTGAAATCTGTAATTCAGAATAAAACATCGGACATTGAAATTCTTCAACAGTGCCTTTACACATACAAATTTCCATTGTATTACATCAGGTGCTAATTTTTTAATCCATCGCAGTTGTTTTTCACTTATTTAACATAAGAAATTTTTATAAGAATTAGATTTCATTGTGAAACATTGTTTTCAACAATAGAGACATAAGCGTATAATTTGTCATAATTGTGCGGCATAAATATAGCGATAAATTTAAAATTGTCCACCGAATGTTGGCAAATAACCCTTTGGCATTTCGTTAATACAATGTTTGTTGCACTGTTTAGATTCACGCCGCTAGCTGCTGCCATGGGCGGATCCAGGAGGGGCGATCGGGGCGATTGGCTCCCCCCAGAAGAGGAAAGTTTCTTATTTTATAGATATAAATAAAACCCATCCTAAAGTTTGGAGCCCTTAAAAGTAGCAGTATGACAACCCACCGTCCCCCCAGAAGTCAGTCCTGGATCCGCCCCTGGTTGCTGCATATGACAACTTTCCTTAAATTTCCAACTTCCTTTCTTAGGACTTCCTAAAAGAATTTTCTGTAGCTGAAGTATAAGTTTAAAGAGTAAATTTCATTTTGTAAATCCAAAATTCTAACGTGAGGATTATTATATTTTAATTCATCTGTTTCAATAATTTTAAAGATGTGGCAGTTACTGCTAAATACAATAAAATGATCAATAGCAACTTCAGTTTCTCATTTTTTGCAGAATGTATGTATTAAGCTTATTAGTGAATGTACTAAGGTTTCGCAGAATACAGGTCCTAATGTGCTTTTGTCCACGATAGTACATTTTCTCCCCATGGATAGGTTCAACAAAGATACTTCACAGTTAGGCTTATATCATAGGAAATTTTGAAAGAGTGCCGATAATTTTATTTTCCAGAGTTGGCAACCTTAGTTTTTAGGGTCAAAACCTTTCTTTACTTTGATTTTATTAGTTTTTTTTTTTAACTCCACCATATTCGTGCGGAAATAGAATATTCGCTCTTTGATTTCCAATTTCTGGTAAAAGAAGATGAAGAGGAATAGTAAAACCATTGCTTGTAATTTTTCACTTATTTTCCTTTTTTAACAACTTTCTTCTATTCACAAAATGACCTTTTTTTTTTTTTTTTTTTTTGGAAGCTAAATTACATAAGAAATTATAAAATACATACTTTTTTTTGTGGCTTTAAATGTGTTTCAAATACACAAAAGTTAAAAAAAAAACTTTTACTGCAAAAGAAAGGAATATATGTTTTCACTTTTGCTCACAGTTTCCGGTTTGCTTTCTTCTTGTGTAATAGTTTTTCAAAAAGATACTTCCCATTTTCTTTGTTTGTTTGTTCTGAAAGTATGTTTCCAGTGTATTTACCTGTTTGTATTCTAAGTATATTTTCATAATTCTTCCAATGAACATTACATTACTCATTAAAAATATAGAGTTAATATGTATGTTATTATTATTATTATTATTATTATTATTATTATTATTATTATTATTATTAAGTGCATGATCGATCAGTGGTAGAGCGTTCACCTCTGGTGCATGAGGCCCCTCGTTCGATCTCTAGTAAGTTTCTGGTGGGCAACACCATATCCGTTGATTCTCTTTGGGGGTACTTCCGTTTCCTCCCACATTTCATTCCACCAATTCTTCCATCATCATTCCCTTGCTTAGTGGAACGTAAAACTGAAAGATTTCAGTCCATTCATTTCAATATTATTATCATTATAAATTTGCTTAGCAACCATTTTTAATGCAATTATTCAAGGAATCCGTTACACATAGTGATTCCGTAGGTAGCGACATCTATTAGCGACTGGAAGGCAAGTATCGATATATCTTAGTTTAACTGTTTATTATTAGAACCTAGCGTAATGTAGTTGAGTTGATTTTAGTTTAGCGTCCCGTTCAGCAGTGAATCTATATGAGACGTGGACCTACTGATTAACGTGGAATCCGAAGCACACGAGCTCCCGCCGGGAATCGAACCCGGGTCTCCCACGCCAAAGGCGCGTACGCTAACCGCTTAACCACGAGGTAGCTACTAGCGTGATGTACTGAGGCTTTCGTCGTTTATAAGAAATTTTCATTTTGCCTCCTGTTTCCCTACAACCAGCATTACAAATCCCTTAAGCTAGGTTATATAACGTTTCAGGATAATGTGATGCATAGTCTAACATGATTCTCAACCTAATTCCCATTACAGATCACAGATGACGAGAAGAACCCTGGCAGAAGTAGTGTGACGTAGGTATGGGCTGGCTCACTTTTCGCACGGGGGTTTCAAATGACACCACGGAATAGCACACAGATAACTATCCGGAGTAGCAGGCGACATCTAAGTATAGACCACACCTCAAAAACCGAAAATGGACTTGACCGTGTCGTTGACCTTTCCCCGCTGCCCTGTTTTAGGGTTATTCTCGTCATCTGTGAGCTGTACAACCCCTATTTTATCACATTCTCTTGCCAGCGAATCCTTATAACTTCTGGTTTGTAATAAAATTGTGTGGGATTTTAAATATTTCTATTGCGAAGATCTCACGATATCCATCTATTTCTATAATAGTAGAATCCATTTCTTGTATATATAGTAGATACAGTAACTTCCCTAATAGCGAATGGATTTTAAACCAAACTTGGTCAGTTCATTCATATTAAAAATATCGAATTCGATCCGTCATACTGTTTCAAAATGGAGGCCTTTTGAAAATTTTAAAACTTCATAACACCCCTAATTTTGGGTTATATGATAAAAAAAAATAAAGTAATTTCTAATTTTGGTTAAACAACTTCGATAGTTGTTTAAAAAAAGTTATTAAGTATTTGATTTTCGAGAGCCTGCCACTTTGAGTTACCTCATATTGTTGTGAATTTGGTACATTGTTGTGTTTGTGTTCAGTATCACCAAAAACTGTTAAAAGCGACTTGTTTCCATTTAAAATTTAGGAAACAAAATAAAATCCCACACCAAAAGTATACCTTCATTGTGGCCAGCTTACTGAAAAAAGACTATTTACTCACACACATACGTGTACAATTCTGCAAAGAGCAACAAAGGGTCCAAAACAAAAGTAATCTCTTTTACTGTCAACGGAATAAATTCTCCATTGTTAATTTACCAACAAACGCAACACAGCTATTGCGGATTAATGTTTTCAATTTTAATAGTATTTCAATATGCAGGTTTTGTTGCATTTGTATTTTTCTGGTATTTCAATATGTAGTACTCATTAGTTTCATATCGTACCTCTTTCATATAAATTGATTTTTAAACAACTCTGCACCTGTTGAAAATATTTAGTAGACCTATTTTTTGTTGCTCTTATATATATTATTGTATTAGATTCTAATTATATTTAACTTTTCCAATTATCTTCGCTTCCCCCATGAAACCATTCCCGCACTGGCGTCTCTGGCATGTAAAATTTGGGGGGGGGGGACATCGAAGAAAGTTATTAAAATGGTGCTACCTAGCCCAACCTATTTATTATCTTCGATTCCATTTGTTACCTTTCTGCTTACCTTCACGGATCCCCTAAGGTTAATCAAGAATTCTGATATAATCGTTCCACAGCCTGAACAATATATTCCAAATAAATATAATTATTATTATTTATTTATTTATTTGTTATTCTATCGTTAGTAAATAAATTAAATTAGAATGAAATATTGAATATTTTGTACTTCAAAATATTGGAGGGACGCGACCCCCTCGTCCTCCCCGCTAGAGACGCCTATGATCCCGCGACCCCCAGGTTGAGAAAGCCTGGTCTAACATACTCCACTTTCGTATAATTAGGATTTTTATCGTACATGTTGTGTAGTCCATTGTTCCAAACAGTATTCCTAGATGAGACCAATTAGAAATTTAATACATCTGATCAGTAGTACTAACACGGGATGGGAGATTATAACGAAAAGCACATCATCGGAATTTTAAAAAGTTCGAGAGAGAAAAGAAATATCCGAAATGTTTAAAGTAGAGAGCATTTTTTAAAAGTGTGAAAACTATCATACGCATATCAAAGCACGTTTTATAGTTTTGATTACAACGAGACTGGACAGCGACGCGGACACGGAAACATCAAGAATAGTTAAAAGTATCCGTACTCTTCAGTGGGACTCGAATGAATTGATTATGCAAAACATGAACCGAGAACGGAAATTGTTGATGCAGAATATGAACATGTTTTGCTGCTTATTGTTAAGACAATGGCCGTATTAAAAGTATATATATATATATATATATATATATATATATATATATATATATATATATATATATATATATATATATATATATATATATATATACAGGGGCGGATCCAGGATATGATCAAGGGAGGGGCTAAACCATATTTTGCCGTTTTATCTAGTGTAAAGCAGGATTGAAGCCCATTTTATCCAGTGTATACCTGACCGTCAAGGGGGGGGCTATAGCCCCTATAGCCCTCCCCTTGGATCCGCCACTGTATATATATATATATATATATATATATATATATATATATATATATATATATATATATATATATATATATATATATATATATATATATTACTTTAATGGCCCACGATAATGCACCAAGACTAAGGGAAACAATGATGATATAGGTGATTAGGAAACGGGAGATCCCGAGAAAATCCTCAACACACTGTGTTTATCTACCACAATGTTCACTTGGCGTGAGTTGAGATCGAACCAGATACCCCGTGTGCCACAGGTGAACGCTCTATCACAGATATAAGCCATAAACAGTTGTTACCGTTTACCTTTAGGACAGTGCAAGACTTAACAAACTTTACAACCAATCCATCTGAAACATGCCCAAAAGTAGGTACAGCTCACAGATGACGAGAAGAAGCCTAAAACAGGGGAAGCGGGAAAGGTCAACGACACGATCAAGTCCATTTTCGGTTTTTGAGGTGTGGTCTATATTTAGATGTCGTCTGTTACTCCGGTTAGTTATCTGTGTGCTATTCTGTGGTGTCATTTGAAACCCCCGTGCGAAAAGTGGGCGAAAAGTGAGCCCATACCTACGTCACACTACTTCTGCTAATGTTCTTCTCGTCATCTGTGAGCTGTATACACCCCTGCATTGATCAAGTAGGCCTATAACATTCTAGCTTATGGCTTTATTTGCTTCGACTGTTCTGAGCTTAAGATATAAGCAAAAGGATATTAAGAACAAATAATAAAGAAACTAAGTATAAGCAATGAGTTGAACAGTACGGGACTGTATACCTACTTTGGGGCCACCCTGTATTACCAATAACATTCTTTACTCATATTTAAATTTGACCATTAATATTTTTGCAACCATAAGTTAATTTTGGGAGAAAATTAATTGTAAGTAATTATAACTTTTAATTAATCACAATTTTTAACCAATGGCGGACCTAGAAAGTAAAAGCTGGGGGTGGGAGCCAAAACTCAGACTATCATAGGTAGATATATCATGAGTTTGCTATAAACTTTCAAAAGTATATAAATAATAGCTTAAATTATATTTGTCACTTAAAAAACTGAGAGGTCTAGCCCCCCCTCTTCCCCGGCCACTGATTTTAACCTACTGCATATAATAGCAAGTCAAATGCTTTGTTGAAAAAAATTAGTGTTCATAATAAGAAAACGTGTAACATTTATTCACTTGTGTATTTTCGTAATTTCACATATATAATATATATAATTACTTCTTCTATTCCACTTAAAAAAGAAAAAAGAAAGAGCGTATTGAAATGTATTTACTTAGTTATGGGAAACTTAGAAGGAAAGAAAGAAAGAAAATTCTCTAGCAAATACAAAGTTTTGACAGGCATTGTTTTGTAGCTTTTGTCCTACTATGTACTTGTAATCCAGCTGATTGTTCAGACCTTTGCCGTTTCTCTCTCTCATACCTACTTTCTACTTCACAAACATAACATTTTCTTCTTTTTCTTTTTTCTTTCGCTTACCTTTTTATTCACTTGATTTAACCCGCTCTTGATCTTAGAAAAATGCGTGTTTTAAATGTGAAAATTGTATGTGTGTCTCTTGTTTTCCCATCGCCCTGACAGTCAGTCGCCGAGCATAATCCTTGCTTGTTGTCAGTCACACGATATGTATTAGACCGATTCTCTCTCTCTTTTTTTCTTTCTTAAGAATATTTTTCTACCTCACGCAACAAACCCTGTTACCTAATGCTATACTATAGAGAAAGTGTATCTTTTTAATATTAATACACATCTATGGATTTTTAATACTTAAAAATTTATAACAAAGTTAATGGAAAATACAGTGGTAATAAAAATCTTGCCTCATTGATATTTTTAAAGTAGAAATGAAGTGTTTTTACAAACGGTTGCCCATGAGAGTAGAAATTTGTGATCTTATCTCGATTATTGTCTTGAAAACGAGGCGAGAAATATGTTTTTTTTTTTTTTTTTTTTTTTAATTCGAGACGAAACAGACGAAGGAACGCTACCGCACCAAGTCTTAGATCTCAAGTCCTATTTTATGCTCTACTACGAATACTATAAATACATAAATAAGGTGATCGAACACAGAAGAAAAAGGGTCTTGAAACAACTGATTTTGTATACCACTGTTAGCATGTTACTTCAACACTAAGATTATTGACTTCCTAGTGTATCAAAAGTATCTCCTAACCAGAGCCGTAGCTATGGGGGGAGGGGAAGGAGGGACGAGCCGGGCTTGCCCGGGAGCTGATAGCAAGAGGGCGCCGAACGAGCAAGTAGAAAGCAAAAGTGTTTGGAAAAGAGTAAACGACGCGGCTGCCCCGTGAAAGTATTGGCGCTATATTAAATCAATATTGTTGTCCGTTTGCAAAGAAATAGGCTATTGGAGGTTATCGGAGGAATATTTTGAGCTTATTGGAGTATCATTTTGAGGTTATTGAAGTAATATTTTAAGCTTATTGGAATAATATTTTGAGCGTATTGGTCTAATATTTTGAACTTATTGGGGTAATATTTTGAACTTATTGGGGTAATATTTTGAACTTATTGGAGTAATATTTTGATCTTATTGGAGTAATATATTGATATTATTGGAGTAATATATTGATATTATTGGAAGAATATTTTGAAGTTATTGAAGTAATATTTTGAGGGTACTATTTTGACCTTATTGTAGCAATATTTCGAGCTTATTGGTCTAATATTTTGAACTTATTGGTTGAACTTGTTGAAGTAATATTTTGAGGTTACTAGAGGAATATTTTGAGCTTACTGGAGTAATATGTTGAGGTTATTGGAGTAATATTTTGAAGTTACTGGAAAAATATTTTGAGCTTATTGGAGTAATATTTTGAACTTATTGGGGTAATATTTTGAACTTATTGGAGTAATATTTTGATCTTATTGGAGTAATATCTTGAGGTTATTGGAAAAATATTTTGAGCTTATTGGAGTAATATTTTGAACTCATTGGGGCAAGATTTTGAACTTATTAGTCTAATATTTTGAGCTTATTAGAGTAATATTTTGAAATCATTGGAAGAATATTTTGAGCTTATTGGATTAATATTTTGATCTTATTGAAGCAATATTTGAGCTTATTGGTCTAATATTTTGAGGCTATTAGAGCAATATTTTAAGATTATTGCAGCAATGTTTCAAGCTTATTGACATAAAAATTAAATTAATTAAATCTATCAATACATATATTAAAAAGTTATACAAACTTGAATTTGTCTTGGATTTACAATATAATTGCAAATGAGTTAATATCTTTTCTCTGTTGCGATGCGGCGTTTGAGCTGTACAAAAGATCAGACCATCAGACCTTAACCTTCGGCGGCGCCGGTGAAGACGTGAATATTGGACCATTAGAAGACGATCACCTCCGAGCAAATAGAGTGTAACAATGAATTCAACCGAACCAACATTTTTCCCTTATAAGAAAAAAAAAATGCTTTAAAGTCGGAAAAGAATTTATTCTTCCTTCGTTTGCTATTCATGCATTAAGAGTTGTCTTCATCTCCCCGCCAATAGCCAGATTTAAAAAAAAAAATACATTTTTGGCAGCTGATACGGTGTACGCACACGGAATCTTTTGTTGGGTAAAACCACACCACGGCCAGTGGCAAATTTAAAATGATTGGCAGTCTTTTTCTGCTCTCTTCTCAGATTCCAGGAAGTCCGCAACAAAAACAAAACTTCTAGTTTTGTTTTCTTTCTTTCTTTTTTTTTCTTAACTTGTAACAAATTCTAACGAATACCCCCCAGTGTTGATGACGTGTATGTCTGAGAGGCCTGATATTACGAAACCGCCATCACATACAAATTCTTCTTCATTTCCATATTTGATTTTGACTCTACGATTTACAAGTAAGAACATATATTATGCAAAAGATATTATTTAACTCTTCTAACAACTTATGCTTTTAGAATTCGAATATTGGAACAGTATATTCACCGAATGTTATAACTAATAATTTTTCGAGTAAATAATAATCAAATTCCCAATTAATACCACAAATTTGGTTTTAGAGACAGGTCTCTAGCCCACATCGATCATAAAAATGAGTTATAAGATTATGGATTTCCCAGTAATTCTCTTTAGATACCCTTCATTCAATGAAGTCGTAAATAGACAATATTCTATGAAAATAAACAATTCCTTGGAGGAAAACATAGTTGATTCCTTTGCTAGTTCAATATTTTGTATAAACTAAAGGTTATTATTTATCTAATTTTATTTATTGTTTTACGTATTTTGAAAACAATAAAAATGTACTGGTCCTTTTAAAAGAAAATAAACACAATTATTAGGCTTACTTTCTTTTATGCATTTGCATGCTACCTCAAAAGCTTATTTTTTTAAATACCACTCACTCATTTTAAATACTGTATTACCAGATCATTAAAACCAACTTTATTCAGACTTAAGTATCGTTCCAGAAGTAGTAAAAATTCGCAATGTACTCACAACTGAGAACTACGTCAAGATCTTTATTATACTTGTATTGTAGCATAATTTTCAAATATTCATATTTCACGCAACTAGAAAGATCTTACATTTGATGTTCTTATACATATTTTTTATATATAAGCATTGACGTACGGTTTACCATAGTTAGAAACAAGTTCATATTGTAGATGTCACTAAAATGTTTCTGAAAAGGAAAGATTGCACATTTTATTTCATGCCTCGAGTGAAATTAAACAACCTACCGAGTAGATACCACATATAGTACAGTAAAATTAGGCAGAAAAACACCTAAACCCGGGCATCCAAAAAAACAAAGGTTTGGCTGCTCAAAATTAATTATTACCCTTTCCTCTAAGTGTGGTAAAAAGTCTCCGCAGAAATAGTGTCGGGTTTGGGAGAGGGAAGGGGTAGAAGGAAAGAGATTAGAAAATTATTTTTTCTCTTTGTTAAAGATACAGTTATATTTTTGCTCCGCAGATGTCTCTAAATTACAGAATCTCAACATTTCCTCTGCGTATTGTTATTTTTAAATCAACATGCATAATTATTATTTTAAGATTAATGTTTAAAAAAATGGAAACGACATTCTCTTGTGTATCTACTTTACCTTTTACGTTTAAAACCTATTTCTGATAATTTACTATGTCTTCCAAACAAAGGCACACTGATCAAGTATAATAAGTGGTATTACCGGTAGTTGTTTCATAACAGTTTTGATTTGCTTTGTGGACGTGAAAACGATGTTATCATTGTAAGTATGAGTTGTGTATTGCAACCTTGTGTTGATAAAGGTGGTGAACTTATTCGGTTAACTCAAAAAGGGAGAGATAGAATAATAGAGTGTAGTGAAATTAAGCAAGATGGTGTGAAGAAGAAATTCGAAAAGGAAGTAGTGTTGGAAGTATATAAGGAGTGTCGTAGGCGCTACACTTTAAAACCCAAGCCACCCCCCAACAGTTCCAAATCCTGAGCTTAGACAAATTCCCCGTGCTCCATTTGACTTCAAAACACAGTGTTTCTTGTGTGGTCCGTGATGCAAACCAGAAGCTAAATGCCAAGCACCTAAAAGTTTTAATAACTTGGTTTCGACTGCACAACCCTTTTACAAAACCTCCTCAGTTGTCTTCTCTCTCTACAGGTGTATTGGCTGACTCTACTACAAATTGTGACGAGGCCAGTGATATTGGTCTTTCTGCAATAAGAGAGATCGAAGGGCTGAAATTCAGTGAAATCCATTTAAAAAGAAAGTATACCGTCAAATCGTTAGCAGCCGTGACAAAATCTGTCACCATCCGAAATGACACCACTCATGTCAACCCCAACCAGTTGTTCCATCGCATGGTTTGTAGTGTGAGAACAGAAGAACATTTAAGAGAAATATTTAAATATGAACTATGTACATACCCTCCCTCACTGTTCGATGAAACTGGTTTGATTAGGAAAGGAACTTAGTCTTCAATCCTAAAAGTGTTACCAAGTCCAGGAACCAATCCACCTCCTGATGATGAGATGGCACTGAGGGTATCATATGTGGTCGATGGAGGGCATCTTCTACATCGTGTTGTTTGGCAACGCCCTGCAACGTTTCAAGTAATATGCCGACAGTATAGTGACTATGTTCTCTCCCATTACGGAAGAGCTACTGTCGTGTTCGATGGTTATAGGGAAGAACTCAACACAAAAGATGAGGAACATCTGCGAAGGTCTCGCTGAGCTAGCAACATAGATGTGAAAGTAGAAGACCACATTCACGTCACCTTTGGGCAGAGTGATTTCCTTGCCAACCAGAACAACAAGGAACAGTTAATATCCCTTCTGACATTACACTTGAAGGAAAGAGGGTGTCATGTGCTTCAAGCATATGGGATGCAGACACTTTGATTGTTTCGACAGCAATCGCAGAAGCTCAAAATGGGATGGAGGTGCGAGTAATAGGTGATGATGCTGATCTGTTGGTTTTGTTAATTACTTTTGCTCCTCCATATTGCAGCTTACGCTTAAAGATGATTGTGCCTGGTAAAGGAAATCAGTCAAATAAAATTTACAATATTCAAGAAATGCAGCATGAAATAGGGGACATGAAGGAAGTTCTGTTGTGTGATTATGCCTTTACAGGCTGTGACTCTGTGTCCTCAATATATAGGAAAGGTAAGACAACCCCATTTAAAAAAGTTAAAAGTGATGAGGAACTCGGAAAAAAATTGCTTATTTTTAATTATCCTAATGCACAGGCAGACGATATTGCTAAATCTGGCCATGATTTTTTTCTATCTTTGTATGATTTCCACAAGACACGAAATTTGGATGCTTTACCTCACCAGATATATTTAATGACAGTTGCAAGACAGCCAGTGCAAGGTGAGTTTAAGTTAGCTACTCTACCTCCAACGAAAGCTGCAGCAAGGGAACGTTCACCGAGAGTCTACCACGAAGTGCAACAGTGGAATGGATTCAAGAAAAACCCACTAAAATGGGGCTGGAAGAGGGTCAGTGGATATCTGCGTCCAACACCAACAACTCTTGCTGCTGCTCCAGCATGGTTGCTACGCCTCATCTCTTGTTCATGCACAGAAGAGTGTTTAAGCGACTATGATTGCCGAAGAATTGCCCTTCTGTGCACAACCATGTGTACTAACTGCGCTGGATATGGATGCAGTAATACAGATTTTGCCACTGATTCTGATCCGGAAGAAGATGTGTTGACAGATGACGAGGATATGCAAGAATTTTCTGAAACAAATTCAGATAATGATGAGAATGATAAAGAGAAATGAAAACTCTCTGTGCTTAATGCGTTAAGGTAATAATTTTCGTTTTAGGTTTGTCTAATTATATATATATATATATATATATATATATATATATATATATATATATATATATATATATATATATATATATATATTTTTTTTTTTTGCTTTCCATACAGTAAACTCTAATTATCCTTGTAATTGGGTGGCGCGGCAAACTTATACCGGACAGTGCGCAAAGTGGACAAACAAGAATACATCTACACGAAATTTCTTTTGGACAATTAATCGATCATTTGAAAACAGAAACATGTTATGTGGAGCTACAATGCATACCTCTTCTTAATGTCAAATTGAATTAAAATTTACAGGTGAATCTCTACAAATAACATTATTACTACCTAAACAGACAAGTTTGTTGATTTGCTTTCTCATAAAAAAGTCCACTGGCTTTGTTTTAAGTGTTAAAATACCTTTTTCTTTTTGTGATTTTATTTTCCTACGTAGATTTTCTTCAGTAAAGAAGATCGCGGATAATCGAGAGTTTACTGTATATGTTTTATAGGTGTCAAGCATATAGATTAGATGTCAAGGATTGTATATTAAAGTATTACTTATATTATGAATATGCTTTTGATCAACAATATTATCATTTTTCTAAACTAATTTCAACAACTCATACCAACCCCCGCCCCCTCTCCCCTCCAAAACCCGACAGTCTTTTGGCGGAGACTTTTGACCACATTTAAAGTAAAGTGTAAGGAACAATGTGGAACACTCAAACCTTTGTTTTTTTGGATGCCCGGGTTCGGAGCTAATTTTACTGTACTAATAATAAAACCAACACTTGTACTCCTTATAGTATAATTAACTTTAATTCTGAGTCTTTAAAAGTAATCGTTATTCACAAACACACATAAAATATAATTTCAGCTTATATATATATATTTTTTTACAAAAAGCCACTTATTTTCGTTGTTAAAATTTCCTTACATATCTACCGATTTTCTAATTATATTATGTTAGGAAAATTGTAGTAATATAAAATGCTAATGAAAATAATTCGTTTTGGAAAAGAAGAAAAAAGGCGAATGAGAAATTCATGTATCGAATTCACATCAATAAAACGTCATATAAATCTGGGAAATAAAAAAAAAAAAAAAAAAAGCTTTCGAAATGACGTTAATCTTTCTCTGTAAACGTATATGCAGATTCTATAGAAGATTATGGTAATAAAATAAATTGCATAAAATACTGAAATACAAGATTACTTAACACTGCATAATTAACATACGTTATCACAGATAGACATAAATTATTGTAGAACGCATTTCTGCTGTTATATTATCTTGACACCTTCATGTGAAATAATAATAGCATTCATATGTGGAAAACCAATTCACATTAGCTGCAGTTTTATAACGCCAAAGCAATTGCCAGGTTAGCAAAGATTCCTTTTGTTATGGGAAGCTATAAACAAGTGTCATTTTATAATTTATTTCTTATGCTTTCGTTATTCCTCTCTCTATTATCTCCGTGAAAGAACCTTCCATTACAAAATCACAAGTGGATTTATCAACATATTTATTGGTGCAAAAACAAGCACAAAGAATTTTTGTTCAGGTGTCAAATCTGAGCATTAAAAAAGTACTTATGAAATGTTCAACTTTCGTTATAATTGCTGTGTTTAGTCCATAACAAAACTTTTTTAATAAGCGTCTGCAAATTTGATCCATTTGGTACTGGTTCACTATAGGGCACACTACTATGATTACATAAATATATATTTTATTGGTATGGCAAATGACGTTTCCTAATATCTTTTAAAAATATGTATTTGGTTAACTATTTTCCATTTTTACTAGGTATTCTTGCACAAGAGGGTTTGTTTCGCGACCTATTATGAAATGTAGAAACCCGAGAGCATAGTAATGAGTGAAATCACAGGGGAATAATACACAGAGTTACGGAATATTTTACAAGATAGTTCTGTTTTTGAACTCCTTGTTTGGTGTCTGGTATGACCTCAAATCCAGACGTTAAATGTCCGGTAATTTTCGTCTTACTAGTCCTATTTCCTGTTATATTCAGATTATTTTGGAGTGACGAAAGCAACCATTTGTCGATGAACATGGTTAAAGCAGAGTTTATAATTCGCTTTGATATCTACCTGTCGTGCGCGGAATTTGCTGAGCAGTAGAAGGCAGGAAAATTTACTGAACTCATGTAAACTGGTAAAGGTCAACAAAAGTACATTTTCGAGAGCAGCGAACACTGCTTCATTCTCAGCTACATCTTCCAATTAAATAATGCATCGAGATCCAGTAAAAGTATGTGGGCCTTATGAGATACGTATTACCAGTCCCAACGAAGCTGGTAAGACTTATTATTTCAAGTCCCATAGCGTGCCATAATTATATTTGCTTTTCTATTTTAAATACGATGTATTATTTGATGGTAAACTACAAAAATTACTTGCGCCGACAAAACCAAAAAAACTGGAATAAGTAAGTTTATTAAATTCTTCAAAAATAACTAAAGTTAATGAATTCGAAGTTCAAATTGCTTAATTTTAAGTGAAGTAACTACTTTTAGGTTGCTGACATTTTTGACCAGCGATGATGTCACAATCTTAAGGGGGCAGACTACTAAATATTTTTGAAAAACTAATATTTTTTTTCTTTTGCCCGTTTCTCGTAAGTGGAAAGAGCTAATAAAATGTAACTTACCATAATAATAGGTAATGTTATTCTACACCCGAAAATACGAATCGGAAAAATTTCAGTGTTGCCATCCACAGAAATTACTGTGTGACCAGAATTTTGAATAACTCAAAAATCTAGGTTAAGGCAGCGACTAGAAAAATGAACTCAATGGTAATTGATGACTTATCATGCTGTCTATGTTTCTTGTTTACTAGTTTTTAAATAATATTTCTATTTATTTTATAAAACTTACATAAATTATTACAAAATAAATAAGTTATTACAAAATATTAGTTTTTAAATAATATTTCTATTTATTTTATAAAACTTACATAAATTATTACAAAATAATTAAGTTATTACAAAATAAATAGAAACATTATTTAAAAAATAGTAAACAAGAAACATAGAAAGCATGATAAGTCATCAATTACCGTTGAGTTCATTTTTGTAGTCGCTGCTTTAACCTAGATTTTTGAGTAATTCAAATTCTGGTCACACTGTAATCTTTATGGATGGCAACACTGAAAATTCCTCCGATTCGTATTTTCGGGTGTAGAATAACATTATATATTATTATGATAAGTTACATTTTATTACCTCTTTCCACTTACGAAAAACGGGCAAAAGAAAAAATATTAATTTTTCAAAAATATTTAGTAGTCTGCCGCCTTGAAAGTATACGTGCTCCAGAAGGGCGTACAGTACTTCCATTTTCAAAAGTTGGCAACCCTAGTAACACATAATATAAAAGATACACATATTTGGATTATAGTTTGTATGTCGAAATATATGTTAAAAGTTCTATTACCCTGTCAAGTAGTAGGATGTGGTGCTAATTCATGGAATTAGTCAATAATATGTTTTTTTCTTACACACGAACACTATACTATTAGCACGATTATACATTTTGTCAAGTAGGTCACTATGCTTTGGGTCAAACCATAAGCACAATATATCACCCAAGGTAATTGTATATTACTATATTGGACGCTAATTCTGATAATTTAAACCTTGAAAAGAAACGTAAAGCAACACATAATATTGTATTTTTACAAGGTTGACAATTTAAAATAGCCATGTTCTCTCGAGGTATATGCCTACTTTTACGTTAAGATTTTCTTCAAGTTTCTACATGTTAGTAGGAATGTGTATATCCCGTGACTCTAAATATTACAGTACATATCTCTATCATTGAACTTGCAAAAGTGGTTGTAAGATATTCACAAAAAATCATCATAAACATTGTATCATTTGCTGAAAAGTAGCGTGTTTGCCTCAAGGGCGTGGATGCATCATTTCTTAAAACTCATAATCCTGAAGTAATGCGTGTAAGCCAAGAAAAGTTTTTTTTTTTCCAAATGATTTCATGGAAAACTCAATTTTCATAAAGTAGCCTGAAAACAGAAGCACAGTGTGTCAGCATGCCAATTGTTTTCTTTTTCTGATGAGAAAATTGTGTTGTTATCAAGAAGGGTTGCACATGGTTTCCAGCTACAATCACTTTCTTGTACTGAGCTTATATTTTATATTAGAAAAGAAAGACTATTAGCTGATATAGACATAAGGAAACAGATATCAATTTTGAAAACAATTGACATCACTGAGAGTCAGAGGTGGATCTGGAAGGTAAAAATGGGGGTTAGAGCAACCAGAACCCAAACTATGGTAGGTATATCGTGAGTTTAATATAAACTTTCATAAATATATAAATGATACCGTCAATTATTTTTGTCACTCAAAAAACTAGGGGGCCTAGCCCTCCCGGCCCCGAGCTAGATCCGCCTCCGCTGGGAGTATGCTGGTTCTGTCCTGAGCCTACTCCTTGTCATTGCAGTAGTAATATTTTAAGTTTGAAGGCAACCATCTAAGCGAAAGGTCCTCAACCTTTTCCACTTACGTACCATCATATTCAATATAAATAATATCAATGTACCAGCAGTCAGAGTTACTCTAGTAAAGCACGATTTCTTTGTCCCAGGAGCAAAATTGCACACCTTTTGATCTATTATGTAACTAAATTTTAGTTTTTTTTTTAAGTATATACAGATATTTAGTGAAAAATCACCTTAAGTTCTAGAATAGATTGATTTAAAATATGCCGCTTTTTTAAAAGAGAAAACTAAAATAACACTAAATGAACAAATAAACTATATTTCAGATTACGATAATTCAATTCAATTAGGCCACACTTCACAGTTTTCACTGTAGTAATAGTAAGATAATATTTTCGTACAACAGAAGTCATTCGTACCACCCAGCAGTGTCACGCATATCATCAGTGGTGCATGTATCACATTTTGAGAAACTATGGGCTAAAATCTCAGCAATAAGTAATACGTTGGTTATATTAAAATTTCAAGTATAATCGATGGCTATCCTGAGCTGGAGTTGATAAAAAGTGAAGTCTACATAAAAAATTAAAGCATGCCGAACAATACTATGAAAAAAAAAAGAAAGAGGTAAATGGTTGTTGGCCTGTTTCCTGTGAGATCGGAAACTGCTACAGAATTACACAAATCTTAGAAACACGCCTATTACGTGTCATGCGTGAGAAAGCAGTTGGTTCGAGATTCGTGCCACAAAGAATAATATTCCCCTGCCACAAATTATCCC
This sequence comes from Thermobia domestica, assembly GCF_964235325.1. Taxonomy (NCBI): domain Eukaryota; kingdom Metazoa; phylum Arthropoda; class Insecta; order Zygentoma; family Lepismatidae; genus Thermobia; species Thermobia domestica. Next base: position 32,480,814 of record NC_137460.1, read on the forward strand.
CTTCTTTTTCTTTGTTTTTTTTAAAAAGACATTTTGTTCACTCACCACTAAAGAATTTGTTTGCAACACAAGTTCGCTTCCAGCAACATTAATATAATCACTGGAATCACTGGCGCAAATCCCAGGGGGGACGAGGGGGACATGTCCCCTCCAATCTTGGACCTGGGGGGGACTGTCCCCCCAATAATCTGACTTAAAAAGTGCTTTTTGGGATAAGTGTGATGATTTGTGTCCGACTGCCACAAAGGAATGTGAGATGAAAATGAGTTCTCTTGGCTTTTCCATTTCTTTTAAAAAGAATCGTATTCTGTAGTATTTCAAACTGAACTTCGTGCTGTAGTGCGTTTAGTAGTCTCATCAAAATGTATTAATTCCACTTCCGCTACTTGGGCACAAATTGCAATAAACGCCAGAGGAGGATATGCCTCTCTCCTCATGCTAGAAAGTTATTGTCTCAGCTTTAGGTACGGGCACAAATTCCGGGGAAATGGGGAGACTTGTCCCCCCCCAACATTGGAACTGGAGGCTTTCCCAATAATCCGATTTGAAAAGTGCTTTTTGTAGATAAGTGTGACGATTTTTGTCCGACTGCCACAAAGAAAAGTGAGATGAAATTGGTTTCTCTTGGTTTTTCTATTTTAAATGAAAATGAAGGCGTGCGACTGTGCGTGACGCAACCTGATGTGAAATATCTCCTCCTCTCCCCTAGGCCCTAGAACACGAAGAGTATATAGACTACCCAATGTCAGTAGAACCCATCTTTTCAGTAAATGCGCATTTCATCTATTTGTAGTATTAGCCTAGGCATCTACTCATGCTTCGTAAGCTAACTAACTCTATAGCCTACGGAACCCGGAGGTTCAATGCCGCGTTCACATAAGCTCTCCATTGACTTCTATCCTTAGCCAACTGGATCCACTTTCTACTTTGCATTCCTATTTTTGCGAGATCCATCTTAATATTGTCTTCCCATCTGCGCCTAGGTCTTCCTAATGGTCGTTTTCCGATTGGTCTTACCGCTAACACTTTGAAAGCGTTCCTACTTTCTTCCATCCTGGCTATATTTCCTAGCCACCTAAGCCTCCTAGACTTGATGACCCTAACAATGTTTGGTAAGCCGTATGATTTATGTAGTTACTCGTTATGAAGTTTTCACCATTCCCGTTCCTCTTGGATCCGAATATTCGTCTGAGGATTTTGCTTTCAAATACTTTCAGTCTATATTCTTCCCTCCGAGTAAGCTACCATGTTTCGCAACCATACAGAACAACAGGTATGATTATCGTTTTATAAGCTTCAAATTCCTCGACAGAATTCGCGACGACAAGAGATTTTGAACCGAATAATAACACGAATTCTCTGTTTTTAGTCGATATTTAATTTCTTCGTGAATGTGATTTTCCTCTGTTAATATTGATCCTAGATTTTTGAAAGTATCCACTTTATCAAAAGTATTATTTAATATTTTAACGCATTCATAATTTGCCGTGTTACGGTCCCGACGCACTTCCATGTATTTAGTTTTCTCTGCATTTCTTTCTATTGTTCTCATATCATCCCTTATTAAATTTACATCATCAGCGTACGCATAATCTGGTGAACTCCGCTCAACTCTAGGCCCTGGTTGCTATCTTTGATTTTCCTTATGGCGTATTCCAGCACGAAGTTAAATAATAATGGCGACAACGCATCTCCTTTTTTCAGGCCATTCTCGACGTGAAAGCTCGTGGCCAAAAATTTTCCTACACGGACTTTACTTTGGAATTCATTTAAACATGCCTTAATTAATCTAATTAGCTTTTTCGGTATTCCAAATTCTGTAAGAACGTTGTACAATATTTCTCTCCTAACCGAGTTGTAAGCCTTTCTAAAATCAATAAATAGTTGATGTACCGGGCTACTGTATTCCCACTTTTCGAATATTTGGCGAATGGTAAATATTTTGTCGATAGTTGATCGATTTCGTCTCTATCCGCACTGAAAATCTCCAATAAATTCATCTGCGTATGGGGTCAATCTTTGCTAATAGAATGTTTGAAAGGATTTTATAGGATGACAGAAGAGAGATGCCTCGGTAATTATTACAATCAGTTGTGTCGCCTTTCTTGTGAACTGGAACAATGATTGATTCTTTCTACTCTTGTGGCAATTCTTCCTTGTTATAGATAAGGAGGATGAGTCTGTCTATCTTGTTCCACAATTTTTAGCCTCCAGGTAAAATTAACTCAGCCGGAATTTCGTTTACACCCGGAGATTTGTGTTTATTTAATTTCTCGGTACGTATCTCCCTTTCTCCCCGCATATTAGTTTTTGGCTTTGAAGAAATCGTCAAAGAAATCTTTCCATCTATTTAAAATGCTATCTGTATCAGTGATAACTGTTAAATCAGCTTTCTTTAATATAAGCACGAGGTTGATAGCCTTTCTTAAATTCGTTGATCCTTTATACATGTCCCGAATGTTTTTATTTTTACTATTATCTTCAAGTTCCTGAATTTTAGGTTTCAAAAAAATCGCGTTTCTTTGTTCTAAAAGTTTTGGAAGTTTCCCGCCTGATGTCTATGAAATTTTGTGTAATTATTTCATTCGGATTTTGTAGCAAACGTAATTTTGCCTGTTTTCTCTTCTCTGCTAGTTCGAACCATGGTTTGTTCCTACGTATTTCCATGTCCCAATTTTTCTTTTGAGAGAGGATGCTTCGTAAGCAAAGAAAAGAATTCAATTGCTGGAATATTTTTCTCCATAATCTTAAGGTTACATCTGTTAACTAAAGAGTATATGACTGCGTCAGTTTTCGGTAACGATTCCTGTAATGTTATTGAGATTATCATCATTTTGCTCAAATAGTGTTGCGTCATACATAATTGGTATTCTTTCTTCATAGTTTTGGGGAAGTCATTATTTATATTATTATATAATTATAAAACAATTTTAACGTTGATCTTTGTGGATAACTAATTAGAAACATACCAATCATAAATATGCATGTATTCAGATTTCAGAATGTGTTCACGGCAGTAATATATAATACTGATATGTACTACTATTTCATCTACATCGCCTAATATATAATATACTCTACAACAGGTTCACCTCAGAAATCAGATTCATCTACCGTAATATGAGTTTCATCTCCCTTCTCCAGAATAAGGCTCAAACCTGCCCATCACCCAATGTTGAAGACAACGAATGGCGTATTTAGGATTTTGTTTCGAGGGGCTATGTTCAACACAAGGAAGGAAGTGGACAATTGCCCATCTGAGTTTGAGAATTAAATATATTTTAATTTATGCATAAATTGAAGTTATAATGGCAAGAATTGCAGACCGATAAATCCTATATGATATGATACAAAAATTTAGGAGTGAATCTAACCCTTTGTTCTATTCATACAAGAAAAAGGAAGCATCCTGTTGGCCTTCCTAATTTCCCGGGCTAATTATTCCCCCGTTTTGGTTTTCTTTAATTCAAACATTTCCTTCTTTTAAAAATAACTAACCGATATAATTTTTCCTTTGTTATAATAACCAAAATTCTGTCGTGCTGATATCGGCGCAAGTTAATGTGGAACACCAGCTTCGCTTATCAACTCCTCTTAGTTTTGGTGTTACTGATGACGGCCGACTTCAATCACAACTGACAACGGTCGATAAAGTATGATAAGCGAAATGAAAGAAAGTAACATCAAGAAAAAGAAACAAAAAAGTAGAAAGGACGAAAGAAAGAACAAAAGTACGCAGTTCTTACATGGAATGAAATTTGACAAATACAGTATTATTTCTGAACAAAGAACATAAGAAAATGGAAAGTCAATGACATTCTTAGAAATGGTAAGAAGGATTATTGTTGTGCGTGGAATGCGAAAAACAAACAAATTTATCTTGGGGGGAGCTTGAATCCAGTCCGATAACCCCCTAAATATGCTACTAAAGACAATTCTGCACCCTAATCCTCCACAGCATTGTTTTTCAACTTCATAAATTTTTTGAACATCGCTTATATATATATATATATATATATATATATATATATATATATATATATATATATATATATATATATATATATATATATATGTATATATATATATATATATATATATATATATATATATATATATATATATGGGAACGGTCTTACCCGTCCCCCTCAATGTTGAAGACAGATTTGCGCCTATGACTGGAATACATGTGTCTTGTAGCTGAAATATCGTGATTGATAGAGAGAAGTGACCACATGAAAGAGTCTTGTGTCTCAGAAAGTGTCATTGAAATTTTAGGGAAGAAATGTGAAAGGAAACATTTCAACTAATTAGTAACTAAAATTATATGTTTACATATAAATTATGTATTAAACATACTTTAGAAAGACCTTTCTTTACATGTTTATTCTGTGTGTCGGTTCGGGTGATCACCATAAATTATGGCCAGGGTGAACAGGATCACAAGTTCGGAATCAAGTCCATTGATGGGCATGACCAGTGGCGTATTTAGGAGGGGGGCTTCCGGTCTTAATCCCCCCCCCCCCCGAAATCTTACTTACCATAGTAAAGTATATGAAATATCTTACAGAATTATTTTCACATTTTCAGGCAAAGACCCCCCCCCCGAAAGTTAGCAAAGCCCCTCCCGAAACAAAATCGTAAATATGCCACTGGGCATGACCTATCCAGTTGATCTCAGGATATACACAATCAAATAATCGGGTTCCCCATGCATTCCTATGAGAGTAAGTATGGATATCAACTTTGCTTGATAGGCAAACCTCACAGTGCTGTTGAGATCGCTTGTGAGTCAAGACAGAACACAATGAAATTGGCGCATATTCCATTTAATGATTACATAGTACGTGAAGGCCTTAAGACATATAATATATCCGAATAATAATTTCTGCAGCTATCCTTAAAGTAATACTACTAATCCAGAAAACGGACATAGGTCAGCTTTGTGCGTTACACTATCCTGGAATGTTATAGAACCTTGCTTAAGAGATGTGTAATGTTGGTTGTCGAAAGACGAGGGGTATAAGGCAAATCCCTTATAATGAATGACAAACGTTTGAGTGCCTCGTGGCAATTCTTAATAGTAAACAATCACGATAAGAGATGTCGCTACATGCGCCATCAGATTTGTGTACTTGACGCTAATAGATGTCGCTACCTGCGGCATTGTCGGGTAAAAAAAGATATTTACAATTACTATAGTGGGAACTAGTTTTTGAAACTGTGATTGTCATAGAGCAGACGCGTTTTAAATATTTGTTATCTCTGTGGATAGAGATATTGCTAGGGATGCGCACGAGACAAGATTTGAGGCTGTCTCGTCTCGAAAATGTGCTGTAAAAGTGGTGTCTCGACTCGAAAAATTTATTCTTTTCTATTGGAAAAGCTGTGTCTCGACTCGAAATTTGTCAGGAAAATTCTGTCTCGACTCGTCTCGTGCGCATCCCTAGATATTGCAGATGCGATTTTTTATATATTCGCTCAAAACTCAACCTATAGCGTACTTTTAATTTAAATAAAAAATAAAATATGACCGAACCAAATACCTATATTTTAATAATCTCTTACAATTTCGGAAATGTATCGTCTTCATCAGACTATCTGTGTGAGACATTGCGATGAAGTAGTATTTATAAGCTAACGCAACTCATCATTGATTCCAGCACCCATTAACAACAGCTTGTCTAGAATAAATAATGTTTAGGTACAGTACTACGTGCATTTTAATATGTTATTTTGTTTGTTATACTATTGTACCTTCAGTTTTAACTGGTGCCAGCTGTTAGGTCAGTGGCGGATCTAGAACGTAAAAACTGCAAGGGGCAGCCAGAAAGCACATTAAGATAGATATATCATGAGTTTACTATAAACTTTCAAAAATATATAAATAATAGCCTAAATTATTTTTGTCATTTAAAAAAAAAAAAACTAGGGAACATAGACCCCGCGCCCCGGGCTAGATTAAATCGTCAATTATTCAGCTTATATATAAGGTGTGTTCAAAAAGTATGGGTACCTTAATTTTTCCCGTGTAAACCAATGAAGCACAGGAGACTTTCTTCAGTGTATGTGTAGAGGGGTACACTCATGCGCAGTGGTGAATTTTTTTTCGCCTGTATAAAGTGTCAGTCGCCGGCAGTCGGCAAACGAGTGAAGACGTGTAGTGAGCGGTTGTCGCATTTCAGTTTTTTATAAAATGATAGAAAACCTTGAACAGCGATATTGTATCAAATTTTGCCAAAAGCTTGCCGATACCCAAGTGGAAAACATTCAATCGGATCGGTGCATTTAATCCTGAACGAGAATTTGGGCATGACGGGAGTGTCCGCGAAATTTGATTCAGATTTTCATTGCCAAACACAACACTCCTGTGTGTCGTCAAACTCCCTACTCACCTGGCATGGTACCGTATAATTTTTGGTTATTTCCCAAGCAGAAAATGCCATTAAAACGGACCCGATTTGAGTCAAGAGAAGAGATCATACGGAATGCGACGACACGGTTGCTAACCATTCCGAAAACTACGTTCCTGAAGTGTTTCCAACAATGGCGGGAGCACTAGGAGAAGTGTGTACCCCTTACCAAGGAGACTGCATTGAACGGGATTAATGTTTCGAATTTGCAAATCAATACGTCTATTTTTGCCAACCAAAGGTTCGATATTTTGTGAACACACCTCGTATATCTGTTAAAATTTTATTATTGTCTTTTGGTTCTTTTGTTGATTTCCTTTCCCTTTCGTTCAAAGAACGCTTTTTACTCTTTCTTGCCGAAAACGTTTTAAAATCTCTTTTGGTGTTTCTTTTCAGCCCTCTGCGCTGGAATGTGTCTTTGCTCTTTAAAAAAAAAATCGTAATAAAATAGTTCACAGCACTGCTTTCATACCACATTTTATCTCTAACTTTTACTGTGTGTCAATCCTTTTGTGAAAGAAAAGAAAAGTTATTTGTTGATCTTTCCCTTGAGTTACTTTCCTAGAAATTTCTTTGTTGTTAGTGTAGCCACAATTCGAAAGTGAAGGGCGGGGCGGGGAGTTTGTGGAGATACCTTCCTGGTCGACATTTATGTTTCTAGTGATGATCTGTCAGACACAAGGAAAAGCACACGATGGCTTAAATGACGAAAGTGATAACAATGCATCTTCCATACATTAAACAAATTGTGAATACATTCTAAAAGTGAATCTCACAGATGCCGGAAGACGGAATGTATGTGTAAGAACTATGGTTAGTTAGTATGTGAAAGACCACCAAAGAAGGTAGAAAACATCCTCACACGTCCAAGAAACAAGAAAGGAATGTTTTCTAGGATTTGGTCTTAAATTATTTAAATAGATACAACTGTAATTCTTAGAAACTAACGTTATATTCTTTCTTTCTATATCCAGTAAAATGCCGGAAACTGTCTAGAATTCATGTTGTTCCTTATTCTACATCCTCCAGAAATGACCATCGCGTCCAGACGTGATTTCTGGTGTCAATCATTGTCTTAGTGAGTGGTTTCTGTCACTGCAAGCAGCGTACAAATACGATCTCCGATGTTATTTTGTTCATCCGTAAAGGTTTAATTCTTTTGACCTTCTACGTCGGAAACGATCAGCCTTCGACGGGATATTTTGATTGGTTTACATTGCCAGGTGTCTTAATCTCATTGCCGAGCGAGCTACTCGTTCTTCCGTCTTCTTAACATGTTATTAAAACAATCTTCACAGTTGTCATACTTACTAAAGTATGGAAATACACGCCATGTGTTCTTTTCTTTAAAATTAGTCCGACTGGAGTTTAGTGTATCTTTAGTAGCGAGGCTATAGGAGACGTGGACTTACAGCTTAACATGAAATCCGGAACGCTAATGTTGTCCATGTTATAAAAATCCTGTTACAGAAGTACATGTTCTTTTTAATTACAGTTTCATTAGTAACTAACTGTTGTTGCATGATTTTTCTCGTTCCGAACAAAGACGGAAACGTGTCGGCATTTTACGGTCCTGAGTTTTGAAAGGATGCTGGTTTGACAATATTTTTTAAATCATTGTTTTATGATGTTATTCGAACCTAAGCCATTTTTGAAATCGGAAAGTCACATAGTCCTCCTTATTTGTTGAAGTGGCGCCAGAGGTTCTGAAAAAAATGATTTCAGAATGAGTGGGGAAGGCTTGCCTTTCGACTGTACCTACAATATTGCAAATATTCCTGTCGTAGAAATTCATTTGGTTTAGTCGAAACTAAGCAGACATTGTTTGAAGATTGTTTGTGTTGTGTGTTGTGCTGTTAACCAAATCAAACTTGGTTAAAAGTTGTAGTTTTAAATACTTGGCATAACAACTCTCTTTCGTGGGCCTCAGCCGTTCTAATGTTGCCACGACACGAGACACTTCTCGTGTCTGTTCTCGCCTCGTCTCGTGAGGCAGAATCATTCGTGACGAGAGACGAGACAAGACATGGTTTGCACGAGATGAGACGAGACAACCTGAAGTCTCGTCTCGTCCCATTTCGTGGCAACACTATACGGAAAGTACGCTTATTCGGAGCACTTATACGGAAAGTTCGTGTAAAATATAGTTTTTAGTTATGCGTTAAGTCAAAAAACTACAGGATTTACGAATGTAACCTACGTTTTTACGTACGTCACATACCGTACGTTTTATTTTTCTCAGTGCAAGACAGGTTAAAACAACTGATTTTTGGAAGAAAATAGGTTATTAAATCAAAAATGTTACTAATGTTAAAATACTCCAAAATCCCAAAATAATTTTTGGTGTTTCAATCTGGGAGAAATTTACTTGCACAAGCGACATGATTTTGTGTAATCACGATTGGCAACAGTTTACGATATTCACATAATATTCACAAGATAACCTATTTTTTTTCTTTTTCAAAACTAAAGAAAACGGGAGAAAACAAAAGGTATTTGAAAATGCAAACCAAAAAAGTGAAAATGGACTGAAGTGTTGATATAAGTTGCATGACGAAATTATTTGCTTAAACAGTGACAGTATAAAATGGTTGAAATCATAAATTCAAGAGATTGTAAATATTATTTTAAACTGCTAACTCACAGAGTGTCGTATAAATACCAGAAAAAGAATTTTGATTATTTTATTCAGCAATCTACACGAACACGTTCTAATTTTGCTCCTGTTAATGTTATTATATACATTTTCCTTGTACTACTAACTGGATTCGTGACATATCTCGCATTCGATCCACGACTTAAGCAAAAATCAAATAAAATGAGGTTATTTTTTTTCTCTTGCTAATACAAGTTTATGAGACCATGCTCCCTTTATATAAGTGAAAGTATTAATGGTTCCATTTTTAGTATGTCTTATATAGATATTCTGGATACGTATACACACACACACATGTAACTACATATGAAATGCAATATAATTTGATTAGCATCCTTATTGCTGCATGTGTATGGAGATATATTAGATATATATGTGTGTATGCATATGAACAACGCTTGCGAAATTGGTACAGATGGTGATAGTAGCTGTCTGTATCTTGTGGATTTGATTTCTGCTACCTTTGTACGAGTACGTAATAAATAAGAAACTCTTATCAGATTTTAAAAGACAACGGCCTGTTATTTTATTGTTAGTGTTTGTATGGAATGACGTAAGTAACTCGAATTGAAAGTACGGCAGTAGTTGACCTTTTCCTAAGACTAGTTTTAGGTCAAACTTTAACTTCTTATTTTAAAATGAAATCTTTTTATGATGAAGATAACTTCACGTGTCTATGTTACACTTTAAAGTAATAATAATAATAATAATAATAATAATAATAATAATAATAATAATAATAATAATAATAATAATATAATAGTAATAATAATAATAATTATTATTATTATATATAATAATAATAATAATAATAATAATAATAATAATAATAATAATAATAATAATAATAATAATAATAATATATTGTTTCAAGTTATTAATGATTGTATATTAGATAGGACAGGAAACGGAACAACTTCAATGAAATTTAGGCACATATTAGTCATAATATATTTGATGCAATACGAAGTTCGAACTCGGGAACCTACAATACAGAGATTAGCTACCGTAATTCGTATGGGTAGATAGGGATGCGCACGAGACGAGTCGAGATAGGATTTTCTTGACAAAATTCGAGTCGAGACACGGCTCTTCCAATAGAAAAATACCGTATATATTTTTCAAGTCGAGACATCACTTTTACAGCACATTTCCGAGACGAGACAGCTACAAATCTTGTCTCGTGCGCATCCCTATGGGTAGATGATTTATCTCAGCCATTATGAGGGGGAACCGTGGCTTAGTGGTAGGACGCTTACCTCCGGTACGTGGGGTCCCTGGTTCGATTCCCGTCCGGGTTAGTTTGTGGTGATCAACATCGTGTCTTTAAGTTTTCTCAGGGTACTTCACTTTCCTCCCACATACTCCAGTTTCTTCCCTCATCATTCACTTGCTAGCCTAATTACTCCCTACTAGTCATTACTCTCTTAGCCTAAAGGCCATAATTGTGGGACGTTAAATTGAAAGATTTCACTTCATTTCATTTTCAACCATTATGAATCCACTACTAGATGAAGGTCTCGTCAAATGTTCTCTACAACCATCTATTTTGAGTAATTCCTTTTTCACTGTAATAACCAGTGTTTTTTTATTATTATTTTGTTTGAATGGGCGAGGCCTAAAGTTTCAGAAAATCGTCGTTAGATGTCAGCTAATGCATCATCTCAGTTTGCAGTCAGTCAGAAGTAAGATGAGTAAATACAATAGGAGGCGTTTTGTGTGCTAGAGTTTGCAAAGACTGAGTCAGTGATTTCAGTTCACCGTGCTTTTCGTTGGTGTTTTGGCATTGATCTGCCTGCACAGCGCGGTAGCCAGCCCAAAAATGTAGGGGGGGCGGTAGAAGTTAGGGGGCGCCCGACCCAACCATATTATAGCCTATCGTGAAACTTTTAGGGGGGACAGTGAATATTTATGGGGGTCCCGGCCCAGCCTAGGCCCCCCGTGGATACGAGCGTGTGCCTGCACCCCAAATCATTAGTATCGCCAGTTTGAGGAGACAGGATGCTTGTACAAAGGTAAGAGTCCAGGTCGGCTTCGCATCACGAATTTAGCCATCATTTAGATATTGTTCGTGCTGCTGTTGCTGGACACAGAGCATTTGTACTGGCATAGCTAAAACTTGAAGATTTTGTGAGTATTTTGCAATTTATCCCATTTTCGTAGTGTGTTTTTATCAATACATCAATTTTTAAAATCAGGTCACTTTTTTTTTGCAACACCCTGCATTAACCAGTCGGTTTTTCGTCATTTTTGAGCATTTTTTAAAATCAAGTAGTGTATTACACTATTTCATTCTTAACTTACTTCCAAAAGCCTCCAAAATACTACCTTTCAATATACAACTTACGTTTCATATACTATAATTGTATATGGGGTCTAAGACGAATTCCTTAAAATCTCCCCAAAATTATTACAATGTTCATCTTCATTCCCTTAAAAAAAAAAAAAAAAAAAAAAGTAATTGCAAGACTATGTGTGTGAATTCAATTTATCTTCCCAACACCTATATGCAGTGGCATATTTAGGGGAGCTTCCGGGCTCAAGACCCCCGAAATCTTACTTACTATACCTAAGTATATGAAATACATTGCAGAATTTTCACATTTTCAGTCAAAGCCCCTCTCCCCCGAAAGTTAGCAAAGCCCCCCCGAAACTAAATCGTAAATACGCCACTGCCTATATGTGACGTTCCAATGAAGTAAACAGTGAGATTGCTTTCGCAGGACGAGATTACCTGATGTAATAATAATAGTAATATTAAATTATTAATTAGCTTAAAAAGAGGGAAGTAAAAATGAGGAGAAACAACTAGTAACCTACAGATATTTTGTTGAAGATGTTCTTTTTTTAAGTTAAAATGTTCCCCTGAACTAAAATCTGAAAAATTCTTTTCAGTCTTTTTTTTTATTATTCACTTAAAAAAAAAAAAAGGACTCAACAGAGAATCGTGATGACTTGGTTACTTTAATGTTTATGTTAACAACGTTTATTTTATTTTACTCTCAAAAATATAATTGGAAGAACTTGTCTTGTTGTTATGAAGACTTTTTGAAGAAGAGTTTGTTTGAATTGAAAACATTTTTTTTTTTTTAACAAAGAGAATCAATAATTCGCCTACCAGTACTCTGGGCCAGTGGTTCTCAACCTTTTCTGACTGACGACACACTATACTGAAGTAATCTATATATATAAAAGAGAACGTACAAATCCTTTGTTAGCTCATCACGCTAATACGGCTGAACCAATTTCTTTCATTTTTGGGGGGTTATTAAGATTTGGACCCTAGATGGTTTTTATCATATCACTTTAATTTTCAATTAACAGTGTCTTGAGATAATTGACCATTCAAGTGTCCATAACGTAGAAATCCTTTGTTAGCTCATCATAGCTAAATCTAACCGTATTTATATGCAACCCACATGACCGTGTCACTCGGCGGGTTAACATAAATGACAGGCGATATAATGTTAACATTTACTGCAATCTTCTATGGTTTTTATCATATCACTTGAAAGCGAAAAAGTAAAAATTATCTAAGTAACAAAGTTTATTGCGTTCGGGGGTGACCGCAGCGAAGCGGGGCGGGTTAACATAAATGACAGGCGATATAATGTTAACATTTACTGCAATCTTCTATGGTTTTTATCATATCACTTGAAAGCGAAAAAGTAAAAATTATCTAAGTAACAAAGTTTATTGCGTTCCGGGGTGACCCCAGCGAAGCGGGGTGAACGCTGCTAGTAATAATAATAATAATAATGTAACCATTATAATAGTGAAACCATTTAGTTTTTATAATGACTCTTGAGTATTATTGCTACAGGTGGAGATGTTGACTGGTACACTCTGTCTCTCGATTTTAACTAATTATTATCAAATTGTTCATGATTTTTAAATTCTGAAATTTTGCCACACACCTTAGGGAACGGCGTGATACACCAGTGTGTCGCGACACATCGGTTGAGAACTATTGCTCTAGGCTTAGGTATGGTTGCTGAAGTCAACTTCCTCCTTACTTTTTGCTTTTGATGAGAACACCTATAGATGCAAAGGGGAAAAAAATGAAATGAAATCTTTGAGTTTTACGTCCCATGCTTATACCGGTTAGGCTAAAGGAGACGGTGATTATGAGAAATGAATGAAATGGTGGAATGAAGAAAGTGGGAGGAAACGGAAGAACCCCGAGAAAACCTACGAGCACGGTGTTTGTTCACAACAAAGTCCACACGGCGCGAGCTGGGATCGAACCAGGCACCCCAAGCACCGGAGGTGAACGCTCTACCACTGAGCCACCGCGCCCAGCTTGATGCAAACGAAGTCATGTTATAATAGAAGATAAAGAAGAAATTGAATTTGAGAGTTTAAAATGGTATTATCTTCATGATACTAAAACCAAATATCTGGTGCTAAAGCCCAGAAAGGCCTATGGCCGCCAGAAGGCGCACTTTCAATTGGACAATTCATGGTCAGCGCATGGACTGCGAATATTATCACTGCTGATTTCCTATACTTTAGTTTGATACCTCTTCATTCATGTAGATCGTTACTTCATAATACAGGGTTAACATAAAACAAACTATATGCCCTCATCGACAATCCAACCCAGGGTCATATATCCGGAGATCCCTTGTCTTGTCTTGGGTCGATCCCAGCTCGCGCCAAGTGAGTTTTATAGTGAACAAACAGCGTCTGCGTAGGTTTTCTCAAGGTTCTCCCATTTCCTCCCACTTTCTTCATTCTACCATTTCAATCATTTCTCATCATCACCGTCTCCTTAACATCGAATTTATCGATCTTATTATCATTAATAATAATAATAATAATAATAATAATAATAATAATAATAATAATAATAATAATAATAATAATAATAATAATAATAATAATAAACGTACTGAGAATAACTACGTACGAGTTAAAATACAGTATTTTGACAAAAAAAACATTGTTATTAATGTAAGGTAGAAATATAAAAGGCAAAAGAAAAATACAAAATTATGCTGATTAGCTTTAAAATATGTGAATAAAACGTTAAACCCTTAATTATAGTCTGTGTTAATTGCTAAAACAATTGGAAGTAAAAAAAAATAATAATAATACACGACTAATTTCATTATAAACTCTAAAATAAAGTCCCATTCTAAAGTATTATTGTATTTGTTAGAAGAAAAGAAATTAAGATATGTTTCCTGTTATTCGCTTGAAATACAGACCGTGTAGTCTGAATTAAGTAATAATAATAATAATAATAATAATAATAATAATAATAATAATAATAATAATAATAATAATAATAACGTAATAACTTGGCGAAGATGTTCCTTTGTTTTACTTTCGTGTTTTGCAAGAGCATCGAATAAGGAAATAGTGCCAAAGGGTTTGTTAACGCTCCACGCTGTACTTGTTGTATATAAAACAATTTCTAACGGGAGTGAAAAATGAAAAAAAAAAAACTGAAAACAACAAGGAAAAGCCAAAATAAATCAAAATGAAAGCAACGGAACAAGCAACCAGTGTCTTTTATTGTTGACATTTTGAAGGTTTCATGGTAGACTGATGATCACAAAACCCTAACCAAAAATCTTTGGTTCCGATAACGGATTCGTTTTGCGTTCAATTGAATCAGAGCTTTTAAGATTTTGTTGGTATAAAAGAGATTCTTAAAAGTTTGGTATTGAAAAAGAGCAAAAAAATGTTTGCTGAAACGGTTCATTTTTGTGCGTTATCTGTCTCGGTGCAACATACCTTCCTAGATCTTAGTCTTCTGAATTCATTTTCAGTGTTGCAACAGACAGTATAGCCATATAAGAACAATCTTAAATATTACGTAGGCCCTATGTCCCTCTATCTGTCTCTAGAAATAAAAATTAAAGTGACTGTGTTCGTGAGTTAATAACTCTTGAACAATCCGATCGATCTCGTTCAAATTTTCAACATAGATGAGGTTTTGGCCTAGGATGGTTTTTGACGGTGCAACTTGGAGGAGGGTATATATATATATATATATATATATATATATATATATATATATATATATATATATATATATATATATATATATATATATATATATATATCGGGCCGAGACGAGAAAGAACTTTTCGAAAGTTGAGACGAGATGAGAAAACTTTACTTCTCGTTTCGTCGCGTTTCTTGGTCAACTCTAAAAGTAATTTATTCATTTATTTTTGTTTTCTTTTAAACGAAATGGAATTTTACTTAAGAGATTTTACTGCTTTCTTTTTCTGGTCTAGCTAAATATCCTTGATTTCTCGAAATTAATTTGTATGTCCCCGCGTAGCGTAGTCGTTAACACTCTCGGTTTTGGTGCGAACGGTCCCGAGTTCAATTCCCCCCAGTGGGGACGCTCAGTCAAAAAAGTATCACAGCTTTTTCAGGCTAGCCTTTCTGAGTGAGTTTTTCCATCATTCACACCAGAAAATTGTCGGGATGGTGCCTAACAAACAGGTCTGTTCCTTCCTTACTCCCCTTTACCCGGGTAGTGTGTTCGTCGAGGTACGTCATCCTTACGGCCTTACGACCAGAAATGTAGGCAATGCCCAGAAATATGTATAAATAAATAAATAAAAATTTATTTGCATTATACTCTATCCTAGCAGGAAACATAGTAGACTTAACAGTCAACATTGCGAATTTGCTAAAATGAAGTTGAAAAATACGTTGACAACGTATTTTAATAAGTATTGACCAACCACGAATTTACCCTCATTTAAACAGTACAACAGTTTTGATCTCCTGCTCCCGATTTCAATTTTAATTATTTCGTAGAAGCTTTGTTGCCAATTAAGTTGATTAATAAATGCTCAGCAAAGCATTCAATTACGACGTAACATCAACCTACAGGCAGTTGGTTATACTGATCTAATGCTAGAATTTGTGGTGAATATATATGCTCGTTCCTTCGTAAATTCACAGTTAAGACACACTGGACTATAAAAAACACCAAGTGGGTATACACACAACAATTCAAGTGGCGTTCTTTTAAACCCTTCTTTGCACGAACTTTCGGGCCATAGCCACTGCCTTGATCCTGATGATGTGATTCTCGATTTTGTTCCTTTAGTATTTGTTGCCATGCACGCAATAATTGCACACTTTTACTAAGAAGAAATTTTAATTATAATGTTTTAATAAAGACGTGTTGTACTTCCACGCCTTACCAAAAAATGGTCAGGAAAACGAGAGACCCCTAAAACGGCAGTCTCTCGGGAAAAGTCAGGGAATTTAGCACCAACGATTTTTTTTTTTTTTTTTTTTTTTTTTTACACTGTTAAACCGCAGACGATAACGTCGTCTCTTCGGGAGTGATATATATGGTAAACATTGGTTATGATTGATACACATATATGGTCTATGAGATTCGGCTACAACAATAATAAAGAAAGTCACTTTATTCATACAGAGGTGAATTATTATTGTTGTGAAACATGTGATACAAAACAAGAAACACAGATATGGATGGGGAAGGTTGAGATGTAAGTGCTTAAGACAGACAGCGGTCAATGTTTGGTTGAAATAATTAAAGGTATGCTTATTTGAAGAGCGGAGCGAATGATGTGATGAAGTGCATGGACGCCACAGTACACAGGGATGTGTTAGTATTCACAAATGAGCTTATCTTCTGTGTTGGGGCTACTCAACACTGATGATAGACATGGGGGAAGCCCTTGTTAGAAGGAAACTCACTGTGCAAACGATGGGTATATGTGCGGATTGAATTCTGATGGATGATAGGTAGCGAAGAAATGATGGTCAGGGTGCTCCGGATGTTTCTGGCCATAGATGGAGAGTAGATGCCGCAGTGGAGGATAGTAATACTTCGGCGAGGTGGAAAAGTTACTATCAAGATATATAGTGTCCATAAGCGTATGGTGCTGGGTTCTCCATTTCTTATCTACGTAGCGGGAGCGAAGATCTTCCAGATGGCGTGTGATGTGCGGAAATGTGATTCTTTCGTATAAGAGACGTGTGGGACTAGGCAAGCTTATTCGAAATGCGAGTCGCAAAGCCTGGCGTTCTATAATACGTAGGCGCTCGTAGAAATCATCATTCGCACTAACCCAGGCGGTGTGACCATGAGTGAGACATGGGCGAAGGAATACCTTGTAGGTGTTTAGGACGGTATCCGCGTGCAGGCCCCAGGTAGTACCAACCAGGCGTTTCAATAGATTTAATCGGTTTTGTGCTTTCTCTTTAATAGATAGAAGGTGAGGTTTCCAAGATAATTTGGCATCAAAAACTACCCCCAGGTATTTAACAGTAGTGCTGGGGTGGATAGATACACCTTCTACGTTAATAGCAAGTAAGGATGGATTGCGGCGTACTCGACTGCGTCTCTTATTTGGAAGTATTACCAGGGCTTGTGTTTTAGTACAATTCAATTTTAACTTCCATCGATTGCACCAGTTGCTAAAAGCATCTATAGCTTTTTGCAGAGAAATGTTGATTTGGTGCATAGTTTTGCAACAAGCCAGCAGTGCAGTATCATCTGCAAATGTGAAGGTGTAAATAGGCTCAGGCATCACGGGCAGGTCACTAACATACAATATATATAATAAAGGTGATAAGGCTGAACCTTGTGGGACACCAGTACAAGGAAAAATTGGAAAAGATAAACTATTATTAATGGAGATATATGCGAGACGATTCGTAAGAAAGTGGTACACCATACGTATATATGCGGCCGGAAGATCGAAGAAGTGTAACTTATATATAAGGCCATTATGCCACACGCGATCAAATGCCTTTTCAAGATCGAAGAGAAGAAGGCATGAGGGTGCAGTTCTATTATAATGGTTCGTGATGATGTTGCTAAGACGTAATAAGTTATCGAGGAGGCTATGTTCAGGTCGGAAACCTGCTTGGTGTTTAGGCAACAGATCATGAACTAACAGATGGCTATGGAGTCTCCGGACTATAATGCGCTCAAAGATTTTCCCCAGTGTGGAAGTGAGCTGAATGGGCCGATAAGAAGCTGGATCTGTTTTATCTTTATTAGGTTTCAGAAACATAAGTACTTTCGATACTTTCCAATCAGGTGGATAGTAGCCAGTTCTGAGAACAAAATTGTACAGGGTTGCCAAAATATGAAGTAAAATAGCAGGACCTTCTTTAATATGGCGGTAGGTAATGCCATCAAACCCTGGTGCCGTGTTTTTCTTGTGATTTATCACTTTCGTAATATCCAGGGGCGTTATTGGTGCCGTTAAAGGTTGCTGATCATCCAGTGTATGGTCCATGTTAATTCCAAGGTATCCATTATGAGGGTTTGTATATCTGGCAATGCGCCTATAAAGACTTGATCCATCTCGGAGAGAGGGTTCTGGCGTGAAGGTCGTCTGAAGAACTTGGGCAAATGCGTCAGCTTTCGCAGAGTCCGTTGTAAGAGCAGAATTCTTGTCGAGGAGAGGGTAGTGAGGAGTGCTGGTTTTCCCAATTAGCCGGTTGAAATGTTTCCAATACTTAGTTGGATGACTCTCCTCTGCTAAAGCATTAACTGTCTTTATCCAGTTGCGCTCTTTAAATGCTCGGATGTAATTTTGAACCATGCGAAGATACTGACGATGAAGTCGCAGTGTGGCTTCGTTACGGCTGTGGAGGTAATCCTTGTACGCTGTTCGAGCTAGAGATATGAGAGAGAGATAGTGAGGTGGTAATTTAGGCCGGTAAAGATTACCTGTGGTTTCCGGAATGTGATTGGCACCGCTGGTTTGAATGCTTTGCGTAATGCGATCTAAAGTCATGTCAAACGTAGAAATGTCAGATGGAAGTTGAATATCTGCTAGTGCGTCGTGTATATCCTGCCGGTACATTATCCAATTGGCACGGTCAAAATTTGGCCGAGAACGGAGAGTTTCTTGAGGTGGTTTTGATCGATTAGGAAAAACTATGTCTACCTTTACAGGATTATGATCGCTACCAATAGAATCGAGAACACTGACATCAAGATATGGAATTATACTAGATGAGGCAATTACCACATCAGGAGTTGTATTAGAGGATGGACGAGTTGCTCTCGGCAGTGGGCAAATTTCGCCGTTCGTGTGAGAAGTAATGAAATCAGAAAATAAACGTTTTTCAGTAGCATTTCTGCTATGGTAATTAATGTCAGCCATGATAATATAGGAGCGAAAATTAGTATCCAGGTATGTGAAAAACGAAGTAGGTATGCGAACATGCGGTCGAACGTATATGGTTGCTACAGTGATAGGCCTTGATTTAAAATAAATGGTGACAATATTATGCTCCGGTAGAGGTTCGGTGAATTTGTGATGAATGGGTTTGATAGGTAACTTATGTTGAGTGCCAATAGCTGTTCCGCCATTTGCTCTCTGTCCCGGTGGTCCATCGTGGCGTGTGAATTGATAACCAGGAAAATAAACGGATTGTTTTGGAGTTAGGAAAGTTTCATTTAAGAGAAAACTGTGGACCTTATGTTCATGTAATAAAGCAGTAAGTAGGTCTTTCCTGGTACAGAGTGACTGGATATTAAGGTAAAGAAATGTTATAATAAAGCCCGTATCCATGATGTATGTCAGTTAAACTTGGGTTGTAAGAGGATGAATTTGAAAATGCACTGTCTGTCCAGAGTAGGTTGCTTTGACATCCAGGTTATAGAGTATTTTAGTTGCATATACAACTTGGTGGATTATGTGGGCCCGCAAGAAAGGATGGATGTTCTGGAGAGCAAGACTAAAGAAGCGGATCATGTCTTCGACTGTAACGGGTTCTCGAAGAGAATTATGCGGAGGCACTGGCGTATCTGGTGTACGTAAAGGCACTACTAGGTCGGGTTTAGTAGGCTCTGCTTGAGGTTTGGCCTTACATTTGTAGCTATAGGTAGGATGTGCATCATGGCAGGTGTTGCAATTTGGTGGCGCTGCTCCGTTAGGGCAGTCTTTAGTAAGATGGTTTTGACCACAGTAACCACATTTAGAGGTATTCGGACAGTTAGGTGTCAGGTGCTGGTTATAAACCTGGCACTTTTCACATCGAATCGGAAGAGGTGGAGGTGTACGAGACGGTTCTACTTTATGGCGGTGTTTAAATATGTAGGCACCATATTGTAATAAATGGTCAATAGCTTGCTGTTCGTTTGTCAGAACTCGAACTAGATAGGTCGGACCAGTATTGTTGCGTATACGAATACATTTTTGAATGTTCACGCCTTCAGCAGTAAGTTCTTCTTCCACTTCCGAGTCAGTTATCTCGGGATCGACACCCTTGATGACGACGGATAACAGCGGTGGTTTCCTTGGTGGTGGACCTTGCGTCTGGCGTTTCGGTTGTAAAACAGTAATATTTGCATTTTTGCCAAAGATCTCAAAGGAAGCCTTGTTACGAACGTGTCTATGAAAATCTGGGTTCTTGGACTTGAGAATGACACCATTGTTAGTGAAACGAATCTCTGTTATTTCCAATCGTGGTACGTATTTAACAAGTTGTTGAAAAATATGCTTGGAATTCTTGAATTTTGTATCAAAGTTTGTGAGAAGGAAATTATAAATTTGATCGCGAGATGGAAGTGGTGTAGGGTCGGAGCTTGTTGAAGGTTGGATGTCCATACGCAAGTCCTGGTCATCATCAGTATTAACATTGGCCGCCTCAGGAGCAGACCCCGAACGGGGACGCTTATCAACTGACTTATCGGAGGTATCCGATTCCCGCCTAGTGCGCCTACGTTGATCCCTAGGCTGGGGAACTACAGGTGGTAGCCTATGCATTGGGCCAGCGGCCCTACAAAGTGATGGAGATAAATGTAAATGAATAGGTGATGTTCGGAACCAGCCAGAAAGAAATGAAATGAAGTGAAGTGAAATGAAAACAAAAATACAGGTTTTAACCCTCCAAAAGGCGTATAGACCTTTTGTCCACCCTGTAAAAAGCGTATTTGCACCGATCTCAGAAATACGTATTGCAATACTTCGTCATCGGAAGGTGCAATAACTGCTTTAAGACAGGTTAGGCTTAACCCAAAGTAAGTATGTCGCACCAACGTTTTTTTTTTTTTTTTAAGCTAGCTCGTAAGCTAGCAACCTCTTAGAGGGGTACGCCCTCTTTTAGGAATGGGATGTAAAGGAAAATGGTTGGACTAGGATATTGGGAGAGGATCTAAGGGGTGCATGGTTACAGTTTCAATCTTTATTTTTCTTTATTTCGTCATTTATTTACATCACTATATATGTATGATTATGGATGGACATTATGATCTTTGCGATCATAAACATACTGACAGGTGGATGCACAAGTAATAAACATATAGTAAACATATAAACATATAAGAGAAATCATAAAGAAAATGCAATCAAAAGAATGGAAATAAATTATGAAACTATAAACATAACACAGACGATAGAGGATGGTAATGATAAGTATATGCTATGAACGTGAAGGATGAAATGAAGTGCTAGCACGCCACAACACAAGGGAAAGGTTAGATCAACGAATGCTGTTATCTTCTGCCTAGGGGCGACGCTAGGCTGATGAAGACTGGGGGAGCCCTGTTAGTAAACAAAGGAAAATCACTGTGCAGTATATGAAGGAAATACGTGAGGGAGATGAGCATGAATACGATAGTCGTCCAAAAGTTCTAGGTTGAGATCATTAGGGGGCAATGTATAACAATAGAGTGTGAAAAGGAGGTGCAAAGGGGTATAGTAATAACGTGGTCGGCATGGGTGAAGTGAAAGGTAGTGCATAGTGTCAAAAAGTAGTGGGTGGTGACGAGAGTAGCGATCGGTGAGAAATTTACGGCGTAGCGTTTCTAGGTGAAATTTAAGAACAGGAAATGTAATAAGAGAGTAAAGATCACGGGTAGGACTGGGTAATGAAATGCGATAAGCGATGCGAAAGGCGTGTCGTTCGAAAACTGCGAGCTTGGCATAGTAGGATGGTGATGCTGATATCCAGGCTGGAGAACCATAGGTAAGCACTGGGCGAAGGAAGACTTTATATGTATTAAGGATAAGCTGGGAAGAGAGACCCCAAGTAGTTCCGGTTAGTCTTTTGAGTAAATTAAGTCTATTATATGCCTTAGTTTTAACAGAGTTGAGGTGAGGTGTCCAAGTGAGGTGACGGTCGAAAATGAGGCCAAGATAAGTGACAGTTTTAGAAGGATGTATTGGTACGTTATTGACTTGTAATGAAAGAAGAGATGAATTGCGATGGACTTTTGTGCGTTTGCGAGGTGGGATGAAAACTATGGCTTGGGTTTTTCCGGCATTTATTGTTAAATTCCATTTCCGGCACCAGTGTGTAAAGCGATTGATAGCTTCCTGGAGTGCAAGATTGATTTGCGGAACGGTGCGACAGAGGGCAAGAAATGCCGTGTCATCGGCATATTGGAACAGATGGACGGTCCTTGGTAGATCTGGAAAGTCGGCAACAAATAGTAAATATAAAAGAGGTGATAAAGCAGATCCCTGTGGAACGCCAGATAACAGAAAAATGGGATATGAAAGCGCAGAATTTATTGCAACGTAAGTAAGACGGCAGACAAGAAAGTGATATATGAGCCGAATATAGGTCATAGGAAGCCGGAGTCTGACAAGCTTGTAAATGAGTGCTAAATGCCATACCTTATCAAACGCTTTTTCGAGATCGAATAGAAGAAGACAGGATGGCTGAATTGTGTTATAATGGTTTGTGATTAATGTCGTGAGACGAAGCAACTGGTCGTTAATAGAGTAACCAGGACGGAAACCAGCTTGATGGGTCGGGATGAGATGGCGATCGGTTAAATATGGATGTAAGCGTTTGACGATGATCCTTTCAAAGATTTTACTGAGTGTTGACGTTAACTGGATGGGTCTGTAAGATGAGACGGAACTGGGAGGTTTATTAGGTTTTGGAAACATGAGACATTTTGAAACTTTCCATTCAGTGGGGTAGAAACCAGTGCGTAGGATGAACGTAAATATAAGGGCCAGAAGTTGGAGCAGTATAGGTGGGCTTTCCTTGATGTGGCGGTAAGTTATGCTATCAAAGCCGGGAGCAGTATTTTTCTTACGCTGAACCACAGCTGTTATTTCATCCGACTGGATGGGTACAGTGAGGACATGCGGTGGTAATGGATGGTTGGCGTCCGGCTGAAAGTGCTGTGAATTCGTGTTTACACTGTCAACAGGATGTGAGCGGGAAGTAACCTGTGCAGGAGGTGTAAAAATACCTTGAAGATGGTCTGCGAATGCGTTCGCTTTTTCCAAATCCGAGTGTAGTGGCTTGTCATCGACAAGGAGAGGATAAGGAGTCTTGGAAAATTTCCCACACAATGCGTTAAAACGCTTCCAATACACGGTTGGGTGGCTTGTGTCAGCGAGATTATTGCAAGTTTTCACCCACTGCCTTTGCCGATATGCTAGAAGGTAATTTCGGACAGTTCTCTGTAGTTGATGATGATGATGAAGTGCATCCGGGTTTCGTGTATGGAGATATTCACGATAAGCTTGTCGTGATTGACGAATCAAAGGAAGATAATGCGGTGGTAGTTTTGGACGATATGGTATGGATTCTGTTTGTGGTATGTAGAGAGCGGAGGCTTGTTGGAGAGCAGAAGTAACATGGTCAATTTGAGCGTTAAGTTCATCTGAAGTGGTTGGTGCTTGATAAGGTGCAAGAGCAGAAGAGAGATAAGTGCGGTAACGCGGCCAGTCGGCTTTATCGTAGCGGGGTGAAAGACGAGGTGGTGGGAGAGGCTGGTGAGGAGCAAGACCTGTATGATATGTAAGTTTTAACGGTGCATGGTCACTGCCAAGTAAATCGAGAACTGTGACAGTGCAGCGTGTGGTGAGCGTGTTAGAAGTAATTGCAATGTCCGGAGTGGTGTTTGATATTGGCCGAGTGGCCGTCGGAAGATCGAGAAGAACGCCTGTCGTATGAGTTGTGATATGATCAGTAAAACGGGTTCGGTCTTGAGCGGAGCGACTATGGAAATTGATATCAGCGAGAATGATATAATGGCGGTATGTAGCTGATATATGAGAGAAGAAATTAAGAGGAATTGGATTGCCTGGTCTGATGTATATTGTAGCCAAAGTGATAGTGATATTTTTAAAATACAGAGTAGTAATGACGTGCTCTGGTAAATGTAAAATAGGACATTGTTGCTGCCTGTATGGTATGGTGTATCGGAAGCCTACAGCGGCTCCGCCATTTGCTCGCAAGGCTGGTAGTGGGTTATCACAGCGGAGTAAGATGTAATTAGGAAATCGACAAGAGATGGACTTGGTCAGAAAGGTTTCGTTGAGAAGGAAAGCTGTAATGTGTTCTTCGAGTAATAGGGTCTGGAAGAGGACTTTGTTTTTAGGTAGAGATCGGATATTCAGAAACAAGAAAGACAAGTCCATGAGGAGAAAATGATTAAACAGTTGTTTCGTATCGTGCAGTATGAAAATGAACATAGTTATTGGAGTATGTAGCATAAAGTGAGACATTGAAAGTTGATTTAGCGGCAAGTGTGAGTTGTTGGAGAACGTGCTGTCGATTGAAGGGGTGGATATTCTGAAGTGCGAGAGTAAGAAATTCCAGGAGTTTGCCCACAGTGACTGGATCATCGACATGTTTTTCAGTGTTGGTGGATGCTGACTGGGTGCGGAGTGGAGCAACTAATTCCGGGTGTGATTCATCAGGCTTAGGTTTGTTTTTGCATTTATAGCTATAGGCGGGGTGCCTATCTTGACATGTTGGACATTGGGGTGGAAGTTCCATATTTGGGCAAAGTCGCGTTTGATGTGGACCAGAACAGTAACCACAAACAGTAGCATTTTTACAATCGGCTGTTGCGTGGCTGTTATACGCTTGGCATCGCTCACATCGAATAGGTAAGGGTGCAGGCGACCGAGAGGGTTCTACCCTGTGTCGTCGCTTGTATATGAGGGCGCCTTGAGTGAGAAGAGTATCTATGGTGTCCTGAGATGAAGTGAGGATTCTAACCATATAAGTTGGGCCAGTGTTATTACGAATACGGATGGCTTTGTTAATAGTATGCCCTTCATACTGTAATTCTGCTTGGATTTCCTCGTCTGAGTATGTAGGATCAACTCCTCGAATCACTACAGAAAGCATCGGAGGTCGTCTAGGTGGAGGTGGCTGTTTACGTCGAGAAGAAGTGAGAGAAGTAATGATGGCGGTGTTACCAAAAATTTCGAAGGATGCCTTATTGCGTACTGTCGTGAGGAAATTTGGATCTGTGGACTTTAAGATGTATCCGTTTCGCGTTTTGACAACTTCCTGGAGTGGAAGACTGGGTAGATATTTCCTAAGTTGCAGGATAATGAACTTTTCATTAGAATACTTAGGATCGTATTTCTGCAATAGGAAGCAATGAACAGATGCGGACTGTGTAGTAGTTGATGCTCGGCGTGATGATGTGGAATTTTCAGCGTCCATGTCGGATATATCGGAGTCATTGGCGGTATGTTGCTTCTTAGCAGGAGGAGATTGTGCTTTGCTGGCATAGCTGGGCTGACTAAGTGGAGATCTAGATCGTTGCCTGCTTGAGGCATTAGACACTGTTGAGGTAGTTGAGCGCTCTGAGGCTCGGCGGCGTCTTTCGCAGTGCTCTCTCTGCCTCTCCACCTTCGTGGAGCTAGCGGAGGGAGTTACGAAAACAGGTGGTAAACCTCCGTGTCTGCACTCTAGAGATGGTCCAGAAGCGTTGCCAGAGTCCGCCATGAGCAAACCGAGACCTGCGGCACGAAGCCGGAATGGTGTGTGTATGAAATCCCTGATCAAATGATGAGATGAGACGATGCAAAGGTGAGACGACCCGTTTGGATAGCCGTCAAGGTTGGATAAATTCACTTACCAAACCCGTAGCACTGGACGCCCTTGACTAGATAAGTCTGACGGACAGAGCTCAAAAGTAAGGCAAGAGAAAGAATCCGGGATGAGGAACAGGAAGGATTCAAAATGCAGCTGTTCTGACGTCTGGTACGTCACAGCTGTTTGGATCGAATGAAATATCGATCGAGATGTTTTGCCGCACCAACGACATGGCCTTGTGAGCATACCAGAAATTAATCGTAACTGGCAGGGAGAAATTGCATTGGTTTTTATTGTTCGCTATGCGCAAAGCTTTTAACCAGCAGTACATTTGACATTTATACCAAGTAATGAATAGTGTGCTATGAGTTTTGTAATTAGTCTGAATATAATTTTGTAGGTCTGTGAACTGTCTGATAACATTCACATGA
This sequence comes from Thermobia domestica, assembly GCF_964235325.1. Taxonomy (NCBI): domain Eukaryota; kingdom Metazoa; phylum Arthropoda; class Insecta; order Zygentoma; family Lepismatidae; genus Thermobia; species Thermobia domestica. Next base: position 32,507,096 of record NC_137460.1, read on the forward strand.
TTAGAAGTGCTGCCATCTTTTATTCTTATGTGCTACAAACTTAGTGCAATAGCACTAAATAAAGAACAACGTATTTTTGCATTTTAAGTAACAAATAAGTAACGAACAGCAACTTATTAGTTACTAGTTACTAGTTATTTGAAATAAAACACAAGTAACACGCTATAGTAGTAGTCATTTCAAGTTGTTTTTACTACTCTTTATTTGCTCTGCATTGTATATTCCCGTATAAGCCCCATTATATCCCTAGTTCCCTAGCCACTGTTCGAAATGAAAATGAAATGAAATCTTTAAGTTTTACGTCCCACGTTATGCGGGCTAGGCTAAAGAGACGGTGATGATGAGGAATGAATGAAATGGTGGAATGAAGAAAGTGGGAGGAACGAGAGAACCCCAGAAAATCCAAGGACACGGTGTTCGTCCACCACAAAGCCCACTTGGCGCGAGCTGGGATCGAACCAGGGATCCCATGTACCAGAGATGAACGCTCTACCACTGAGCCACCGCAGCCTTTTCAGATATTATGTTTCGCAGACAGGGTAAAAGGAGTTTTGGTAAACTTCAAACTTCTTGAAAACAAAAGAAACAATGTTTTTACCTTCCTTATGTGGTTGAGTTGCTATGTTAGTTCGGTCGTCTGTTTTCTGCCACTGCAACAATACGGTCCAGTTGTCTTTTGGCTGGTTGGAACTGAAGTTGAACAGCTGGTCGCTCGCTTCTGCAGCCAAGTGTAGTATGTACTACAAGACAAGTTGTCCTTTTTGTATTTTTTTTTTTATTTTTGTTTTTGGGAAGCAACAGAAACAACCTTTAGTGTAAAAAAATGTTTTCAAAGAAGATAAAGTACAATCAATGCTGCCCATTATTTAACTAAAACAATTTCATTTTTTTAAAACCGTTTTTGGTTTTATTTCTCTGTTTAAAACCATAGCAAATTAGGAAACTATGGTGCAGGTGTGCTAATAATAAGAAAACGGAAAAAAGCTAAACCGCAAGTGAATGTTGTATGTATTGAATTAATAAAAACCGTTATCAATGAAACAGCTGTTCCAAACCGTATAACCATAAAAGGAACAACTGTTTAATTGGTAACAGAATCTTGGTTTTGTAATTATAATCAAAGTAAAAGTATACAGAACCGCACATGTAATGGTCTAGATATTTAGAAGATTTAAAAAAAAAAAAAGTGATTGGATTGAAAACAATTTTCCCGGATACACAACAGTGGCGTTTGGAACGGGATAGAAGAAACTAGAACAAGGAAATTGCTATAGGTATCTCGGTAGTATTATGAGTGAAGATCAAAAATGTTACAGGAATATAAAAGCCAGTATAGGGTTGGCGCGAGAGAAGCAAATACAGGGTGTTTCAGAACAACACCGACAACGTTTGGGAAGTAACTCCTGACACCAATATAAGACAAAAAGTATAGACCGACCTGGGTGCACAAATGATAACTTTCGGAGTTATAGGCTGCCGAAAACATGAAAAAATGAACTTTCAAGGTCCATAGCTCCAAAAGTATGGGACCTGCCGCAGTCGGGTCATGATTTCACTTAGGAACTAATATGTGTCCTATCCAAATATCCATGTTTCAGAATCCTGGGGTACTTTATTTTTCTAGAGGTAGTTGGTGAGTACTTCCAATTATATGCCCGTAGCTAAACTCCCTCTATACAAATTGTTGTGTGAGTACCGAAGGATTCTGAAACATGGATTTTTGGATAGCAAAATTTCTAAAATTTTCAAACCAGCTCTACTATATAATTTGCCAATAAGAACGTTCAAACGGGGTTCAGTGGTTAAGTGGTATAGCGCTAACCTGTAGTGCGTAAGACCCATGGTTCGATTCAATCTCGCGCCAAATGGTGGACAAGCACAGTGTGCATAGGTTTTGTATGGGATTTTACGTTTCCTTACACATTCCTCATTCTACCATTTCCATTTATTATCTTCACCACCGCCTTCCTTAGCCTTGCACAAACGTCGTGACGCAGGCCCGTATTTAGGTAAGTGCTATTCTGTGCTCTATCACAGGGCGGTAGAATTTAGGGGGCGGCAAAATTTTGAATTTTTTTAAAGATTCACAATAAAGTAATATTTAAAACTAGCAACCCGCAGAGTCCCACGCAAGCGCGAGAAAATATGTTAATGTGTTTAATTCGCTCTTATGACAGTAGTTACTAATTAGCTAGCTTATCTGATTATTTTTAAAAAGTCATCCTCTCCCACCCCATCCCAACGGGTGAGGATGAACTTAAACATCATGCAAACTAATACATTTAAAATCAGCAACCTCGAAAACCATGAATTCAACACTATATCTGTCGTTTCTGATTACTTTTAAAATCTCGCTCCGTCTCTGAGGAGTAGAGTAGGTCTATGACCTTAAAGTTGAATTGGATTAAAACTGTCACTATTCATCTCAGCCACCCCAAAAACTATGAATTCAACTCTAATATTGATCGTTTCCGGGGGGCGGCAAATTATTATTTAGAACTCAGGGGCGCATAATGTATAAATACGGGCCTGGTCGTACGTAAAACTAGAAATGTTTATTACAAGAACGTTACAACTTTAAAATGAGACAGAATGAAAACTACAAATGAAAACTACAGTTTTTTTTTTTTCAATTTTGAAAATCAATCAATGGCATTATCTGTTCAAGTTAATGTATGTCAGATATCCTCTGTTTCGATGAGTGGAATTAATTGTGTTGTACAAGGTATTCCTTTACTTTAAAATCCTTTAGGTTCTATTTACTGTCACGCAGATTGGAAACATGCGAAATAACATTTGTGAGCTGTCTCGCCAGTAACAAAGGACGGGTTTCACCCGAAGCAGATGTAGATGACATTCAAACATGGCAGTTGTTTTGAGCGCACGAATGAGAGACCGCAATTCAGTGTTGAATTTCGACTTGGACTCAAAAGTTACTTTCTTTTTTTTTTCTTTTTCTAAATCGTAATCAGCCTGTTCTAAGTTTTTTTTTTCATTGTAAAAGATAATGTAGTGGAAATGTCGATTCAAAACAGGAATGATACTTAACGCAATATTTGTTTGAATATACATATGTATTTAAAGGATTTTCCCTCCTAAAATGGCAGTTGTGTATGCAAGGACGGTTTCGGCGTTTTAATCCCTTCATTCAGCAAACTATGTAAAAATAAGCATTTACGATATTAAGGTATGTAGACAAACACCTGAAATTATATGAAGTTTTAAGCTTGAACCCACCCACCCCTCCGACGAACTTCTTCGTACGCCACTGGTGGGTAGCATGTGGTTACACATTCGCTATAAGGGCGGTTAGGAGTTTTAGTGAAATCATTAGATGGACAAAGTTGATGAAACTTCTTAGAGGTGTTAGTGCTATTTCTCTCTCTCTCTCTATATATATATATATTTATATACATATTTGAAAACCTTATTTATATAATTACTTCGCAATTGAGGCGATATTTGGAAAAAGAGCATATAGGGTTATATTCCCTTTTCCCATCAATCAATTTAAATGGACTTTGATAGCTTGGTCTCTATGGTATTTGTTAGAAAACTTTCATACTACAAGCGAGAGAGGAGATTGCAAAAAGTAATATACAGCTAATTCCTGTAGTACTCTGAATGGCACACAAAATTTTACGAACATTTATTACTAAACATGGTTTCCAGTATGTACCCTATTTTCCAGCCACCCTCAATTTTTCTACGTTCTGTTTTAAGCTTAATGTAATATTGTTTGTGTAATATAATGCGTATTTGATGTAATATTATTTACTTAAATGATAAGAGATTAATAAGAATTTACGTTACCATCTATTGTCAATTTGTTCTTATGAATGCGTTCTCCATTGTACTTGCAGATGTCTGTGATTCCTCGACTCGCCGCCAGTGTGGTGCTGCTGATTTGGATGTGTCCATGCATCATCCTGTCGCAGTCCAATTACGCCAGTCATGGAAACAACATAGAATACGTTGGAGAGGGGCTGCCCGACACGGCCACTTTGGACGGCAAAGTGACCAAATTGGACGACATTTCCCCCGTCATATTCCTCAACAGAACGAAAGCTACCCTCAACTGTGCAGCTGGCTCAATGCAGATCGACCTAAAATTTGATCATCCCTTCTTCGGCATTGCGTACGCAGATTTCGATCGCAACAGCGCGTGTACGGTGGCTGGCAAAGGAGATTTAACGTACCACTTGGAGCTACCGTTGAAAGGTTGTGGAACAAAACAGGTTAGTATGCCCAACCAATATTATATCTATACCAATATTATGTTGCGTGAGTATTACCAGTGATTCTATATAGGCAATACGTATAATCTTATTAAAAAATATATCTTCCTATAGAAAATCATATTCTGGGAACTGTATGCAGGACATTCTAACATTTGTCTTTAAGTAAAGTTCTTACTTTGGGCGTAGAAAATCCATATTTGTTTAATTTAATTCCAACTTTGCATGAACATTGCACAAAAGCAATAACAAAAGACTGGAAATGTTCGAAAAGAATGGAGAGAATCAACTGTCAAGCGGAAAACGAATGAAGTGATGTTAGAAATGGGGGAGGAAAGCTTTTTTTTTTTTTTAGATGTAATTGAAAGAGAAACTGGGTGGGACATTGGCTGAAAAGGAACTGTATCATAAGGGACGTGCTAGACGGTATGGTGGCAGGAAAGAGAGGGAGGGGGATCAAAGGAGGCTGCAGCTAATGGATAGTATCAAAGAAAAAAAATCGTACGTGAAGACGAAGAGATTAGTTGAAGACTGTGGAGCATGGAAGCTTCTCATTTGCGGAAAGTAACCAGCCAATAATGGCAGAATACCTATGATGATGATGACGTACTGTAAAGGGCATTTCAAAGAGAGCTGGGTTGCCAAGATTTATCAAGAAGATTGTTATCGATTCAGGATAACAAAACGAATCGATTGGCATAAATTTTGGCCACTTCTGGTTTGGAGTCAGAATTTACTTTCTGAGGCCTGTTTATATCTAGCAACTTTATATATAAGCAATATCTCCATAACAATGATAAAGGAACTTGTATGTTAACATGTAAATACTTTAATCTTTAACTCAGTAATTCCAATAACATATAATGGAAAGAGAAATTAGACTCCCCAAAGGTAAATTTTAACTAAGCTGAAAATGAGTTAAAGTAATATCAGTCGATTTATTTTGCTACTCTGAATCGATTGCATATGGACATTATCTATGTAGAATCACTAGAATTGTTCGGACTAGGGAAAGTAGATGGTGAATCTACACTGGAAATGTATTTCTGGAAGTGGCCAGTTAAACGATTGATGTAAATATCCTATATTAACTACAGTATATATAACATTACATGAACTCACTGACATAAACTCAACGAGCACTTCCATTTGATATGGAAAATTGAAATTTGGCATAATTGTAGCTTTTCGGGACTAACCCACAGGATAATTGCCAAAAGTGAATATTTTTTAACTTTTAGGGCATTTAAAGTGGTTGAAGAAATTCCCCATGTTATTTAAATGGACTTTTTTTCTGGGAGGATACAAAACCTTATCTTTTAGATAGTTGAAATAGGAAAAGAAACTTGAAATTCGATAGAATTACGGATTTAAGAGGTACGTGGCTGTAAGCCGAGCAAACGCGGGGGTTTGGGGATGGAGCCCCCAGCTAGCTAAAGGCTAGTTGTCTATATAGAACCACATTTCTGGGTCCTATCAAGCAAATTATTCCTGTAAAACTTATTATATATAATGTTTATAATGAAAATTACTTAGATATTTGTAAGGCTCACATTATTATGTGTTTAATATTTCTCCTTTGTGGTACTCGACTGAACTTTTTCGTTCATTGCTATATTTCTTACCACCAGTGCCATCTATAAATGAATATTTGCAATATTTTATTCGCAGATATTATACAAGCCTTTGATTATCTCCATTTGGTCAGCTATTTACCTTGCCCCTGTGAATCGTGTGTTCTTTACAGTATTCCTCGCGTGCTAACCATTAATTAAGCAGAATAACTTCCGTGAGTGAACACACTCGCAAAATTATTTATTATCAACTTTTCAAGATTCTGTTAATTATATACCTTAAAACTTTTTATCATATGTTATGTTTAACTTTGAATTTTTCTTCTCGGATTCACGTCACAAGTTACAAGTTTACTTTTTTTTTTTTTTTTTAATTATATTACTTTCAAGACCTTATAACACACGGAAGTCAAGGTGCGTAATAAAAACAGTAGAAAAGATAACAAAATGGCATTACAAACGATTTGCTTGTATCCAGGAAACGCTTCATATTTTAAAGATTTTTTTTAAAATGATTACTGTATAAGAGACATAACCTTTGAAAACAATGCTTTTATAAAAAGTATTGAAAAGGAAATATTTGTGGAGTATAATGAAGAATTGGGACTATCAAAACAGTGCTTTTATAAAATGCACTAAAAAGTATATTTTTGTGGGTTATAAAGAAGAAGTAGGACTGTAAAAACAATACTTTTATAAAATGCACTGAAATTTTTTCTGGGGTATAATGAACAAGCGGGACTTTAAAAACAACGCTTTTATAAAATGCACTAAAAAGGAGATTTTTGTGGGCTATAATGAAAAAAAAAAATATTATAAAAGGAATACTTTTATAAAATGGATTAAAAAGGAGAATCTTTGTGGGGTATAATGCAGAAATGGGACTATAGAACAATGCTTTTATAAAATGCACTAAAAATATTTTTGTGGGATATACGGTACTGAAGAAATGAGACTATAAAAACAATGCTTTTATAAAATACACTAAAAACGAGATATTTCTGGCGACAAAATGAAATGGAACTATGAAAGCAATGTTTTTTTTTATAAAATGAACTAAATTGTTGTGAGGTTTAACAAAATGGAATTGTAAAAATCAATACTTTTATAAAATGCACTTGAAGATTTTTGTGGAGTAAAATGAGATGGAACTATAGAAACAGTACTTTTATAAATACACTCAAAGGAGATTTTTGTGCGGTAAAATGAAATATGAGTGTAGAAACGATGCTTTTATAAAATGCACTAAAAGAATATTTTTGTGAGGTATAATGAAGAAATGGGATTACAAAATCAATACATTTTATAAAATTACACTAAAAATAAGAATTTGTGGGGTATAATAAAGAAATGGGACTATAAAAACAGCAATGCTTTTTTAAAAAATCACTAAAAAGAAAATTTTTTGTGGAATAAAATAAAGAAATGTGACAGACTAAAAGCATTGGGCACTCTTCTTAAAGTTGAGGAGCAAAGTTTTTATGGATACTAGAACTATAATCGATAATAGAAATATCATATAAACATCAAATCGCGTCCAATGCTTTTTAGGCTTAACCAATTTGTTTAAGCTCCTCACACAAGAAACTACTTTGTAGTGAATTTTACAAATACATTGCTCTTAAAAGTGTTTTCCTGGTTTTTCGTTTTACTTTTCAGTTTTTATTTAATATCCTACAGTCAACTCTTTACTTCTGACCTCCTTAATTTGAAAATTACTTCATGATTCTAGAATTTAATATTTTCCAATTTTCTCGTTAAAAATTCCTCATAAGCGTCACGAAGCAGCACTGAATCCGTCTGCCATCTTAAGTAATACAGTAAAACCTGTCTTCAACGGCCCCTTTATTAAACGGAAAACTGTTTTAAACGGAAATATTTCACGGTCCCATGAATTTTGGAGAACAAAACGTGTAAAACTCCCTTCATTAAGCGGAAACTGTGTTACGCGGACAACGGAAAGAAAAATAAACATTTAACGGAAAATTCTGAGTTCCGGACTACAGCGTTTAGAAGATGTTTGGACATTCTGTGAGACATATACATTACACTGTCTGAGATAAAATGTTCGTTCTTTTGTTAAATATTTCTGGACAGTGTTGACCTTCCCCAACCACTACTCATATTCATCCCTACAAGTTGTCCTTAATCTCCGCGACTTAATCAAGAACCATACGGAATGTCGGAAAGAAGAAAAAGAGATAGAGGAAGAATTGGAATACGATACCGAGTTCGAAGAAGAGTGTAGAATAAATACATATTAAGATGCTCTCAGAAGTTTAAAGCAACTGCAAAAATTTGCCTTACGGAAAAATTATTCTGATTCACTTACTATAATTTCTCAGGCTAAAGCGTATGCGGAAAGTCAAGCAGTCAAGCAGCAATGTACACAGAAAACCCTGCTTGGCTATTAGAAAAAATAAAGAAAACGTGTGCACAATATATTATGTATTCATTTTAATTTTTTTGTGTATTTATTCGTAGAAGAAAGAAGTACTGTAATCGAACAATGTACGTACAGCAATATATTTCCTCAGTATGCCCCTTTATAAGCATGTATTTAAAAAAAAAAAAAGAAAGAAAGAAAGAGAGGAAAGGTCTACCTCCACTAAGCGGAAACCTGACCTTAACGGAAACTTTTGCAAGTCCCGCTCGATTCCGCTGAAGACAGGTTTCACTGTACTTAATTAACTGATGTGGGTTAAGCATGTACGCAATGTAAATATATTTGTATTAACTTTATTCTAAGACATTAATCTAGAGCGAAAATTATGTGAAAATGTTGTATTATCATTATGGCAATATTAAGAGCCTGCCTTACTAAAAATAATACAAAATTTATAATTTTTCCTTTGCTTGTTTATTCATAAGTGAAAGGAGATAATGAAATGCAAGTCACCACAATAATCGATAATGTTATTCTACAACAGAAACTATGAACCCGAAGAATTTTCAGTGTTTCCATCAATAGAAATTACAGTATTATCAGAATAAAATCTCCCTCTCCCCCAAAATCTAAGTTAAGGCAGCGACTAGAGGAACGAACTCAACTACATTTGATTACGTATCATGTTTTAACATTTATTATTTAATTTTAATAATTATATGTTAAAGCCATTTTGTTTATTACAAACTAAATACAAATATTAGACCCTATTTAAAAAGTGGTTCACAGGATACCAAAACAACATGACACGTAATCAAATGCAATTGAGTTCGTTCCTCTAGTCTCTGCCTTAACTTAGATTTTGGGGAAATATTATTCTGGCAACACTGTAATTTCTGTTGATGGCAAGGCTGAAAATTCTTCAGGTTCATATTTTCTGTTGTAGAAAAGCATTATCTATAATTGTGGTAAGTTGCATTTCATTATCTAATTTCACTTATAAATAAACAAGCAAAAGAATAATGGTAAATTTTGTATTATTTTTAACATATCAGGCTCTTAACCAAAAGGTTTAATTACCAAGTCCCAAAAGTTGCCGTTATCTATTACAAGTCACATAAAAAAGAAGAAGAAGAAGAAGAAGAGAGAGAGGGAGAGAGAAATTTTATTGTTGATTCTATCCATGAATACATCTTAACTATTTTTCTACATAGTTACCACGAAGCTTAAGCATTTTTGATAGAATGGCGGCACACATTTTCGTAGACCCTCTGTGTAGAATTCTGCAGCCCGAGACTTCCATAATCTAGAACTGATGTCTTGAGAATTTCACTGTCATTGAAAGTTACGAAGTGACAAAAGAAGAACAGAGGAGGAGCAGGTAAAGGAGCAAAGCAAGCAAACAAAGAAGTCACTAGGGACAAAGTCAGTACTGTGTGATTAGAAAGTCCCCATCCTAAGCTTTGAATTGTCTTAATAGCGTTTGAATAGCTGATTTGAGAAACGTCATAAGTCAGCCATACGCCGAAAGTGAGTTTACATGCAGGTTCGATTCTTGAAGGATAGCTAGGTCTACACAATTGGGTTCTGATGTGTCAAAAGTCACGCTAATAGTTCTTGCAAATATCGAGCTGCAACAAGCGTCCCTGAGTTGACAAACGCCAAAAATCATTGATTTAGGGCATTATTGACATCATTGACTTATGACGTTTGTCAAATCATCGATTCATTTGTCGTAAAAAGAGAAAAATTCCAGACAGTAACATTCGTCTTCGCCGATTTCAGATAGTGCATTGCAGATAAGACAGTGTTTGGTAATACATATGTGCTGTGATATCAACTATATTCTGTCTTCTTACGTTGAGAAAACGGATCACAGACCTCACCTCTCGTTTCACAGGATTTTCTATGATGACAGGTCATTTTAACCTACTGCTGCTCGCAGGTACGCAACTATTATAATCCCAGCCCCAGCCAAGTGAACTTTGTGGTGGACAAACACCGTGTGCGTGGTTTTTCTCGAGGTTCTCCCGTTTCCTCCCACTTTCTTCATTCCACCATTTCATTCATTACTCATCACCGTCTCCTTTAGACTAACCGGCATAACTGTGGGACGTAAAACTAAAGATTTCATTTCATTTCATTTCATTTCATTTTTGCAACTATTATACCTCTGTTGCAGGTACAGAATAATAGAGCATGCTTCTTCCTACGCTCCACTTACGTCAGTATTGCCATTTCTACGTTAAGGTTGGTTTAAAGGGACAAGTTTTGCCGATAGATGTCACTACAGTCTTCGTATCTCTCTCTCTCATGTATTTTATACCTTTCACGAAAATTCACATTTCTCTTACAAATTTCAACCTAGAGACTTCAAATTTTTACAGAAGGAACTTTATGACCAATCGAAGGCAACAATCCGTGCCGATTTTTTATTTACAATTTTCTTCATTGTTGAAATGGCTTGATTGTTGAATTCGATATCGAAACCTTTAACAATATAACTGTTTCAACAATGAAGAAAATTGTAAATAAAAAATCTGCACGGATTGTTGCCTTCGATACGTAATAAAGTTCCTTCTGTAAAAATTTGAAGTCCCTAGGTTGAAATTTGTAAGAGAAATCGTGAATTTTCGTGAAAGGTAAAAAATACATGAGAGAGACACGAAGATTGTAGTGACATCTATCGGCAAAGCTTGTCCCTTTACACCAACCTTAAAACAAATGCTTCATTTTAGAGATGCGCCTCGTTTATCTCAATATTTGTTAAATGGTGTTTCAGTAGCGAACGGCCCATGTCTGTGATGAAAGGTTTCCAGATCCTTTCACGACGTGTATTTCTCATGTTCTTCCATTTATTTCATTTCTATTAAACCTGAATCATGTCATCATCGTAGGTATTCTGCCTTTATTGGCAGGTCACTTGCCGCAGCTGAGAAGCTTCTATGCTCCACGGTCCTCCGCTAACCTCTTCGTCTTCGCGTATGATCTTTCCGTTTTAATATCATCCATAAATTGTAGTCGTCCCCTCCCTCTCTTTGCCGCCACCATACCTTCTAGGACGTCCCTTATGATACAATTTCTTCTTAGGCAATGTCCCAACCAGTTTCTCTTCCTCTTCCTAATAATATCTAAAAGTGTTCTTTTCTCACCCACCATTTCTAACACTCTCTCATTCGTTTTCCGCTCAACCCAACTAATTCTTTCTATTCTTCTCGACACCCACATTTCGAAGGCTTCCGGTCGATTTTCATCACCTTTACGAAATGTCCACGTTTCCGCTCCATACAGTACAACACTCCACACGAAGCATTTTATGAGTCTTTTTCTCAACTCTTTATTCAAGGTCCCACAAAACACTTTTCTTCCTCCTAAAGGCTTCTTTCGCCATTCCTATCCTTGCTTTTATTTTACGTTCCCACTTCATGCCAATTACTAAGAATACTACCCAGGTATCGAAAACTATTCACTTGTTCTATGTTCACCCCTCACACTTTTATATTTGAATAATGAGTGTACAGTTATTACTTGCCTCCTTTAACAACCCGCAGGAATGACCAATCCAAGACATGCATATCATTATAGGCATTTATTAATTTTTAACGAGTTTAGTCTATTAATTACTCATTTTTGTTATATTATTTTTCAACACGACTTTTGATCAGAAACAACAGTAATTACAAACCCATCTTAATACAATATATGTGAAAGATAGTTTATAATATTTAAAACGCATAATTAGTAAATCTTTTTTTATTTTTCTTTCACAGGATCCACAGCGAGTCTTTACGAATAATATTGTTGTAAGGTTTCACCCAGGGCTAGAAATGGATGGAGACGAAGTGATTACCGTCGTGTGTCGTTATCCTCCGCCGATTGCACCAAAACCTGCTGCTCCACCTGCACCTATGTAAGTATTTTTTAAAAAAATAATCTTACATTTATGGCAGTTTTCGTTCAGTGTTACCAACTGGGGTAGTTTTCCGTTAACTTTTCTTCATCTCTTTTTCCTGTATTATAAATTCTTATTATCCCGCACTTCTTTGAAGATATGGTCCCACTTTACCTAAAGACCTAATATTCACGGAGCCCATTAATCCATCGTTTATTTCTGTTTTACTCGTTCACAGGCCTGTAGCCAGCCCAAAAATGTAGAAGGGGGGGGGGGGAAAGGCGATGCAACCATATTATAGTTCATTTGCCAGTCTACCGTGAAAATTTTAGGAGGGCAGCCAAAATTTAGGGGGGGCGGACCCCTAAACCTCCCTGGACAAGGGCGCCCATCACGGGGGCAAGGTGGGGCGCTTGCCTCCACCTTTAGAGAAAATTGTGCTTTAGAAGATCGAAAACCCAATAGATATTTTAAAATAGTTACCGTAAAATTTGAAACTATATTTGAAATGTCGCTTATACTTGCCCCCCCTCTTGGAAACCACAACATGGACGCCCTTGCCCCTGGATACGGGCCTGCTCGTTCACACGTTTACCTTAATATAACTCTGTTATGTTCACTATACGTAGACTTGATTTAAACTATTCGCTTAACAAAACAACACTTTATTGTAAATGTTATCAAGCAGTTGAGCTAAATATCCACTTGGCTTCTTCAGACGATAAACGTATTGTTTTGTTTAGCGAGTAATTTAAATCAAATTTAACTCTTAGTTCTTTTACGAATCGTGGGGAGAGGAGGTATGGTGTCTCAGTGGTGTGGTGTAGAGCTTACCTTTGGTGAGTGGGATCTGGTTGCATCCCGACCAAGTAAGTGTGTGGTGGACAACACCGTATCCATGGGTTTTTCTCGTGGTACTTCCCTTTCCCTTCCGTTTCCCTAATCAATTCTTCCAATATCATTCACTTACTGTAATCATCCATCTCCCTTAACCTAAAGAGCATAATAAGTGGGACGTAAAACTGAAATATTTTTATTTGCTTTTTGTACGAATCCCATTTCTTTTTTAAAAAACTGGACCTGTAGCTGAGGTATAATTTTAAAATTAAGTGGGTTTTAATTATATTTAGGGAAATTTTGAGATACCATCTCGGGGAAACTTCTTTCTTGGGTTGGAGTCATTGGTTTCTTTTGAAATGAAAATGCAATTTCTATATTTACGTCCATGATTCTGTCCTTTAAGCTAAGGGAGACGAATGACTAATGGGGATGAATGATAATGAAAGAATTGATTGGGATGAGAATGTGGGAGGAAATTGAAGAACCCAGAGAAAAACCACGAATACAATGTTGTCCATCACAAATTCAGTCTCGGATCAAACCAGGAAACCATAGCAGCAGAGGTGAACGCTCTAGGACTAAGTCATGATGTCTCTTCCGCTATTACTTTCATCTGTAACCGCTACTTGCTTTAGTGATTAGGCTGAAACCTCTCTCTACTAGGATGCTAGTCAATTGGGTAAATCTAAGATTTTGGCTCAGTGGTTGAGCGAGGGGTTCGTGGTTTGATTCCCAGCCACTCGAACTTGTACTGGGCAAACATTATATTCATGGGCTTTCCTGAATTCTTTCACATTCTCATTTCAGTAAATATTTCCTGCTCATTCTCTTCAATTAATCATGCGGCTACTTTAGCCTAAAGGTCACATCCGTAGGACTCGAAAATAGAAACTTTATTTCATTTTCAAGTCAACTGAGTCCCATTTGTGTACAAGGGTTTTTTTTTATCACATATACGAGGATAATCCAAAAATTATCCGCAATTTTGACACAATTCTTCTTATATTGCTCATACTGACCTCTGTCCTTGTTTATTTTATTGTTATGCTGTTGTGGTCCTGCTATGAAAGTTTGATCCTAATTCCTCCATTCGTTCCCTTTTTGTTGCAGATAGATCATGGCCGCTCCATTTTAATTTTGCACCAAAGAGGAACAACCAGCAGTGATCCACTTTTTGTGGTCGGAAGCTGTATCAGGAACCATGACTAATTTCCAGACGGTGTGCCACTTCATCAATGGTCATCCGTCTGTCTAACAGAACCATGTCGTCACGTGCACGCTCTGTGGCCGTAGATGGTCGCCCGGCTCCTTCCTCGTGCGTAAAAGGGGATTGCCACGTTAGAAGAACTTGTAGCTGTCATAAAAAAAAAAAAAAAATCTTGAAACCCTACCATATTTCACCATATACACATAGTCTTGAAAGGGTCATAAAACATTTTTTTTCCATCTTGCAAGAAGTTGAACAGTGTGGAACTTTCTGGGACGTCTTGCTTGCTACCCGCTATCGCACTCCCGCTGACATAAAAGAAAAAACAGTTTCGCCGCTTCCGAAACAACGGATTCTTTTGAACAGGGAGGGGGGAGTGCGCCAAAATACGCGTTTTTAATAAGGAGGTCCACTGTTTGTCCACTAGAGTGCAGTGCTGCATAGGTGGAAATACCTTTCTTGCTTTCAAGAAGTTTGGATTTCAAGATTTTTTTTTTTTTTTTTTTATGACAGCTACAAGTTCCTGTAAAGTGACAAGGCCCCTTTACACTTGTGCGACCATTTTGGAATTTTTCAATCCATTCGTAGACACTGTTCCCTTTAGTGTGCTGAAAGTCTTCGTTGGATTGCGGCCCCTGATACACTTTCCGAGTACAAAAACCGGATGACTGCTCGTTATTCCTATTTGGTTCAAACTTCTAATAGAGCAGCCATGATTTATCTGCAACAAAAGAAAGGCAAATGAAGGAATTAAACGGCGTGACAAACATCTTGGCATTTGAAGACGGCGCTCCAAGTTCCCTTTAAATGCTGCTAGCAAATGAGAGACCAGCGGTATTGCCACATTTATTTTGTACACATTCACGTCCATCCTCTGCCACCTGATCGCGCTCTAGTTCGTCTGCTTAGCCATAGCCACACCTCTTAGCACTCGGCAACGTCGCGTCAGAGCTTGAGTTTTATTCGTTTAGCTGAAATGCCAAGATGTTTATCACAGGCTTTAGAATCAAACGTTCATAGCATGACCACAACAGCATAACAATAATATAAATGAGCACAGAGGTTCGTGTGAAAAACATAAGAAGAGTTGTGTCAAAATTGTGGATAATTTTTGACTTAGTATACCTTCGTATTTATTGCATGAGGTTTTTCATGTAGTATAACTAAAGATGTTAGTTTATTAGTGTTACCTTCTTATCTAATAATTCTCCTCTCCTCTAATACAGATGACTTGGATTAATAGACTTCCATCAGTTACATAAAAGAATCTCATGCAATAAGTGAAAAAGAAAGAAAAAAAACACTGAAAAGGAAATGTGTTACGTGGTAATATTACCATCAATTAAGACAAGAAAAACAATTTCCTGGGAACACTTCTACGTTACAATGAACAATAGGAAGACGATAAAAAAAAAGTGTAATAATTGTTATCTCAGTGCCTCCTGTTGTTACGAATCTTGGGAATCACTTAAAAATAATCATGTAAAAACAGATATTTAATGGGCTTAAATTGTGAAAAGGAGTTTTTAAAAGAAATATCTAATAAAAATGATAGCGTGCTTTTTAAACGCTTTTGTCAGTTCTTTATTTGGTAGAATAACAAAAGAAAATCTACTACGGGAACGGGTGTCGTTTATCTTATTCAAAAATCCACTGCTAAGTTGTGAAGAGAAAGGTGAGTTTGTGGGAAGTATAACAAGAGGTCAGCACTGTCTTACGTAGTGAAGCTGTTTCTCCCCCCGAAATGTTTTGAGCTCTTTTTCTACTTTTTATTTTGTGCATCTTATACACAATGAATGTCTTTCTCTTTTCAAAGTCTATCAGTTTAAGATCGCGTGTATTAACACTGCTTAGCACTAACTTTTCTGACATAATTACTCGTCGATGCAGAGCAATGAAGAGAAAAATCACCTGAAACAAAAAAAAAAAAAAAAAAAGTAATTTTTCGCTCTTTTGTTTCTTCCCAAACATGTAATCATCTGCAAGTATTTTTTACATTATACGAGGAACATCTACGAACAGAAACAGAATTTTTCTTCATCTTTTTACTTTCATGTGACGGTAATAGAGTAGAAAAGTTACCGTGGAAGAAAAAAGGTCAGGTTCGAGACTTTAAAGAGATTTACACGTCCCATGACCTCTAAATGTCAAGAAAGGGATTTTTTTTTTTTTTTTGGCTCACCGTCCATTCGTCCTGATGTGACAGTCATCACAGGTCATGCCATTTAACGTATGTGGACTAAATATTAAGCTTAAGGTTGGTTTAAAGGAACAAATTTTTGTCGATAGATGTCATTGCAGTCTTCATCTCTCTCTCATGTATTTTTTACCCTTAACGAAAATTCACGAATTCTCTTACAAATTTCAACCTACAGACTTCAAATTTTTAGAGAAGGAACTTCATAACCTATTGAAGACAACAAACCGTGCCGACATTTTATTTAGATTTTTTTTTTCATCGTTGAAATGTGTTCATTGTTGAGACGGATATCCAAACCTTTAACAATGGAACTGTTTCAACAATGAAGAAAATTGTAAATGAAAAATCGGCACGGATTGTTGCCTTCGATAGGTTATAAAGTTCCTTCCCTAAAAATTTGAAGTTTCCAGGTTGAAATTTGTAAGAGAAATTGTAAATTTTCGTAAAAGGTAAAAAAATACATGAGAGAGATACGAAGACCATAGTGACATCTATCGGCAAAACTTGTCCCTTTAAACCAACCTTAAGGAATGAGATTCTCAAGGAGGGGAAGTGGTTTAGTTTTGTTCCTACTCTCAAAAAATAAGTTCACTGGTGGATGTAACTGAAAATTTGCGACTTTCTCGAAACGGTTTTCATAGTGGCGGATCTAGAAAGTAAAAACTGGGGGGGCCAAGGGCAGCCAGAAACCAGACTATGATAGGTATATCATGAGTAAAACTTTGAAAGGAAGAGCAAGAAATTGAAACCGTGACTTCCATAACCGCAGAAGTCCAGCTGAAGAGAAACTCAATAAAAACTGAATATTTGTTGGAAATATTAACATGGAAATCAGACTTTTTTTTTCATACTTACACTTTGCTGAGTAACAAATGTCACTAAGTACGAAAAAAAGGTCTGATTTCCAAGTTCACATTTCCAACAAATATTCAGTTTTTATTGAGTTCCTCAATATCTCTTCAGCTGGACTTGTGCGATAATGGAAGTCATGGCTTCAACTGTAACAATTAATTTTTGCTTCTCGTCCCTAAATAAGAGAAATCACACATCTTTGTTGCTTTTTGTCTTCATTTTTTAAAATATTTTAGTACCACTGCATTGTTCGTCAGTGGTTAACCAAACTTTTTATTTGTTAAGAACAATGACTTAGCATAGGTACTAATACTGATAACTGCCAGGGATTAACCAAACTTTTTATATGTTAAGAACAATGACTTAGCAAAGGTACATATACTGATAACTGCCAGGGATTAACCAAACTTTTTGTGTTAAGAACAATGACTTAACAAATACTCATAACTGTCAGTGATTAGCCAAACTTTTTATTTGCTAAGAAAATGACTTAGCAAAAGTATCAAAGCCACTGTGAAATCATGTGTATCACACAGATATATCTAAATAACTTGAGTTTGTTTATGGAAAATAGTTTATAAACAAGTTCACAAATGAAAAATTTTATTTTTAAGTAGATACTAAAAAAAACAATTTTTTAAAACAAAAAAGTTGTAAAAAACGAAACAAAAATATTTCTTGAATTATAAATGAAATGAAATCTTTTAAGTTTACGCCGCATGATTATGCTTTATGGGCTACATGAGACAGACGATTAATAAAATGAATGATATTAGAAGAATTTGATGGAATGAGAATCGGTGGGGGGGGGGGGGTGAGAGTGCTCCGATTAAACCTATGAACACGATGTTATCTACTACAAACTCTCAGCCTGTGTTCGAACCAAGGATCCTTCGCTTCAGAGGTTAGCGTTGTATCATTGAACCGTTGTTCTCTCATTCTTCAATTATAGTTAATATCGTCGCATCATAAACCAATACTGAACTCAACTTATCCAGTGCTTCCAACTACATGCATACTTATTTAATGCTTTTGTTTGGTTATTTTTAAAGATATGAATTGACAAACATAGTCCTATACTTATATATTATGGTAGGCATTTTCTTGTCATTAAATGTGTTATAATGTTACAAAAATACCTTTTCCATAAGAAAAAAATGTCTTTGTATACTTGTTATTATCTAAAGCAATTAACTTACAAAATAAATGTCTTCTAATTTGATTTTTTCTGCTTCTTTCAGCGCCGTTGAACCAATTCCACCTGTACCTGTTGTCGAACCACCTCTGAAGGGCTTCCACATCTTGCTCATCATTTGCGCCATCTTCTTCTTGAGTTTGCTTCTCCTCGGCCTCGGCTGTTCGTACTATTGTCTGAAGAGGAGAAACATCCGAGTGGTCAGAAGACGCCCGTTCTCTTCCGGCACAGGCTCCGAGATTACCAAACTTTCTGGATCGACTCTCGGAAACCTATCCATGTTTGAAGGCTTGAAGATCCCGCGAGCTCACGCCACAAGCACTTCCGGCTCGGAAACAGCTCTCATTAGTGGATCTGGAGAGCAATCGGATACTCTTCCTAGTGACTACCCATCGGAATCTCCTAGTTCTTTGCACTCAGAGGTTGAGGATGTAGATACTCGTAGTCTTAGACAACCCAGTACTGTCAGTTCAGCACCTTCTTACGATAACAAGGGTTATGTTGAAGAAAGATCTAGTTACTACTCGGATACTTTCGCGCATAGTGAAGGTGAGGTGGTTGTTCCACCAACAATCGCTGCTCCCAAACCTCCAGAACCTAAATTTGATGTTTCTGTTCGAATCAAGAAGGCACCTCCTCCTCCACCACCCAATCTAGAAATGATGCAGATACAAGAACGAAATCTCACCACGATTCTTGAAAGAGATGAAAACACCAGAGTTGAAAAACAAAAGACAACTTTCACATATGTTCCAGAAATTCATCCACAACCTACAGTCTACACAAGAATTGTTAAGAAAGAACCCGAGCCAGTGGATGATTGGTCCCAAGGCGAAGACTTAGTAGATCACCGAAGGAAGCTTTCGCTGGCCTCTGCACGTTCTCTGACAAGTCTCAATACAGAGATGACCGACACTCGTTCAATGACTGAGATAGTAGAACAGTCTTCTAAGAGATACATTCCACCTCCCCCTGAGACTCCACCACCCCCTCCGCCACCTATGCCACCCCAACATCTGTCATTGTTCAGCACTGATATTGAGCAAACAGCTGAACTCCAAACTATGAGCATTGTTCCTAGACAGCCTGAGATCACCACTCAAACTGTGGATGACGTCTACTTAAAAACGATAACAGAGACCAAGACTATTGAAGATATTGAACGCCATAGGCGGGAGATCACTGAGTACCATACAAAACCACGAATTCAACCGCCTCCACCCAAATGGGATGTCGTAATTAGAAACTACCCTGCTCCTAACCAGGCAGCTGAGACTAGTGAAAGAGGACCTGACTGGGAGAGATTTTCAGAACCATCCGAATCTGGATCGGAACATCCAGGTCCTCTGACAGACGTTGATGAACCAGATAGAGCTACAGAAATGATCGTCAAAGAACCACCCACTCCGAATTGGGATGTCCTCATCAGAGTACTTGACCCACCTCAAACAGAACAGACTCAGACTGAAGTACTTAGTGAAGAGGACAGAGAGAAATGGAGGCAAATCATTACAACCGAATCAACATTAAGGACACTTCTTACAGAAGCTACTGTTAAAGAAGACTACGAGAAGATCCGAAAAGATCAACGATATGAGAAGTTATTCGAACCTAAAAAATGGGATGTTATTATTCGAGTCTTAAGTCCACCTGAAGAATCGCGTCCATCCAGTTCCATACCATCCAGGTACAGGAAGAAATCGGATTGGGATACTCGCAGTCGTCGTAGCTCTTTGCCAACACTTTATGAGTACGATTCTGATGGTGGTTCATCTGTGAGAACTAGAGGACCTGATTCAACGTCTGGTTCAACATACGGTATTGAACCACCATTCCGATCCCGTAGAACTTCTCGCTCTAGCCTTCGATCAGATATGGATGTCAGATCTATGACTGAGGTCACAGTAGATTTTGCTCGAATGGAAACTGATACTCTTAGTGATGTCAGTGGCCCAAGCTATAAAGGTCATCGGCCAGGTTCTGATGTATTAGATGACATGTTACATTCCGAGGATGAAATGGGAAGTCTTGTAAGGTCGGCAAGTCAACCATCACTTGCAAGAAGCGCTTCGGAATTTACGGAGCATTGGGTAGCGGAAAGAGAATCTAGTATTCAAAGATGGGGCGGGTATCCATCAAGTCCTGAGCTTGATACTCGGTCAACAAGAAGTAGGTCAACGGTCGGTAGCAGGAGAATGTTGGAAAGATCATCGACAGAAATCCTGATCAGTAGTGCATCGATGCGACAAGATTACGAAGACGCTTCATGGTATGGCGAGGGCGACAGTATAGGCAGCTACAAATAGATATTTTCATAATCTATATCAAGTTACTTCCTTCATTATATATACTCAAATGGGTGTTTAAAAATCTTAGCTTCGTGCCAAACGAATCCAATTGCGTATTTCTCCTCCTAACTTAATAACTATTATTGAAATTGACTTTATGTATATCATATATATATATATAACGCCAGCATAGAAACGTAAGTAGTTACCAAACAATTTTGTTTAAGAGATTGCCAATAATAAAATTTGAACACCCATTTCAGTAGAAAGAAACACAATAGGAAGAAAAATCTATTAATCTCGACAATATGTTATAAAAAAAAAAAAACTACTAAAACAAAAGGCCTAACATGGCAGCGTTAAAAGAAATAACGTAACAAGCTTCTTTTAAGTCTCAATAATGATAAACGTTAATCCTTGCTAGAATTTTTGGAGCAAGGTGGAACTATAACCAGAGTGCCAATAATATTTTATTTGTTTGTTTGTTTGTATGTATGTTACAGTTTTTGTGTAGAGCGCGAATATGAACTAACGAACATTCAAAGAAAGAGTAGTGTTATGTTTTAATGTGCTTGTAAATTTATTTTTATCTTATAATAATGTTCTTTTTTCTCTGAGTTGAACACTAATGTGAAATATGTGACGAGTGGTTTCATGGAAGATGTGTGTGGGAAAGAGTGAATGTTGTTTTAAATGTTAGTCTACATTAAAAAAAAATACTAACAAAACAGACTAGAACACAGCAATACTTTGTAAAGAGTATCAAGTCTTCCTTTTTCTAATATATATTTTTTTCTAAATGGTGAAGTTAAGGGATTATGTGATTTTTTTTAAAAAAAATTACAAAATGTGTTATTTTTTAACAAATGAGTGCTTAAGTTAAGCATACATTTTTATAAAATATTGTATTAACTTTTAAACTATATGTATACCCACTCTTTTTTTCATAAAGAAAGTGAATTTTAGCAATGTTTTGATTGCTTACTCATTATGTAAGAAAAGTTTAAGAATGAGTAAGACTGGAAACGTTGCTATAGAATCAAAGATTGGGAACTTTTTTTTATATGTATACTACTTGTGTTTTTAAATACGCTGTTTACTTTATAAATACGAATTGCTTCTTACCTGTTATTACTTTTTAAATAATAACAAAAATATTTGTGATAGGCTATAAGCAATTTTAATAAGTATTCTTTTTTTGAAATGAAGACCACAAAAGGGTAAAAACAGCACAAAATTCTGAATGCAGAAGTATATCTGACATCTCTTTACAACTTCGGATACTTTTTATTCGCTATGGAATGATTGTTTCCCCGTCTGTGATCTATGGTCTTCAAATACATGTGTCAACATTTATTTTTTTACTATGTTGACGCTCTTCATATTCTATCTATTAGAAAAAAAAAGATGTTAATATGAACAAACTGCTTTTAGTACTGGAAGAGTTTTCCAATTTAGAAGAAACTAATGCTAGTTATACACTTAATAAGTACATTTATGGAAAACAAGACATTTTGTTTTTAGCAATAGGTAATATTAAAAGTGTTCAGATATTTTCAAATAACTACAAATGTTCTGAAGTAAAAAGAAAATAATTTTTGTAGGTTGGAGAAGAAACGAAATAGATGTCACTAATAACTTGCTTCGTACAGAATACATAATGGACGGTATCACAAGTAATGATAACAATTTTTATTAACCAACGTATTGGTCAATAGAAAGTGTTATTGATATTATGACTCTTTGAGACAAACTTATATGTACACGTCATAGGATAGGTTCACGTCAAAGATAGCTTCCGTTATGAGATGTGATCTACATTCCATACATAGGCATTTGAAAGGCTTTTGTCACAGATTAAGTTGTTTATTTTTTTCTACATTCCTCCGAAATATTACTCATTTTCTCTGTTTATGTGTGTTAATTTGAATAACCAGGACAGTTCAGTGATGCCATCCTGTGGGGAAAAATCCTATATCGTTGGAGTTTTTTGAACTCATTTTCCCGGAAAGGGATAATAAGCAGCATATATGGGATTTTTTCAGATCGAAATTTACGGCTTATTCATTTAGATATTGTAAAAAGTGACTTTAACACAAAGAAATTTAATTTTTAATATTACAGCATACTTTTAATTAGTATAACGTGGGAAATTCACACGTAAACTGGGATTTTTTTGCCTCTCGACATGGGATTTCTATTGTTTTAGTGTTGGCATCACTGGGACAGTTCTGTGCAAGACTCCTAGGTTGAGAAACCCCGCTGTAGATAATACTTTGCCGACTGTTTTATCATTTGTCGAAAGGTTAAAAAAAAAAAAAAATACCTTTCAAATCGAAATGATTAAAAAAAATTGTGGAAAAGTCTTTTGGACCTTTTCTTGAAGCTTCTTCTCTGTGTACGGTTCTAGTTATACATAACTTACAAAATACAATATAGGTCTTTGGCACGTTCTTTGGATGTCCCATAACTGTCCCGGAAAATTCAGACTAGAAGAAGAAACTTTTGAGTGTAATGGTAATACCCACGGGATTGGATTTCAATACTGTGTGCCTGTGTCACGGAATAGTATTTGGATAACCAAACGCCGTCTTGTGATTTTCCTGCAAAGAGCCCACAAATGGCCCACAGGAAATCCCGTTGCCGGGACATGAGCGATCATATGAATATCTAGTGGCAAAAGTGGGATGTCCAAGGAACGTACCTATGCTACGTGTGAATCAACATAATCTGCTTCTTGTCATATGAATAACTACAATCATTAACCATTTTTTTTTTTACTAAGTTCTTGAAACTGATACAGATTTAAAATATGCAAATTGTACAGTTTGCTAGTTCATATAGCCTATATACATTTTGAAATCTGTTTAAATTAATGTATAATTTTGCATTAATGGAAATATTTTAACAATTCCTAAACAAAAAGAATGCACACTTGTATTTGTATTTGTATTACATTATATATATGTGTGTGTACGTATCTTTGTCTTCCAATAATTATTGTAAAAACTTAACAGAAGGGAATTTAAGCATGCAGTTACTTTAATAAAAAGAATGTTTTAAAATAGTAAATAAATTAATACGTACATGAAAGTTAGAATATTTTGATTTTGTAATATGTAATGTGAAATTCTCGAAGGAATAATTATGTATTACTTGCTACATGCTTAAATTAATACTTTTCTTTTTCTAAACAAAATTATGCCGTCCCTAAATAGAAACAAATGTAATAACTTAAAATAAAATTTATTTTTGAAAAAAATAAGTTGGCTTTATTTTTTATAGCTTCAGCTAAGCGTCACTGTCGAAATACTCTAAAATTAACTAGATACAGTATATATTTTCTATTCCTTTTGTTCCTTTTGGCACCAATGAATCGAGACTAACTCTTTTATTTGTAACAATTAACCGAGCGTCCGTGCGTGGATATTAATGGTATTTTAATAGTTTCACTGTTGACAAAAGAAAGTTGGTTTAGTTTATAATTGGACTCAGGAGTAAAAGTGGATCTTAAAAGGTGGGGGGACGATAGGTAGGGGCATGACCCTACGCCGTTCCGCCTGCCTATCTCTGCCCATTGTAATTTTTTAGGAACTGGGGGATTCCTCACATATTTTTTCGAGGTAGGGGAGGGCGTTCCCCCACGTTCTCCTCTCATTTTTACCCCTGATTGGACTATAATTTTAATATTAACCCTTTAACGTGCCATTTTTCCGATCAGACTTATCTTTTTAAAAAAAAAAAATTGGAGTGGTTTCGGTGTAGGAAACGCGGGAATTGTTTTAAAAAATATTAATGCAAAAAATATAGGGCGTATGGGATATTTTATGGTGTTTGCATATAGGGTATATGCAAAGTTATTCGTTGATATTGCAAAGTACACTAAAACTAGATAGAACCAATAAGACGCGACGAATGTCAGCGTACTTGCACTTTTTAACTCATTACACTTCCGTCTAACACAGAAAAAATAAACACTTCAAAACATGTCCATCTAAACGAGCAAAGGAAGCTCAAAGATAACAAGATGACAACTCCGCGTGCAGCAAGTAAGACAAAGCTTCCAACGCTGGCTTACTAGGACATCTAGCGGGAAAGGGCATCTTAACTTCATTAGTGAAAGGGCATCTTAACTGATACACAAAGCTGCTTTTCTATATCCGAACTAGAAACTACATGGTGCAATACAATTTCAGAGTAAACTTTGCATATATGCAAAGCTGCGCGCTAACGGGTTAACAAATAGATTTAATATTTTACATTATTTAATATATACACACAGGTACATGTTAGGGTAAATGTTAATAATGGCATCTAGGTACACTCATGTCCAAAATTATTGTCGCATGTCTATAAATATGTTGTTCTAGGAATATAATTTGATAAAGAATTCGTCCGGTATTTCTTATAATGTTAGTATATTTATAATCGGCAAAGACACGTATGTGGCAAATTTAATGTCAAAAGAGCAGTAAATAAGAACAATAAAACGAAAATAAAGTTTATTGTCCATTTAGCAACATTTTGTTTTACTCATTCTAATTTTCGTATTTATAATTCTTTTCCAATGAAATTTACCACAAATATACATTTTCCAATTATACACATAATATCAGTATTAAAAGTACCTGGAGAATCATTATCAAATTATATTCTTACATGAATACAGTTATAGATATGCGACAATAATATTGGACATGAGTGTACATATTCAAACGCTTTATTATCTTGTCTTTAGGCTGTCTGATTATGGCACATCCTTTACTAATCCAGTTACGTATTTTGGAAATCTATCGATGAACGGCCGCAGTGCACTATAATATGTTCAATCTATAAAGGAAAGCCATTCGATACACTTATTTCTTATCTATATTTAATACCTCTTTCACCGCTATGTCAAAGACTAACTCCCAGTGGTTACATTCAGGGGGATTCTAAGGGGACTGAATCTAACAGCAATATTCTAGGGAGTATCCACAGCCCCCACTAAATCGCTCAGTTGAAAACAAAACGCCATCGGTCTTAAATTGTTGTATATGAAAATATATGTTTTGTAGTAATGATTAATGGCATCATATGGGGCTATTTCCAAAAGATTACGGGCTGGCACTTAAATATCGAGATGACTTGTTCATAACATGCAGTGCTATCTATGAGAGAAATGATGTATCAATTTCAACTGTCTAGTCGCAGCAATTCTTTGTACGCAGTTATCTGAATCGGTCACTGTAAATTGAGATCGCATTCTGCGTGACAATGAACCAGTCCATATGGCTGTTGTTGGTAAGGGTACAGTGTGTTAAACCTGACCTGTTTAGTGGATACTGAATCATCTCGAAGCCACGGATTTTCACTGCAGTCTGGCAACAATTGTCATACACAGTGGCGGATCCAGGATATGATCAAGGGAGGGGCTAATCCATAGTTTGCCGTTTTATCCAGTGTAAAGCAGGATTGAAGTCCATTTTATTCAGTATATAGCTGAGCCTCAAGGGGAGAGGCTATAGCCCCTATAGCCCCCCCCCCCCTTGGATCCGCGCTTGGTCATACAGACTGGCAGCAACAGTGGTGCAATATTTGAGTGCCAGTCCTAGAACATTTGGAAACACCTGCACATTGTGCACAGTACTTATAACTCAAACTACATTCTATCTCAATCCATACTATACGTAATGTACCATCGACATTCTGAATCTCAATAATCCAATGTTCTCAATAATTCATGCTGCCTTCAAAACCGGAGCACTAATAAACAGGAATTCCATTACCAGTATGCTTTTGACGTCAGTTATGTTTAGGATATGCTAACCGCCCGGTATTTTACCGGACAGTTCCGTTTTTGACCTTGTCCGATGTTCGGTACGACCTCAAAACCGGACGTCAAATGTCCGGTAACCTTTCCTCTTACTAGTCCTATCCTCTGTTCAACTTAGATTATTTTCGGAGTGACGAGTGGAATCGTTTTCGATGAACATGGTTTAAGGTTAGTGTAAAGGGACAAATTTTCCCGATAGATGTCGCTACAGTGTTCCTATCTCTTTCATGTATTTTTTACCTTTCACGAAAATTTACAATTTCTTTTATAAATTTCAACCTAGAGACTTCAAATTTTTAGACAAGGAACTTCATAACCTATTAAAGGGAACAATCCGTGCTGATTTTTTATTTAGAATTTTCTTCATTGTTCAAATAGTTTCATTTTTAAAGGTTTGGATATCCATTTCAACAATCAAGCCATTTCAACAATGAAGAGAATTCTAAATAAAAAATCGGCACGGGTTATTTATTGCCTTCGATAGATTATGAAGATCCATTTTCTAAAAATTTGAAGTCTGTAGGTTGAAATTTGTAAGAGAAATCGTGAATTTTCGTGAAAGATGAAAAAAAAAAAAAATACATGGTAGAGATACGAAGACTGTAGTGCCATCTAGCAGCAAAACTTGTCCCTTTAAACCAACCTTAAAGCACAGCTTATATTTCGCTTTGATATCGACCTGTCGTGGATGGAATTTGTCGAAGTTGAAAGCAGGAAAATTTACTGAACTTGTCAAAACTGCTAAAGATAAAAAAAAAAAAAAAAAAAAAAAAATACATTTTCGAGAGCACTGCTTCATCATTAGCTATATCTTCCAAATTAAATAATGCATCCAGATCCATTAAAAGTATGTAGGCATTATGAGGCATTACTAGCCCCAGCAAAGCTGGTATGACTTATTTTTCAAATATATTTTGTGCATACCATAATTATATAGCCAATTATATTTGCTGTTCTGTTTTAAATACCATGTATTGTTGATGGTAGGATATAAAAATTATATGGCCGACTCATCCAAAACTGGAATAAATAAGTTCAATAAATGCTTCAAAAGTAAATGAAGTTATTAAATTCGAACTTCGAACCGCTCAATTTTATGTGAAATAACCACTTTGAGGTTGCTCACATTTTTGACGAGCGATGATGTCAGAATCTTAAGAGTATATGTACTCCAGGAGAGTGTTCAGTATTTCCATTTTCAGAAGTTGGCAACCCTAGTTACGTGATTCTATATTCTAACTAGGGATGGGCAAAACCGGTTGCTAGAAAAACCGGAAACCGGTTTCTAGAAAAACCGAGATCTGAAAACGACATTAGGGTTTTCTCCAGAAACCGGTTTCGGTGAAAACTTTTGAAAAATACAAAACTATTTCTGTGGAAACGGAATCGGTTTCCGGAGAACAACAAAACACTATTCTAGCCACAAATAGAAACAATTTTGAAAAAAAAAAACAGAACAGGTTTTGAAGAAAATCGAAACCGGTTCAGGTGAAAACCGAACCGGTTTTGGAGAAAACCGATAACTGTTTTCGGCGAAAAACCGGTTTTTTTGAAAATTTTCAAAACCGGTTTCGGTTTACCTAGAAACCTGAAACCAAAAAACCGGTTTTCGTGCCCATCACTAATTCTAACAGCAATGGATTTACTATCCATTGGATAGTTAACTGCATAGTACAGCAGTTTTAAACGGGCATTACTCTTCCTGACCACTTCAGTCGAGTTATTTATTTATTTATTTAACAATCACCAGATACAGCTCCGAGGCCATTTTAAACTGGATATCCAACAACAACAATAACAATGGAAAGGATTTGTGAAGGTATCGGCCAGGGCCTGTTTAGTAAGTACCATCCCGGCATTTGCCTGGTAGGACTGAGGAAAACCCTGGAAAACCTCAGTCAGGATGGTCGGCAGCGGGATTCGAACCCACGACCTCCCGAATTCGAAGCCAATGCTCTACCACTTGAGCTACTTCGCTCGGTTATGATTCATATTCATATCATTTTTATTGCAGAAACTCCAGAGGACATCCGAAACATTACAATCGTCAAATCTTAAAAGTTAACTCCTTTTAAAAGACATTTGTTTCTATTTTCAGAATTGTTTGACTAAAAGAATCAGTGTTAAAAAGAAAATGTTTGTTCCTTCACAAAGGAACTCCGGAAAGTGTATACACATAAAAGTACAAAAAAGATTTCTACAGAATATGGTGCTTAGTGAAGTAACCATAGAAACCAGGTGTTAAAATGGGAATAAGATTGAACAGTTCTGATCTAAGTAATTTCCAAAAGATTTAATACACAATTAAATGAGTAGCAGTTTCAGAGCATATATCACGAGACTGGTTTTATGGAACGATATGTTCTCAATTAATAGTGAAACTACGAGTGTTAACTAACAGATTTCTACTACCTCCGGTTTTAATAAAGAGATTAGAGTGGAGATGGAATATATATTGTTCAGACGCTTATTTAATTGGAGCAGGGGGTAAAAGTGAGGGGGAATGCGGGAGGACGCTGTTCCCCCACTTCCAAAAATATCTATGGTGTCCCTCCATTTCCTAAAAAATTACAATGGACAAAGATAGGCACGGGAGATGGCGTGACGTCATCCGTCCCTCCCCCTACCTTTTCAGATCCAATTTTATTCCTGAATTGGAGACAACGCTTATTCTATACTAATCAAGGTTAAAACTGAGAGCAATTGATTTCCGCCATTTTCGGTTTGAATAGAGAGTTAATAGAGATGATGGTATTTATTCTTCAAGCGCTAAATCAATTGCAAGAAACCGCTTCTCGCAATCTGTTATCGTTGTTCTAAATAGATCAATATTAAAATCAGAAGTTGCAGACAGTGTAGTAGATTTCTACCACTTCCGGTTTTAGTACAGAGTTATGAATGGAGATAAAATGTGTTCTTGGGACACCATTTTTGAAGCAATTGATTCCCGTTTTATCTCTACAGCGATGTTCTCTGACGGTTTTAGGTATTACCCACATTTGTTTGGTAACATTGCTTGGCATTGTCTGGCAACATTGCTATTCATGTTCATTTGTTTTCTGCTGTTTTGTGCTTGGTAACAGTTATTTGCCATTCAATTACCTGAACCAGACGTTTCCTAGCCGCTGGATTGGAAGAGGTTGTGCATCATCACCAGGCCCCTTTGCCTGGCCTCCAAGAAGTCCTGATCTGACGACACCAGACAATGCTTCTGGGGTTTCATAAAGCAACAAGTAAGAAACACTCGATATCACACAACGCAGAAATTACGAACAGCTGGGGAACAAGCTTTCACCCTAGTGACTCCGAAGTATCTCCGCAAAACAACTGCGAGAACTTGGCCCAGAATTCAGCTGTGTTACGACATGGATGGTGATCATACCGATGTTTATGACTCTTAAGACTTAAAGGTAACGGTGTACAGACATTCTACCATAACTAACATTATACTGTTGAAACTAAAGGAGGGAGATACTCCCACTTCCGGACCACCCTGTATAGTGATTACGGTTAAAATTAGAAATGGTTAATTTCTTCTACCTCCAATGGATGAACCACATCCATCAGTGAAGTCGACAACTAACTTGTGACCGTCTAAAACCCTAAGACTTTTAACACAATTTTATGGGACGAAATAAATCCTGCGAATCTCGTATCATGGACAGCACTATTGATGAGGTGATAAACCTACATAGATCAACGGAACCAGATCAGTGTAGCAAGTTTTTATGCAAGTTTTGTACGCTAAATATAATGGAATCCAATAGATAGTGAACCAATTACAGCACGTCACCTTACCAAGAATCTGGTTGGTTCGATGACAGTTTAGTAGAGTTCCTTTCCGCACCGAGGCTACATGGAATGTGGACCAACAACTTTTCATAGGATTCAAACTAACCCATGAGCTCCCATTAGGAAATCGAGTCCACTTTGATCGATTGGCGAAAGACCGGAATTCGAGGTTCATATCATTGCCATGAGTGGTTCGATTATCTCTGTGATGTCTTTTGCTTGTATCATTCAGATCGATGGTATGGCGAAAATACTGAGAAGTTAAAATTTTATAAACGTAAAAGCAAGGGTTCTTAAAACATTGTGAATGTAGGAAAACAAGGGAGTTTTTTTTTCTCTAGTTTTAGTTGGGAAAACAAATGCGGGAACGTAAAAGGACCTAATAGTGTATTATTACTCGTGTTTTCAAGCATAATTTCTCAGGAATTTAGATTAACAATTAAAAGTCTCTAGTAGGCTATATATATTTACTCTATCTATGAGTTCGTGTGTCTGTCCATTCGAGAGACAAGAAATCTTAAGAACTACTTTAATGGATCACCATTAATTTTGCTCAGGATGTACAGGGACATAAGTTAGAAATGGAGATCGTTTAATCGGAAGTGACATTCAAGCCGGAAGTAGTTGACATTCACTTATTTTCGATTTTAACGTTGATCATTATAGAGTAAAAAAAAAAAAAACGGTAATAAATACCGAGAAGTGCTTTTCTACAATCAATTGAGCATCTTAAGAGTACATTTCATACTATTCTTAAAGTCTATTTAAACCGGAAGTGATAAAATTCCATTGCAACTTCCGGTTTCAATATTGATTCACATGGAGCAAAAACGACAAGAGATTGTGAGAAGCGTTTTTATTTTTCTGGAATCGATTCAGTGTTCTAAGAAAATATACTATTTTCTCGCTTAACCCTCTATACAACCGGAAATGGAAGAAATCAATCATTTCCGGTTTTGATATGGATCATTATAAAGTAAAAATAAAAGTGGTTTTCTTCAATCAATTAAGTGTCCCAACACTTTAATCGCTCTACCAAAGAAGGAAATGCTAGAAATCTACTACCACTTCCGGTAGCAATATATTGAGAAAATTTTACTGCATAAAAAACAAACTCCTTCACGTGGTGTACACCGCAACTGCTACTTGTTTGCTTATTCTAAGAAGCGTAACATTTATAGGTATAAATGGACTTAGAAGTTGCTTTAAGCCTAATACGTAACTGAAAGTGTAGTTCCTTCAAAATTTCATTCCAAAAAATCAGTGAATTTTAGAGAGATAAGCTTTCCGTCTTTGAGAATAGAAATCTCAGACAAATATTCGAATCCAAGAGGAACGGGAATGGTGGAAACTTCATAACGAGGAACTACGCTTACCAACATTGTTAGGGTCATCAACTCCAGAAGGCTAAGATGGGCAGCTCATGTATCCAGAACGGAAGAAAACAGGAACGCTTTCAAACTTTTAACGGAATTCCAATCGAAAAGCAACCATTAGGAAAACCTAGATGCAGATGAGAGGACAATATTAAGATGGATCTCACAGAAATAGGAATACAAAGTAAAAACTGGATCCAGTTGGTTAAGGATAGAAGTCAACATAGAGCTTTCTGAAGGTGGTATTGAACCTCCGGGTTCCAGAGCCCATCATAGAGTTAGTTACTTCTAAGCAAGGATCTTATAAAATAGAGGATCTGCCCTTACAACAAAATCTTGAAGCCATACGTCACAGTTTCGCCACCCCTACTCTGCCCACTCCACCCAATAGGATCACAACGTTTTGAGCCAACAATCATGGCGGAAACGAAAGTAGCCAATCAGATGATCTTAGAAACGAGAGTAGCCAATCAAACGTGCCGATGCTCTGTTGCTTTTTGGCTTCACCGATTTAATAGGATGAAGATACATGTGGGTAGATCCTCTATTTAAACATCCTTGCTTTTAAGCCTTCCCTGTAACCAGCGATGTAAAGAAATCTGAAATTTTGATCAGATCGTTAGTTGAATAAGCTGGACACAACTTGTTTACAGGTCGAAGACACTGAATGTACCGCGCAAAGTTTTCTTTTGTGATGTGCTTGGGAGAAAACATCTATTGTTTGTTCTGCGAATGTCTCCTCCATTAGCGCCATTGTCTCCACATACTGCATCTCATCTCTATTCTGTCGAAAGAAAGTGAAAATATTTAATTAACGTCCTTTCCTTTCTGACGGTTTGTTTGTTTTGGTCTGACCTTCGCAAGATGTTATAAAACACTGACGAGAGTGACATCTTGATGTGTGAAAAGGGGTTTCCTCTTTCTTTTGTCATCTAAACAAGTCTACGAAAGAATAGTTCTCACAAGCTACACAATCGTAACTACAATTAGTACAAGATAAAATATTTCTCAGTTAACCCTTTTCTGCATGATTTTTTTTCTTTTAGTAAAAAAAAAAAATAATCAGTATTGGAAATCCTCATATGGGAACTTGAAAAATGAATTAAAACTTGAATTTTAGATTTTTCACTTAATTCCGACGAGAAATAAGTGCCATATATAACACACTTACAACTCACAAAGAACATGCCAGATGTCACCAAAATCTCTTATTTATACACGTCGAAATCAATATCTCACACAGCAGACAAAACAGTTATTTGGTGCCTTTGATAAGTCACAAAAAAGCTAAAGTAAAAAAAAAAAAAAAAAAAAAAGGTATGTGCCATATATGGCACGACATGCGGTAAGGGGTTAAGAAGAGGATGCATTTATTAGAATTCCAAACTATACTATGAGTAAGTATCTGAACCTTTAATTATAAAACCGCAATGTCTGTCTATCAACAAATGCCAAAGGAAAAACAGCAAAGATATCGTAAAGTGTTTTTGATCCATTGGGGATAATTTTGGAACTGGGGGGCCAAAATCAGGTAAAATCACCATGTTTACAGGAGAAATGAGTTGATGTTACGTAAGTGTAGTTACTAAGTACTAACCTATCTTAACCTAACCTAACCTAAACCATCAAAACAGAAAATATAGAAAGAAAGTACTAATTTTAAGCGAAGAATTCTGGCCCCCCAAATTCAAATATCCTAACCTAACCTAACCTAAACTACCTAAACAATCAAAAAATACAGAAAATATAGCAAGAAAGCACGAAATTTGAGCAAAATATCCTGGCCCTCCAGTTAAAAAAAATATATATATATGCCGATATTTTATTTATTTAGTCTCTTTTTATATGTCGAAGTTAAGGCTAATCATATCTTGTCTCCCATTTGACCATGCAAACATCAGAATTAGTATGATAATAACAAGTATTTATAGAATAAGAATTGAAAAAGCACACATTGAAATGGCAAAGATTACGTTACATACAATCATACGCACATACATACATTACATATATATATATATATATATATATATATATATATATATATATATATATATATATATATATATATATATATATATATATATATATATTACTAACTAACTCTATGGCCTATGGAACCCGGAGGTTAAATGTCGCGTTCACAAAAGCTCTCCACTGACTTCTATCCTTAGCTAATTGCATCCAGTTTCAACTTTGGATTCCAATCTCTGCGAGATCCATCTTAATATTATCCTCCCATCTGCGCCTAGGTCTTCCTAATGGTCGTTTTCCGATTGGTCTTCCAGTCAAGACTTTGAAAGCGTTTCTACTTTCTTCCATTCTAGCTACCTGACCCGCCCACCTAAGCCTCCTAGACTTGACGATCCTAATAATGTTGGATAAACCATATAAATTATGTAGTTCCTCGTTATGAAGTTTCCGCCATTCCCCATTCCCGTTCCTCTTAGGTACGAATATTTGTCTCAGGATCTTGTTCTCAAATACTTTCAGTCTATGTTCTTCCCTCGGAGTAGGTGACCATGTTTCGCAGCCATACAGAACAACAGGCATGATTATCGTTTTGTATATTTTAAGCTTCAAATTCCTCGACAGAATTCGCGACGACAAGAGATTTTGAACCGAATAGTAACACGAATTCCCTGCTTTTAGTCAACATTTAATTTCTCCGTGAACATGATTTTCCTATGTTAATATTGATCCTAGATATTAATAAGATCTCTGCATTTCTTTCTATTGTTCTCCTATCATCCCCTATTAAATTTACATCATCAACATATGCCATAACCTGGTGAATACCATTCAACTGTAGGCCCTGGTTGCTATCTTTGATTTTCCTTATAGCGTATTCCAGAACGAAGTTAAATAATAATGGCGACAAAATCTCCTTGTTTCAGGCCATTTTCGACGTGAAAGCTCATGGAAAGCTCTCGAAATCTCTGTGTATCTTTCTTTTCTTTTTATATAATACTGCTCAAAATAATTCGCCTCTGATCCCTTTTTATAAGCTGGCACAGATTGCAAATACTATATACAACGTTATCGTTGTAAAGTCAAGCATCATATCCTACGAGCTCTACATTCCAACACCATATAGTTGTATATAGGGGTTGTATATCTCTCAGGCGTTTGTTTCATGGTCAATGAAAAACGAAGGATAATTTTTCCAGTCTAAGATGAATATTTATTGTTTGGACTGTTTTGCCCAATTAACACCGTATATCACTAACATTTGAATTAATTGTGTGTGTAATGTATTTGCTTATTACATACTACATGCAACAAAAAAACACTGACCATACATGAATTAGATACTCCAACCGGAAGTAGGATCAAATCTTGCAAACGGTGCGGGATATTGAAAAAAAATAATCGAAAAAAATCTCCCCTTTATGATACTCCTTGCCGATTTTTATCAAGACGTCCTTCACTTGCGTCTGCAAAGGGACATGTACAAATGTTGTGAGAAATGACAAGGAGATTCATGTTCATATGTGAATGATGCGCTGTGTAGAGAGCGCAGGTTCAGCTAGTAGTTTTTATTTATTAAGAAAGTGTATAAAGGTAAGTCGAGTTACGAAATTTGGGGGGGGGGGTTCAAACCCAGTGGATCATCCGTGGGTGCACCCCTGACTAGAAGTAGTTGATTTCTACCTTTTCGTGGATAGGGTAAACATATAAAGGAGTTTTGGTAAGTTAAAATTCTTAAAAATGACCTAATTCTTTCTTCTTTCTATCGGAGAAATTATTGATTATATGACTTCCCAATTTTGTTTCCTCGAATAAAAAAAAAATAGTAAAAATCAAAGGGCAAGAAATTGAACAGATCACCTGTTTATTTTCACACTATCATTCATCTGCAGTTGCTGCATGCAACTCGTTCAAAACTTGAAAAAAACAATCTCTATTTTTTTTTAAAAAAAAAGAAAAGAAAAACTGCCATAACTAACTCTTCTTCATTGGTTAGGTTCTTGTTTCCTTCCTCCGTACCCAAAGTTTCATTTATAGCGATTTTCTTTTATGACTAGTTCACGAAAAAAAAAAATGTCACTTGTTCCTCAAGTATATAAAGTGTCCAGCTATTATCGAAATGTGAAGCAGCGTGCTTGTATAACAATCAGCTTCTTTCGTGTTCTGACGATAAAAGAGAGGGACAGGTATATTAAAACGAACAAAAAATAAAAATTTATGAAGTGTTGTTATGGAGTGAGTAACTTACCTCGTGCCTGCTCAAATGAATGAAGGTTCCTCGGCGCCAGGTACAGGCAACCACCTG
Organism: Thermobia domestica; assembly: GCF_964235325.1. Classification (NCBI taxonomy): domain Eukaryota; kingdom Metazoa; phylum Arthropoda; class Insecta; order Zygentoma; family Lepismatidae; genus Thermobia; species Thermobia domestica. Next base: position 32,543,027 of record NC_137460.1, read on the forward strand.
TTGAGCTAAGATATAATTAAACTTGCGTTTTATTGAGTGGGGTTAACGATTGATTCCAAAAACTCCTCTTTTCTTCAATGCAGTTCAGTTTGTATAGCAGTGTCGTTAAAGTTAAAAGTGAATTGAGGGAAGTTTGGGTTTAAAGGTTACGTTAAATTGTATTTAAAAAAACACAAAAAAATTAACAAAGAAACCCCATCGCCTATTATCTTAGTTCGTGTGTCCCGTTATCAACAAAAGATTTAGAATTAATAAAGGCAAAATCGTGAGTGAATAAGATTTATTAAGTTATACGTGAAATGAAGACAATGAGGTTGTTACAACAAGAGTGCATCTTAAATGTTGTAACTCGAATATAGTGTTGCCAGAAGGTAAGTTTACCATTTTTATATTTTTCTGATAATTTACAGTAAAGACACCAGTGTTCTGTTTTTATACTACGGCATTTCAGTAGGAGATAGAATGATTTTAGTTGTGTACGGTTTGCAGATGATGTGGCGCTTGTTGCAGAGAAAATCAATAAAATGTTAGGAAACTTGAGAAAGGGTTGTGAAGAATATGGGATGAAAATAAATGTTAGAAAGACAAAAGTCATGGTGATTGGAACTAAACGGTCGATGTGAAATATAGAAGCAGGAAGGGACAAAATAGAACAGGAAAATAGATTTAAAAAGTTTCCGATACCTGGGTAGGTATTGTTAGTAATGATATGAAATGTGAATCTCAAATAGAAGCAAGGATAGGAATGGCGAAAGAAGCCTTTAGGAGGAAGAAAATATTATTTTATGGGATATTAAAGAGTTGAGAAAAAGACTCATAGGTGTAAAATGCTTCGTGTGGAGTATGGTCAGAAACATGAACATTACTCAAAAAAACACGATAAACGACTGGAAGCCTTCCAAATGTGAGTGTGAAGAACAATGGAGAAAATTAACTTGATCGAGTAAGAAAAGAATTAGAGGGTCTTAGAAATGGTGGCGGAAAAAGAACAATTTTAGATATTATTTAGAAGAGGAAGAGAAACTGGTTGGGACATTGGCTTAGGAGGAATTGTATCATGAGAGACGTGGTAAAGGGTATGGTGGCAAGAAAAATAGGGATAGGGCGAAGGAGACTACAATTAATGGACGATATCAAAACTGAAATTTCGTATGTGAAGACGAAGAGGTTAGTGGAAGGACGTGGAGCATGGAAGCTTCTCAGTTTAGGCAAGTGATCTCCCAATAATGGCAGAATAACTATGATGATGAGGATGATATCTTTTATCAGGTTCAAATGATCTATATTCTTTCTTTTTCGTCAAAGTAGTTACTTTATGCTCTTTTTCTGGGTCACATCAAAACAATTTGACAGAAAAGCAATGGTTTAATTGGACCGGAACACACAGGAACGCTGTTTCGGAATTTATTTGTCAGATAATGTTGAAATACATTAAACTCTATATGGAGATTGGTGAGTTTAGGTAGACATTTTTTTTTACAACTAAATTACTGAATGAGAGCACTCAAAACTCAAAAGTTATTATTAATTAGCCTACTTTAACTGATACCAAGAAATGAATCATCTTAAGAGAAACGGTAGCTTAACATTTCATTCTTTTAACAGCTACACTGAGAAAAAAATTGTAGGTGGCGTACTTAAAAAGTTAGGTTACATGCGTAATTCCTGTAGTTTTTGGACTTAACGTACAGCAGACGTATAACTGAAAACGCATATTTTATAATACTTTCCGTATAAGTGTTCCATCCATACGTACTTTCCGTATGAAACAATGTAGGCGGTCAGGATCTCACATACAAATGGACGTATATAACATATAGCTGAAGAATGTAACATAAGTATATTCATGTGATATACGGAAAACTGTTAGATGTCAGACATCCTGCAACGGCGTGATGTAACATCTAAGGGCAGTGCCTATGTAGCATACGGATAACGTATGCTCCATACTGATTTCTATGATAAGCAAGAGGATACCGTATATTTGTGCAATATACCGCTGTCCGGAGAACGGATTTTTCTCTGTGTATCAGTTCAGAAACAGATAAATCCAAACGTGTCAAGACTAAAAGAAATATAAGCTGCTCAGTGATGATCAGCTAATCTTTTATTGGTTTGAGAGTCCCTTTTCAACATCAAGGCCACAAGGGACACAGACCTTAAGTTTAACGTGAAATCAGAACCACCGCGAAGCGTTTAAACTTTTCAAAGCCGTCAAGATTCGAAGCAGAGGTAATTTACCCTAGGTAATTTGCCACCCCCTGCAATTACATCATTTGCCGCCTTCTTTTTCCAGAATGAACACATCTTAAAAGCCATGATTTTAAGTATGCTACCGCATCATGAATTACGAAGGGGAGGGAAATGCACTCGCACTCAGAAAGGCCTAAATACTACAAATACAATCTCGTTGTGTCCGTCTTTTTTTTTTTTTTACTTTAAATAATAGTCTATTAAGCTAGTGAAACATAAGGCAATTTATAGAATTCAAAATCGACCTTCAATCTCAATATATATGAGTTTGCAATTCCAGTGCAACTAGCTCTTTTATCTTTATTTCTTGATTTCTGTTCTGTTAAAATATTTTTAAAAACTTGTTTCGACCTTCAATGATAAGGAACTTGTTTGTGACAAAAGATAAGTTAGTTTTCATATAAAAACTGTGTTCTTGTATTTGACAACAATCAAGCAATTCATACTGAGATTTCTTTGACCATTTGCTTTAGCACTATCCATGTGACCTTAAACTAATGCGACCTAAACATGATTTATGAATGTAGTATTCAAATAGAACGTCAGCTAAATAAATTTAAATACCATCATCATGAAGTCTGTTTGCAACAAGAAATATTTATTTTAAGTAATATAGTTATGACAGATTTTGCCACCTCTGAAAACTTGCCGTTCCTTGCAAATGCACGTGTTTCACATATGTTATAGGAGGGCCTAATTCGAACACAGGACTCCGTGCACGAAATCCGCTGACACTAACCACTAGACAGCAGGGAGTGCTAGGTTCTCGCATATGGCATGTGGTCATGCGCTATAACATTTTCATGAGGCATGTGCATTATGCACTAACAATAGATCTTCCTCTAACAATACCCACCAGCTACTAGTAACAGGCTACAAAAACAGGTGGCACGGGTCTGTGAGACGGCGCTAGTGCCATCAGATTAAGAAAAAAATACGAACACTGAAAAGTAATGCGTTCCTTAAATCTTTAAGTAAATTGAATTTTACGTTGTTGTTTTTTTCTATCCGATCACGATTAGCACCCGTCGAAAGGGTTCCGCCCTTTATATCGGGAAGCGGATTAAGGGGAATAACTAGGAATGGTAGATTATGATTGGCTTTTGATAGTTTTATCAAATTTTGTTGAACTTTATATGTTGCATATTTAAATTGTACGTAAGTCATGAGGAATTCATTCGACATAGCAGGAAGATAATTACAGTGCGAATTTGTGGACATAATGGCTATTAACCATCATCATTAGACCCTACTGAAATGAGATGGGATGAACAATGGTGAGGTGTGTTAGACAGTGGCGTATTTATGATCTTCTTTCTTGGGGGAAGGGGCTTTGCTAACTTTATTCCTGGAAAACGTGAAAAGTCTGTAACATATTTCATTTACTTTAAAATAGTACATAAAATTTCGGGGAGAAGCTTAAGTCCGAAAGCCCCCTTAAACATGCCACTGGTTAAACGTCACATCAAAGGTTTTCAGTTAGTGCATCAAATGTATGTTATCTTCTAATTTGAGGGCAGCTACGAATCTGAGGAGGACAATGGGAAACCATGATAGAACTGTAGGAATGCTGTGCAAAAGATGAAATGATGCATGGTGCGGCTGTCCTCGATGAGGATTACAATATTTATTGCTGTTATATACGTATAAATTTATATTGTTTACGCAGTAATATTATATAGACTAAATGAAATATCATGCATTAATATATACTTGGATCAGACCAGTAGCGTAGCCAGGATGTGTGTTTGGGGGGGGGCAAGTGCTGTTATAGGTACATATAGAAACATTACAAACAAAAAATATATAAACATAAAAATATATATAAAAAAATACAAACGTCAAAGTACCAAAGTACATTGTCGGACCTCTTTGGGGGGGCTCCTCTGCCCCCCCCCCCTTCCCTACGCCACTGGATCAGACGGAAAGTTTTGTTCGGAGGGGTCCAACTATTAAGAGGTTCAATAATACAAAGACTCTCTGCTTATGTAGTGTCGAACAGGTGTTTTTCTGCAGCGAAAAAAAAACTTTTAAGTACTGACATCTATATTCTCACTAGGCACGTAGCCAAGGGGGTGTCCGGACCCCCTTCCCCTTCGAAGCCAGAAATGAAAAAAAAATTAAGGAAGGATGAAACAAAAAGAAACTAGAAAAAGAAGAATCAGTGTTAAAAATAAAAACCTACAGCAAGCTTTTGGTTACTCTTTCTTACGAGGAGATTTGTATTACTCGCAATACATTGTGGCGATTGAGCGGAACATCCTGAAAAAGTCAGGGAATTTTGAAATTTGTAGAAAAGTTACGGAATTCTCAGAACTTCTGGCACTACTCAGGGAAATTTCAAGCTTGCCAAAGCATAGTGCTGTTCTGTAACAGTGTGGACATTTTTTATCATAATTTTTCGTCATCGCTTCTCTGCAGTATATCAAACATGTTATTTTAGAAACAGTTCTCTACTGCTCCTTTAACCTGTCATTTGGAACAGACAGTAGTTGACGGAATAATAAAAACAAAAATATTAGGTGGGACAAAATTCTAACATTTGGTTGAACAGAAAAAGAAAAACATATTGTAAAATATTTTAAGACATTATTGAATATGTACTTTGTATAATAGTGGATATGTACCTTTTATAAAAATTGAAAAAATAAAATTAAATCTTTAAGTTTTACGTCTCACGCTTATACCGGTTGGGCTAAAGGAGACTGATGATGAGAGATGAGTGAATTGGTGAAATGAAGAAATTGGGAGGAAACGGAAGAACCCCGGGGAAACCCACGATCACGGTGTTTGTCCACCACAATGTCCACATGGCGCTAGCTGGTATCGAACCAGGGACTCCAAGCACCGGAGGTGAACGCTCTACCATTGAGCCACTGCGCCCCTTTTTATAATAATTGAGATCATAATGAAAGAAAAATTGTTACATTTGAATGAACAAAGGAAGGAACATAAATATTGTAAAATATTTTTCAATACTTCTTTCAAAAATTTTTTATCCAAGATTTCTTCGTAGTTTGTTTTTAAAATACTTCCTAGCATATCCTCATTTTATTGTCCTAACAAACCAATAAATATTGCCAGTTAAATAGTTTGTACATTGATCAAGCTCCTGGTGTGATAACCATAATATTTCACGTAACTCCCCCTCCTATTACGAAATCCTGGCTACGTGCCTGTCCTCACGAAAAGTAACAAAATTAGATTGATTATATATATATATATATATATATATATATATATATATATATATATATATATATATATATATATATATATACATAAGGGAATAGTAGCGTACAGATGATGAGTATGGTCAAATCTTTAATCTATATAAGGTATTTCTCTGCTAAACAAATATAATTTTATTAAGAAAATGTACGAATGTATGTCAAGTAACAATTGTCTTTTTTTGTAGAAAGGGGAGGGGGTACAGATCCGGTGAATCCCTTCCTGTGGGTGTGCACCTGATTTGGGATACAAACTATCAACGAATGAAGTTGGGTCTTCGGCGCTCTCTCCTACCGCTTTGTACACACACTCCATCTAGAGGCAACATTCGGAACTACGTGCCACATACTTTCCTTTTTCGACGTGATAATTATTATCAGAGCCGTAGCTAGAGATTTCGGCGCCCGGGGCGAAGTAGAATTTAGCGCCCCTCTCCACTCACCACCTTTTCCTACCTCCTTCTCAGTGACGTGGCGTGACACTTTCACGATTGTTACCGGTTGCTGATACTACAAGTAACTCTTGTTTCTCAGTATTAGAAAATCTAGTACTCACTTTTTCTTTCAGAGTATCAGCCATTTCAAACTATAGGCATTGGCAAAGTAGTCAAATTCCACTTCATTTACTCTCGACCTTTTAGAACAATGTGGCTCTTCATGTTCTTTCATTTTTTACTAAATATAATTGAAACTATCTCTCAATGATCTTAGATATTCTTCAAAGTCATTTATTTTCTTTCTGCAGTAACCTACATCATGGACTTTCTTTAGAAAGATATTGAATAAGATTTCTTATCTTGATGTTATAACAGAAAACAGTTCAAGTAAAAAATTGAAGTCAAAACTTTGAAAGGTTTGATAGAATTTTGCTACACAAACTCTAGTTTGAGAACCCTATTCGTCGGTTTTATCCATCATGGATTTAAAGACTCCTAACAGTTCATCTTTAAAGCTATACAGCACATCATTTACCCTACTCCTATAGTTCCATACCTTGTGTTTGAGACTATTGGGATGCTTTTGTTGATTACATAATCTAGAGCATTTGTTCTTTTTGAAGACTTCGAGGAAGAAGAAGCAAGTCCCAACACAATTTTTTAAAAAAAACTTATACCCTTTTCCAGTAGCGTAATTGAAGCTTCAGTGCCCCCGCAACCTTTAGTTATGCGCCCTAGTTTCTATATATTTTGTGCCCCTGGAGCTCGTGCGCCCCCCGCCGCGAGGGTTGCGGGGGTGCTATTTACGCCTATGCCCTTTTGTATAATCAACGGACTTTTCTAAAACTAAATTAAGTCTATGATCATAAGAATGAAAATATAATTAACAAGAGGCTGCAGTTCCCTACCTCACCAACCATAACTGGAGTTTCATCGTATATTTGAGCAACAAGTTTTCCGTATTGAAAATTAGTTAGACTATGAAACTGTGGCACGATGATGACGATTGCACAGTTCTTTTTCAACACATGAACTGCATCGAAGTCCAAATTCAACTAGTAGGTTAGCGGCTAGAGTTGGAAATTTGTTGCATCGAAAGTTTTCTATACTAAATTAAAAGCAAAATATTTTCAACTTAATTAGCATAAATCCTAAATAGTAATAATTACTCGAATTGGAAGGAGCGCGGGCAACACCTCTGCTTTGCTCTAATTATCATTACTATTCCCCCTTGCTCTTGAAACAGTTCCCATATAGCACAATGTGTTTCATCAATAGGCATTTCTGTATATTTAATGACACTTCAGGGACTGACAATATCTCTGCTCCTTCAGGCATGAGACAACCATCTAAATTTATATACTGTTTAAACAGAAATAAAATCTCAACTAAAAAGAATAATGCCCATAAGCTCAAATTAACATTCAATGAGAAACTTTATTTTGAATCAAAGTAAACCTATATTAAATTTTTGTTAGATGGAATATATTCTTCTTGTTCACTGTTGCTGTATTATTCAAATTTAAAGATAACGTATTAACATGCAAAAGTCGTGTAAAAATGATAGATTAACATGTAAATAATGCACTGGAACATCAGTCTCACAGTAGCACGTGTTAAATGCTATTAGTATGAAAAACCTGCTACTTATATTTGTCCGAAATTGTATGCTGTTAAGACAATGAAATAACCTTATGAATACTGAAATTACAGCCAAGTTTCTATCCTTAGAATGGGGAACAATATACTAGAGTTACCGCCCGCTCGATCCTCTACAGCGAGAGGAGAGCGAATAGACTCCTAAGCGGGCGGTGAGTAGAATATACTTGTTGATGATATTCTAGATTCTCCTTGTTTTGACAGGGAACGTTCCTATTTTTTCCTGTTCCACTCAGCCGAACGGTAACATAAGGGCCATTCCGAAAGTCCAAATACGAGTCCACAGGATGCTTCTCGCTGGCACACTGAAAGGTGCTTCTGGAGTGAATGACCGCTATCGGGATTCGCGTTACCTCTGAAATCCTGCGGTATCAACAACAGTATGCTCCTATTTGGTGTTGGCATGTTGCATTCGTTCACAATGTAAAGGAAGCATAGGCCATCCAAACTTTTTTTAAAAAGAAAGAAAGAAAGAAAAGAAAAAGGAAAATGTAAACATCTTCCCATGTCGATAATGAAATTTGAAGATATATGAAAACAACGAAAAACTGTAATATTTTTACCGTTACCGCCGGTAACAGCGGTAATACGCACTACACGTCCCTGCTCCTTCTCCTCTTTTTTGCATATAAAAGAAGCAGCTTTTGTTGTTATGCTATGTTGATATTTCTTATGAAACTGTTTGGACAGACGACAGACCATTGCAACAGCCAAAAAGCAATCATTATCTATTATTCTTTTATAAATAAGAACTGTTTTCAAGGGGCGTATTTCGGACTTTTTGTTAAACTTGACAAAACTACCTCTGGTTGGTATACAGATCCACTTGAAGATCAATTATGGAAATTTACAGTATAACTGTTTGTAACGTTTTATACTATCGATAAGAAATGAAATTTCAATACATTAGAAACTATGTGCTTTTAAAATGTTCGAAATGAGTGACATATTTAATTTCCAGTAATAATTATAACTTTTGTAATGTTATTCTGTATGTGACTACACAAATACCATTTTAATTTCGATTATTTTAATATCAGCAATTAAACGGGCGTGCTCAACGTGGGTGCCATGGGTGCCTTGGCACCCCCATTAGACAAACTTTTTTAACATGTAGAATTATTACAAACTGAGAAAAGAATGATCTACATTCTGCTTCACAAAATCACATTTAACATTCTTCAGCTACGGTAGTGATGAAAATGAGCAAACCCTTGCAAAATCCTCATCTGGATCTTTGTCAGGCGATGGATGATATTGAGAGTCTGGGCCTTGCTTTCTTAGAAATGAGAAACGGTGGTGACGAATTCAAAGAAGTTTACAAGAAAACCAAGGAAATGTGTGAAAAATTTGATGTTGAAATTCCTAAACTTTAGAAGACAAAGGTATCACTCCTCTTAAAGAGGACATGGATACCTCATGTACTCATTCTGCTTTTTATGTAGAAAGCGAAAAGGAAGAATCGAGACTTTTTACATTCTAACCTGTTTTGGACAGTTTAATCAAGGCTCTTAACTTTAGATTCAGTCAGGAGTCAAAAAGAGTGATCTGTGCTACAGGGAAACTTATGGGACTGAACAAGTGTGAAAGTAATGACTTTCAATTATTATCGAAAAAAAATGAAATCTTTGAGTTTTACGTCCCACGGTTATGCCGGCTAGGCTAAAGGAGACGGTGATTTTGAGAAATGAATGAAATGGTGGAATGAAGAAAGTGGGAGGAAACGGGAGAACCCCGAGAAAACCCACGCACGCGGAGTTCACTTGGCGGGAGCAGGGTTTGAACCCAGGACCGCATGCACCAGAGGTGAACGCTCTACCACTGAGAAACCGCGGCCCCAATTATTATCGAAACACTTTGAAGTTCAGTCGTCGGACCTGGAAGCGGAGGTGAAACTTTTGAAGAAAAAAAGAGATGGAAATGCTGACCCCCCCCCAAAAAAAAAACTGTTCCTGAATGGATCCATTGGCTGGCGCAGTTTCAAAGAAGATCAACTTACGAAAACTTTAGTAAAATAATGTGTACGTTTCCCATATATGCAGTAACTAGTTGTACTAGTGAAAGAAGCTTTAACTGAGTATTGTTAAATGTAAGCTTAGGCCCACAATGCGCCAGGAACGGCTGGAGCATCTACTGATCCCGTTTGTAGAACAAAATCTGGCAGCAAATGTAACCACAGATGCCATAATTGATGAATTTAAGAATATTGTCCCTATTAATAGGCGAATGTCACTTTAAACTTTTTTTTATTATGGTAAAATTTTTTAGTTATTTACTCTTTACATGTACTTCATGATACAAATAACACAAATCAGTTAAATGAGATTTAGATTTAGGTTAAGAACAATGTTTTCGAAAAATGTTTTATTATGATAGTTAAAATTGTAATTCATAATTTGAAAATAATATAGAAGTGTATTCTTTAAATTCCATTATATTTGTAATAAGCAAATATTCTGAATTGTAGTGAAGTTAATTTACACGTACCAAGTGTGGCCACTTTATGCAAACTAACTCTATATGCTGATTAGTATTGCCACGAGACGAGACGAGACGAGACTTCAGGCTGTCTCGTCTCGTCTCGTGCAAAGCATGTCTCGTCTCGTGTCTCGTCTCGAAAAAATGTGCTCGTTCCGTCTCGTGTCTCGTCTCGAGAGGTTCTGTCCCGTTTCGTCTCGTCTCGTTTGTCTTGTTTTGTCTCGTCTTGTCTCGTAAAAATATAGCAGCATACCATGGGAACGAAAGTAGAATGTAGCATGCTGCACCATGCTAATGAAGATACAACTAACAAGGGAAGAGAGGAAGATTATATATCGAAGTGGAAGATGGTTTATATACCAATCGAAAGCATTAATGAAGCCTATTACGAAACTGTAATAAAAATTTTCCGAATGCATATACTGTGCGAGTTATATGAATATACAGGATGTCCAGAAAATCCATTTCCACCCCTTGAAATCGCAAACGATGAGACAGATGCCGAAACTGGAAAAAACGTTTTTGATCATTATAAAAGTACAATGAATCAAAGCAAACATTGTTGTCCCAGGGCAACCCGCAGAGTCCCAGGCGGGATCCAACTCAAAAGTTACAAAAGGTAAGGGGGTCAAGTAGTATATCGTTCGAAACTTCTTGGGAAATGAAAGAAGACGAACAAGTCCCAACTCTCTAAAATTACCCTGTGCAAAATGGCGGCCGGTCAAACTATCAGCAAAAACGTCATTGTAGAGTCTATGGCCACCCTCGAAAGAAAGAAAAAAAACTGAAACGGTAAGACAGATGTCAAAAAAAGGAAAAGATGTGTGTCATTTTTCAAAAGTACAATGATTGAAAGTAAAAATGTTTGTCCCAGGGTCCTCCACAAGGTTCCAGACGTGGTCCTACTCAAAATTTTCAAATGGCAAATATGGTCAAATAAAGCTGTTGAGAAATAAAAGAACACGGAACATGTCTCGATCCTCTAAAATTACCCTGTGTAAAATGGCGGCCGGTCAAAATGTACATCTTCATTTCGATTTTCTGAGCACGTTCACTTTCCATTTTGCAATCGGCACTTGTTTTTATTCTGAGACATTTGTACGTATTTACTCTTCCTGGTGCAAGGAATTCTTTCGTTTGAATCATTTTATAATTGATAAACCAGATAACGAGCTAAGTACCACTGTTGTGCAGTCATAAACGTAAATAAGTAGAGGTAAGAGTCTTTACTTCTGATGGCTCCAACCTCTACTTATTTATGTTCATGGAAGTACATTATATGTTAACTAGTCAGTTCTATACTAAAAAATGTCAAATGTTGTCGTTTCTTTTCTTTATGTCTTAATTTGCTTTTATTTTATTATTTGTTTCTTTATTTAGATATTATTGGGCTATTATATAGATATAGCTTATATTATTTAGATATTAAGAGCAGAATCACACAGTAGGGGCATTTCCTTTCTTTCCGTTGAGTACAAGAATTAAAGTGAAAATAAACTAAAACCCGGTTATAGAAACAACAACTAAAATGCAAGATGTTTGCACAGTATTATCGTAGAGCGTCCATACTTGTTCTATCTGCTTTCATTTAATAACAGCTTTAAACGATGTGCTACTTGACCTCCCTTGCCATTTGAACAATTTGAACATGACCCCGCCTGGGACATTGTGGAGGACCCTGAGACAAATATTTTTACTTCCAATCATTGTACTTTTGAAATGATGACACACATGTTTTCCTGTTTTGACATCTGCCTCACCGTTTCAGGATTTTTTGGGGGGTGGCGATCGACTTTACAATGATGTTTTTGCTGACAGTTTGACCGGTTGCCATTTTGCACAATGTAATTTTAGAGTATTGAGACTTGTTCCGTCTTCTTTCATTTCCCAAGAAGTTTCGAACGATATGCTACTTGACCCCCTTACCTTTTGTAATTTTTGAGTTGGACCCCGCCCAGTACACTGCGGGTGGCCTTGTGACAAGAATTTTTGCTTTGATACGTTGTACTTTTAAAATGATCAAACCCATGTTTTCCAGTTTTGGCATCTGTCTTATCGTTTGCGATTTCAAGGGGTGGTAACGGATTATCTGGACACTTTATATATCCATATAACTCGCATAGTATATGCATTCAGAAAATTTTTATTACAGTTTTGTAATAGGCGTCATTAGTGCTTCCCATTGGTATATAAACCATCTTCCACTTCGATATATAATCTCCCTCTCTTCCCTTGTAAGTTACAAGTATTACCCAGAACACACAAGACAAGAAATGTCACGGTAGCTACACCGTGAAGCCTTCACCTCTGGTGTATGTGGTAGTCGGTTCGATCTCGGTTAGTGCCATGTGAGCTTTGTGGTGGACAAACATTGAATGTGTGTGGGAACCGCGGTGGCTCAGTGGTAGATCGTTCACCTCTGGTGCTTGGGGTCTCGGGTTCGATTCCAGCCCCGCCAAGTGAACTTTGTGGTGGACAAACACCGTGTGCTTGGGTTTTCTAGGGGTTTTCCCGTTTCCTCCCACTTTCTTCATTCCACCATTTCATTCATTACTCATCATCACTGTCTCCTTTAGTCTAACCGGCATAACCGTGGGACGTAAAACTCAAAGATTTCATTTCATTTTTCGAATGTGTGTGTTTTCTCGAAGTTGTCTAGTATCCTACCTCTTTCTTCATTCCACTAATTTTCCCATCATCATCCATTCGGCCAAAGTTGCCTAAATGTCTTAAAAATAAATTCAAATAAGCTCACAAGGCAAGGACAAATAGTTTACAACATAATATATCTTTGCTGTTAGTTGTCTGAGGCTTCGCGACCCTGGCTTCTTTTTTTACATTCTAAAACATTGAAATTTGTTTCACCAGTTTCAATACACGAATATACAGTAAATTGCTCATAGGTACGTCGAAGATGAAGACACTAATGTTAAATAATGTTTACACGACAGGCAAAGTTCGATGTAAAGGTCTCATCATCCCCGACACTATCGTATACTATCAGCCCATTTGCTTTACAGTGTCTGTATATATATATATATATATATATATATATATATATATATATATATATATATATATATATATATATATATATATATATATATATATATATATACAGTGAGAGAGAGAGAGAGATGGAAAGATATATTAGATACATAGAGAGATAGATATGTGTGTACACTTTGATTTCATATATTCCAGCCTTTAGGTTTCACTGTGTTAACCTATAACAATCCAAAAACTACTTTCCATTTTAGCACATTTAGATTTGTTGCAATTATTTTTTTTTTTTTTTAAAAAAAAAAGCTCGGAACCAAATAATTTTATTGAGTAATGGAAAGTATTTGATTGAAATTTTATATGTTACTGCACACTAAGCTCTACTTAAAGTGCCATAGTAATGGGAACTGAATCACACATCGGACGAAAGAATGCTTGGGGCCAGTCTTCACCTCCATGGTTCAAATCTGTTCCCATAACCGCGGGGTGTGTGCTACTATGTGGTGCTTGCCCCGTTTGTGTAACAAACTCATGACAGTACACCCAGATTAGGTAATGGCTAAAAATAAAGTTGATTTTTGGGTGCAATAAAGTTCCTTATATTGTCGGGATCTATTCGCAATCATACAACGTACATCTTCATACCAAGCCGAGCGGTCTGCGGCGATAGACCATCGGCTTGAAGGCCCCGGGTTGAGTCCCGGAAGGGACATGTGTATGGATTTTAACAACATTTGTTTTTTCTTACTGTGTCAGGGGGGGAAATCGTACGGGATAAAAGGATTTCAGTCTGAAAAAAATTGCAGAGAATATCCTCCCCAGGATTCTTTCATGGGAGTAAGGAATTAGTAAAAATATAGGATATACATTTTATAGCAGGTTTAAAAATATGGTAAATTCCTCACTTTACAGCAAGGGGAATTGGGGACAAGACATTAAGGATGATATTCTTGGAAGCTCATGTATCACGATTGATTCATTCAATAGACAGAGGACACTTTTCTATGAAGGCTTTTCAACATGTTTTCTCACAAGGGGGATATTCCTTTTGCAATCAATATGACCACTGGTAATTTCAATCTTGGCCATTCCCGCCAGCGTTTTCATTTTCGAGACACGAGACGAGACGAGACATTTCACGAGACGTCCCGTTTCGTCTCGTGTCTCGTCTCGTTTTCGAGACGGGACAAGTAGTCTGTCTCGTCTTGTGTCTCGTCTAAGAGGGTTCTGTCCCGTCTCGTGTCTCGTCTCGTTTACGAGACGAGACGAGACGAGACACGAGAAATATCTCGTCTCGTGGCAACACTAATGCTGATAAAGTAACTCTATATGCTAATGTGATACAAACAATACAAATCATTTAAAATAGGAACATTTTTTTTATTGTAATAGCAGTTATGATTGTAATAAATAATATGGAAACAACATAGAAAAAGTGCATTACATTTGTACTAAGCTAATTATTTTAAGTATAGTCAAGTTACTTTTCTTAGTTGTCTCTCATTACAAGTGTCACCTCTTCCAGTTACCTTCAAACAAATAAGAAGTTTAATCATTGTGAAGAAGAGGTGTTTACAAAATAATTACGTGTAAATTATGTTCCGTCTGCATGTGTGTCGTGCGTCGCCGACGCAGCGTCGGGTGCAATGACGCTATCTTTTCTTAGGTGAAAGGTGGGGGGCATTCCATATGGTGGTACTTTAGATCTGGCACCCACATTTCCAATGTCCTGCGCATTGGGTCGGTGATGTGATATTATTGTTTTAAAAATATACATGCCCCAACAGAAAATAAGAATGACGATATAAAAGACACTTTTTAAAAAGTATCAAGGGTATACGACCAAGTCCTGCGATATCATATGAAAACTCTATTAGAGAATTTCAATGCGAAAGTAGGGCGAGGGGACATTTTCAAACCGGTTACAAGGAAAGAAAGTCTGCATAAGGAAAGCAATAACAACGACGTTAGTTTTGTGAACTTTGAAACATCCAAAACCTTTATCGTGAAGAGTTCAAAATTTCCACGTCGCGACGTTCATAAATACACACGGACCTCGCCAGATGGAAGAACACACAATCAAATTGATCATGTTTTAGTAGATAGAAGAAGACAGTTTAACATAATTGATGTTCGCTCGTTCGGAGGACCCGAATGTGATACTGATCACTATCTGGTAGCAGCGATAACAAGAGAGAGAGATTATCGTTGAATAAAGGGAATATTCATCATCTGAAAACGGAGAGGTTTACTTTAAAGAAATTAGAGGAGAACCATAGGCGAGAGGGAAATACCAGATTCAAGTGTAATAGATTCTCGCTTTAGAAGGTTTTGAGAACACTAATGTCAAGGATGCTTGTATTCAAATTAGGGATAGCATTAAAATTTCAGCAATACAAAAATTGGGGCACGCGGAAATAGGTAGGAACAAATCATGGTTCGACCAGAAATGCATCAAACTAACGAAGAAGGAAAAATAGGCGAAACTGTGTTGGCTACAAAATCCGAACGATGTAGCTACACTAAATTTTCTTGACATCAGACGGGAAACTTCCAACGCGATTTTTTGAAAGCTTAAATTAATGAACTTGAAGATAATAGTAAAAGAAAAATCCTAGACATGTTCAAGGGCATCAACGAGTTTAAGAAAGGGTATTAACTAGAGCGTATATATTAAAGAGAGACCACGGAACAATTCTTACTAACACAGATAGCATCTTGAAAAGATGGAAGAATTTCTTTGACGATTTGCTGAACACGCAGCCAAAAACTTATGTTCGTGGAGAGAGTAAAATGCACACAGCAGAAACATATATTCTTGAGCCTAACCGAATAGAAGTAGAAATCGCTATAAAGAAATTAAAGAAACGCAAATCTCCGACAGTAGACGAAATTTTTGCTGAGTTAATTTTAGCTAGAGGGAAACATTGTAGAACAAGATACACAAACTTATTCTCCTTATCTGGTACAAGGAGGAATTACCACAAAAGTGGAAAGAATGAATCATTGTTAAAATTCACAAGAAAGGCAACAATACGGATTGTAATAATTATCGAGACATTTCTCTTCTGTCAACATCCTATAAAATCCTCTCAAACATTCTATTAGCAAGATTGATGCCATACGCGGATGAAATTATTGGAGATTATCATCTGCGACAGTTGCGATCCCTCAGCTCACATACGTTAGCTACGCCAACGTCAAGCCACACCACACATGGAAGGCATGGGCAACAGCCCGAAACTTCGAACACAACGCAACCGCCAAGAACAACCAACCAACCATTGGAGATTATCAGTGTGGTTTTAGACGAAATCAATCAACTATGGACCAGATATTTACCATTCGACAAATACTCGCAAAGAAATGGGAATACAATAGCCTGGTACATCAAATACCTGTATTTATTGATTTTAGAAAAGCTTACGATCTCGTCGAGAATGGCCTGAAACAAGGAGATGCGTTGTCGACATTATTATTCAACTTTATTTTTGAGTACGCTATAAGGAAAATCGAAGATAGAAATCAGAGCCTAGAGTTGAACGGTATTTACCAAGTTGTGGCGTATGCTGATGATGTAAATTTAATAGGAAATGATAGGAAAACAATAGAAAGAAATGCAGAGACATTACTAAATGCTGGCAGGTTTAGAAGTAAATGCAGAGAAAACTAAATACCGGAACATGGAAATTCACCGGGATCGTAATATTGCAAATTATGGATGCGTGAAAGTATCAAATAATATTTTCGATAAAGTGGATACTTTCAAATATCTAGGATCAATATTAACTGACCAAAATCATATCCACGAAGAAATTAAATGTCGACTGAAAGCAAATAATTTGTGTTATTATTCAGTTCAAAATCTTTTCCTTGTGGTTCTGCATTGTTGCGAAACATAGTCGCTTTCTCTGAGGGAAGAACGCATTCTGAACGCACTCTGAACGCATTCTGAAAGTTGAGAATAAAACTCTGAGGTTAATAGTCGGACCCAAGAGGATCGACAATCGGGAATGGCGGAAACTTCATAACGAGAATCTGCATAATTTACACTTTTTACCAAACATTGTTCAAATCTAGGAGGTTCAGAGAGGGGGGGGGGGGGAGCAGTGTATATATAGCGAGAATGAAAGAAAATAGGAAACACTTTCAAAGTTTTGACTGGAAATCCAATCAGAAAACGTCCATTAGGAAGACCTAGACGAAGATGGAAGGACAATATTAAGATGAATCTCGCACAAATAGGAATTTGGGTAAGGACAGAAGTTACTGGAGAGATTTTATAAACGCTTCATTGAACCTTCGGGTTCTGAAGGCGTTAGTTCTTTTACGGTTAAAAAAAAAAATGTAAAATATAACGGAAATTCAGAAGGTTTATGTTTTGTGTATGTTGATAGATAAAACAGAGCACAACTGATATGTATGCACCGAAAACACATCCTGGCGATACAACTAGTTGATGGGGAAATGATCCCAATAAATTACTTCAAATTGGAAACATTTCATAGGCCAATGAAAAAAAAAAAAAAAATCACTGGCAGTGATTAGTCTTTGAAAAAGACGAAATTCGTTGGATCCGATTTCGAATATGTTATTATTCATCTTGTTTACTTTCATTTTTAATATTCCCGCGCAAACAGGAGCTTGTGTGTGTCTCTCTTCACTCCTCTAATTTTCATGCCTTCAATCTCACCATCGTGATTAATCCGATTGGGTAGATAAGCGTGATTAACTAAGCAAACTCATCGCCATCACAACGCTGAACATGTAGGCCCTATTTCAGACTTTGGCAATTTCCGATTTTGAAAACGCTCCTTTGTACACTATAAGTCATTACTCGACACCTTGTATACCGCATCGTCATAAACAAATCGTATATAATAACTTCTTTAAATAATAAGTAAAAAGTTATTGTGACTCTTATTGAAGATGTTGAGTTGCGAGCGGAGCGAGCAAGAAAATCTTTAACAAATGTATTTTTTTCCAAACCGATAACAATATTGATTTCATAGGGCGCCAATTCTTTTACAGGGCGTCGTGTCGTTTACTTTTTTCCTACACATTATCTTTTTTCTTGCTCGTTCGGCGCCCCCTTGCTATCAGCGCCCGGGGCAACCGCCCCGCTCGTTCCCCCTAGCTACGGCTCTATCAATTATTGTTTTCTCCTATAATATTTTTCTAATTATGCCGCTGATTTGTAACACCACTCTAGTTCTATGACTTTAAAGACTAGTCCTATATTTCGTTTCCTTCCAATGTACGAACGATATTCACAATGATGTACATTTATATATTGCCAATAGAGTGCAGCACTTTCGTCATGAAAAAAGAGTGTAGGGTATTATCGTTCGTATTCTTAACTTAACAGCTTTCTTTTCAAGAAAGAACATCCTCTAAAATTAAATGCGGGCAGTGATTAAAAATTGTGAGTTTAAGAACATATTTGTGTATATTTTTTGAACAAAGTAATTAAATACCCAGCTACTTTGTTTACACGTTTAGATTGGGGTGCGCACCTGTTTGGTTGATTAATTCCCTGACTTTTCCAAAGAGACTGCCGTTTTAGGGGTCTCTTGGTTTTCCAGACATTTTTTTGGGAAGGCGTGGATGTACAACACGTCTTTGATAAATAATAGTAATATTAGTATCTCTCATTGGGAAATTATCTGACCTTAAGTCATCGTTCACGTTCAGTGTTGCTGAATACGGAGAAACATTAAATTAACACATTGAACAGTAACATTTATAGGTATAATACGATTTTTGGACTGTCCACGTTCACCTACAATGCATTATGTTGTTCAGAGGTAAGAACTCCTTCATGGCGAAGGGATTAGCGTACGCAACTTTGGAGTGGAGGGCACGGGTTCGATTCCAGGCTTAACACCCAATTCTGATCTCACGTTAAGTTGTAAGCTCACTCTCATATCGTCAAACGAGAACCAGAGGAAATTAATTCCAAAAATCGGAGTTTCGTTTTTCTTTATACTTGTATATAATTTTGAAAGGCCCCCTTGGTGACAAATCGACGTAACTCTATCTCTTCTCCTTGCCGTTAAAAGGTAGTAACACATCTCTCATTTACGAACTGATCTTAGAGCCAGAGGAGCATAACATCCAATACGTTCTTCTGTCCCAAAAGAGGTCATTCAATCTTCAGGACCAAAAAGACGTATTGGCTCATATGTTTCTTTGACTCGTAAACTCAGATGAATTTTCAAAAAATATGTTTCAGTGAGTAACATTGCTTTGAGTTGGGGTAAGTAATTTTTATACTGAATGCACAATGTTGTTTCGTTATTTTAAAAACAAGTAAATAAAATATTTAATAATCATTACATAAGCAAAATGAAATGTCGATTCACTTTTTACTCCCTAGCAAAATGTGCAAATTACATTTTTGTCAAGTACTAGTCTGCAACAATGGAAGTTACTTTTAGACAACCTTTTGTTGCCGACTTTTGATTTTTTGTAGTAGTTTTTTTTAGTCCCTCAAGAAGAATGAAAAAAAAAACAAAAAAACAAGAGAGTAGCAAATGAAGTGTGGTTGCTGCTGACTAGCACGTCGTCCCGTATATTTCGTTTATGAATTGCAAAATGACTTCGAGGGCAAAAAGAGTTCTCGAGTTAATCAAATTGAATAACACAGAGAAAACGGCGGAAGAAAACTTTGAGTCAGTACAGGAGAAGACAAACAAAATCTTTTGAGTTCGTGTTCGAGTAATAATTGTGTACCTATTGCTGATCCGGAATTGTTACCATCACAACAGAATTGAATAACGCCAAGAAAACGGGTGAAGGAAATACTGAATCTTTGAGTTCATGTTCAAATGATGATTATGTTCCTACTTCTGGCCCGGAATCTTTATCATCAAAATCAGATGATGACAACCCTAGACCCAACAGGAAAAGGACAACTAATCCAAAGGATACAATACTAGGTAAGAGAGAATACGCAACTAGGCTAACCATAATTTTATTTCCTTGATACTGTTGTCAAGGCCCCTTCTTTGAAATTCAGATATATTTTTTAAATATAGGCTTGCCGGTACTACAATTTTGCGCAAACTTGTCGACACGTGTAAAATTTACACTCATTCTGAATTTGGGTGTTCGCAAAAGCCTTGAACCTTCCCGGAAATGAATTTCTGACTGCTGTCACTAAAAAAAGTGTTACAAAAACGACTCTCATATTGAAATTCTTGAAGATTGTTTCGTATAAAAGTAATGGAAAAATATTAAGGCTGTAGATAGAGTACTCGGCTATACTAAGTGCGTCTGCGCATGAAAAGAAACAGGAAAGCTCATGTAACAAAATCCAGAACATGGCCTCTAGTAGGCCTACATGTCTACATATGAAAAAATGAAATGAAATCTTTGAGTTTTACGTCCCACGGTTATGCCGGTTAGGCTAAATGAGACGATGATGATGAATAATGAATGAAATGGTGGAATGAAGAAAGTGGGAGGAAACGGGAGAACCCCGAGAAAACCCACGCACACGGTGTTTGTCCACCACAAAGTTCACTTGGCGGGGGCTGGGATCGAACCCGGGACCCCAAGCACCAGAGGTGAACGCTCTACCACTGAGCCACCGCGGCCCCCATGTCTACATATGAATATCGCAATGTTTTCAGCCAACGTATATGGCGGAAACAAGAGTAGCCAATCAGACATGTTAGGAAAGCGCGGTGGTTCAGTAGTAGAGCGTTCACGTCCGGTGCTTGGGGTCTCTGGTTTGATCCCAGTTCGCGCCGTGTGGACTTTGTGGTGGACAAACACCGTGCTTGTGGGTTTTCTCTGGGTTATCCCGTTTCCTCCCACTTTCTTGATTCCACTATTTCACTCATCTCTCATCATCACCGTCTCCTTTAGCCTCACCGGCATAACCATGGGACGTAAAACTTAAAGATTTCATTTCATTTTCAATGAGACGTGTTAATGCTAGGTTGTTTTCTTGGCTTCATTCAGTTAATAGGATGAAGATACATATGTGCAGGTTCTCTATTTTGTAACATTCTTGGCTATCGCGAGGTATAGTTCAAGAGAACAAGTAAAATACTGCATACGCTATTACGCTAGTTGGTATACTGTTTCAAGATGTTCAAGAGTCCCTCCACATGACGTTGCGGACAGGGAGCCAATCAGAACGCTCAACAAGCACTAGGGCTACCTGTTATTTTATAATACCTTACCCCATTGATTCCTCGTCGAATTGATATTCATAATTAGTTTAATTATTTTGAGATACTCCTTTAACGCTTTAGATGACATGAGTATCACCAGTAATATCAATTCGGAATTCCTAATATGCCGCGAGTAACACTAGTGGTACTCAAAAGAACATTAATGCACTCACACTTTTGTCTCTGTCAAGCAAACTCTATTTTACTCATCCGTGCTCGTGGGTTTTCTCGGGGTTCTCCCGTTTCCTCCCACTTTCTTCATTCCACCATTTCACTCATCTCTTATCATCACCGTCTCCTTTAGCCTAACCGGCATAGCCGTGGGACGTAAAACTTAAAGATTTCATATCATTTTTTTCTATTTTACTCATACCAAGATTAGCACTTCAACAATCCACACTATGTTTTATTTCCCTCCCATCTACAGGCAATATTTTAGAAGCTACGGAATTCGTATGTTAACCTTTTGGCGGGTAGAAATGGAGTTCATAAGGGATGTTTCTCTGTATGAATAGATACGTGAGGTGATCTTGAGATTAATGTCCCTTTCAGCAGCGAGGCTATATGAAACGGGACCTACTGATTAACGTGGAATCCGAACTACATAAACTCCCGCCGGGAATCGAACCCGGGTCTCCCAAGCCCAATAGAAGCGCCGTTGTAGAAAGAAGAAAAGAACCCAATACGTTATTAACTAGATATGCTATGTCTTAAGTATTAGACAATTTCGATGACGACATGGAATTACACTATCTCCCTGGTTTATGTTCTGAATTTGTGGAGTATCATGTACAGAAGACAGTAGCAAAGGTCGACATTAGGGATGGCCAGAACCGGTTGGAACCGGTTTTCGGGTCTGAACGGATCCGGTTTTAGAAGATCCGGTTCCGGAACCGGTTTTTCGGATCCAGGTCTGGAACCGGTTCTTCGGATCTAGGTCTGGAACCGGTTCTCAAGATCCTGCTCTGGAACCGGGTTTTCGGATCCAGGTCTGGAATCGAAACTTTGTGACGATCCCTACGCTAAACCCGAGCTGCTGGAAGGATGTGAACAGTGTGCTAGATGAAATGGTGGAAGCGACAGGCAGGCGCCCAGGCGGCGGCCGTTTGTCTCATTTGGCTAAATAAACTGGGTAACTGGCAAACTCAATTGTTAAACAGGCAAACTGGCCAACTCATTTGGCTAAACACCCCTGGTGGACCAAAATAAAAACAAACAAACAAAAAAAACACTGGTGGCCCAATTTTTTTTCTGGGGGCACAAGCCAGTCTGGGCGGGGAGGGCACAAGCCAGTCTAGGCGGGGAGTGCACAAGCGCATGGTCCTCTTTGCAGTGTTTTGAAAGTGAAATTTGTGCCTCCTTTACAGGTCTTTGGGAGCTTTCGGATCGAGGTCTGGAACCGGTTCCTAAGATCCGGTTCTGGAACAGGGTTTTCAGATCCAGATCTGGAACCGGTTCCTTAAATCCGTTTCTGGAACCGGGTTTTCAGATCCAGATCTGGAACCGGTTTCTAAGATCCGTTTCTGGAACCGGATTTTCGGCTCCACATCTGGAACCGGTTCTGAAAACCGGATCTCCGAGAACCGGTTCCGCCGGAACCGGAACTTTGTGGCCATCCCTAGTCGACATCACATAAGATGGTGCATTTGGGAATAATGTATGCATTTGTGTACTGGTACCAGAAGCAAATAATGAAAATTAAATTGCTAACGAAACAATTTAGAATACAAACTATAAATGATTGGAGGTGGGTGGGTCTCTTATTCGCAGTGACATTGCCCTTAGTGGGAATAAAGAGTATTTGTATTTTCCAGAAAATTAACCAGTCAAGAAAAGTGACCTTTCAGAAATTAATAAATATATACGGCATCGGGGGGGCAACTATAACGAGGGGGACATCGTTTTGCGTATTAAACAATACCACTCATTGTACAATGTTGCCATTCCAGTATAAAGTTATATTTTTTCAAGTGGCACTACGTCAGGTTATTACATATTTCAAATCAACATATTAAACGAAAACTTAAAATGCCACATTTATTATTCCATGTTGCAAACTAAGGATGTTATAATATCACAAACATCAAAGTTTGGAAGCCTCTATCACACATACAGAATAACGGAGATGGACAAGATATTTACACATCGCAAGTACCTTAGCGTTGGATGGTATGGCCATGGTATGACTTATTTTGAATAAATAGCAACGAAGTTACAAGGGCTTGAAAATTTGAATTTTTTTGAAAGTCTTTATTTGGAAAACATGCTTATGTAAGTATCGTATCTAATTACTTGCTTGGTTTTCAATTCGCAAACAAATCCTTTTGCCGTTTACAGCACTTCGATATCTTGAACCGTTCCGGAGATATGATAAACATTGATAAAGTTCGCAACACTGTTCAAACTTGTGTATTTCTGACAATATTTAAACTGATTGTTGTTTTCCTTCAATTATAGCATTGCAGGAATAATTTTAGTAGACGTAGATATTATATGGTTAAAATTCATACCGCCTAGAAATTAAAATCAATTCGCACACAGTAGGTACCGGAAGAAAGAGAACTTGAAGAAGTCGAGAATTTCAAGTACCTGGGTAGTATTTGACAAGAGACTCTTACTGCATCAAAGAGATCAGGTCAAGAATTGCCATAGCCAAAGAAGCATACAACAACAACAACAACAACAACAATCAGTCTTGGGCCGAGACTTGGCCTTCGAGACCGAGACCGAGACTGTACAAAGTCTCGTCTCGTCTCGTCTCGATACCATCCCTACCGGATGTAGTTTTCCCGTGTGTTGTGTAGGCCGTCATCACCTTCGACACTGTCCCACGCGACACACCTAACACAGTAGCCACTGCCGTCATACTCACTCCACATAACCGCGTACCAATAATTTGCCCTCTTTGAAAATCTGAGAGGTCTCACATTTTACACTACCTCCATCTGCTGCAGCCACTGGACACTGCTGTTCCACTGCGCCTGACGTAGTATGGAGACCGACCTAACACACCACCACCAGCGGTCCGGCGCTGCGGGCGCACGACACCACTGCCAATCCATACATCTGACGTGTTGCCAACTACAGATGTTTCCATTTTTTTTATCACCATCTGTACATTAGAATGTCGAAAAAAGACTATCCTTTTTTTAAAATGTACTTTCAACGAGCTTCCTTCTAGAAAATTTCTCCAGCAATGACAAAATCAAAAAATGAGTGGTCTACATTAGGATAGTATTTTGGTATATTCACAATAGCAATGAAGTTTTTCATAGCTCAGGGAAAAGTTGAGGTTTGCCAACTCGAAGGAAGGGGAAAACGCCATTAAAAGTATTCCTGGGAGAAGATTCACCTAACGGATAAATCAAGTATACTGTTCCAGCGCACTTCTTGGTATCGTTATGCAACGTGTAAAACATCCCTTGTTTCTCCACTTTTGTTGCTTCTGTGCACAGAAGTACCATATTCCACGGAATTACATATTACGAGGAGGAAACCGTTTAATGCAGCTTACTTTTGCCCCATATGTATTCACACAATATTTGGAATCTCTGGGTCATGTGGAGAATTCTTTATAATCAAGTGTGCAGGCGGGACATAGATCCCGGTTCCTCTATTTACACCTAGAATTCTTTTCCTTTGCTTCAAGAGAGCTTGGTTTCTCCTTTATACCAGCGTTAGGGTCGAGTCGAGCCAAATCTGGTGTGTAGTTTCGAGTATTCTCTTCAAGTATCTTGCATAGACAATATAGGTTATCAATGATACTAGTACTACTAGTAGTACAACTTTTATTATTATTATTAATAATAATAAATAATAATTATAATTATAATTATAACAACACTGTGATTAAACATGAAAGATACGCGGTCTGTATTTGAATACTAAAAAACTAGTTGATTGCTAACCTCGGTAGTCGTGAATTCTAGGAGTCAAGGATATTATTCACGAGCTTGTGAATTTGGGTTGAGGGTTTAGGTTGAGTATTCGGGCTCAAGCCAAACATTGTTAAAAGTTATAGGGCACTGGCTAAATATCTTCAAAACTGTTCGCCCCGAGTTTACAATTGTCAACAACTTAAGCAGCTCGGCTCACAGCGCACTTACTATCGACCTGAACCGAGAAGTGAGCCGAGCCAACAGCTCACCGAACCTAGTCAGCTAGAGCCTTCGGCCCAGATGAGTCGAACCGAGCAGATGGCTCATCCCAACCAAGCCAGCTCACCCCAAGACTAGCCGGCTCGAGCCATCGGCTCAGTTATTACTTCCCAACTGAGCTTCTTATTAAAAAATCTCTTGTGGTCTCGATATCGAGACGAGAAGACATGCGAGCAGTGTTTCCTCTAGTGAACAACATTAAAAGTATTCCATATTACTACTTAGCTTACATTTCTCATGGATTTCACTTTCTAGTGTAATCAGGCCATGATTTCAAAACGAGTTAAAAAGTAATAATAATAATAATAATAATAATAATAATAATAATAATAATAATAATAATAATAATAATAATAATAATAATAATAATAATAATAATAATAATAAATATAAGTATTCCATACATATAGAAATGCTTTTAACCAAGCACACAAGAAATTATATTTTGTCCATTTAGCACTATCATTCTTTTGTCACTCACAATTATTAATATTCATATAGTAAATATCTTATAATTCTTATATTTTAAAATCAATTGACAGGGCTCTGATTGCTTTTATGAGAAATAAATCTTTGGTTTTATAGATCCTACGCAGTGGCGATGATCGTGCGTCGTTTCGGTCCTATGCCGTTTCGGTCCTGCGCCGTTTCGATCCTGTGCCGTGTCGATCCTGTGCCGTGTCGATCCTGTGCCGTTTCGTTCCTATGCCGTGTCGATCCTGTGCCGTTTCGGTCCTATGCCGTGTCGATCCTGTGCCGTTTCGGTCCTATGCCGTGTCGGCTCTATGCCGTTTCGATCGTACGTATTCTATGCATATAACTTGCACAGGCATAGAATCGACAGGAGTTTATAATTTGTAAGAGCAAAGATTAAACAGATAATAAAAATATTATTTTTTTAGGCACATGATTAAAAGTTAAATTATTTCAGAGCAGCGGCGTGAGAGCAAAACGGCACAGGACCGAAACGGCATAGGATCGACACGGCATAGGACCGAAACGGCACAGGACCGAAACAGGTTTCTGAGCTGAATTGTCGGTCGTATGCCGTGTCGATCCTGTGCCGTGTCGATCCTGTGCCGTGTCGATCCTGTGCCGCATCCCCAAAAAATGAACACCTCAAAACATAACCAACTAAACGAGCAAAGGAAGCTCAAAGATGACAAGATGACAACTCCGCGTGCAGCAAGTAAGAAAAAAGAGTTCAACGCTGGCTTACTATGACATCTAGCGGGAAACTCAGAACTTCATTAGTGAAAGGGCATCTTAGCTGATATGCAAAGTGCTTTTCTATGTCCGAACTAGAAACTACATGGTGCAATACAATTTCAAAGTAAACTTTGCATATATGCAAAGCTGCGCGCTAAAGGGTTAACAAATAGATTAAATATTTTACATTATTTAATATATACACACACATATACATGTTACGGTAAATGTTAATAATTTCATCTAGGTACATATTCAAATTTGTAGAGATAAAATTTGTTCTTGGGACGCCATTTTTGAAACAATTGATTCCCGTTTTATTCCTACAGCGTGCTCCGGAAGTGAGCGTAGCCCCAATTGAAGTTTTCTGACGGTTTTAGGTTTTACCCACATTTGTTTGGTAACATTGCTTGGCATTGTCTGGCAATATTGCTATCCATGTTCATTTGTTTTCTGCTGCGCAATTACCAGAATCAGACGTTTCCTGGCCGCTGGATTGGAAAAGGTTGTTTACCTTCACCAGCTTCCTTTGCCTGGCCTCCAGGAAGTCCCGATCTGACGACACCAGACAATGCTTCTGGGATTTCATAAAGCAACAAGTAAGAAACACTCTTTATCACACAACGCAGGAATTATGAACAGCTGTGGAACACGGCTTCGCTCTCGTGACTCCGGAGTATCTCCGCAAAACAACTGCGAGAACTTGGCCCAGAATTCAGGTGTGTTACGACATGGATGGTGATCATACCGATGTTTATGACTGTTAAGACTTCAAGGTAACGGTGTACAGACATTCTACCATAACTAACATTATACTGTTGAAACTAAAGGAGGGAGGTACGTCCACTTCCGGACCACCCTGTATAGTGATTAAAATTAAAATGAGAAATTGTTGATTTCTTCCACTTCCAATGGGTGAACCACATACATCAGTGAAGTCGATAACTAACTTGTGACTGTCTAAAACCCTAAGACTTTTAACACAATTTTATGAGACGAAATAAATCCTGTGTATCTCGTGTCATGGACAGCAGTATTGATGAGATGATAAACCTACGGTGTATATAGATCAACGGAACCAGATCAGTGTCGCAAGTTTTTATGCAAGTTTCGTACGCTAAATGTAATGGAATCCAATAGATAGTGAACCAATTACAGGACGTCATCTTACCTAGAATCTGGTTGGTTCGATGACAGTTTAGTAGAGTTCCTTTCCGCACCGAGGCTACATGGAATGTGGACCAACAACTTGTCATAAGATCCAAACGACCCATGAGCTCCCATTAGGAAATCGAGTCCATTTTGATCGATTGGCGAAAGACCGGAATTCGAGGTTCATATCATTGCCATGGGTGGTTCGATTATCTCTGTGATGTCTTTTGCTTGTACAATCCGCGGCAAAAAACCTGCAACATGAGGTTGTAAGTTTATTGTGAAACCACGCCTAACAGCACAGAGAATGAACATAACGTCTAAGTGGAACGAATCACGCCAGGATAAACGTCGGCCTCCTCCCGTGCACACTTATTTTGAAGCAAAAGACTTCGTCATTTCACAATAAACTTATATGCTCATGTTGCAGGTTTTTTTTTTTTTTTTTTTGCCGCGGATTGTACCATTCAGATCGATGGTATGGCGAAAATACTGAGAAGTTAAAATTTTATAAACGTAAAAGCAAGGGTTCTTAAAACATTGTGAATGTTAGTAGCGTAGCGTAGTATTCCGAAAGGGGAATGCCAAAGTTAGTCACTTGTGTGATACAATAGTGCTGAAATCAGTAATGTGTAGCTATTACGAGGGGAAATATAGGATTATGAAAAATTTAGGGAGGGCAGGCCACCCTCTTTGGTGGCCTAGTGGAGCATACAGAACTAATTGCGAGGATTACGTTAGAAGCCAATATGCAATTGTCACCACTACGTTGTGACGAGAAAATTCCGCCCCACTGTTTTATAAACATTGTTTTCAGTATAATTCCCTTTATTTCTTTCTCGTGGGCAGTTTCTTTCCCCGCATACCATACTTCAATCTCGTTCTTTTTTTTATTTATTTTTTTAAAGATATATCGGCCCTAGAAATTTGTCATCTTGGGTCCGGAACTCAGACGCCCGTTCGTGAATATGGCCTGAGTGTATACGTATATCATTTGAAGATGCAAATAGAAAACACTTAAAACAACTCAGGGAGTCTGTTCCTGTGTGTCTATTTCATTGCCAGATATCCAGAGATTGAAGGGCCAAAGCAATCTTTGCGAGGAGTGGGGAGTGCTGGTTCTCATGACCTACCAGTTCGGTGACAGTGATTCTGCAGAATGCTTTATATTTATGCTGGTGTGAGCTCCCTCAAAGAGTTTCTGGCTACGCCGCTGGGCATACTATTTATTTATGATGAAGATTAATAGTTTGCCTTTAATTACGATTATAATTACGATGCATTTAATTACGATTAAAGCATAACTATTTTTATATTATTATTTACATAACCGACATGCTTCAAAGAGGCATTGAAGTAGCCATTTCTGTTTTGTTCTATTTCCTTGACGTTAGCGCTCGTACGGAAACTATAGCTTAGTTCAAAACAGATGGAGTTGGAAATACTTGAGAATATGCCAGCTTATATCTAAAGCAAAATGTAGAGTTGCAAGGGGTGAGGAGGAGTGAGAAAGTAAGTAGTTGGGCATGCGCATTCGACAGAAAGCAGACGAAAACCCTGATGCTTGCAGTAGACCAGTGAAGCCAGTTGGCGGGAAATTTCCCGTAAAACGGGAAATTCTGAGCACTGCCGGGAATGCGGGAATTTTTCCTTTAAAATAGGCTGAAAATGGGAAATTGTGACATCGACTTTTCTGGTATGTTTTATCATTCATTCATTTTTTCTTCTTTTGCTCATTCTCTCTCTCACATGAACAATTCCTTCACTGACTTATCTTATGACCAAGTAAGCAGGCATATAGCCAGCACAAACGAGTAGTAAAGACAAAATCAAACAAAAAGAGTCTGGTACTATGGACTCCTGCTGCGAACTGACCGTGAGTAAATATCTGATCTTTCTGCTGTGCTGTCCTTCACCTCGCACATGTGAGATTGGTTTAATGTTTCCAAAACAAATTGGGTACAGTTGTCTGGTGGTTTTGTGTTTTGGCACGCACACTGGTGTCACTGCTGTTTCGATAATGAAAGGAAATATCAAACCCATCCGATACATATGATAGGAAAAAGCAGGAATCGGGAATCGATACCAAAGCTAGGTATAAGACCTGTAACGTCGAGCTCTTTTGTAGTAAAAGTGAGCTTCAGTATCACACAAAAAACTTTAAGCATCTAGTTAATGTAATAGACAAACTAAGATACTTTGATACTAATCTATAACAAAGATACTTTGTCTATTGCTACAGCTTTTTTTCTTTTTCTTTTTTTTTTTTTAGCTAGGAACAAGTAATGTGCAGCAAAACAAAAATCTTGTTAAGACCAGAAAATTGTATTGTGTTTCTTTGCCGAACACAACATTCCCTTCCAAACCATAAAGAAAACCAGTGTTAGTTAAAAAAAAAAAGTTCACAGTGTTCTTGGTTTTTTTTTTAATATTGTGCCAGCATCTTTGTGATATTATCATACATAACTGTAAATAGTGGCTTCTACGTTACGAGAATGAGTTCAACTGCACGTTATAGGCCTTCTAAAGTGATATTTTTCAAAATTATTTATCACTAGGTGTTATAAATTGTATTTATTTTAGTTGGCGGGAAATTTTGCGTCTAATCGGGAAATTTCATGGCTTTGGACGGGAAATTCGCCGTTACAAAACTGGCATCACTGCCAGTGAAGCCAGTTGGCGGGAAATTTCCCGTAAAACGGGAAATTCTGAGCACTGCCGGGAATGCGGGAATTTTTCCTTTAAAATAGGCTGAAAATGGGAAATTGTGACATCGACTTTTCTGGTATGTTTTATCATTCATTCATTTTTTCTTCTTTTGCTCATTCTCTCTCTCACATGAACAATTCCTTCACTGACTTATCTTATGACCAAGTAAGCAGGCATATAGCCAGCACAAACGAGTAGTAAAGACAAAATCAAACAAAAAGAGTCTGGTACTATGGACTCCTGCTGCGAACTGACCGTGAGTAAATATCTGATCTTTCTGCTGTGCTGTCCTTCACCTCGCACATGTGAGATTGGTTTAATGTTTCCAAAACAAATTGGGTACAGTTGTCTGGTGGTTTTGTGTTTTGGCACGCACACTGGTGTCACTGCTGTTTCGATAATGAAAGGAAATATCAAACCCATCCGATACATATGATAGGAAAAAGCAGGAATCGGGAATCGATACCAAAGCTAGGTATAAGACCTGTAACGTCGAGCTCTTTTGTAGTAAAAGTGAGCTTCAGTATCACACAAAAAACTTTAAGCATCTAGTTAATGTAATAGACAAACTAAGATACTTTGATACTAATCTATAACAAAGATACTTTGTCTATTGCTACAGCTTTTTTTCTTTTTCTTTTTTTTTTAGCTAGGAACAAGTAATGTGCAGCAAAACAAAAATCTTGTTAAGACCAGAAAATTGTATTGTGTTTCTTTGCCGAACACAACATTCCCTTCCAAACCATAAAGAAAACCAGTGTTAGTTAAAAAAAAAAAGTTCACAGTGTTCTTAGTTTTTTTTTTAATATTGTGCCAGCATCTTTGTGATATTATCATACATAACTGTAAATAGTGGCTTCTACGTTACGAGAATGAGTTCAACTGCACGTTATAGGCCTTCTAAAGTGATATTTTTCAAAATTATTTATCACTAGGTGTTATAAATTGTATTTATTTTAGTTGGCGGGAAATTTTGCGTCTAATCGGGAAATTTCATGGCTTTGGACGGGAAATTCGCCGTTACAAAACTGGCATCACTGCAGTAGACCTGGAAGCCCAAGGAACATAGCATACGACAGGAGGAAAGACAGAAAATGTGCAGCTGAATGGCGCGCATGCGTAGGTTCCTCTTATCAAAGTAAGGCGAGAGAGGGCATTTAGAACATTGCAGTGCAAATACTTGTGATAATAAAAAGTAAACAATTTATATATAATGAAATACGTACTTTTTCTTATTAACAGGGGATGCCGGGCATACCGGCGTTCCTTTATGCTACGCCGCTGGTGAATGTAGGAAAACAAGAGAATTTTTTTCTAGTTTTAGTTGGGAAAACAAATGCGGGAACGTAAAAGGACCTAATAGTGTATTATTACTCGTGTTTTCAAGCATAATTTCTCAGGAATTTAGATTAACAATTAAAAGTCTCTAGTAGGCTATATATATTTACTCTATCTATGAGTTCGTGTGTCTGTCCATTCGAGAGACAAGAAATCTTAAGAACTACTTTGATGGATCACCATTAATTTTGCTCAGGATGTACAGGGACAAAAGTTAGAAATGAAGATCGTTTAATCGGAAGTGACATTCAAGCCGGAAGTAGTTGACATTCACCTATTTTCGATTTTAACGTTGATCATTATAGAGTAAAAAAAAAAAAACTGTAATAAATAGCAAGAAATGCTTTTCTACAATCAATTGAGCATCTTAAGAGTACATTTCATACTATTCTTAAAGTCTATTTAAACCGGAAGTGATAAAATTCCATTGCAACTTCCGCTTTCAATATTGATTTACATAGAGCAAAAACGATAAGAGATTGTGAGAAGCGTTTTTAGTTTTCTGGAATCGATTCAGTGTTCTAAGAAAATATACTATATTCTCGCTTAACCCTCTATACAACAGGAAATGGCAGAAATCAACCACTTCCTGCTTTGACATTGATCAGTTTTCTTCTACCAATTAAGCGTTCCAAGAGTATATTTCACCTCCACTCTTTACTCTCTCTCTACTAAAACTGGAAATGGCAGAAATCTGTTACCATTTCCGGCTTCAATATTAATTGAGGAAATTTCACGGCATATAAACTAAACTGCTTCGTGTGGTGTGTGGTGCGTAGCATTCATAAACACGTATAAGTGTAAGTATGAGATGATTTAAGCCTGAAAGTGTAGTTCGTTGATCATTTCATTCCAAAAATTGAATGAATTTCAGAGGGATCTTTCTTCTTTGAGAATCAAACCTTGAGACAGACCACAAGACCCAAGAGGAACGGGAATGGGGAATGGCGGAAATTTCATAACGAGGAACTACATAATTTATATTGAGTTGAGTGGATTTTGGGTTTAACGTCCCGTTCAACAGCGAGGCTATATGAGACGTGGACCTACTGATTAACTTGGAATCCGAACCACATAAGCTACCGCCGGGAATCGAACCGGAATTTATATTGTTTCCGAAATAGTCTTAGGGTCATCAAGTCTAGTAGGCTCAGGTGACAGATCATATAACCAGAATGGAAGAAAGTAGGAACGCTTTCAAACTTTCAACTGGAAATCCAGTCTGAAAATAACCATTAGAAGACTAGGCACAGATTAGAGGACAATATTAAGATGGATCTCGCAGAAATAGGAATAAAAAAATAGAAATTGGATTCTGTTGGCTAAGGACAGTCAATTGAAAGCTTTTGTGAACTCTTCATTGAATCTGTGGGTTCCACACGCAATAGAGTTAGTTTTAAGCCTTTCCTCTAGCCAGCAATGTAAAGCAACCTGAAATTTTGATGGGATCGTTAGTTGAATAAGCTGGACACAACTTGTTTACAGGTCGAAGACACTGAATGTACATTGGTAGGTGGTACTTTATTCATCAATTTGTAATTCCAAAACAAGAAATGTTTTTGCAGTATGTCTCCTAACCCTAGCCATTAGAGGGTTACGCCCTCTCTTTGGCACAGTATTTACGACATTGACGGATTAAATAATGTAGGATGGTCTAAGAGTAGTTTTATAAACAAACAGTGCTGAAAAATTACAATAAACAAAATATTAGATAATTGAATAAAGAGAAATGTGCATACAAAAAAGCAACAAACATCTAAATGGTGCAGGTATAAACAGGAAAAAAAAAACTTTGGTATAGAAACATTGTGTAGTGCTTTTGAAATAAAGATGATGATGTAAAATGAAATGCAGTGCATACACGCCACAGTCACAAACACAGTGTTAGGTATACGAATGCAGGTTAGTTCTTCTGTCTCGGGGCGACTCGAGACTGATGGAAACAAGGGGGCAGCCCAAGGTTAATATGGAAATCAGACATTGTGCTACAATGGAAACAAATGAGGAAGATGATCGGGTATATGATATATATTAAAGATGTCGTGTTCTTCGGCTGTAGGATGTGTGGTTTCTAGATATAACGTGAGAAGAATATTTAACGCTGAATGTAAATATTTATACGGCGCGTCAGTTTCCGCATCAGCTTGTAGAGTATCGAGAAGTAATGGATGGGAGGCTGATAGGCGGCATAGTATGTATTTCAAACGAAGGTCGGCAATATGTTGAATAAGGTGAGGGAAATTGATATGTTCATATGTCAGGAAGTTCGGATATGGTAACTTTATACGATATGCAAGTCGGATGGCATGGCGTTCCAATATCGATAAACGGTCGTAGAACTTTGTTGGAGCATTGCACCAAGCAATGTGACCAAACGTTAAGATAGGCCTAAGGAACATTTTATATGTATTCTGAATGTACAACGCAAAGTTTTCTTTTGTGATGTGCTTGGGAGAAAACATCTATTGTTTGTTCTGCGAATGTCTCCTCCATTAGCGTCATTGTCTCCACACACTGCATCTCATCTTTATTCTGTCGAAAGAAAGTGAAAATATTTAATTAACGTCCTTTCCTTTCTGACGGTTTGTTTGTTTTGGCCTGACCTTCGCAAGATGTTATAAAACACTGACAAGAGTGACATCTGGATGTGTGAAAAGGAGTTTCCTCTTTCTTTTGTCATCTAAACAAGTCTGCGAAAGAATAGTTCTCACATGCTACACAATCGTTAACTACAATTAGTACAAGATAAAATATTTGTCAGTTAACCCTTTTCTGCATGATTTTTTTTCTTTTAGCGAAAAAAATCAGTATTGGAAATCCTCATATAGGAACTTGAAAACTGATTTAAAACTTGAATTTTAGATTTTTCACTTAATTCCGACGAGAAATAAGTAAGTGCCATATAGACACACTTACAACTCACAAAGAACATGCCAGATGACACCAAAATCTCTTATTCATACACGTCAATATCTAATACAACAGACAAAACGGTCATTTGCTGCCTTTGATAAATCACAAAAAAACTAAAGTGAAAAAAGGGTATGTGCCATATATGGTACAGCATCCGGTAAGGGGTTAAGAAGAGGATGCATTTATTAGAATTCCCACTATGTATAAGTATCTGAAGTTTTAATTATAAAACGGCAACGTCTGTCTGTCTATCAACAAATGCCAAAGGAAAAACAGCAAAGATATCGTGAAGTGTTTTTGATCCATTGGGGATAATTTTGGAACTGGGGGGCCAAAATCAGGTAAAATCACCATGTTTACAGGAGAAATGAGTAATGTTACGTAAGTGTAGCTACTAAGTACTAACCTATCTTAACCTAACCTAACCTAAACCATCAAAACAGAAAATATAGAAAGAAAGTACTAATTTTAAGCGAAGAATTATGGCCCCCCAAATTCAAATATCCTAACCTACCCTAACATAAAATACCTAAACAATCAAAAAATACAGAAAATATAGCAAGAAAGCACGAAATTTGAGCAAAATATTCTGGCCCTCCAGTTTAAAAAAATATATGCCGACATTTTATTTATTTAGTCTCATTTTACATGTCAAAGTTAAGGCTAATCATACCTTGTCTCCCATTTGACCATACAAACATCAGAATTAATATGATAATAACAAGTATTTATAGAATAAGAATTGAAAAAGCACACATTGAAATGGCAAAGATTACGTTATATACAATCATACGCACATACATATATATATATATCATACATATATATATCATACAATCATACGCACATACATACATATATATATATATATATATATATATTACTAACTAACTCTATGGCCTATGGAACCCGGCGGCTCAATGTCGCGTTCACAAAAGCTCTCCACTGACTTCTATCCTTAGCTAACTGCATCCAGTTTCTACTTTGGATTCCAATCTCTGCGAGATCCATCTCAATATTATCCTCCCATCTGCGCCTAGGTCTTCCTAATGGTCGTTTTCCGATTGGTCTTCCAGTCAAGACTTTGAAAGCGTTTCTACTTTCTTCCATTCTAGCTACATTACCCGCCCACCTAAGCCTCTAGACTTGACGACTCTAACAATGTTCCGTAAACCATATGAATTATGTAGTTCCTCGTCATGAAGTTTCCGCCATTCCCCATTCCCGTTCCTCTTAGATCCGAATATTCGTCTCAGGATCTTGTTCTCAAATACTTTCAGAGTAGTTAGGGATGGTTACTTCTGGCGCATTTCCCCCCCTCCTAATATTTTTAACTAGCGCAGAAGGAACCAACTAATTATTCAAAGTTACACGGCCCAAAGTATTCCCATAACTACAATGTTAAAGTGAGATCGAATATGCTTTTATGGCATTTACAATCATAAAAACTTACATCTAAAAACTTACATCTAAAATCTTACATCTAAAACTACAACTCTTCTAACTTATAATGACCCCATGGTAGGGTATTGATCCCATCCTTTAAAACACATCTCTTATCATCCACACAACTTAAAGCTAGCTTATTTACTTCTATACTGTACAAATCGTGCTTATAACTTCTAATCAAGTTCATCTTCTTATAATATTCTTTTTGGCTAATCAAACAGTCCTTATATTCGTTAAATGACAGTTCTTTATACACGACACTCTTCTTAACACCTTTAGCCTTCTTACAACACTTTTCTTTATCGAACTTACCTTTAAAGTCTTTATCTGTTAAATCTATTTGAGGTGCTTTTATACTGTACATCTTACTTCTTAAACCTACAAACTCTTCTATGATTGTACCTTTTATCTCATCCTTCATCTTACCAAGTATTTTCTTATTGATTTGTGGCATTTTATATTTGTTATCTTTAGGGTAATCACTCGTATCGAAGTAATCAATGTAGTTTTTCATGTCCTCGTACACATCTTCTGTTTGAATATGGTATATATAGCTATCAGTATCGGTATAACATACTTCTATTTTGTCTTGGTATTTTGGCTTCATCACATTATAATGGAAGTCGTACATTAAATATTTTGATAAATCTAGAATTGACATACCAACATAAATCGGTTTGTTAAATTGCACTTTAACCTTGTTCATGTGAACTGCTACTAAATTTTCCGTAAAAACTGTGGTACTCTTATAATTCGGTTTTGCAACAAGCTTCTCGTATTTTTTCTCATCACTTACAAGTTTGATATTAACTCTCTTTCTAATATTTTCCATAGTCTTTCCAAAAACTGAATTGTTCATGAGCTTATAGAAGTCTTTTTCAAAGTCATTTGTTGCTCTAGTTCTCATCTGCGTGTTTAAATCAATATATTTCTTTAACCAATCTGATTGTTCGAACTCTATTACTCGATGTATCTTGTTAAGTTTTAATCCAAGTGAAAGACATTGTTTTAGGTTTCGATAGTGAATTACATATTTTTCTTTGTCATATAGGGTTGTTAAGAGTTTTGATTGTTTTGAACCAGATGGACACATGTTTTGAGGTGCTAATGGGTAGTCTTTGTGATAGTCATGCAATTCTTTAGGATATTCAAGATCAACTTCTAATATGTAACCAGTATCAGAATCATCAGGTATACTTGTAAAATCTATTTCTTCAATCTCATCTTCACTTAACCATCTAAATCCCTTATACGGCATATATTGACTCATTGCCCACCCATACAAGTTATTGGCATCTAGATACATTAAGTAAGAATCTTCTTTATTCTTATTGTAATCTTCCATATACTTATTGTTTGCTTTCACATATCTTTTTGAGCATTGACTAATCCCACCTCTTATACCTATCTCTACCATTAATACCATATCATAATCCCACAACAATTCTAATTTTATATTTGTCATCTTTAACATTGCGTCCCAAGCTAAACCTGGTGCTGTCATATACCAAGCTGGATCAAGATCATAAGCTTTAAGACATGTTTCTCTAAAGTTCTCAAACACATCTGCTAACAATAATATATCTGTTTTCAAATATAAGTCATGGTATTGTCCGAGATTCTTAATTTTAAATGTTTTCCACACTTTCTTTGCATGCTTATAATCCTCATCGCTTATATGTGTGTTGTTAAGCTTGTTGTAGAATGCTTCTTTTGGTGGTAATTTTCTTTCTCTAAACTTATCCCAATTGTTAACATAATCATATGGGTAAACACCTTTTCTTATTACAAGTTGAAACTGTTCTTGATTAGGATAAAAGTGTTGGGTATGTATCATTTGCTCGGGTTTCAAGTTCGATGACAATTTATCTAAGCTAGAAGCCATAAATCTAAATGAATCTACAAATTTCAATTTAATAGTTCCAACCTTTTTACTGAATGATATGTATCTTTCCTCGTTATTCGGTATTAGATCTATTTCTTCTTTATTACATCCAAGCTCTTTTATAAACAAGTGAGAGTCATATCCTGTCAAGTTATGTATGATCACTGGTACAAACTTTGGTACTTTAACTTTTAAATTGCAGTTATTACATAGAGGTGCTACAAACTCTCCTGTTATATGATCGTGATGTTTAACTTTGTGGTTTTCTGGTGTATATTTTACTTTACAGTAAGAACAGGATTCGGATTGGTTGAACTCTTTTATCTGTTTACGTGTTAATGGCAGTTCATTATTTTGACTATATATGTTTGATATTTGTTTGGCTTCTTTCTTTAACATTCTTATGAACTTCTTAGCTGCATCTTTACCTCTATACACAACAGGATTGGTTTTACTTCCATCACTCTTTACTACATAATAACAAAATCCAGATGGTTTGTGTCGTTGATATTTTTTCGTATATGGCTCGTTATCCGGATAACATTCTTTACAACCCATAACTTTATGTAACAAACATTCAAAATCAGCATAAATCACAAATGGCATTTTCATTATGTATTGGTAGTTTTTAAATTCAACACATTTACCTTCTTCAGGCATTATTATTTTTACTGGTTCATTTAACGAACAATCTTGCTCATGTTTATTTAAAGCGTTTTGAGAGTAAAAGTATAACAAACATCTATCACATAAATATTTTCGAGCTCTCTTTTTAGTTAACTGTGTACATACTAGTCTGCTTAAATCCTTAATCCAACAATAGTGTGTTTTAACTTGGTCTTCATTTTGTTCTTTTACATATAATAAATTGACATGATTTTCTTGCTTGTTTTGTGTGTGATGTAGTATATAGATTGAATAGTCTTTATCATATGCATAAACATTTATAGAAATATTAAGTAATTTTTCAGCTCTTGTAATATCGCATAGTTTTACAGGAAAATGAATATTTTTTAATTTTTCTTGTAAGTATTTGACAGCTTGCTTGTACTTGGAAAGTCGTTGTGGATCTTTATTAACTGGGTATAGTGCAGAACAAATTGAATATAAGAAACATTTTTCATCTTCATTCTTTACATTAATTACTGCCTTTTTGTTTTGAATTTGTTTAGGTAATTCTATGTATGTTGATCCTCTATATGGTGTATATTTGACGATTGCTAGTTGTAAAAAGTTAATGTTTATTAGAGCCCAGCCAGAACCTCTAGCTTGGAGCTCATCCATTCTTGTTCTTAACCTTTGTTACATCTTAGTTATTTCTTCTTTCAAATTACTTGATCGATATATTTCTTGGTTTTCAGTGTTAAAATAGAAGTTTTGAGTTTCTTCACCTTTCTTATATGTACAACTTATATAAAGATTAGCTTTCAATGAACTATGTTTACTTAAGCTAATTTGTAATATGTTTGATATAGCTTTAGATGTTGCAGTAATATATTGTTCAAGTGGATCTTGTGGTTTGTAATCTGTTGTAAATCTCCATGTTTCTAATCTTGATTTTAATGCAATGTTCTGCCGTTTTACATCGATTGGTTGTGATTCAACTTTGATTCTTGGTTCTTCAATTACTTCTTGTTTAAAGGGGAATATATCTCTAATCTGCCTTCTGCTTTGTTCATCGTCATGTTGTTTAAGAAGGTCTATCAGTTCTGCTTTTCTTAATCGGGAATATCTTCTGATTCCCTTCTCTTTACATTGTCGTCTTAACTCTACTACGGTAAATTTATTATAATTACTCATCTTATTTATTATATAGAAAATCTTCGTTAGTACTCTTCACCGGGTTATTTCAGTTCATTTTCATTTGTCCTAGTACAACGCTTAACATTGTACACTCCTACCATTGTCTACATATTATGCGTTGTATTAGAACACGGCTTTCATGGGATTAACCCATCAAAGTCACATATACACATTTAAAACTGAATCATTTTTGTAAGCTTACTCATCATCATCACCATAATCATCACTACCATATTTGTATTCATCATCACTATTCAAATCAGATGTTTTTTGTTGCATTACTAATAACTCTTGTTCCTTCAACAGTATTTGCTTCTCTAGTAGTGCTGCTAAGAGTTTAAGATCTTCATGAATAAGGTTAAGTCTATCATGTAATAAATCAAATTCTTTCTCCATATTTATTATATACAAAACCAACCTTAATTATCAGATAATAACTTTTCATATAAACAATCAATTTCTTTAACCAATTCTTCTTCTGATAGTGATGTCCAAAACTCGTTACCCTTGCCTTTACGAATATCTAGTTCTTGCTGCATTAGATTGAATAGCTTAATACTGTTAGGATCTCTAAACTTTTCGTATATTATTACATGATTCGGATATTTTTCTTCTGCCTCATTAAGAGTTTTATATAGGCTTCTCTTCTGACAACGAATAGCATAATAAGGGAAAGGATCATTAGGTTTGTTCTTCTTATATATGATTAGACAATTATCTTTTGAAACATCATCTGTATATGGTGCTGCAATTTCTTTTAAGCTCTCGTTTTGAATTCTCAATCTCTCCATTGTTTGTTCTATCTCTTGTATCTTTGTTTCAAGTCGTTCTTTATCATTCTTATATCGTTTAAAGTCTTTAGAGAAATAGTCTTCAATAATATCGTAACACTTATCATAAAAGTCCTGTGAAATCCAAAAAGCAATAGCAAGGAATATTTTCCTGTAGACATATGTTCCTGAGATGATTGATGTTGTTTCTTGGTCTCCTCCTTTAATTAGATATGTAGAGCAATCCCCCATATATGAGGAGTTGCTTATTTTTTGATCGTAGTATCTTATCAATTCCTTTGATTCTTTGTTCCTTGACCAATGATCAAACCTCTTTCCTCCATCTTGGCACAGTTTAGTAGCATTAAAGTAACCAGTCTTCTTATCTATAATCAGTCTAAAGTCACCAAACAAACCATACCAGTAATCATCTTTAATCTGCTGGTAGCAAATATCGTTTAAACTAGGAGAATTATCCATAGTACTCATATTTATTATATAGAAAATCTCTATCTTTTGCCGGAGCATATCTGCACCAGCTAATTTTATGTGGAAGAGCGACCGCCGGAATTCCAGCAGTCGGTTTTCTATCGTAATACCTTATTAGTTCTTTAGATTGTTTATTTTCTAGCATCCTTAATTTCTCCATTGATTGCTCAACTTCTTCTAATCTGGTTAGTAATTTTTCATTGTCTTGTGCATATTGTCTAAAGTCTCGAGTGAAGTAATTGATAATAATCTGGTTACATTTAAGATAAAACTCAGGAGAAAGCCATAAAGATATAGCAAGAATTAATTCCTTAGTTACGTATTGACCAGTTATTTTCTTTGTTAACCCATCTTTATTATCCCCAGTTACTTCGTAGCCGGCGTCAGATATCCCGCATCGGCTTTGGGGGTTTGTTTGTTCTAATACAACGCTCGTACTTTGATGGGCTAACCCATAAAAGCAATGGTATATTTAGTTTCTCGTATTTTTATACTTAAATGTCTCTTAACTGAATAAACCTGTCAACAAGATCTATATCACTCAAATCTGTGTTCATATGCGAACCGTGTCAAGTTATCTTAACATCATAGCGTTCTTTAGCTCTGTTGTATAAGTTGATAGAGTTTGGATCGTCGACGTTAAGCAGAATACTCATACTTGGATACTTAAGTTTGAGTTGTTTAATCCTACTTTCGTAATTGCATGTTTGTACTCTTCCAACCCAATACTTATATCGTTCTATTCTTTCTTTTTGATCTCGTTCTTCTTCGTCATAGTAAAAGAGTATATTTTCAAGTTGTTCTTTAGTAAGGTTTTTCTTGATAATGAATAGCCTATGTATCTTTCCTGGATCTTCTGTATATGGTGCTGCAACTGTTTTAAGATAATCAACTTTGCTTTCTAGTTCTTGATTGTGCAATCGTAATTGCCCCATTTGTTGTTCTATCTCTTCTACTCTTGATTGTAACTCTTCTTGGTCTTCTTGAATCTGTTTAAAATTAGAAACGAAATAGTCTTCGATAATATCATAGCATTTGTCATAGAAGTCTTGTGATACCCATAAAGCAATAGCGAGAAATATCTTTTTATACATATATGTTCCTGAGATTAGATTGTTTATTTCGTTACCAGCTAGTTTTACTGTGTAAGATAAGTTTCTGAAGTTCCTAGGATCCGAGGGACTTCGAAGTTTGTTGTAGTAATCTAATAACTCTTTTGATTCTTTATTTTTCAGCCAGTTGTCAAACCTCTTACCACCACTCTGACACAGCTTAGTAGCATTGAAGTATCCTGTATTCTTATCTATAATCAATTTGAAATCACCAAAAATACCATACCAATAGTTATCTTTGATCTGTTCATAGCAAATATCATTTAAACTAAGAGGACTATCCATAGTATCCATATTTATTATATAGAAAATCTTTATTTTTAACTTCATTTTCGTGGGGTCCACCAGCACTGGACCCCTTTCAAACATGCATACGTCGCTTCTTTAAAGTGGCCTATATCTAGATCGCTTATCTCGTTAATGAAGATTGTATGTTGTTGTGGATTAACGTAGGTCCCCGTTTCCGGGACCTTGATTTGTTTGTATGTAATTTTGTTTTGGAGCGACTCCCAGAAATGAGTCGGTTATTTTTTTGATAATTTCCACAGTCGGAATACCTACCCTGGAAATATAGGGTTTTGCAGCTCCCCGGAAAAAAACTGGGAAGCTGGTTTTCTTTGATAATTTCATCGGCTCGAATTCGGTCCCTGGAAATGTATGCTATGAGTTCTTATGATTTTTCAAAGTAGTCCGAATTCGGTCCACTTATTTTGTTATTGTAAATCTTTGATTATTGTTTGTACCTTATTTGGCTCTATATAATACGTTGAGTTTTGCTGGTCTGGATGTAGG
Source organism: Thermobia domestica (assembly GCF_964235325.1). Taxonomy (NCBI): domain Eukaryota; kingdom Metazoa; phylum Arthropoda; class Insecta; order Zygentoma; family Lepismatidae; genus Thermobia; species Thermobia domestica. The sequence goes on from NC_137460.1 coordinate 32,586,051, forward strand.
CCAGCTAATTTTTATCAAAATATTCAAGTAGTTCGCTTATTTTGTGATAAGTTCATCTCCTATAATACCAGCGCTGGAAATATATGTTATGGGGGTATCGTTTCGTTACCCCCTTATCTCGTTCGAACTATCCTTTTATGGCATAATAACCATAAAAGACAAACATTTATATTTACACTACAACATTACTTTTATCTATCCAACTATTATGCGAATCATCAAACCCTAACCATTTAACGTATACTTTGTCACCTTTCTTTCTCAACACCTTTTCTACCAAGTATTCATCTTTATGCCTCGTCTTTAATAGTTCTGGTTCGTAAAATCTACCTTGCACATCCTCTTCTTCTAAATCTTTAATTCTATATGTAGGTGGATTGGATGGAATAACTTCACTAATAACAAATACTTCTGTTGACCAATTAGGTGTATATCCTTTCTCAAATAACCCTTTCGACTTACTTATACGAACATGATCACCTAACTTGTATTTGGGCTTAACACGCTTATATTCTTTTTGATACACTTTCTCCAATATTGCTCGCTCATTCTTCTTATTAACTTCTATAGGCTTTAAACCAATTGTTCTATGAATTTGATGATTATACTCTTTAACTAGTGTTGGTAATATCTCTATCCATTTGTAGTTCCCTTGTGTCGTGAACCTTTTCCACATGTTCTGCTTAAGTGTTCGATTAAATCTCTCAACAACAGAAGCTTTCTTACCACTATAGGTTGAGTAGTGATTAATCTTATTTTCATCCATCAACTTCTTAAACTCTTTATTGTAAAACTCTTTACCTTGATCTGTTTGTACGTTATTAGGTTTTCTCGTTCTTAATATGCATTCGAATGCTTCTGTAACATTCTTCCCACTCTTATCTTTAACAGGAACAGCAAACGCATATTTCGAGAACACATCTATAATCGTTAGCAAATACTTATAACCTTTATTGATTTTGGAAACGCCTTTTAACACTCCACTATCCATTTCTACAAGATCAGCTTGCCAAAGATCATCGATACCTTTTATAACTACACTTAATCTGTCAAAGTTTTTTCTAGATGGTTTGTGAATTTCTTCTATAATGTCTTCTCTAACACCTTTACCTTCTTCTAGTCAATCAGGCTTTTTAACGAATTGAGTTTTAGTAACACCACATACAGAACAAATACCTTTCTTTAGATATCTTCCATTCTTTGTTTGTTCAATTCTAATGGTATCTTTCTTCGTATCTGTCGATTTCTTACACTTAACACAATACATCCTGTTTATTATATAGAAAATCAATAACTATCGCTGTTTAATATTATGCTATCAACATTCTCACCATCATCATCACTATCTTTGTCTTCTCTTTCTACATGCATAAGAAGCAATAGTAATTTACCATGTTTCAGATCAGAATCTTTAGATGGTCTAACTGCTAATTTGTCATTTGTATTAAAGTGCAATGGAAAAGTTTCAACTAGAGAATCATTTAAATATATATCTATATAATACGTATTGTAAGATGACTCTATATGCATTAACCTACCTTTATAAAGAAATTTGTATGTGATAGATAGATTATGTATTAAAAAGAACGGAGTTTCAACATTTTCTGATATCAATCGACTATGAAGCTCTATAACATGACTCCGTTTGGTGAAGTTAAGCTCTTCTTTCAACATAGCAATATGTTTTCTCACAACTGTATTATCTAACTCTGTCATTTTAACATTACCAAAGATATCCATATTTATTATATAGCAAACGTCTTTAGGAAAGCTCTCTCTCTATGTACATTACAACAAACAATAATTGCCCTTCTTCCATAGCAGAATTTTTATTTGGTTTAATCGTAATTATATCGTTCTTCTTAAAGTCAAAAGGTATCTCTTTAATCAAAGTATCACCCAAATATATATCTAGAAAGTATTTATCCAAACTTAATTCCATGTGCATTATTTTCCCATTATAGAGAAATTTGTAACCGTTAGAGAGATTGAATATTCTAAAGATTGGCTCCTTAACGTTTTTAGCTCTTAATCGATATAGTAGAGGCATGGTTTCTTTCTGCATAACCAATTTAGTAGTATCCATCCTAATCTTTTCAAAATCTTCTTTCTTGACGTATGTGTCTTGTAACGTTTCTAATGCATCTTCAAATCGTTTTCTATCGTTCTCTAATTGAGGTTCTATTGACCTAAGTTGACTTACGCTAACAACATCATTTAAATTCTCCAACAATTTTAATTTTTCTTCACTAATATCAACATCACCTTTTCTATCTTTAACATTACCAAATATATCTATACTCATTTATTATACAGAAAATGTCCATCCTAATTTTTCAAAACATTTCTTTAACATCTCTATTTGTTTAGGTGAGTGTTTAAAATCAATATCAACATAAACATCGTGCTTTTTCAACAGATGGTACAATACACATTTCAAGTTAATAAACAATACTCTTTTCGGATACAGCTCCCTAAAGACCTCATGTAAGTTTTCGAACTCATTTATAAGTGTTTCCTCCATATGTTGTAATTTTAATGGTTTTTGATCGGTAAGGTGATAGTGTATTAAATAGACATCATCATAATATTTTGTGTATTTGTTTTTCTTTAGTACTTCTAGAACATCTTTTGTTGATATTAAATCTCTTGGTATATCTCTAAGTTCATCATTTAACACCTTGAGCACCTCTTCGGGAATAATTCTATCCTGTAAAGCTTGCAAACGAGATAGCTGTAACTTAAATCTTTTTGTAGTATCGTACCATGGTTTTCTTACGCAAGCAGCTTTCGTTTCTTCACAAGTACTGTAAACCCAACCACTCTCTACAGAACAATCATCACAAATGTATCCGCTCATACCTTTTGTTAATGACTTACTACCACAATTACTGCACTCTAATGGTCTAGAGCTATAATTTGACAACAACTCCTTTAACGTAATTATTGGGCGTAACTTTTCCAACTCTTCTTCCGTGTACAAACATTTTGGTATTAGCATTTTCCATAGATCAATAGCATTATATACGTTGTTTTTATCTTTTAAGTCTATCTCGCTAACATGCTGAAAATACTGATAAAAATTATATCTATCTAGTGCATCTAGTTCATCCTCATGCTTCTCAAAATAATCTAAAAATCTATTGTGTATAGCTTCCATATTTATCTTAAAGCAAAACTTTTATGGATATCCTTATCTCGTAAAGACGTTGCCACAATTTTAGAGTATACAGATACGAAACAAGCACTGGCTAAACACATAGACGAAGATGATAAAACACAACTGTCGTATATAAAGGGGGGTGTACGGGAAACGCCCCCTGTTAATTCACAGCCTCATACAATCTTCATCAACGAGTCTGGTCTGTATTCCTTAGTGCTATCATCAAAGAAGCCCAAAGCCAAAGAGTTTAAGAGATGGATAAAACTTTTATGGATACAACCCATAAAAGCACTTAATCATTTTTAATCATATACATAACGTCACTAAAAGAACACCCTTGATTTAGAAGATTTAAAACCTTAACACAAAGATGACCACATATAACTGAATTAAAGTCTTGAATTCGTTCGTCATTGTAAAGTAAGTTTTCGGTACCAAGATATTGTACCAGTTGTTTAGGAGGAACACCACCATAAGAATCGAACACGTACTTTATGTTGTTATTTTTCCAATAGCATATCCAATGAGTACCAATGTTTTCTGATTTATCGAGGTTAACTACACCACACTCATGTACATAGGGTTTTTGTGGAAGTTCATCACTCATAAATACACCTCTAAATCGTTTTATCTTTAGTTCTTTAGCCAACCTCTCTATATCGAAGTTGGTCAATGGTTTTAGTTTTTTGACTTCTTTGGTTTACCTGCCCCCTGCTTTTCTTCCATAGCCATATTGTGTCTTTTTTGTTCTTCAAGTTCTTGTTTATTCTTCTTAGCATCCAGTACAGTTTTAGTAATCGCTGCTGCACCACCTGCTAATGAGCCAACTGCTCCTAAAGCTGCTAGAATAGCTGGAATTGTAAAGATAAAACCGCCAATATGCTCTTTCTTAATCTTTTTCATTTGTGCAGTAGTTAAAGTTAAATCCATTCCTTTACCTTCTTTAATTTTCTTAGATTTATCGTTAAGTTGTTTCTTTGTTAATACATGATCAATATTTAGATCCTTTAGCTCGTTATAAGGAACACTAAACATACAACCTTTAATAGAACACATCTTCCTATTTATTTAAGAGAAAATCTTGGTTTGTAAAAGTACAGTTGTTGTAGCTCCACCAAAATCAATTAAGGAATCATTCTCATCTGTTATCCTTATCTCAAAATTGTCAACCTTGTCTTTGGATATAGGGAAAAATAATGGATAAGTAGGCTCGTAAATAATACTATGTTTGAACTCAGCATCTGTTTTGAATGATGCTATAATTCCTGTTTCTCTATGTGTGTATTCTGTATCTTTAACAAACATGCCATCTGCTATATTACAGTGAACATTTATAGTATCAAACGGATGAAACTTTGGCAACTTACTTCCAATATGTGTTTTGTTCTTTTCTAAAACTTCAAAAACATTAAACCCGAGAACAGTGCCTATACTCCCAATTGTAACATCATTAGTATCAGTTTCAATTTTAACTCTAGTTCTTAAATGATCTTCTGATAATGTTATGTTGATGGATTGAAATTTTAAATATTCATTAAGACTGTTTAAGCTGTATTGCCCTTCTGGTATAAAAACTTGTCTATCACCATATGAGAAACTGTTTTTTTGTGTTGTTATGTTTGGGGGTTAGATATGTACTGTAAAACCCAACTAGTCCTATGCTTAAGTAGTTGTTACTGTTGTCTAATTCGTAATGGAGTTTCTTCTTTAAAACCGAAGTATCACTCGTTAGCTTAAATACCTTAGCCATTTATTATATAATAAATGAATGAGTTTGATTTACCTAGAGATATTCCAAGAGAGAAAGTAATCAAGTTAATAGAAGATGTCATTCGAAAGTTAGAATACAGTTTAAATAAGAAAAAGAGAAAACTACGAATTGTTAAATATGCATACTACTCTTTGATCACGTTATCAGTTATTCTTTCTGCAACAACTGGGTTTATTAATATTTTTATACCTGTAACAATTTACTCAATATTAACAACGTCTCTTGCAACTGGAAGTGCTATAATAACAGGTTTGTCTTCTAAGTTAAACATAAGCAAAAGAAAAGACGAATATAAAACCATTGTCACTTGTATTCACTCATTTAAAGAACAGTTAGAGATGATAATAACATTGAATGGTGAAATGGATAGCGAATATATAAAAGATACGTTGCTTAAGATCAGAGAACAACTTAAAGATATAAGATAAGCTATGTAAATACAAGTCAAGTCTCTAATCCTTGGCCCTTCACGTGTGAAGGACCTGAAAGTCTTGTAAACGTACAAGCACTGACTAAACACATAGACGAAGATGAAGAAGACAAAGTTACATACAAACAAATCAAGGTCCCGTTTTCGGGGACCTTGTCAAGTGTACATCCTCATACAATCTTCATCAACGAATCTGGTCTGTACTCTCTAATCATAAAAGAACGATTTTCTCTATAATAAATGAGTAAGAAAACTATTAGTTGGGATGTAAAAGAGATGATAAAAGAAACAACAGCTAAGAAAAGAAATGAGGAACTTATACCTGATGATGTTCGTTGTCTTATCGTGGGTCCGTCGGCGTGTGGTAAAACGTTTTTGCTATTTAACTTCTTATTACAGCCAGGTTGGTTAAACAATAATTACTTCTACATATATTCTAAAAGCATGAATCAACCAAAGTATGAGCAGTTAAAAGATCGATTTGAAAAGGCAGAACTAAAGTTTAAGAAGCAAATAGCAACGCTCTTAAACGGTAATGATTCTATTGTGCCTATTGATGAATGTGAAAAATACTCTGTTGTTGTGTTTGACGATTACATTTTGGAGAATCAAGATACTGTTAGAAATTACTTTACAAGAGGTAGGCATAGACATTTAGACTGTTTCTATCTTGCACAAACATATTCAAAAGTACCTAAACAGCTTATAAGAGATAACGTCAACTTCCTATGTATATTCAGGCAAGATGATACTAATCTTAAACATGTGTATAATGAGTTTGTTGGGGGAGATATGTCTTATGATAAATTTAAAGAGATATGTTCAAAATGTTGGCAAGAAGATTATGGTTTTATAGTAATTGATATGACAAGGAAGGTAAACAATGGTAAGTATAGGAACAAGATAAAACACTTCTTAAACGTTTGATGTTTATTGACGTTTTACGTTTTAACATTTGACGTTCTTTGACGTTTATTGACGTTCATTGATGTTCATTGACGTTTGTTCGTTTGCTATACAATAAATGGATGAGAAAGAAATTGATAATAATATTAAGTTGAAGGAGTTCTTGATAAAGGGCTTCAAATCTTGGAAGAAAGAAAGAGCAGGTATATACGATAAATTTAAGACGCAAGAACAACCTGTAATTGATGCTATTCAAAACTTGGGAAGTGAGATCAAAGAAGTAGCAGAACAAAATAAAAATCTAATAACTGAACTTGTTCCAGTTGCACATAAGACGGCTTCAATAGATCCCAGTCTACTAGAAACACCTAAAAAGATAACTTATGATAGTTCTCCAAGTAGTAGTGGTACGCCTATAACGGGAGAAATAAAACAAATGAGGAAACAAATTAAAGACAAAGTGGAAGGAGTAGAACCTTTAACAACAGCACAGTCATTTGGTAAGATTACAACGAAATATTATAGTAAAAGAAATGATACTGTGTTTGGAATAAGAACTGTAGAAGAAGATGGAAAATAATAAACAAGATAGGAAATTTGGAAGTTAAAGTGAATGGCGATGATTTGATAATTAATGGTAAAACTTATAAAGGAACAGAAGGTCTATGGGAATTGTTAACGACGAATACTAGTAAAACCATTGAAGATTATGATGATGACGATTTTGAACAGTACAAGGAAATAATAATAGACTCAGATGCTGCCTTCCAAAAATATAATCGAGATAAAAAGGTAGCATCTAGTAGAGGTTCAAAGTACATTAATATTATCAAGCCTATTTGGGATAATTATATTAAACCAACTTTACCCCAACTCCTAAAAAGAACACGACACCTAAAAGGACTGGTGAAGGAATTAAACAATATACAGAGATACCTAAAGAATATATATGGATGGATGATGTGAGAAAGTTAATTGATCGGTTAATAGTTATAGATGGAGAAGAAAAGGCTGGTAAGCATAACTTTTACAATGAGAAAGTAGGTATAGTGAGTATGATTAATAATAAGCTTTCACGATTTATTCCTAGTGATCCAAAAGGTATAGGTTATTTGATTAAGATCTTAAATACATTACCACCACGATTCTGGAATGATGAGAAGCTTGGAAAAGGATTAGTAAATGATTTGATTAATAAGCTCCCATTTGATTTACATATTCCAGGTTTCAGATTTTGCGGGCCTGGGACTAAGCTTCAAGAAAGGTTAGAGGGAGGTGATGAAGGTATTAACCCATTAGATGAGGCTTGTAAAGAACACGATATATACTACAGAGACAATAAAGATACAGAGTCGAGACATATTGCAGATAAGGAACTAGAAACTAAAGCATGGAAAAGAGTATTTAGTAGTGATGCACCAATTGGTGAACGATTAGCTGCTTTTGGGGTTGGTACTGCTATGAATGCTAAGGTTAAGTTGGGATGGGGATTATAAGTTTTTAATTGTTAATATGTATGAGTCTTTTATGGGTATATTCCATAAAAGTGTTGTTTCAAGATTTTCTTTATAATAAATGGATAGTGTTGAGAGTTACGAGTTACAGAGTTTTAAAGCTAACACAAGAACATTTAATAATTTGAATGAAGCTAACAAAGATATTGAGTTCGATTTCAGTGTGGGTGATGGTTTCGTACATCCACACAAAGCAGATTGTCATATGACTTTTGAAGTTGTTGGTGCATCAGTTGGAGAAACATTTGGCGCAAATGATACTATAAAACTTGTAGATAACTTCTTCCCATTCTTCTTTTCTCAAATTGAGGTTAGAAAGCATGGAGTTGTTATAGATAAGATTGAGCTACCTGGAATAACATCTACAGCTGTCGGAACATTAAAGATTTCCAAGCCAGAAGTTGAATATTTAAAACAAGCAGGATTTGAAACAGATGATAAACTTGGTCTAAGAAAGGACTTTAGTGTTTTGTATCCATTAAGATTAATTCCAGGCTTCTTAAGTGATTATAAAGAGGTTATGTGGAAAGGTGGATTGAGAATAACATTTACAAAGGCTAACAACAATAACGATGTCTTGTACAAATGGACTGGATCAGGGGCAGCTCCTCATGATGGAAAAATAACAATAAAGAGTATGGAGATAAGAATGCCTATTGTTGAATACGAATCTAATTATGAAAACAAGTTAAAGTTGAATATTCTTAAAGAACCAAAAATCATGTTTTCATTCCATACTTATCAATGTGTTCAAAAGACTGTTGTAGGTTCTTTCTTGGAGTTTGATGTTACTACTCAATTTAATTCTAGACAATTTGATATGCCTGATTTCGTAGTTGTAATGTTCCAAACTGATAGAAGTGGTAAACAAACGGCAGATGCAAGTAAGTTTGATCATTGTAAGGTAAAGAATATCTATCTTAAGAATGGGAGGAATGAGGTATTTCCAAAAGAATCAAGAAACTTAGATATTGCTAACAAGGATTACTTTAAGATGTACGAAGATTATACTGCGTTTAAGAGAATAACATGTGGCAACACCGAAATGTACTATGACCCTAAAGAGTTTATAGATAACAGACCAATGTATGTGATTAATTGTAGTAAGAGGAAGAATGTATCGGTAAATGAGAGAACAAACATAAAGATTGTTGTAGACTTTGCAGAAGCTGTGGCTGCTGATACTATATGTTATGCGATTTTAATTGGGCGAAAGAACTTTACATATGATCCCAAGAATGAGAAAGTGGTAGAAGAGTTTTAGCCCCTCTGTATTCGGAGGTCCAAAATGTCAAGTATTTTCTCGCATCTATGCAGCGTCATACACAGAAGACCCAGGCAAGATCCACATAAATGTATGTTTGTATTGTTTTATGGAAGTTTTTTCCATCAAACGAAATTGACGAAAATGATTAAATATTTTTGGGTGAAGATAAAAATTGAAGAGTGTTCATTGATTTTCTATATAATAAATACGATGGCAAAACACGTTGATTTTTTAAACAACCTTGGAAGTCTTGAACAAAAACAGGTTATTGGATTAAGAGAATTAGAATTAAATACGGAATATAACATTGTAAAAATGGAAAAGATTAAAACTAAGTTTGGAAAGAGCATATTAGTTGAATGTGAGAAGTTCAAGGTTTTTCTTCCACCTAGATTTACAAAACACTTAACAGATAAAATGATTGATGAGATCGCTAAAGATGGAATAAAAATCAAATACACTGGTCTAAAAGGTAACTATCCAACTGTCGAGTTCTGTATGTAAATCCAAAAATGAACGAAAATGAACAAAAATATGTTGTCATAAGTAAAAAATGAAGTGTTTAGAGTGGATCCCCAAAAGAAGTTTATACTTACCAACAATTTCAATGTAATTGTGAAAAATGTGCAAACCGAAGTTCAAGTGGTTTTTGATATTAACGGCTGTCTATTCAGCTTGAATTACGATCAGTGGACAGAGTTTAAGAAGTCATTGTTTCCTATAGAGAACGAGGTTAACAGAAGATTCCATTATCAGTATCCGAACTTGTAATTTTAAGTATGTTTTATGTGTTTTTATGGTAATGCCATAAAAGCTAAGACCTTTGAATATACAAATACAACTCAGTTATTGAATGCTTTCAACTCTAGAAATGTGGGGAGAAAAAGAGATGATGTGAGAAATACATTTTGTATATGGAACACTAGCGCGCGCATGTGGCACGTTTTGGAACTAAATAGTGACTCTGTCGACAAGGATGTTCACAGCCAAAGTCCGCCGTGTAACAGCGCAACATTCTTCGCTTGAATTCTGATCGTTACGAATCGTTACGAGAGAAAAGTTTAGCGAAGGATATAGCGCCCGAGCTATATATAGCCGTTAAATTCAATATAAACTATATGGGAAGCGAGACATACTGCGGCGTTAATCATTCTCTCTCTGTTTCTATTGCATAAACCTCTCTGTCGTTCAGAGCTGATGGGAAGGAAAGAGAGAGAGAATGAGAGAGAGAGAAAAAAATTGGCAAGCGTCCAAGTTTTACTTCCTCCTTCTTGTTCTTTGCTATATATGTATATGTGTGCTCGACAGCTGATATTGTAAATGTATGTGTGTGCGATTGAGCGGGAATGTATATACATATAACTCTAGCAGCTGTATACAACATACTAAGCTTTTAAACTTTTATAATTCAGTTTTTATGATCCGATTTACACCAAACAAAAACTATTTTTCAATCAAAGACAGCACTATAAATTTTAAATGTAAGTTTTTATGATTTTAAATGTCATAAAAGCATATTCAATCCCCTTTAACATTGTAGTTATAGGAATACTTTGGGCCGTGTAACTTTGAATAATTAGTTGGTTCCTTCTCCGCTAGTTAAAAATATTAGGAGGGGGGAAATGCGCCAGAAGTAACCATCCCTAACTACTTTTCAGTCTATGTTCTTCCCTCGGTGTAAGTGACCATGTTTCGCAGCCATACAGAACAACAGGCATGATTATCGTTTTATATATTTTAAGCTTCAAATTCCTCGACAGAATTCGCGACGACAAGAGATTTTGAACCGAATAGTAACACGAATTCCCTGCTTTTACTCAACATTTAATTTCTCCGTGAACATGATTTTCCTATGTTAATATTGATCCTAGATATTTGAAACCATCCCCTTTATCAAAAGTATTATTTAATATTTTAAAGCATCCATAATTTGCTGAATTTCGGTCCCGACGCACTTCCATGTATTTAGTTTTCTCTGCATTTATTTCTAAACCCATATCCCTGCAAGCGTTTAATAAGATCTCTGCACATCTTTCTATTGTTCTCCTATCATCCCCTATTAAATTTACATCATCAACATATGCCATAACCTGGTCAATACCATTCAACTGTAGGCCCTGGTTGCTATCTTTGATTTTCCTTATAGCGTATTCCAGAACGAAGTTAAATAATAATGGCGACAAAATCTCCTTGTTTCAGGCCATTTTCGACGTGAAAGCTCATAGACAAAAATTTTCCTATCTGGACTTTACTTTGGGATTCATTTAAACATATCTTAATTAATCTAATTAGCTTTCTCGGTATTCCAAATTCTGCAAGAACGTTGTATAATGTTTCTCTCCTAACCGAGTCGTACGCCTTTCTAAAATCAATAAATAGTTGATATACCGGGGTATTGTATTCCCACTTCTTTTCGAGTATTTGGCGAATGGTAAATATTTGGTCGATAGTTGATCGATTTCGCCTAAATCCGCACTGATAATCTCCAATAATCTCATCTGCATATGGGATCAATCTTGCTAATAGAATATTTGAAAGGATTTTATAGGATGTTGACAGAAGAGAAATGCCTCGATAATTATTGCAGTCAGTTTTGCCGCCTTTCTTAAACCCATAATATATTCAGATACATTTAGTGGAATACGAGAAACAAATAAAATGTAAGAAGAATAAAAACCAGCATTTTTTCCGATATCAGTAAGTCTCGAGAAATTCATGGATGGTCTGCTCAACCGACTTCTTGAATAGATTGATTGATCGAGATTGTCGTATGTTGGATGGAAGATCATTCCATGCACGGATAGTGGATTCAAAGAACGATTTCAAGTAATATTTCGACGAGTGTAGGGGAAATGAAAGGAGTCTATTTACACCTGATCTTGTGATCGTGATGAGCATTTAATGGTTGCAATCGTTGAAATAAGTAGGAGGGTTGTTAAAAGCGCAAAGTCTTAAAGAGAAGTGAGAGTAGATTCAGATTACATCTATCGGCAAGTCTCAGAAGGCCCAGCTTTCTGAGGTATGGAGTTAAATGATTAGATAGTTTTAGATTATAAGCAAACCGCATGCAAGCATTTTGGATACATTGTAACCGGTACACTAATTCTTCATTTAAGTCTGGTAGAACTACATAATAATATTCAAGGTGAGGAAAATTAGAGATTTTACAAGAAGTAATTTTGTGTCGATGAGTAGAATTTTCTTTTCTTCCGTGTAACGTGGGTTCCTGTCACCACGGCATGGCGCGTCCTCAGGTTGCGGATCGAGGAGAAGGCCTCTAGATATAGAGGTTAGCTGCGAATATACTGAATAAGCAGTCGCGGACAGACGACTAGGAGTGGTCCTCCAGCTTGGGGGTTTGGGTAAGGCTAACACCCTCATCCTGTAAAAAAAGGTACTTGTTCAGAAACATTCACAAAAGCCTCGGACAAGGACTGATAACTTGGCACGACATCAGCAGAAGAAAATGGACATGAGATTTGGAACATGGAATATTAGGAGTCTTTATAGGGCAGGCGCGTTAAAATCTGTAACGAGTGAGTTAGAGAAATACAGGATGGACTTAGTAGGAGTTCAGGAAATTAGGTGGGAAGGAAATGGATCTGAGAATTCCGGAAATTTTACGTTTTTGTACGGGGAAGGAAATAAAAATCACCAGTTAGGAACAGGGTTTTTCGTTCACAAACTAATATTACCAGCAATTAAACGGGTTGAATTTGTTACTGACAGACTTTCTTTTATTACTCTTAAGGGACGGTGGTGTGATATTATTGTTTTAAATGTACATGCTCCAACTGAAGATAAGGGTGACGATATAAAAGATACCATATGAAGATTCTATTAGGGGATTTCAATGCGAAGGTAGGACGAGAGGATATTTTCAAACCGATTATAGGGAACGAAAGTTTGCATAAGGAAAGTAATGACAACGGTGTTAGACTCGTGAACTTTGCAACATCCAAAAACCTAATCGTGAAGAGTACAAAATTCCCACATCGCGACGTTCATAAATACACTTGGACATCACCAGACGGAAAAACACATAATCAAATTGATCACGTTTTAGTAGATAGAATGACAATCTAGCATAATTGACGTCCGGTCGTTTAGAGGGGCTGATTGTGACACTGATCACTACCTGGTAGCAGCGATAATACGAGAGAGATTATCGTTGAATAAATGTAATACTCAATGTCCGAAAACGGAGAGATTTAATTTAAAGAAATTAGAAGAGAGCCAGGTAAGAGAGGAATGCCAGATTGAAGTTTCGAATAGATTCTCTATTTTAGAAGACTCGGAGTGCACTAGTGTTGAGGATACTTGGATTGAAATTAGAGATAGCATTAAAAGTTCAGCAATAGAAAAATTGGGACACTAGGAAATACGTAGGAACAAATCATGGTTCGACCAAGAATGCATTAAACTAGCAGAGAAGAGAAAACAGGCAAAATTACGGTGGCTACAAAATCCGAATGAAATAACTACACAAAATTTCGCAGATATCAGGCGGGAAACTTCCAAAACTTTTAGAACAAAGAAACGGGATTTTTTGAAAGCTAAAATTAAGGAACTTGAAGATAATAGTAAAAATAAAAATATTCGGGACATGTATAAGGGAATCAGCGAATTTAAGAAAGGCTATCAACCTCGTGCTTATATATTAAAGAAATCTGACGGAACAGTTCTCACTGATACGGATAGCCTCTTAAATACATGGAAAGATTTCTTTGACGATTTGCTGAACAGGCAGTCAAAAACTAATGTGCGTGGAGAAAAGGAGATACACACCGCAGAACCGTATATTCCAGAACCCAATCGAATAGAAGTGGAAGCCGCTATAAAGAAATTAAAGAAACACAAATCTTCGGGTGTAGATGAAATTCCGGCTGAGTTAATTTTAGCTGGAGGCGAAAAATTGTGGAACAAGATACACAAACTCATTCTCCTTGTCTGGAACAAGGAAGAATTGCCACAAGAGTGGAAAGAGTCAATCATTGTTCCAATTCACAAGAAAGGCGACAAAACTGACTGTAATAATTATCGAGGCATTTCTCATCTGTCAACATCCTATAAAATCCTTTCAAATATTCTGTTAGCAAGATTGACCCCATACGCAGATGAAATTATTGGAGATTATCAGTGCGGATTTAGACGAAATCGATCAACTATCGACCAAATATTTACCATTCGCCAAATACTCGAAAAGAAGTGGGAATACAATACCCCGGTACATCAACTATTTATTGATTTTAGAAAGGCTTACGACTCGGTTAGGAGAGAAACATTATACAACGTTCTTACAGAGCTTGGAATACCGAGAAAGCTAATTAGATTAATTAAGATATGTTTAAGTGAATCCCAAAGTAAAGTCCGGGTAGGAAAATTTTTGTCCACGAGCTTCCAAGTCGAAAATGGCCTGAAACAAGGAGATTTTGTCGCCATTATTATTTAACTTTGTGCTGGAATACGCCATAAGGAAAATCAAAGATAGCAACCAGGGCCTAGAGTTGAACGGCATTCACCAAGTTATGGCATATGCTGATGATGTAAATTTAATAGGGGATGATAGGAGAACAGTAGAAATAAATGCAGAGATATTATTAAACGCTTGCAGGGACATAGGTTTAGAAGTAAATGCAGAGAAAACTAAATACATGGAAGTGCGTCGGGACCGTAATACGGCAAATTGTGGAGGCGTTAAAATATTAAATAATACTTTTGATAAAGTGGATACTTTCAAATATTTAGGATCAATATTAACAGACGAAAATCATATTCACGAAGAAATTAAATGTCGACTAAAAGCAGGGAATTCGTGTTACTATTCGGTTCAAAATCTCTTGTCGTCGCGAATTCTGTCGAGGAATTTGAAGCTTAAAATATATAAAACGATAATCATGCCTGTTGTTCTGTATGGTTGCGAAACATGGTCGCTTACTCTGAGGGAAGAACATAGACTGAAAGTATTTGAGAACAGGATCCTGAGAAGAATATTCGGACCTAAGAGGAACGACAATGGGGAATGGCGGAAACTTCATAACGAGGAACTACATAGTTTATACAGTTTACCCAACATTGTTAGGGTCGTCAAGTCTAGGAGGCTTAGGTGGGCAGGTCATGTTTCTAGAATGAAAGAAAGTAGAAACGCTTTCAAAGTCTTAACTGGTAGACCCATAGGAAAACGACCATTAGGAAGACCTAGGCGCAGATGGGAGGATAATATTAAGATGGATCTCGCAGAGATTGGAATCCAAAGTAGAAACTGGATCCAATTAGCTAAGGATAGAAGTCAGTGGAGAGCTTTTGTGAACGCGGCACTGAACCTCCGGGTTCCATAGGCCATAGAGTTAGTTAGTTTAGTTAGTTAGAGTAGAATTTTCTTTAGTCTAGTGAGTGAATACAAAAACCAGAATTCTTTCTTACATACAGCATTGATGTAAGGTGTCCACTCAAGAAATTGATCTATTATTATCCCGAGATTTATGACGGTTTCAGAAATTGGAATACTTGTTCCATTTATCTGTACTGCTGGTATATTCGAACGGTGCATTTGTATTAGTCGTTTAGAGGAGACACACATGAATTTAGATTTAAGTGGATTAATGGTTAACCCATTTTCTTTTGACCATAAGTAAATGCGGTGTAAATCCTCAATCATTTGTTGAATTGAATCGTTCAAGTTCTCGGGCTGACCTGAGATATAGATTTGAAAATCATCCACGTATAGGTGATACGTACAATATTGTAAAACAGAAGGAAGGTCATTAATGGATAGACAGAACAGGAGAGGGCCAAGGATGCTTCCTTGAGGGACACCGTGAGTGAGATTCCGCAGTGAAGAGGAAGTATTGGATACTGTTACAAATTGCTGCTGTCCCTGTAGATAATTTTGAACCCATTTCACAGCACTGTCAGAGAAGTTAAATATCGTCGCCAATTTATGGAAGAGGATCTGATGTACAATTGATTGAAAAGCTTTAGAGAAGTCTAATAAGGCAAGAACAGTTACCTGCTTTCTAGTCTAATTGCTAGTCTAATGTTATCAGTAACATACATAAAGCTGTAGCAGTACTGTGGTACTTTCTGAAGCCTGATTCAAACGGATCGAAAAATTTGTATTTCAGTAGATTGATTCGAATTTGATCACTAACAATACATTCTAATGCCTTTGAAAGAGCAGGTAAAATACTAATTGGCCGAAAATCATTAATACTTGTGATATTACTTTTTTGGGGGAACGCTAAGACTTCAGCTGTTTTCCAAGCAGACGGAAAAGTACCGCTCATAAGAGAACAGTTGAAAATATTAGTAATGAGTGATCACCTATTCAAACCGGAAGTAGTAGAAATGAATCATTTCTGGTTTCAATATTGATTGCCATAAAACAAAAACAGCAACAGATTCACTAGCGAACACAGAGCATTCGTTTGGAAGAGTCGAATCCCCTCCTGGACAATTAATCTAGGCTTGACATAAGGAGTTTTACATCAAATCAAAATAAAGTACTGCAAAATACTGTATTGTATACAGATCTATAAAAATATAGCATTTAGAGGGTGGTGCAGTTTGCCCCATGTTTTTTTCTTTTTTTAATCTATTCAGCATGTGATGGAAAGAAATAATCTCACCCATATATACAGGGTGTAACAAAAAGGCACGGCAAAAAAGTTTCAGGGGTGGATTCCTTATGGGTAGGCAAGCAAAAAAGTTCAAATGACCATATGTCGGGAAATGCATCGTTACAGAGTTACAGCCATTGAGCCGCCTAATGGTGTCAAATAGTCACATTCTGGTCACTCCTTAATGTGATTCAATTCAAATTTCAATAATTTAGACTCTAATTAACCTAGGAAGATAGAACATACAACGTCCTTCCGGCAGGACGTAACGTTCTAAAAGTCCTATCATGTTTACCTACAAATTAGAGTACTTTGTGTACTTCAGCAGGACAGAAAGTTCTCCTGGTAGAAAGAACATGAACTCTAGTGTTAGTGCAGAAAAAAAATATTCGTACGAATGGCAGGACGGCGGCTCTGTACAAAACTCTTTCCGGAAGGACGTTGGCTTGCACGTTCTATCATTAAGGCTAAGGTAATTAATACGCGTTTTTTAATCGTAAATAGGTTTACCCATCTAGATATTGATTCATTATTTGATATGGTACTTATTATTAGAACGCTGAATCAATTCCAAGAAACCTCTTCTCCCCATTTCCTATCGTTTCCACTCTATGTAGGTGTATATTGAAACCGGACGTTGTAATTAATTTTGTCACTTCCCGTTTTAGTAGAGAGTTAATGATGGAGATGAAATATATTGTTGGGTTGCTTAATTCATTCAAGGAGACCATTGCTCGCTGTCTATTTATCGTTTTTGCTCCGCAGTGATGAACGTTATAGCCGGAAGCAGGTGTGCACCCAGAAATTTTTGTTGGGAGGAGTTCGGACCCCCGAAATTTCGACTTTTGTGTAAATTTAGTCTAATTTTAGAGCAATTTTAGGAATTTTAAAATAAAATACCCTTATAGTGAGTTTGGATCCCTCCCGAAATAAATTCCTGCTTACGCTACTGCCCCTGAGCACAAGTAGTTGCTTTCTACCTTTTCGTGGATAGGGTAAACATATAAAGGAGTTTTGGTAAATTAAAGTTCTTAAATATGACCTAATTCTTTCTTCTTTTTATCGGAGAAAATATTGATTATACGACTTTCCAATTTTCTTTCCTTGAATTAAAAATAAAGTAAAAATCAAAGGACAAGAAATTGAACAGATCACCTGTTTATTTTCACACTATCATTCATCTGCAGTTGCTGCATGCAACTCGTTCAAAACTTGAAAAAACAATCTCTATTTAAAAAAAAAAAAAAGAGAGAGAAAAGAAAACCTGCCATAACTAACTCCTCTTCATTGGTTATGTTCTTGTTTCCTTCCTCCGTACCCAAAGTTTCATTTATAGCGATTTTTTTGTCAGTAGTTCACGAAAAAAATGTCACTTGTTCCTCAAGTATATAAAGTGTCCAGCTATTATCGAAATGTGAAGTAGCGTGCTTGTATAACAATCAGCTTCTTTCATGTTCTGACGATAAAAGGAGGGACAGGTATATTAAAACGAAGAAAAAATAAAAATTTATGAAGTGTTGTTGTTATGGAGTGAGTAACTTACCTCGTGCCTGCTCAAATGAATGAAGGTTCCTCGGCGCCAGGTACAGGCAACCACCTGTTGAGCTAAGATATAATTAAACTTGCGTTTTATTGAGTGGGGTTAACGATTGATTCCAAAAACTCCTCTTTTCTTCAATGCAGTTCAGTTTGCATAGCAGTGTCGTTAAAGTTAAAAGTCAATTGAGGGAAGTTTGGGTTTAAAGGTTACGTTAAATTGTATAAAAAACACAAAAAAATTAACAAAGAAACCCTATCGCCTATTATCTTAGTTCGTGTATCCCGTTATCAACAAAAGATATAGAATTAATAAAGACAAAATCGTGAGTGAGTAAGATTTATTAAGTTACACGTGAAATGAAGACAAAGAGGTTGTAGCAACAAGAGTGCATCTTAAATGTTGTAACTCGAATATAGGGTTGCCAGAAGGTAAGTTTATAATTTTTATAATTTGTTCTGATAATTTACAGTAAAGACACCAGTGTTCTGTTTTTATACTACGGCATTTCAGTGAGAGATAGAATGATTTAGCTGTGTACGGTTTGCAGATGATGTGGCGCTTGTTGCAGAGAAAATCAATAAAATGTTAGAAAACTTGAGAAAGGGCTGTGAAGAATATGGGATGAAAATAAATGTTACAAAGACAAAAGTAATGGTGATTGGAACTAAACTGTCAATGTGAAATATAGAAGTAGGAAGGGACAAAATAGAACAGGAAAATAGATTTTAAAAAGTTTCCGATACCTGGGTAGTATTGTTAGTAATGATATGAAATGTGAATGTCAAATAGAAGCAAGGATAGGAATGGCGAAAGAAGCCTTTAGGAGGAAGAAAATATTATTTTATGGGATATTAAATAAAGAGTTGAGAAAAAGGCTTATAAAATGCTTCGTGTGGAGTATGGTCAGAAACATGAACATTACTCAAAAAAAGACGATAAACGACTGGAAGCCTTCCAAATGTGAGTGTGAAGAAGAATGGAGAAAATTAGCTGGATCGAGCAAAAAAAAAAAGAATTACAGGGTCTTAGAAATGGTGACGGAAAAAAGAACAATTTTAAACATTATTTAGAAGAGGAAGAGAAACTGGTTGGGACATTGGCTAAGAAGGAATTGTATCATGAGAGACGTGGTAAAGGTATGGTGGCAAGAAAAATAGGGATAGGGCGAATGAGACTACAATTAATGGACGATATGAAAACAGAAATGTCGTATGTGAAGACGAATACGTTAGCGGAAGACCGTGGAGCATGGAAGCTTCTCAGTTGCGGCAAATGATCTCCCAATAATGGCAGAATATGATGATGAGGATGATATCTTTTTGCAGGTTCAAATGATCTATATTCTTTCTTTTTCGTCAAAGTAGTTACTTTATGCTCTTTTTCTGGGTCACATCAAAACAATTTGACAAAAAAGCAATGGTTTAATTGGATCGGAACACACAGGAACGCTGTTTCGGAATTTATTTGTCAGATAATGTTGAAATACAAAAAATTCTATATGGAGATTGGTGAGTTTAGGTAGACATTTTTTTTTACAACTAAATTAATGAATGAGAGCACTCAAAACTCAAAAGTTATTATTAATTAGCCTACTTTAACTGATACCAAGAAATGAAATCATCTTAAGAGAAACGGTAGCTTAACATTTCATTCTTGGAACCGCTACACTGAGAAAAAAAATTGTAGGTGGCGTACTTAAAAAGATAGGTTATATGCGTAATTCCTGTAGTTTTTGGACTTAGCGTACAGCAGACGTATAACTGAAAACGCATGTTTTATAATACTTTCTGTATAAGTGTTCTATCTATACGTACTTTCCGTATGAAACAATGTAGGCGGACAGGATCTCACATACAAATGGACGTATATAACATATAGCTGACGAAGGTAACATAAGTGTATGCATGTGATATACGGAAAACTGTTAGATGTCAGACATCCTGCAACGGTGTGATGTAACACCTAAGGGCAGTGCCTATGTAGCATACGGATAACGTATGCTCCGTACTAATTTCTATGGTAAGCAAGAGGATACCGTATATTTGTGCAATATACCGCTGTCCGGAGAACGGATTTTTCTCTGTGTATCAGTTCAGAAACAGATAAATCCAAACGTGTCAAGACTAAAAGAAATATAAACTGTTTAGTGATGATCAGCTAATCTTTTATTGGTTTGAGACTCCCTTTTCAACATCAAGGCCACAAGAGACGCAGACCTTAACTTTAAAGTGAAATCAGTACCACCGCGAAGCGTTTAAGGTTAGTGTAAAGGGGACAAGTTTTGCCGATAGATGTCACTACAGTCTTCCTATCTCTCCCATGTATTTTTTTACCTTTTACGAAAATTTACAATTTCTTTTATAAATTTCAACCTAGAGACTTCAAATTTTTAGAGAATGAACTTCGTAACCTATTAAACGGAACAATCCGTGCCGATTTTTTATTTAGAATTTTCTTCATTGTTGAAGATTTGGATATCCACTTCAACAATCAAGCCATTTCAACAATGAAGAAAATTCTATATAAAAAAAATCGGCACGGATTATTGCCTTCGATAGATTATGAAGTTCCTTTTCTAAAAATTTGAAGTCTGTAGGTTGAAATTTGTAAAAGAAATCGTGAATTTTCATGAAAGATAAAAAAAACATGGGAGAGATACGAAGACTGTAGTGCCATCTATCGGCAAAACTTGTCCCTTTAAACCAACCTTAAATTTTTTAAAGCCGTCAAGATTCGAAGTAGAGATAATTTGCCCTAGGTAATTTGCCGCCCCGTGCAATGACTTCATTTGCCACCTTCTTTTTCCAGAATGAACACATCTTAAAAGCCATGATTTTAAGTATGCTACTCCATCATGAATTACGAAGGGGAGGGAAAATGCAATCGCACTCAGAAAGGCCTAAATACTACAAATACAATCTCGTTGTCTGTTTTTTTTTAACTTTAAATAATAATCTATTAAGTTAGTGAAAGATAAGGCAAACACATCTGCAGAGGAAAGACGGTACCGGTAATGCTTTTTATAGAATCCAAAATCGAGCTTCAATCTCAATATATCAGTTTGCAATTCCAGTGCAACTAACTCTTTTATCTTTATTTCTTGATTTCGGTTCTGTTAAAATATTTTTAAAAACTTGTTTCCATCTTCAATGATAAGGAACTTGTTTGTGACAAAAGATAAGTTAGTTTTCATATAAAAACTGTGATGGAACATATGTTCGGGAATTGAGTTCTTGTATTTGACAACAATCAAGCAATTCATACTGAGATTTCTTTGACCATTTGCTTTAGCACTGTCCATGTGACCTTAAACTAATGCGACCTAAACATGATTTATGAATGTAGTATTCAAATAGAACGTTAGCTTAATAAATTCAAATACCATCATCATGAAGTCTGTTTGCAACAAAAAATATTTATTTTAAGTAATATAGTTATTATGACAGATTTTTCCATCTCTGAAAACTTTTCGTCCCTTGCAAATGCACGTGTTTCACATATGTTAGAGGAGAGTCTAATTCGAACACAGGACTCCGTGCACGAAATCCGCTGACACTAACCACCAGACAGCAGGGAGTGCTAGGTTATCGCATATAGCATGTGGTCATGATCTATGACATTTTCATGAGGCATGTGCATTATCCACTAACAATAGATCTCCCTCTAACAATACCGGCCAGCTACTAAAGTGCTGCCAGAATGTCTTGAGCCGTGGCAAAAATGCGAACTAAAGCTTACACCCTCGACACACCCATGCGTTGAGCCAATAAGGGTTCAGCAGTTGCTAAGCGAGAGAGCCTTAGCGAAAGGGAGTGGAATTCCTTCAGCCGATAGCAGCGCTCGAAACGGAAGACTAGGTGTCAAATCAAAGTGGTACATTTATAGTAACAGGCAAAAAAAAAAACAGGTGGCACGGGTCTGTGAGATGGCGCCAGTGCCACCGGGTTAAGAAAAAGCTAGGAACATGAAATGAAATTTCTAGAAAAGTTACGGAATTCTCAGAATTTTTGCCACTAGTCAGAGAAATTTCAAGGTTTCGAAAGCATAGTGCCGTTCTGTAACAGTGTGGACATTTTATATAATAATTTTTCGTCATCGCTTCTCTGCAGTATCAAACATGTTATTTCAGAAACAGTTTTCTACTGCTTTTTTAACCTGCCATTTGGAACAGACAGTAGTTGACGGAATAATAAAAACAAAAATGTTGTGAAAAAAATTCTGTTAACATTTTATTGAACAGAAAAAGGAAAACATATTGTAAAATATTTTAAGACATTATTGGATATGTACTTTGTATAATAGTGGATATGTACTTTTTATAATAATTGAAAAAATGAAATGAAATCTTTAAGTTTTACGTCCCACGTTTATGCCGGTTAGGCTAAAGAAGACGGTGATGATGAGAGATGAGTGAAATGGTGGAATGAAGAAAGTGAGAGGAAACGGGAGAAGCCCGAGAAAACCCACGAACACGGTGTTTGTCCACCACAAAGTCCACATGGCGCGAGCTGGGATCGAGCCAGGAATCCCAAGCACTGGAGGTGAACGCTCTGCCACTGAGCCACTGCGCCCCCCTTTATAATAATTGAGGTCATAATGAAAAAAAAATTGTTATATTTGAATGAACAAAGGAAGGAACATAAATATTGTAAAATCTTTTTCAATACTTCTTTCAAAAATTTTTTATTCAAGATTTCTTCGTAGTTTGTTATTAAAATACTTCCTAAAATATCCTCATTTT
Organism: Thermobia domestica; assembly: GCF_964235325.1. Lineage (NCBI taxonomy): Eukaryota > Metazoa > Arthropoda > Insecta > Zygentoma > Lepismatidae > Thermobia > Thermobia domestica. The sequence continues at coordinate 32,609,002 of NC_137460.1, forward strand.
ATTGTCCTAACAAACGAATAAATGTTGCCAGTTAAATAGTTTACATTGATCAAGCTCCTGGTGTGATAACCATAATATTTCATGTAATCCCCCCCCTCCTATTACGAAATCCTGGCTACGTGCCTGTCCTCACGAAAAGTAACAAAATTAGATTTATTATATATATATATATATATATATATATATATATATATATATATATATATATATATATATATATAAAGGAATAGTAGCCTACAGATGATGAGTATGGTCAAATCTTTAATCTATATAAGGTATTTCTCTGCTAAACAAATATAGTTTTATTAAGAAAGTGTACAAATATATGTCAAGTAACTATTGTCTTTTTTTGTGGAGAGGGGAGGGGGGTACAGATCCGGTGAATCCCTTCCTGTGGGTGCGCACCTTATTTGGGATACAAACTATCAACGAATGAAGTTAGGTCTTCGGCGCTCTCTCCTAACCGCTTTGTACACACACTCCATCTAGAGGCAACATTCGGAACTACGTGCCACATACTTTCATTTTTCGACGTGATAATTATTATCAGAGCCGTAGCTAGAGATTTCGGCGCTCGGGGAGAAGTAGAATTTAGCGCCCCTCTCCACTCACCACCTTTTCCTACCTCCTTCTCCTCTTTTTTTGCATATAAGAGAAGCAGCTTTTGTTGTTATGCTATGTTGATATTTCTTATGAAACTGTTTGGACAGGCGACAGACCATTGCAACAGCCAAAAAGCAATCATTATCTATTATTCTTTTACAAATAAAAACTGTTTTCAAGAGGCGTATTTCGGACTTTTTGTTAACTTGACAAAACTACCTTTGGTTGGTATACAGATCCACTTGAAGATCAATTATGGAAATTTACAGTACAACTATTTGTAACGTTTTATACTATCGATAAGAAATTAAATTTCAATACATTAGAAACTATGTGCTTTTAAAATGTTCGAAATGAGTGACATAATTAATTTCCAGTAATAATTATAACTTTTGTAATGTTATTCTGTATGTGACTACACAAATACCATTTTAATTTCGATTATTTTAATATCAGCAATTAAACGGATTGAATTTGTTAATGATAGACTTTCTTTTATTACTCTTGCATAGGCGTGCGCAACGTGGGTGCCATGGGTGCCTTGGCACCCCCATTAGACAAACTTTTTTAAAATGTAGAATTATTACAAACTGAGAAGAGAATGATCTACATTCTGCTTCACAAAATCACATTTAACATTCTTCAGCTACGGTAGTGATGAAAATGAGCAAACCCTTGCAAAATCCTCATCTGGATCTTTGTCAGGCGATGGATGATATTGCGAGTCTGGCCCTTCTTTCTTAGAAATGAGAAACGGTGGTGACGAATTCGAAGAAGTTTACAAGAAAATTAAGGAAATGTGTGAGAAATTTGATGTTGAAATTCCTAAAACCAAGAAGACAAAGGTGTCACTCCTCTTAGAGGACATGGAGACCTCATGTTCTGATTCTTCTTTTTATGTAGAAAGCAAAACGGAAGAATTGAGACTTTTTACATTCTAACCTGTTTTGTACAGTTTAATCAAGGCTCTTAACTTTAGATTCAGTCAAGAGTCAAAAAGAGTGATCTCTGCTGTGAAAGTAATGACTTTCAATTATTATCGAAAACAATGAAATCTTTGAGTTTTACGTCCCACGATTATGCCGGCTAGGCTAAAGGAGACGGTGATTATAAGAAATGAATGAAATGGTGGAATGAAGAAAGTGGGAGGAAACGGGAGAACCCTGAGAAAACCCACGCACACGATGTTTGTCCACCACAAAGTTCACTTGGCGGGAGCAGGGTTTGAACCCAGGACCCCATGCACCAGAGGTGAACGCTCTACCACTGAGAAACCGCGGCCCCAATTATTATCGAAACATTTTGAAGTTCACTCGTCGGAGCTGGAAGCGGAGTTAAAACTTTTGAAGAAAAAAAAGAGACGGAGATGCTGACCCCCCCCCCCCAAAAAAAAAACTGTTCCTGAATGGATCCGTCGGCTGGCACAGTTTCAAAGAAGATCAACTTACGAAAACTTTAGTAAAATAATGTGTACGTTTCCCATATATCCAGTAACTAGTTGTTCTAGTGAAAGAAGCTTTTCCAAACTGAGTATTGTTAAGGTGGATCACTAGGTGTTCTCCGTGGTATGCTAAATGCTGCTAGAATAGTGCGGCGTTGCCAGATAGTGTTGAGTGTTTACTGATGAGACAGGGGTGCCCACAAGGGGGGCTATGACGCAAACTGCGTCATTGAAATATTTGGGGGGGGTAAAAATCTATATAAATGTTTGAGGGGGGTAAAAATTAATCGAAAAGAATATTTTTTCATGGAAGAACACCTACGGATAGACAATTGCGGGGGTGCGTCATGGACAGAAGGGGGAGTGGGCACCACTGCTTATATTACATTATTTATAACATGTAATATTTCATTGTGCAGTGCTTACGGGAATGAGCTAAAATATGTAGGCCTATTGACTTCCGGGTGGTAATCCACCTTAAATGTAAGCTTAGGTCCACAATGCACCAGGAACGGCTGGTGCACCTACTGATCCCGTTTGTAGAACAAAATCTGGCAGCAAATGTAACCACAGATGCCATAATTGATGAATTTAAGAATATTGTCCCTATTAATAGGCGAATGTCACTTTAAACTTTTTTTTTTTTTATGATGGTAAAATTTTTAGTTACTCTTTATATGTACTTCATGATACAAATAATACAAATCAGTTAAATGAGATTTAGATTTAGGTTAAGAACAATGTTTCCGAAAAATGTTTTATTATGATAGTTAAAATTGTAATTCATAATTTGAAAATAATATAGAAGAAGTGTATTCTTTAAATTCCATTATATTTGTAATAAGCAAATATTCTGAATTGTAGTGAAGTTAATTTACACGTACCAAGTGTGACCACTTTATGCAAACTGACTCTATATGCTGATAAAGTAACTCTATATGCTAATGTGATACAAACAATACAAATCATTTAAAATAGGGACAATTTTTTTTATTGTAATAGCAGTTATGATTGTAATAAATAATATGGAAACAACATAGAAAAAGTGCATTACATTTGTAATAAGCTAATTATTTTAACTATAGTCAAGTTACTTTTCTTAGTTGTCTCTCATTACAAGTGTCACCTCTTCCAGTTACCTTCAAACAAATAAGAAGTTTAATCATTGTGAAGAAGAGTTGTTTACAAAATAATTACTTGTAAATTACGTTCCGTCTGCATATGTGCCGTGCGTCGCCGACGCAGCGTCGGGTGCAATGACGCTATCTTTTCTTAGGTGAAAGGGGGGACATTCCATATGGTGGTACTTTAGATCTGGCACCCACATTCCCAATGTCCTGCGCACTGGGTCGGTGATGTGATATTATTGTTTTAAAAATATACATGCCCCAACAGAAAATAAGGATGACGATATAAAAGACACTTTTTAAAAAGTATCAAGGGTATACGACCAAGTCCCGCGATACCATATGAAAATTCTATTAGAGGATTTCAATGCGAAGGTAGGGCGACAGGACATTTTCAAACTGGTTATAGGGAAAGAAAGTCTGCATAAGGAAAGTAATGATAGCGGTGTTAAGACTCGTGAACTTTGAAACATCCAAAACCCTTATCGTGAAGAGTTCAAAATTCCCACATCGCGACGTTCATAAATACACATGGACCTCGCCAGATGGAAGAACACATAATCAAATTGATCATGTTTTAGTAGATAGAAGAAGACAGTTTAACATAATTGATGTTCGCTCGTTCGAAGGACTCACCTTTGACACTGATCACTATCTGGTAGCAGCGATAACAAGAGAGAGAGAAATTATCGTTGAATAAAGAGATTATTCAACATCTGAAAACGGAGAGGTTTAGTTTAAAGAAATTAGAGGAGAACCAGGCGAGAGGGGAATACCAGATTCAAGTGTAATAGATTCTCGTTTATAGAAGGTTTTGAGAAAACTAATGTTGGGGATACTTGGATTCAAATTAGGGATAGCATTAAAATTTCAGCAAGAGAAAAATTGGGGCACGCGGAAATAGGTAAGAACAAATCATGGTTAGACCAGGAATGCGTCAAACTAACGAAGAAGGGAAAATAGGCGAAACTGTGTTGGCTACAGAATCCGAACGATGTAGCTACACTAAATTTTCTTGACATCAGACGGGAAACTTCCAAAGCTTAAATTTTTTGAAAGCTTAAATTAATGAACTTGAAGATAATAGTAAAAGAAAAATCCTAGACATGTTCAAGGGCATCAACGAGTTTAAGAAAGGGTATTAACCTAGAGCGTATATATTAAAGAGAGACTACAGAACAATTCTTACTAACACAGATAGCATCTTGAAAAGCGATTTCTTTGACGATTTGCTAAACACGCAGCCAAAAACTTATGTTCGTGGAGAAAGTAAAATGCACACAGTAGAACCATATATTCCTGAGCCTAACCGAATAGAAGTAGAGAAAAAGAAATTAAAGAAATTAAAGAAACGCAAATCTCCGACAGTAGACGAAATTCCTGCTGAGTTAATTTTACCAAGAGGGAAACATTGTAGAACAAGATACACAAACTTATTCTCCTTATCTGGTACAAGGAGGAGTTACCACAAAAGTGGAAAGAATGCATCATTGTTCCAATTCACAAGAAAGGCAACAATACGGATTGTAATAATTATCGAGGCATTTCAATTCTGTCAACATCCTATATAATCCTCTCAAACATTGATCCCATACGCAGATGAAATCGGTGGAGATTATCAGTGTGGTTTTAGACGAAATCAATCAACTATGGACCAGATATTTACCATTCGACAAACACTCGAACAGAAATGGGAATACAATACCCCGGTACATCAATTATTTATTGATTTTAGAAAAGCTTACGATTCTATTAGGAGACAAATATTATACAACATTCTTGCAGTTGTATAATGGCCTGAAACAAGGAGATGCGTTGTTGACATTATTATTTGACTTTATTCTGGAGTACGCTATAAGGAAAATCAAAGATAGAAATCAGAGCCTAGAGTTGACTGGTATTTACCAGGTTGTGGCTTATGCTGATGATGTAATTCTAATACGAAATGATAGGAAAACAATAGAAAGAAATGCAGAGACATTATTAAATGCTTGCAGGTTTAGAAGTAAATGCAGAGAAAACTAAATACCGGTACGTGAAAATTCACTGGGATTGTAATACTGCAAATCATAGGCGCAAATCTGTCTTCAACATTGGGGGGGACGGATAAGACGTTCCCATATATATATATATATATATATATATATATATATATATATATATATATATATATATATATATATATATATATGTATATATATAGATATAGATATAGATATATATAAAAGCGATGTTCAAAATATTTATGAAGTTGAAAAACAATGTTGTGAAGGATCAGGGGAGAAGAATTGTCTTCAGTGACGTATTTAGGAGGCTATCGGGCTCATTCTCCCCTCGAAATAATTTGTTAGTTTTATGCATTCCACGTACAATAATCCTTCTTACCATTTCTAAGAATGTCATTGACTTTCCATTTTCTTATGCTTTTTGTTCAGAAATAATACTGTATTTGTCAAATTTCATTCAATATAAGAACTGCGTCCTTAATTGTTCTTTCTGTCATCCTTTCTATTTTTCTGTTTCTTTTTCTTGACGTTACTACTTTCATTTCGCCTATCATACTTTATCGACCGTTGTCAGTTGTGATTGAATTTGGCGTCATCAGTAACACCAAAACTAAGAGGAGTTGATAAGCAAAACTAGTGTTCCACACCAACATGCGCGGATATCAACATGACAGGACTTTAGTTATTATAACAAAGGAACAATTATATCGCTTAGTTATTTTTAAAAGAAGGAAATGTTTGAATTAAAGAAAATCAAAACGGGGGAATAATTAGCCCGGGAAATTAGGACGGCCAAGAGGATGCTTTCTTTTTCTTGTATGAATAGAATAAAGGGTTAGATTCACTTCTAAATTTTTGTATCATATCATATAGGATTTATCGATAATTCTTGTCATTATAACTTCATTTTATGCATAAATTAAAATATATTTAATTCTCAAACTCAGGTGGGCAATTGCCCACTTCCTTCCTTGTGTTGGGCATAGCCCTCAAAAGAAAATCCTAAATACGCCATTGGTTGTCTTCAACATTGGAAGGTGGGCAGATTTGAGGCTTATTCTAGATAAGGGAAATGAAACTCATATTACGGTAGATGAATCTGATCAACTGTTGTAGAATATATCATCTATTAGGTGATGTAGATGAAGTAGTAGTACATATCAGTATTACAAATCACTGCCGTGAAAACATTCTGAAATCTGAATACATGCATATTTATAATTGGTATGTTTCTAATTAGGCGTCCACAAAGATCCACGTTAAAATTGTTTTACAGTAATATAATAATATAAATGACGACTTCCCCGAAACTATGAAGAAAGAATATCAATTATGTATGACGCAACAATACTCTTTGAGCAAAATGATTATAATCTCAATAACATTACAGGAATCGTTTCAGAAATCTGATGCATGTCATACTCTTTACTTAACAGATGTAACCTTAATATTATAGAGAAAAATGTTCCAGCAATTGAATTCTTTTCTTTGCTTATGAAACATCCTCTCTCAAAAGAAAAATTGGGACACGCGGAAATACGTAGGAACAAACCATGGTTCGAACTAGCAGAGAAGAGAAAACAGGCAAAATTACGTTGGCTACAAAATCCGAATGAAATAACTACACAAAATTTCGTAGACATCAGGCGAGGAACTTCCAAAACTTTTAGAACAAAGAAACGCGATATTTTGAAAGCTAAAATATAGGAACTTGAAGATAATAGTAAAAATAAAAACATTCGGGACATGTATAAAGGGATCAACGAATTTAAGAAGGACTATCAACCTCGTTCTTATATATGAAAGAAAGCAGATGGAACAGTTCTCACTGATACAGATAGCATTTTAAATAGATGGAAAGATTTCTTTGACGATTTGCTTAACATGCATCCAAAACTAATGGAGAAAGAAAGATACACACCTCAGAACCATATATTCCAAAACCCAATCGAATAGAAGTAAAAATCGCTATAAAGAAATTAAAGAAACCCAAATCTCGGGTGTAAACGAAATTCCGGCTGAGCTAATTTTAGCTGGAGGCAAAAAATTGTGGAACAAGTTACACAAACTCATTCACCTTATCTACAACAAGGAAGAATTGCCACAAGAGTGGGAAAAATCAATCATTGTTCCAATCCACAAGAAAGGCGACAAAACTGACTGTAATAATTATCGAGACATCTCTCTTCTGTTAACATCCTATAAAATCCTTTCAAACATTCTATTAGCAAGATTGACCCCTTACGCAGATGAAATTTTTGGAGATTATCAGTGTGGATTTAGACGAAATCGATCAACTATCGACCAAATATTTACCATTCGCCAAATACTCGAAAACAAGCGGGAATACAGTAGTCCGGTATATCAACTATTTATTAATTTAGAAAGGCTTATAACTCGGTTAGGAGAGAAACATTGTACAACGTTCTTACAGAATTTGGAATACCGAAAAAACTAATTAGATCAATTAAGGCATGTTTAAATGAATCCCAAAGTAAAGTCCGCGTAGGAAAATTTTTGGCCACGAGCTTTGACGTTAAGAATGGCCTGAAACAAGAAGATGCGTTGTCGCCATTATTATTCAACTTTGTCCTGGAATACGCTATAAGGAAAATCAAAGATAGCAACCAGGGCTTAGAGCTGAACAGTGTTCACCAGGTTATGCGTACGCTGATTATGTAAATTTAGTAGGGGATGATAGGAGAAAAATAGAAAGAAATGCAGAGGTCTTATTAGACGCGCTTGCATGGACATGGGTTTAGAAGTAAATGCAGAGAAAACTAAATACATGGAAGTGCGTCGGGACCGTAATACGGCAAATTATGTATGTGTTAAAATATTAAATAATACTTTTGATAAAGTGGATACTTTCAAATATCTAGGATCAATATTAACAGACGAAAATCATATTCACGAAGAAATTAAATGTCAACTAAAAACAGGGAATTCGTGTTATTATTCAGTTCAAAACCTCTTGTCGTCGCGAATTCTGTCTAGGGATTTGAAGCTTAAAATATATAAAACGATAATCATACCTGTTGTTCTGTATGGTTTCGAAACATGGTCGCTTACTGAGTGCAGAGCATAGACTGAAAGTATTTGAGAACAAGATCCCGAGAGAAATATTCGGACCAAGAGGAACGGGAATGGGGAATGGTGGGAACTTCATAACGACGAACTACGTAAATTATACGGCTTACCAAACATTGTTAAGATCATCAACTCTAGGAGGCTTAGGTGGGCAGGACATGTAGCCAGGATGGAAGAAAGTAGGAACGCTTTCAAAGTGTTAGCGGTAATACCAATCGGAAAACGACTATTAAGAAGACCTAGGCGCAGATGGGAAGACAATATTAAGATGGATCTCGCAGAGATAGGAATACAAAGTAGAAACTGGATCCAGTTGGCTAAGAATAGAAGTCAGTGGAGAGCTTTTGTGAACGCGGCATTGAACCTCCGGGTTCCATAGGCTATAGAGTTAGTTAGCTTACGAAGCATGAGTAGATGCCTAGGCTGATACTACAAATAGATTAAATGCGCATTTACTGAAAAGATGGGTTCTACTGACATTGGATAGTCTATATACTCTTCGTGTGCTAGGGCCTAGGGGAGAGGAGGAGATAATATTTCATATCAGGTTACGTCACGCACAGTCGCACGCCTTCATTTTCATTAAAAATGGAAAAACCAAGAGAAACAAATTTCATCTCACTTTCCTTTGTGGCAGTCGGACACAAATCATCACACTTATCTGCAAAAAGCAGTTTTCAAATCGGATTATTGGGAGAGCCTCCAGTTTCAATGTTGTGGGGGGCATGTCTCCCCATTTCCCCGGAATTTGTGCCCGTACCTACAGCTGAGACAACTTTCCAGCATGAGGAGAGGGGTATATCCTCCTCTGACATTTATTGCAATTTGTGCCCAAATAGCGGAAGTGGAATTAATACATATTGATGAGACTACTAAACTCACTACAGCACGAAGTTCAGTTTGAAATACTACAGAATACGATTCTTTTTTTTAAAAAATGGAAAAGCCAAGAGAAATCAATTTCATCTTACATTCCTTTGGGGCAGTCGGACACAAATCATGACACTTATCCGAAAAAGCACTTTTTAAATCAGATTATTGGGGGGGACAGTCCCCCCAGGTCCAAGATTGGGGGGACATGTCCCCCTCGTCCCCCCCGGGATTTGCGCCAATGCTGCAAATTATGGATGCGTGAAAGTATCAAATAATATTTTCAATAAAGTGGATACTTTCAAATATCTAGGATCAATATTAACAGACCTAATTCATATCCACGAAGAAATTAAATGTCGACTGAAAGCAGGGAATTCGTGTTATTATTCAGTTCAAAATCTTTTGTGGTCGCGAATTCTGTCGCGGAATTTGAAGCTCAGAATATATAGAACGATAATCGTGCTTATTATTCTGTATTGATGTGAAACGTAGTCGCTTACTCTGAGAGAAGAGTGCATTCTGAAAGTATTTGGAAATAAAACCCTGAGGTTAATATTCGGACCCAAGAGGATCGACAATCGGGAATGGCGGAAACTCCATAACAAGGAACTGCATAATTTACACTCTTTACCAAACATTGTTCAAATCTAGGAGGCTCCGGGGGGGGGGGGAGGCAGGATATATAGCGAGAATGAAAGAAATTAGGAAAAACTTTCAAAGTTTTTTGACTGGAAATCCAATCAGAAAACGTCCATTAGGAAGACCTAGACGAAGATGGAAGGACAATATTAAGATGAATCTCGCACAAATAGGTAGGGATGCGCACGAGACGAGTCGAGACAGAATTTTCCTGACAAAATTCGAGTCGAGACAGAGAATACATTTTTCGAGTCGAGACATCACTTTTACAGCAAATTTTCGAGACGAGACAGCCTCAAATCTTGTCTCGTGCGCATCCCTACAAATAGGAATACAAAGTAGAAACTGGATTCAGTTAGGTAACGACAGAAGTTATTGGAGAAGCTTTTTGAACGCGGCATTGAACCTACGGGTACTATAGTTCATAGAGTTAGTTAGTTCTTTTACGGTAAAAAATATTTTGTGAAATATAACGGAAATTTAGAAGGTTTATGTTTTGAATGTATGTAGATAGATAAAACAGAGCACAACTGATACGTATGCACTGAAAACAGATCCTGACGATACAAATAGCTATTTGATGGAGAAGTGGTCCCAATAAATTTCTTCAAATTGGAAACATTTCATGTCAATGAAAAAAAAAATCACTGGTAGTGATTAATCTTTGAGAAAGACGAAATTTGTTGGGTTAAGTTCTGACCCTTTTAGCCTTTACTCTACGATTTCGAATATGTTATTATTCCCCTTGTGTACCTTCATTTGTAATATTCCCGCGCAAACAGGAGCTTGCGTGTGTCTCTTCACTTCTCTCTTTTCCATGGCGTCATTCCCACCATCGTGATTACTCCGATTGTTTAGAAGAGCGTGATTAGCTAAGCAAACTCATCACCATCACAACGATGAACATGTATTTCAGACTTTGGCATATTTCCGATTTTGAAAACGATCCTGTGTACACTATAAGTCATTACTCGACACCTTGTACATATACAACATCGTCAATAACAAAACGTAGGCCTATATAACTTCTTTAAATAATAAGTAAAAAGTTGTTGTGAGTCTTATTGAACAATTTGGAAAAATCTTTGAGTTTTACGTCCCACGGTTATGCCGGTTAGGCTAAAGGAGACGGTGATGATGAGAGATGAGAGCATGGTGTTTGAACCACAAAGTCCACACGGCGCGAGCTGGGATCGAACCAGAGACCCCAAGTACCGGATGTGAACGCTCTACCACTGAGCCACCGCGCCCCCTTTGAAGAATTTGGGTTGCGAGCGGAGCGAGCAAGAAAATTCTTTTTTAACAAATGCATTTCTTTCCAAACCGATAACAATATTGATTTCATAGGGCGCCAATTCTTTTACAGGGCGTCGTGTTTTTTACTCTTTTCCTACACATTTTCTTTCTTTTTGCTCGTTCGGCGCCCCTTTGCTATCAGCGCCCTGGGCGCCCTGGGCTCGTCCCCCCCTAGCTACGGCTTTATTAATTATTGTTTTCTCCTATAATATTTTTCTAATTACGCCGCTGATTTGTAACACCACCCTAGTTCTATGAGTTTCAAGACTAGTCCTATACTTCGTTTCCTTCTAATGTACGAACGATATTCACAATGACGTACATTTATATATTGCCAATAGAGAGCAGCACTTTCGTCATGGAAAAAGAGTGTAGAGTATTATCGTTCGTGTTCTTAACTTAACAGCTTTCTTTTCAAGAAAGAACATCCTCTAAAATTAAATGCGGGCAGTGGTTAAAAATTATGAGTTTAAGAACATATTTGTTTATATTTATTTGAACAAAGTAATTAAACACCCAGCTATTTTGTGTACATGTTTAGATTGGGGTGCACATCTGGTTGGTTGATTAATTCCCGACTTTTCCAAAGAGACTGCCGTTTTTAGGGGTCTCTTGGTTTTCCAGACATTTTTTTTTGGGAAGGCGTGGATGTACAACACGTCTTTGATAAATAATAGTAATATTAGTATCTCTTGTTGGGAAGTTATCTGACCTTAAGTCATTGTTCACGTTCAGTGTTGCTGAATACGGAGAAACATTAAATTAACACATTGAACATTAACATTTATAGGTATAATACGATTTTTGGACTGTCCACGTTCACCTACAATGCATTATGTTGTTCAGAGATAAGAACTCCTTCATGGCGAAGGGATTAGCGTACGCAACTTTGGAGTGGAGGGCACGGGTTCGATTCCAGGCTTAACACCCAATTCTGATCTCACGTTAAGTTGTAAGCTCACTCTCATATTGTCAAACGAGAACCAGAGGAAATTAATTCCAAAAATCGGAGTTTCGTTTTTCTTTATACTTGTATATAATTTTGAAAGGCCCCCTTGGTGACAAATCGACGCAACTCTATCTGTTCTCCTTGCCGTTAAAAGGTAGTAACGCATTTCTCATTTACGAACTGATCTTAGAGCCAGAGAAGCATAACATCCAATACGTTCTTCTGTCCCAAAAGAGGTCATTCAATCTTCAGGACCAAAAAGACGTATTGGCTCATATGTTTCTTTGACTCGTAAACTCAGATGAATTTTCAAAAAATATGTTTCATAAGAAGTATGTTGCATTGTAAGTAGTAGACCTAGGTAATTTTTACTTACTTTGAGTTGATGTAAGTAATTTTTATACTGAATGCACAATGTTGTTTCGTTATTTTAAAAACAAGTAAATAAAATATTAAATAATTATTACATAAGCAAAATGAAATGTCGATTCACTTTTTACTCCCTAGCAAAATGTGCAAATTACATTTTTGTCAAGTACTAGTCCGCAACAATGGAAGTTACTTTTAGACAACCTTTTGTTGCCGACTTTTGATTTTTTGTAGTAGTTTTTTTTAGTCCCTCAAGAAGAATGAAAAAAAAAACCAAAAAAACAAGAGAGTAGCAAATGAAGTGTGGTTGCTGCTGACTAGCACGTCGTCCCGCATACTTCGTTTATGAATTGCAAAATGACTTCGAGGGCAAGAAGAGTTCTCGAGTTAATCAAATTGAATAACACAGAGAAAACGGTAGAAGAAAACTTTGAGTCGGTACATAAGACAAACAAAATCTTTTGAGTTCGTGTTCGAGTAATAATTGTGTACCTATTGCTGATCCGGAATTGTTACCATCACAACAGAATTGAATAACGCCAAGAAAACGGGTGAAGGAAACACTGAATCTTTGAGTTCATGTTCAAGTGATGATTATGTACCTAGTGCTGGTCCGGAATGTTTATCATCAACATCAGATGATGACAACCCTAGATCCAAGAGGAAAAGAACAACTAATCCAAAGGAGACAATACTAGGCAAGAGAAATTACGCAACTATACATTTTTCAGCGTAAGCTCTAAACTCCTATAAACAAAATATTTGTATCCTTCCGCTTGTCACAAATACGATTGGCTGGTGATATATCACTCCCACTCCCCACTTTGAGGAGCAAATTATACACGTGCATTTTGACAATACTGTTTCGTGTTGTCCAGATACTTACAGCAGCAGCAGAAAAGAAAGAAAAGAGACTCGAAAGATTTTTTTTTTTAAAAAGTATTGAATTTCGCTCGTAAACAATTGTTGCTTAGTGAGGAAAGGTTTGCCTTGTTGGTGTTTCACCACAACACTCGCAGAACCGGGATTCATGCCAGTCATCTTTCAGACTTTAAAAGCAAAACACCCGTCCACAGTTGAGTTGGCGCCATAATTACTGCGCATGCTTAGTGTTTATTTCTATTGTTTCATTAGCCACACTCGATTGCAGTATTATTAGATAATCCGTATTATATTTTTGTCATTTATAATAATATAGCAGTTTTCTATGAAGCTTCATAGTAAAAGTAATTATGCAATCACATGAACTATTTTGCGGAGGAGTACAAGCGTCGGTAGGAGAACACCAAATCAGCGAGATTTAGTTTCACGTGGTTTTGTTTATCGCAGTTTAGAGCTTACGCCGAATAATGTATAGACTAACCATAATTTTATTTGCTTGATATACTGTTGTCAAGCCCCCTTCTTTGAAATTCAGATATTTTTTTAAAAAATATAGGCTTACCGGTACTAGAATTTTGCGCAAAATTGTGGACACGAGTAAAATTTACACTCATTCTGAATTTGGGTGTTCGCAAAAGCCTTGAACCCTCCCCGAAATGAATTTCTGACTGCTGTCATTAAGAAAGTGTTACAAAAACGACTCTCACATTGAAATCCTTGAAGATTGTTTCGTGTAAAAGCAATGGAAAAATATTCAGGCTGTACTAAGTGCATCTGCGCATGAAAAGAAACAGGACAGCTCATGTAACGAAATCCAGAACATGGCCTCTAGTAGGCCTACATGTCTACATATGAAGATCGAATGTTTTGAGGCAACATATATGGCGGAAACAAGAGTAGCCAATCAGACGTGTTAGGGAAGCGCGGTGGCTCAGTGATAGAGCGTTCACCTCCGGTGCTTGGGGTCTCTGGTTCGATCCCAGTTCGCGCCGTGTGGACTTTGTGGTGGACAAACACCGTGCTCTCGGGGTTTTTCTCGGGGTTCACCCGTTTCCTCCCACTTTCTTCATTCCACCATTTCACTCATCTCTCATTTTCACCGTCTCCTTTAGACTCACCGGCATAACAGTGGGACGTAAAACTTAAAGATTTCATTTCATTTTCAATCAGACGTGTTAATGCTAGGTTATTTTCTTGGCTTCATTCAGTTAATAGGATGAAGATACATATGTGCAGGTTCTCTATTTTGTAACATTTTTGGTTATCGCGAGCTATCGTTCAAGAGAACAAGTAAAATACTGCATACGCTATTACGCTAGTTGGTATACTGTTTCAAGATGTTCAAAAGTCCCTCCACATGACGTTGCGGACAGGGAGCCAATCAGAACGCTCAACGAGCACTAGGGCTACCTGTTATTTTATATACCTTACCCCAATTGATTTCTCGTCGAATTGATATTCATAATTAGTTTAATTATTTTGAAATACTCTTTTAACGCTTTAGATGACATGAGTATCACCAGTAATATAAATTCGGAATTCCTAATATGCCACGAGTAACACTAGTGGTACTCAAAAGAACATTAATGCACTCACACTTTTGTCTCTGTCAAGCAAACTCTATTTTACTCATCCGTGCTCGTGGGTTTTCTCGGGGTTCTCCCGTTTCCTCCCACTTTCTTCATTCCACCATTTCACTCATCTCTCATCATCACCGTCTCCTTTAGCCTAATGGGCATAGCCATGGGACGTAAAACTTAAAGATTTCATTTAATTTTTTTTTCTATTTTACTCATACCAAGATTAGCACTTCAACAATCCACACTATGTTTCATTTCCCTCCCAGCTACAGGCAATATTTTAGAAGCTACGGAATTCGTATGTTAACCTTTTGGCGGGTAGAAATGGAGTTCATAAGCGATGTTTCTCTGTATGAATAGATACGTGAGGTGATCTTGAGATTAATTTCCCTTTCAGCAGCGAGGGTATATGAGACGGAACCTACTGATTAACGTGGAATCCGAATTACATAAGCTCCCGCCGGGAATCGAACCCGGGTCTCCCAAGCCCAATAGAAGCGTCGTTGTAGAAAGAAGAAAAGAACACAATACGATATTAACTTGATATGCCATGTCTTAAGTATTAGACAATTTCAATGTCGATATGGAATTACACTATCTCCCTGGTTTATGATCTGAATATGTGGAGTATCATGTACAGAAGACAGTAGCAAAGGTCGACACCACATAAGATGGCGCATTTGGGAATAATGTATGCATTTGTGTACTGGTACCAGAAGCAAATAATGAAAATTAAACTGCTAACGAAAGAATTCAGAATACAAACTATAAATGATTGGAGGTGGGTGGGTCTCTTATTCGCAGTGACATTGCCCTTAGTGGCAATAAAAAGTATTTGTATCTTCCAGAAAATTAACCAGTCAAGAAAAGTGACCTTTCAGAAATTAATAAATATATACGACATCGAGGGGGCAACTATAACGAGGGGGACATCGTTTTACGTATTAAACAATACCACCCATTGTACAATGTTTTGCTTTTCCAATATAAAGTTATATTTTTTCAAAAGGCACTACGTCAGATTATTACATATTTCAAACCAACATATTAAACGAAAACTTAAAATACCACATTTATTATTCAATGTTGCAAACTAAGGATGTTATAATATCACAAACATCCAAGTTTGGAAGCCTCTATCACACATACAGAACAACGGAGATGGACAAGATATTTGCACATCGGAAGTACCTTAGCGTTGGATGGTATGGCCATGGTATGACTTATTTTGAATGAATAGCAACGAAGTTACAAGGGCTTGAAAATTTGAATTTTTTTGAAAGTCTTTATTTCGAAAACATGCTTATGTAAGTATCATATCTAATTACTTGCTTGGTTTTCATTTGGCAAACAAATCATTTTGCCGTTTACAGCACTTCGATATCTTAAACCGTTCCGGAGATATGATAAACATTGATAAAGTTCGCAACACTGTTCAAACTGGTGTATTTCTGACAATATTTAAACTGATTGTGGTTTTCCTTCAATTATAGCATTGCAGGAATAATTTTAGTAGACGTAGATATTATATGGTTAAAATTCATACCGCCTAGAAATTAAAATCAATTCGCACACAGTAGGTACCGGAAGAAAGAGAACTTGAAGAAGTCGAGAATTTCAAGTATTTTGACAAGAGACGCTTACTGCATCAAAGAGATCAGGTCAAGAATTGCCATAGCCAAAGAAGCATCCAACCCCCCCCCCAAAAAAAAAGTCTTAGCTAGCACGCTCAAAGGGGAGGGCGGGGCTAGGTGTGACAATTTTTACTTACAAGCTTGTAACTTCTTAACAAAACTTTTTTCTAAAATAGTTACACTTACTTACTCAAACTTAGACCATCCGGTATCTGCCAAACATAAAACTCTCGGGATTGACATAATCGTTTTACAGTAAATTATTTCATACGCAACCATATCATTTGGCACAATATGCCCCCTGTATGGGGCAGGTAGTGACACACATGGGGCAGGTAGTGACAACACTTATAAAGCACTGACATTAGTACATACTATTATAATATAGAGGAAAGTACCTAAATATGGAATATCGTTCCATTTTTTGGCAACTGTAGCTCACCTTACACGATTCTACATATGAAAAAAATGTGTGTGCATTCTGTATACATATGGTAATAACTTCTGCCATTTAAAGTCAGTCAATAACAAAAAAGAGACCCCAAAAATAAATGAAAATCAAAAGTGTACAAAATTGTTATTCGAAAAAAAGTGCTCTAAATATGGAATACCATAAACAACTCTCATGAAATATACCAGAATGTTTACATGCTTCTAATATAGGTATGCTAAGTAAAACAAAGGAAGTTGCCAATAGAAATATGTTAATTACATGATATAAAGATGCAAATATTCCAAACATTATTTGAAAAATGCAAAAAAAAAAAAAAAATAGTAAATGAGCTGTAAAGTTACAAAAAGAAACATAGAAGCAAAATTTGCAAGGAGACATTTATATCTTAGAGTTGTAAACTTAAGTAAAAGAAAAATTATTATTAGATATGCTGCCTAGTGTTAAATATGCTGCAAAATGTCCAGTGAGAAATCTATGTCTATTTACAGAAGTCTCAGATATAAAAACCTTTGTCATATCCAGCACATCCATTGTGAACCCAGGATTGGCACATCATACACATCACCCACTTTTCACCGCCTTTATCTTCAGAAAATTTTGATGAGCAGAAGCGGCACTCAGCGTGCTTCTCTTGTCTCTGGTTGATCATTATCGGGAATGCTACTAAACGTTGATGATTGATCATCATATGCGCTGATGGACATAGATGTTTCGGAATCTGAAGTTTCACTTTGGGGACGACTGTCATCACATTTGTTTCGTAACGTACTTTTCGTGCATTTCTTAGTTAATTTTACCTTTTCTTTTGTTGCACTCTTCTGTTTCTTACCCTTGTTTTTTGCACCGTTCTTCATTTTTATTTTTTCCCCCACTATCGACAGCTTTCACAGACTTCTCTAACTGATTTTTGTAAGGTGATGAAGTAATTATGACTGCAGAGCCAGCCTTTCTTCCTCGACTGCCTTCCCTCTTCTACACTGCGGTCACTGGTGATATTTGTCATGGGGTTATACTGCTGCCAGATGATCTACTTGCTGAAGCTTCAATGGTGATTGGACAAGCAGAGGTAGGAGAAAGGTTATCTGAAGTATACGGGAGAGAAGTGTTTGATATGATTGATGTAGAAGGAGGAGGGAGTTCAGGTGAAGGTTCAGAGCCTAGTAGTGGTGTAGGAGTGGAAGAGAGATCTCGTGAAGGTTCAAAGCCAGGTACTGATCTACATTTTTGTGCGTACTTTGCTTCAAGAAAGTTACTATCATTGAAAATGGGGGATTGAGGGGCCAAATTCCCGTCACTCGTTTGAAGCAGTTTGTGCTTTCACGTACGCTTTTCCAGAGTTCTGCTACCTCAAATGCAGAGAGAGACCGCACACAACCGTCTTCTGTTCTAACAGTTCTCATCCAAATCCTGATCTCTTCACTGTAGTACATTTTTAAGGGACTCATGAAGGTTCTGTCAAGAGGCTGCAGTTTGTGCGACGAATACAAAGTATGGAGACATTATTGCTTCTCGCCAAATATAAATCTTCGAAATTCCTTGAGTGGGCATAATGGCCATCAAGAATAAGCAACAATGGAGATTCTTCAGATGGCCTTGTGTGTTTAATAAAATGTCTGAACCATTCAGTGAAGAGATTACTCTACACCCACCCAGAAGAATGACACGCTCCAATAGATCCTTCAGGAGCATCGCGCATGAGGTGATTTGACCACATTTCCTTGGAAATATTAGCATGGGAGGAACATAAATACCCGTGGCGCTCATACACGTTATTACGGTCACTAAAGAGCCTCGTTCTGCAGAGTTAATTGCGCCTATTTGATGTTTTCCTTTGTGTGCAAGAACTTGAGGAACTTTTGATTGAACGACAGTCAAGCCTGTCTCATCAACGTTAAATATGCGATCAGCAGAAATGTTCTAATTATCAATCTCCGATTGCAAAAGGCCAAAAAAAAGTGGACCACTTTTTCTTTACAAAAGCCAAAGGTTCGATTGTATGACGTTTGTATCGGTTTTCTGAAAGAAAGTTTTCCCTTGTGTCTCTTCATAAACAATTTCAGCCAAGTCTTTCCTGCAAACTCGTGGCACTTTGAAAACGAGTGTGCAAGTCCATTTTGTTTGGCTAATTGATATGCCATAATTCGCACATCCCTCCGAGTAAGACCAAAAAATTTGTCTTCCATAACTAACAAGTACTGGACCAGTTCCTCATCCATTTCCGGTGTTAGAATTGGTTTTCTTCCTAGCTTCTTCATAACAGCGTCTTCAGGACCCAATTTAGATGACGCCAAGCGAAAAAGTGTTGTCCGAGGTACATTATATATTTTGACCGCCTTCAAAAATCCCATTTTCTTCTTCCTCACATCGTGAATTGCACATCTCATTGCGTTGCGGTCCCAAGTCTTCCGCTGTTTATTCATCTGGGAAACAAAACAAAAAGATTTCTTAAGACTCTAAATATGGAATACTATTCCATATTTAAAACCTTATGGTATTCCATATTGCAAGACTCGCCATATTTGTTTTCATAACCACAAAAATGGTACTTAGCCTAGGTACAAAATAATCTAACTTGCATAGCCTATAGCTAGAAAACATCAACTTTCCGCGTGATTCACTGTCAATAATTTCAAGTTACAATGTGACTAAGAAAACTACTTCTGAAACACTCAGCTTCGATAACACTAGTTAACAAATTTAAACTTTTTGTTTGTTACATGAGAAAAATCACCTGATCTTAAAGGAACTTTTTGCGCTGAATTCGAATATGCACTCGGTTTCTCTCCATCACGTACAGTTTTCCCGTAACAGAGGGATTTTCGGGAAATTCCCTCAAAAATTTCCCTTTTACAGATATTTTATTCCCCTAGCTTCTGTCCCCTTACATATAGTAACATAGAAATTATACCTAAGTATACCTTGATTTATATTTAATAAACCCTAAAAGTTTCGTAAAAATCGCTTTGTTCTTTCTAGAGAAATAAATATATTTGTATGTATACTGTGTGCACTGTTTATTGCACCTGATAGTAATGCTTTCAGATCTCCTGAGTTGGGGTAAAAACGATTTGCTTTATTACTACAAACACAGACATAAAAATGAATATTTACAATAGTCAACAACACACTTGTATTGCTCTCTGTAAATTAGAAACGTGTATAAAAATAGAATGTACTTCCAACGTATATTTTTTAAACGTACAGTATATGTATATCTTAATACATATATATATATACAATTCTCCAAGTTTTTCGTTTTGTTCATCCGGCAATGTGAACTTAATGACCTAGTCCGTGATTTGCACCTGACAAAACAAGAGGCGGAACTTCTGGGATCAAGGCTCCAGCAGTGGAACTTATTGGATGCAGAAACGAACATATCAGTGTACAGGAAAAGGCATGTTCAATTTTCAAGCTATTTCTCAATGCAAGATAATGTGTGCGTATGTACGGATATAAATGGGTTGATGGCGGAGCTAGGAATTCCTTACGTTCCAGAAGAACGGAGGTTATTTATCGACGCGTCAAAGGTCAGCCTTAAAGCTGTCCTTTTACATAATGGAAATAAAAAACCTTCTATACCACTTGCGCACTCAGTGAAGATTAAGGAATCCTATGACACCATGTCAACTTTGCTAAATCTTATAAATTACAAGGACCATTGTTGGCAAATATGTTGTGATCTCAAGGTAGTTGGTATTTTATTAGGACTGCAGTGCGGTTACACGAAGTACCAATGTTTTTTTATGTTTATGGGATAGCCGAACTGATGACAAACCTCGGAATGGAAGTTATGAAGTGAAGGAATGGGAACCTAGAGTAAATTACGTACCTGGAGAATGCAACGTCAAATACGCTCCTTTGGTAGATCCTAATAAGATATTACTACCGCCACTTCATATCAAGTTAGGACTTATGAAAAACTTTGTCAAAGCCATGGACACATCTGGTGAAGGTTTCAAGTATTTGCGAGATAAGTTCCCTAACCTGAGTGATGCTAAGATTTCAGCGGGAGTGTTTATTGGTCCCCAAATTAGGAAATTAATGCTTGATGATAGCTTTGACAGCAAGTTAAACAGTGCTGAGCTAGCTGCCTGGACAGCATTTAAGTGTGTTGTGCGCAACTTTCTGGGCAATAACAAAGCTGAGAGTTACACAGAAATCGTACAGGACATGATACAGAAATACAAAGAGTTGGGTTGTAGGATGTCTTTAAAAATCCACTTTTTGCACTCCCACCTCAGCTTCTTTCCTGCTAACCTAGGTGCTCTCAGCGACGAACAGGGGGAAAGATTCCACCAAGATATAATGGCAATGGAAAAAAGGTACCAGGGACGATGGGATCCTTCAATGATGGGGGACTATTGTTGGGGTCTTGTTAGAGAATGCAACATTTCTTACAAAAGAAGGAAGTAGTGTACGTTTTTGTAACCCAATGGAAGTTTCATATATTGTGATAGTTTTGATTGTCTTTTCATGACCTTTTGGTACATTTGTATTATTGTTTATTGTAAATTGTCACACTTGTAAATTATATTGTATTATATTTTATATATGTGTTTGTGGTAATAAAGCAAAACGTTTTACCTCAACTTAAGAGATATGAAAGCATTACTATAAGGTGCAATAAACAGTACACACAGTATACATACAAACATATTTATTTCTCTAGAAAGAATAAAGCGATTATTACGAAACTTGGAGGGTTTGTTAAATATGAATCAAAGTATACTTAGGTATAATTTCTATGTTAGTATATGCAAGGGGACAAGATCTTGGGGTGTAAAATAAACGAAAAGGGAAATTTTTGAGGGATTTTCCCGAAAATCCCTCTGTTACGGGAAAATCGTACGTGATGGAGAAAAACCGAGTGCATATTCGAATTCAGCGCAAAAAGTTCCTTTAAGAACAGGTATTTCCTTTTATGTAACAAAACCTTTGTTAACTAGTGTAATCAACAATTGTGAACATCCACTCCTTGAAGTATTACGTGCAACAAACTATTTACTTCACTACAAACTGACCAGAAACGCATGACAGGGTACATAGTCAAGCGTCTCCGGGCACCTTCACTAAAGTGCACTACCCACCAGGGTAGATACGGTGGTATTCCATATTCTCAACCCTATTGTATATTTAGGTACTTTCCTCTACTATTTATTGAAAGAAAATCTGTTTGTTTCAAATAGCAATGTAAACCCAATGAATACTTTTCAAAGAACACCCCAACAAAGTGGATCTAACAGTGGAAACTGACTGTTCTTCAAAGCTTGAATATTGACTTTTAAAAGAAAAACTAAATCCATCCACAATTTGGTATGCAAGTTAAAATTCAGAATTTAAAACGATTGTGTGAATAACATAAGCTTTAAAAAATAATAACTTAAGAACATATTATTGTGAAACCTTCTGACCCCAAAATTCCGAATATACAGGCTGATTTTAGGTTTGCTGATTTTAATCAAACTGACCTAGGGAAATGAAAACTTAATCTTAATTTAAACATCAGACTGGCAATTAACGCAAACATAATAGGGATTGTTATTTATGCAATTCACATGAGCCCACTTTTTACAATCCAAGCATTGAACCCATTCATCTTCATTTGTTGATTTGCTAAAAGATTTAAAATACAGTAAGCAAAAACAGTCATAATTTTCAGAAGACTGGGAGTAATCTAATACCAGATTTCTTGTGCGTTGTTCTTTTCCAGGGACCATAGTTTCAAACCGTATTTTAAACCCCTTACTTTTAATTCTGTTTACTTTATTTAATTGCTCTTGTCTAAACTTCTCAGTTTACGAGGACCAATTGCTAAAATATCTTGGAAGCTGACAGTGCATAATCGCACAATTTTCTTTCTGCAGATTCTGCGAAAACTATAGGTATACCACAGTGACAACATCATTTCGGTGTTGTTCTTCATATATCTAAGCAGGAACATTCTATTTACATGGAAAATTTCTTGGGCTTTACGTAAGCTGCATGCAACTGATTCCACTTCCTTCACAGCTTTTTCATAGTCCTTCACAGTTGATTTAGCTCTCTTTGTTTTACGTTTATAATTACGAACCATCCCTGAAAATGAAACAAAAATCCAGCATAAGTTCACAAGTGGGGGTAAGTTGTGACAGTGTCACAACATGCCCCATATCACGTGTCACAAATAACTCCACTCTTCCCTTTCTTTGTTTCACAGTGAGATGAATTACCTATAACAACAACGTGTTGCTTCCAACACATCATATGAACGAATGTAGGAAACACTATTGCCTAAAGATATAATAACTATTTTTACTTACCTCACAATAAGCTTCAAGTGACACTGTTGCAAAGCATCCCTAAATTTTACTTGTGTTAAAAACACTAAATTTAATGTAGTATTAACGCGCGACGATCTGTTGCCTCCATCTTTACCTGGATTACTGCGCACCAAACTCTGAAACTTGCAGTGGCGTCCCTCATCGCTGCCATCTCACACAAGAGAATAGGAGTATATATATATCTGCTTTGTCACTTCCTGTCCCTGTCATTACTAGCCCCGCCCGCCCCTATTGGACTTAGAAAGAAGTAAGTCAAGTGTTAAGTATGCAGAGTTGGCGTGGGTCAATGAAAATATGACCCACGACCCGCTGACCCACCACTCACCATGACCCACTCTGATCCACGACCAACCATGACCCACCACCCACCGTGACCCACTCTGACACACCACCCACCGTGACCCACCATGACCCACCATCAACCACTCTCATCCACTGTGACCTACTCTGACTCACCAAAATCTAGTCATCAACTCTTACACATGATCCACGGCCTCTTCTACTGACTAAAGAGTTTACACTTGTAATAAAACAAGACTGTGAAATTGTCACTAATCGGAGTTTGAATTTCTGCGGTCAATCGCTCAAGCACCACTCTATTACAATAAAGGTGGATCTGACCTTTACGATATAATATGGTGAAGTGTTCGTCAGTGGGGAAATTGAAGCACTTCGAGATGGGGGGAAAGTAGTGTGTGCCTAAAATATGCTTGTACTAAGAGAGTATTCTTGCGAGTGTTAATTTCTCAACGCATTCCAAAAGAAACGTCTATTCGCAGGAAAATACCCCTGTACAATACGGAAAAGGTTATCATTTCTCAGTTCACAGTATTTTTCTCCAAAAGACTTGAAAAATCAGTTTTCCATAGCGTATAAAGGCTCTCGGGTACTGTCTGTAAGAGAATCTCCATAAAGTATGCTCATAATTGTAATTTGAGTAATCACTAAAACACCACGTTAAATTTAAGTTGCAAATATGCATAATTGCAATTATTATGAATATTTATTCAAAGTAGTTTACCTTCTAGTCTATGAAAAGGAAAGAAGAGACTTATTAAAAATTAGGTACAAAGTTGAAAAAATACTAGGGATGGGTACGAGCGAATTCGAGCGAGTTTTCTTTGAAACTCGACTCGACTAGAAACGTACATCTTTCAGCTCGACTCGAGAACTCGACTCGAAAACTTTCCTCCAACTCAACTCGAATTTGTTTCGAGTCGAGTCGAGCCAAAACGAGCCAAATCCTGTGTGTAGTTCTAAATACTCTCTTCAAGTATCCTACATAGACAATATAATTATTATCAATGATACTACTACAACATATTATTATTATTATTATTATTATTATTATTATTATTATTATTATTATTATTATTATTATTATTATTATTATTATTATTATTATTATTATTATTATAACATCATGTAAAAATATGAAGTGGTTTGTATCTGAATACTAAAAACTGGCTGACTGCCAATCTCGGTAGTAGTGAAGTCTAAGAGGCAAGGACTTCGTTCAGAAGGTTCCGGATTTATATTCCGGAGGAGAGTGATGGTATTCATGGGGTCATACGTTTATAGGACCCACCAAATTAATTGCCCTAAGACATCAAGTACATTCCCAGGGAAAGTGCATTCCTTGCCATCTCTACCAGAACCTGGTAGACCTCGGATCAGCTTAATTTCCTGCGTAATGATTGAAAACAGTATAGTATTACACAATGAAAATTCTTTTCGGTGCTAGCGGTTCCGGGTTTACTTCCCGCTGGGGGCACTCGGTCGAAAATGTGTAAAAAGCTTTTTTAGGTCAATCACCCTGAATTACGTTTTTTTCATTTACACCAGCCCAATGCCGGTATGGTACCTAATATATAGATCCCAGGCCGCTTCCTTCCTTCTCCAATTCTTTCTTCCTTCTAGGGACGCGTACGAGACGAGTCGAGACAGGAATTTCCTGACAAAATTCGAGTCGAGACACTTCTCTTCCAATAGAGAAATATACATTTTTCGAGTCGAGACATCACTTTTACAGCACATTTTCGAGATGAGACAGCCACAAATCTTGTCTCGTGCGCATCCCTACTTCCTTCCCTTCCCCGGAGACTGTGCTCGTCGAGGTATGTCAACCCTCAAACGTGACGGGCTAAAGGGCCATAGATGGTGAAAGCCCAGAAATTTAAAATCCATCCACAATGACAATTATAGCAACTGTTCACTCTCCCTTATCCTAATAGCTTAGATAGCAGAACACACTTAAAATAAAAAGCGCGTTTTATTGTTTAAAGAGACCTAATGTCATGTGGACTGTTGTTCTGCGCTCCCCTCTCTACTTCGACAACACGCACTCATTGAAATTTCATCGAGAAGCATTCAAAAGGCTGATAGATCTAGATCATGAGAAATCTGTTAGACGAGATTTCTTTGCGTAAGACAACTGGAAGTTACCTTCTAATTTCAGAACTATAATTTGTGATGCTTTTGATCTTCACTTAATTTATAACTTCAATGGTATCTCCCTCGTAGAGATACGCACGAGTCGAGTCGAGTCGAGTCAAGATAAGATTTAAGCCTGTCTCGACTCGTCTCGAGAAAATGTTGTCTCGACTCGAAAATATGTTGCTGTCTCGACTCGACAGTCTCTGTCTCGACTCGACTCGAATTCGAGTCGAGACGTCTTGAAATTCGAGTTGAGACAAAATATACGAGTTAAAATATTCACACACATCAGCCAGACCATTATGACTACCTACCTAATTGTTAGTATGTCCACCTTTTGGCACGAATAACAACGGCAACGCGTCTTGGCATGGTCGCAATGTTCCTCGGTGGGTCTCTGGAGAGAGTTGGCACCACATATGCACACACAGGTCATCAAATTCCCTTAAATTCCAAGGAGGGGTGATGCGCCCTCACGTCACGTTCAATCTCATCCCAGATGTGATCGATCGGGTTCAGATCCGGAGAGTTTGGAGGCCAACACATCACTTGGAACTCGCTCCTGTGTTCCTCGAACCATTCCAGCACACTCCTGGCCTTGTGACATGGTGCATTATCTTGTCGAAAAATGCCACTACCGATTGGAAACATGGCCGTCATGAAGGGGTGTACGTAGTCTGCAAACAGCGTGCTACGCCCCGGCCGTCATGGTGCCCTGCTCGAGCTCCACTAGACACATGGATGCTCACCTGAATGTTCCCCAGATAATAATTAAGCCGCAGCTAGTTTGTCTCCGTCCCGCAGTACAAATATCAAGGAGCTGTTTCCTTGGAACACGACGAATTCGCACCCTCACATCGTCATGATGAAGAAGATATCGGGATTCATCAGACAATGCAATGCTCTGCCATTGTGCCAAGGTCCAGTGGCGATGGTCACGTGTTCATTTCAGTTGTAGTTGCCGATGTCGTGGTGTTAACATTCGCCATCGTTAGGAGTGTTCGGTGCACTGTGTGTTCAGACTAGTATTGTGAAGGCCTGTGAAAAAAACGGAAATTTTGGTTAAAAAAGTTTTTTTTACGATTTTCCCGAGCTGGGGAAAAAACGGAAAATTTGGGTATTATCAGAATCACCAATTTAATTAATCACAGAATCATTTTAGTTAATATGTTAAATCAAACATATATTTCGTAGAGATATCTTCATTGTACTATGTAAAATTCCGGAAATTTTGAAACCATTAGAAAAAATAATTTGTTCGGAAATATTGGCAAAAAAAGGAAAATATAGTTTAAAAACTATTTATTGGCCTAATGCTAGTAATCTTACTTGCTGTAATATGTCTGCAACATGTACAGTGGGAAGTCGAAAATCCGAACTAATTGGGACCACAGGTAGTTAGGATTTTCAAATTGTTCGGATTTTCGAAAATGACCAAGAAAATGCCATTTAGGCTTACATATACTGTACGGTACGTTCTTCTATCGATACAGTGGTTATTCAGAACATACAGTAATTACAATACCGTACGTAAGGCTACTTACATTTAATGTTTCTGAAGAACCTGCTTGTACTCTAAATAACACTGTTGTTGTAAGTCACACTTAAAACTTATAGGCCTAAGAAAAAATAAAAATAAAAATACATGACAAACAATTACATATAAATGAACTTTTGTAAAAACACTGACTTCACATGACGTCGACGGACACGCTATTGTTTGTTTATCGCTAGCGTTAAGACAAAATGTAAAAAGCTTCTAGGGACCGCATTCGGATTTTTGACGTTAGGATTATCGACGTCCTACTGTATATACAATGTATTTCGCTAA
This sequence comes from Thermobia domestica, assembly GCF_964235325.1. Taxonomy (NCBI): domain Eukaryota; kingdom Metazoa; phylum Arthropoda; class Insecta; order Zygentoma; family Lepismatidae; genus Thermobia; species Thermobia domestica. The sequence continues at coordinate 32,636,535 of NC_137460.1, forward strand.
CGGAAAAATACTTAAAGCAACAGGTTTTAATTCCACTTTACACACATATACCGCATAAGTGAGTAAAGCAACGGAAATATATTAAGTGAAACTTACGTTAGTTATTATTACAGACTAGCAGAATACCCGTTCTTCGCACGGGGAGAATACGTTTCACTATGGACACAAAGGGCACCAAAACTGTCACCAATGAACTTGTGGAGCCCCAAAACTATGAAGTTGACATTAAAATTGATAATTTTCAATTATCTTTACATGTCACCATCCCCCTTACAGTACTAATGGGGCTGAATTTGTGGATTTAAACGGTATCTTCTGTTCATCTCAGCGAGTATGGATTCGAGGCCATTTTCGATCATGTATACATCAATATCTATCTATCTACCTACCTACCTACCTCCCTACCTACCTATATATAGGCGGATCCAAGTGTGCTATAGGCCCCCCTTCACACTCAAGTATAAACTGCATAAAATGGGCTTCAATCCTGCTTTACACTGGATAAAACTGTGGTTTAGCCACTCCCTTGATCATATCCTGAATCCGCCAATATATATCCGGCGGATCCAAGGAGATGCGTTGTCGCCATTATTATTTAACTTTGTTCTGGAATACGCTATAAGGAAAATCAAAGATAGCAACCAGAGCCTAGAGTTGAACGGTATTCACCAGGTTATGGCATATGCTGATGATGTAAATTTAATAGAGGATGATAGGAGAACAATAGAAAGACATGCAGAGATCTTATTAAACGCCTGCAGGAAAATGGGTTTAGAAGTAAATGCAGAGAAAACTAAATACATGGAAGTGCGTCGGGACCGTAATACAGTAAATTATACATGCGTTAAAATATTAAATAATACTTTTGATAAAGTGGATAGTTTCAAATATCTAGGATCAATATTAACAGAGGAAAATCATATCCACGAAGAAATTAAATGTCGACTAAAAGCAGGGAATTCGTGTTACTATTCCGTTCAAAATCTCTTGCCGTCGCGAATTCTGTCGAGGAATTTGAAGCTTAAAATATACAAAACGATAATCATGCCTGTTGTTTTGTACGGCTGCGAAACATGGTCACTTACTCTGAGGGAAGAACATAGACTGAAAGTATTTGAGAACAAGATCCTTAGACGAATATTCGGACCCAAGAGGAACGGGAATGGGGAATGGCGGAAACTTCATGACGAGGAACTACATAATTCATATGGTTTACCCAACATTGTTAGGGTCGTCAAGTCTAGGAGGCTTAGGTGGGCAGGTCATGTAGCTAGAATGGAAGAAAGTAGAAACGCTTTCAAAGTCTTGACTGGAAGACCAATCGGAAAACGACCATTAGGAAGACCTAGGCACAGTTGGGAGGACAATATTAAGATGGATCTCGCAGAGATTGGAATACAAAGTAAAAACTGGATGCAGTTAGCTAAGGATAGAAGTCAGTGGAGAGCTTTTGTGAACGCGGCATTGAACCTCCGTGTTCCATAGGCCATAGAGTTATATATATAATGCTAAAAATAGGAGTTCAGCTGATATATCACACAAAACCTTAAGGTAAGGTATGAATAAGCCTGTGTTTGACTCATATATATCATACAAGAAGGAATGCTTTAAGATACAATAGAAAAATGGGGCACATACTGGTGTTGGGGCACGGAAAACCTTGTTCACATGGCTCATGACACAAGACGGTTATGTGTGCACCTCTCGAACTGCTCACAAACAGGCAACACAACAACACTGATTGTTCCTTAATGTCATATGATCACTTCGAATAGCCAACAGAGCCTCGCATCTGCGTGGCATGGATTCAATCAGATTATCGATGAGTTCTTGGAGGATGTTGTGCCACTCATCCAGAAGAGTGACTTCCAGCTCTGGAATGATTGTTGGATTTACTGGCCTAGCGGCAATTCGTGTCCCAAGCATATCCCAGACATGCTCAATTGGAATGAGATCCGGAGAGCATGCTGGCCACTTCATTCGAGCGATACCCCCAGCATCCAGCATCTCATCCATTAACCGAGCTCTGTGAGGACGAGCATTGTCTTTCATGAAAAGGAACGAATCACCAATGGCACCAGCATAAGGAAGAACAAGAGTTTTCAGGATTTCATCACTATATCTGAGAGCCGTCAAACAGCCATTTCGGATGATGTGGAGCTCAGTACGCCCACCAATGCTGATTCCTGCCCACACCATCAGTCCTCCATCATGATACTGGGATCTTTCTCGCACAAATATGGGATTGTGTCGTGCTCCACACTCTCTGCAGATGAAAACACGTCGATTATCAGGCTCTACACTGAATCGAGACTCGTCAGAGAACAAAACATTGCCTCATTGATTGCGTCCCCACCCACGATGTTCCTCCTCCTACGATCTTCGATCAACACGGTGTCGTGGTATTAATGGGACACACACCATAGGCCTACGTGCGTAGAGACCACCTTCTCGAAGGCGATTGCGGACCGTTTGAGTGAATATTGTGCGTCCTGTTGTTGTTCGGAAGGCTCGCGGGAGTAAAGTTGCATTCTGACGCCGGTTTCGACGGGCTGTTAACAAGAGATAAGGATCGTCTCTGGCTTTGGTTGCTAGTGAACGGCTCTGTCTATGTCTTTTTCGAACACTTCCAGTTGTTTGAAATAGATCCCACAATCGGGAAATCACACTTTGTGCCACTCCTATGGCATGTGCCACCTCCCGCTGTTACTGACCAGCTTCCAACCTGCCGACAGCTCGCCATGCCAACGATTCCAGCAAATGACGTTGTTGCGCAATTTCACTACGTGGATTTGTGACGCACTAAACACAATGAGAACAAAGGTATCCTGGAGCTGGAATGTGTTGACAGCGCCATACTACAAAGTGATATCTGATAGCGCCACGTCACTGGTCACGTGCACAGATATTACAATGTTAGAAACGGTTCGTTTGCACGTTTGGCCTTCATGATTTTAATCTGAACTGGTCAAGATACAGTGTTCTCACATTATTCGTAAAACGTTTTACATGAGTTTTCATCTGATTCCCTAATTTTTTGATCAGTATATATATATATATATATATATATATATATATATATATATATATATATATATATATATATATATATATGTACCCATTCTTCGCATGGAAGTCAAGGCCTGTAGAAGTATTACCCTCATTTCGGCGACCGCGAAAACTATGGATCTGAGACTAATATCGATCATTTTGGATTACTTTTACATATCTCGGTATCCCCATCCACTGACTCCCGGCCCGCATACAATGGTAACTGAATTTGCAAGTGATCGCTAATGAAAGTGTCACCATCCATCTCAGCGTCCGCGAAAATTATGGATTTGACACTAATATCGGTCATTTTGGATTACTTTTACATCTCTCGGTATCCCCCCCCACTGACCCCCGGCCCACATACAATTGTAGCTGAATTTGCAAATCATCGCTAATGGATGTGTCACTATTAATCTCAGCGATCAGTGATTGATTTGACACTAATATCGGTCATTGTTTATTACTTTTATATGTCTCGATATCTGAATTCCGCCTCCCCCGGTAACCCCCGGCCCGGTGCCGCATAGCATGAATTTGGAAGTTAATGCGATCGGAGTTTCACCATTGATTTCAGCGACCGCGAAAACTATTAATTCAACACTAATATCGGTTATTTTCTACTACTTTTACATTTCCCAGTAAACGACCCCCTGGTTCGAATTTTGACAAAATCGTTTAACTCTGGTCTGGAGCCTGAACCAAGGTTTTCGTGACTAAAATTTGGTAACTCTCGGTCAATTTGTCTGGTTCCCAAGCCGTTTCCGGTAAACGCCCCCCTGAGACTCCCCTGGTTCGAAATTTGAAAACAAGGCTTCATCTTGATCTGGGGCCTAGGCCAAGGTACCCCTGAACAAAATTTGATAACTCTCGGTCCGCCCGTCTGGTCCAAAGGCCGCACACAGACAGACAAACATACAAACAAACTCTTTTATTTTATTTATATTAGACAGCTGGATATACCCATTCTTCGCATGGGGGCAGTATTTGGAAGACAACACCTGTTGAAGTATTACCATTTATTTCTGCGACCGCAAGAACTATGAATCTGACACTAACATCGATCATTTTGGATTACTTTTACATGTCTCGGAATCCAACCAGGGGTCTCAGGGGGGCGTTTACAGGGACATGTAAAAGTGGTAGGAAATGGCCGATATTACAGTCGAATTCATAGTTTTCGCGGTCGTTCAAATGGTGACTTTTACTTGTCTTGGTATCCGACTCCCCCCCCCGGTGACCCCCTGCCCGAATAGGGTGAAATTGGAAGTTAATGTGATCAGAGTTTCACCATTGATTTCAGTGACCGTGAAAACTATGAATTCGACAGTAATATCGGCCATTTTCTACCACTTTTACATGTCCCTGTAAGCGCCCCCTGAGATCCCCTGGTTCGAATTTAAAAAAAAGATTTGTCTTAATCTGGGGCCTGGGCCAAGGTACCCCTGACCAAAATTTGGTAACTCTCGGTCCACTCGTCTGGTCCCCAGGCCGCATACAGACAGAAAACACACAAACAAACTATTTATTTTATTTATATTAGACTAGATTCTTGCAAATTATGCCAGATTTTCATATTATCTTTCCGAACTAATTTTAAAGACCCGCTCCTACTTATCTTTATATATATATATATATATATATATATATATATATATATATATATATATATATATATACAGTATATCTATATTTATATCTATCTATATCTATATATGTATATAACAAACGCAGGAATTACCCCCTAAATAATGCTCTTGGAGGACCCCTTTCTCAAAAAAATCGCTGGGGAAACACGTGTAGAAACTTCAGTTTTCTCGCCGGACGATTACCGAGACCTGGTGAACAAAAAAAAACTCATTTAGCGATCGAATTAAAAAAATAGTTCTCAGGTTAGTATTCACTGAGAATATTTTATAAAATTTAAATTTGATGGGTAAATCAGTGGACTTTGAATACATCCACATCGTAATCACTGAGTTGCGAAATTGTGTACCTCCATACATAGGCGGCCGAAGAAAATTTTCTAGGGGGGCATCTTCAATGTTTGCTATATTAGTCTGGCATTTAATGTGCATGGTTTGTTATATTACGTATACATTTTCGTGAGCCACGGAGGTTCATTCTTATCAAACACGGAGATTTTGAAGGAGCAGATCTACTGTACAAAATATAAGAAAAACATCTCTTTCGGATTTCAATCATCCCGCTGTCCAACCCCGAGACGGAAACATAAGAGATAGGCTTTTTGTTTTTAAACAAGATAACGTGCCTAGCGACGGCTTTACATTATGAAGATTATATTAGTGAAAATTAAACGAATATAATTTTACAACTTAATATACATATTACTAAATGTTGAGCTCCCCGTTACTATGTGGTTAGCGTATGCACCCTTCTCGAGCGAGGTTTGATTCATGGTAGTAGCTCATGTGTTTCAAATCCGATGTTAAACTGTAGGTTCACGTCTTGTAGAACTTTGGTACTGAAAACGACGCTAAACTATAATCTAATTTAATATTACTAAATATTAAAAAATAATGACTTACCAAGGTGACGTCAATTTGGCAGTCATCAAATCCATTTTATACTTTCACTTAATCCAGTGGATATTAATATAACAATTACAAGACACACACGCATATAAATACTCAGAAAGAAGCACACACACACGTACTCATACACAAATATGAACACTTCAAATTTATATACATGTGGTGGACTGCGCTGCATCAAGCACTGTTATCTTCGTCATCATCTTCTCATGTATCTGCATTATTTGATTCATCCACAGATTTATTTGTACGCATCATTCATTTTACCATTTTCGGGAGGGTTCAGGGTTCTTTCCTCATTTAAAGAGTCGGTTCTCTGTGTTGGAAAGAGAATCAGGGGCGGAAGGCGGAATTCATATTTTATGAATGGATAACATTTTAAGAAATATATACAAAACATGCCCCTTCCGACACAGCATTGAAGCATTTCTTTTAGCGGTGCATTACTATGTTCCACTGACGATCGTACTCCCTCCCCTCTCAAGTTGTAAAGTGAGAAGGGACAGGAACATCGCAGATAACCTCACACTCAAGGTTCAGTTGACAATAATAAAACTATGGGTAAGTAAAAATCTTGTGCAGAGTCACGTTTTGCTTATTTTTGAACATTTCAGTGAATTCAACAATACAACAGCGGAAATACTAACTGGTTTTATTACTCCAACCTAGGGATAATTCCCAACGGTGAACCATCTAATTTTTCGTTCTTTTTCTGTTCTCCAGAGGGAAGAATGAGATTTTTCCAAGATGCTAAAGTCAAGATGCTAGATGCTAAATGGGAGTGAATTATGCTAGATCTAGCACCAAGATATGGCGTCACTGGCAGGCTTCGATATGTACAGAAATTTCTGCCAAAGCATACAAAGAAACAATAACACAATAGTTTCGATAATATCTGTGTGGTCCTTCGGTAGGCTACACATTCGGTAAGAAGCTCAATCCTAATTGTAAAATTGGTAGGAGGAAAAAGTAGTTTGGACTGCACCCGTTGCCAAAACAAAAGACTCGCAGCCGGCTTGTATAGATATTTGAATTCAAATTTTCAAGTATCCATATACTGAGTGCCCATATCGTGTATGCATGCATTTGCATGCATTATTTAATAAGTAAATAAATTACACACACAATTAATTATGTCATGATAAACGATGTTTATTGGGAAGAAAAAAACCTCTCCAAACAATGAAGATTAATCTTAGACTGGAGAAATGGTTATCCTTCGTTTTCATTATCATTTGGCCATGAAACAAACGCCTGACAGATATACAACCCCTAGATACAACTATGTGATGTTGTAATATATGACTCGTAGGGTATGATGCTTTATTTTTTCAAAAAATTCAGTACTTCTAGTGAAATGAAATCTTTAGTTTTGCGTCCCACAGTTATACCGGTTAGGCTAAAGGAGACAGTGATGATAAGAAATGAACGAAATGGTGGAATGAAGAAAGTGGGAGGAAACAGCAGAACCCCGAGAAAACCCACGAGCACGGTGTTTGTCCACCACAAAGTCCACACGGCGCGATCTGGGATCGAACCAGGGACCCCAAGCACCGGAGGTGAACGCTCTACCACTGAGCCACCGCGCCCCCACAGTACTTCTAGTGTACCCTTAAAAATATAATAAAGAACTAATGGCCATGTTTTTAAAAAAAAATATCCAATTAGAACTGGACAATTTACACAAAATTTGGAATCGACAAATGAAAACGGCACGTTTCTAGCACTTGTGGGTTCGAGATTTCATTGTTGAAACGATTGAATACAAACATATAAACTTTTCCGTGAGGAGAAACATATACGCGTAAATCTAGTATTTTAATATATAGATAATAATTGGAATAGTTTTATTTTCGAGTGCTATTTTTTTAATATTCGCAATATTGAAATTTTTGAACTTACATTTTTCACGTGTTTTAAAAAAAGAGATATCATTACTAGTAAAATTAACCTAATACAAACATTCTTATTTTTCTCAATTTTTCCGGAAAATCGAAAAAAGTGTTTTTTTAAAAAACAGGTTCAAAATTTCCGGAAATTAGACAACACTAGTTCAGACACACTTGTACTTTGCCCAGCATTAAACTCTGATCTCAGTTTCGACGCAGTTCGCTGCCTGTTCTGTTTTACCCGTCTGCTCAGCCTACGACATCCAACATCTGTAATGAGGTGGGGGCGCCCAACCCCTCGACATTTGGACGTCTTTTTCCCTTGGTTTCGCCACTTGTTGAAGACAATCACCACAGCACTCCTCGAACACGTGACAAGTCCTGCAGTTTCCGAAATTCGCGTGCCGAGTGCTTCTGAGTGAGTACTTTCTTCAAAATAATATTAAAAATTATAGAAAGATTTTCGAGACATTTGAGTCGAGTCGAGATTTTTACCAGCTGTCTCGACTCGAAAATTCGAGTCGAGAAATACGTTTGTCTCGACTAGTCTCGAATTTTACAAAGTGTGTCTCGACTCGAATTCGAGTCGAGTCGAGTCGAGATTCGAGACATGTCTCGACTCGTGCGCATCCCTACTCCTTCGAAAAAACTGGAGATACGAAGAGTCACTCGGGACAACCACTATTTCGGGGCAAAATTTGAGAAATTTAAATGAAATACACTTCCAGTGTCCTTTTGTGTCATAAACAATAATTTTTTCCCATATTATTCTAGATATTCTTACATCCTTAGTCCTGAAAAAGATTAGCTCACTCATTCCCCAGGATCTATTGAAATATTCAATATTTTTTCATGTTCGAGGTAAACACTGTATTATTACCCCAAAAATATTATAGGCTTGTCCTTTGGACAAATCATGTAGATGGACCGCAGTGACTCAGTGGTAGAGCGTTCAACTCTGGTGCATGGGGTCCTTGGATCGATACCAGCTCGTGCCAAGTGAACTTTGTGGTGGACAAACACTGTGTGCATGAGTTTTCTCGGTGTTCTCCCGTTTCCTCCCACTTTCTTCATTCCACGATTTCTTTCACTTCTCACCAACACCGTCTTCCTTAACCTAGTTGACATAATCGAGGAACGTAAAACTTAAATATTTAATTTCATTTTCTTTCAAATCAGCTGGGTCGCTACTTAGACAAGCTTATAAGTATTTTCTTTCCGCATCTTTCTGTTGACTTTTTGTGGCCCAATCCTCTCAATATCTAGAATTTTGGAGGTTTTACCGCTTCAAACAAAGGTACAGGGCACAAAAAAGAAAGAACATTTTGTCCGATTTGCCGACGGTAGATTCACAAAATACGAAACATATGAGTAAATACATTGTTCCAAACAGCATGTTGTAAATCATAACCAGTCGTTCTCCAGAAAAAAAAAATATTTTTTCCCTCCCAGCTGTAAAAGACTCAGGAACACAGATAAAGTATAACCCCTATTTGCAGATGCGGATATAAGAGGTTGCCAGATTTATATATTTATTTTTAGATCTAGGGATTTTTCGTACGGAATACCAATTTTTTAAAAGTGTGGTCTGTAGATTTTCTGTAGTCCGCATACTGGAAGACATGGACTTTATCTGGTAATCGGGGCATATCAGCTACGTATAGAAAATATAATAAAGGGGATAAAGCCGACCCTTGCGGTACTCCAGAGAAGAGAAAGATAGGATATGATAAACTGCCTCGTACTGAGATATAGGTAATACGATTGATAATGAAGTTGTATATGAGGCGAATATATGGGATAGGGAGATGGAATTTGAGAAGTTTGTATATGAGCGCAAGGTGCCAGACCTTATCGAATGCTTTCTCCAAGCCAAATAACACTAAACAGGAAGATTGAGGCTGAATTATAATGTTGTGTAATGAGCGTTGTGAGTCGGAGTAGCTGATCATTGATAGAGAAGCCTGGCCTAAAGCCTGCTTGTGTGACTGGAAGTAAGTTTTGATCGGCAATGAAAAGATGTAATCGTTTGACCAGAATACCCTCTAAGATCGTACTGAAGGTGGAAGTAAGTTGGATAGGTCTATAAGATGTAATATTCTGCGGAGGTTTGTGTGGTTTAGGAAACATGAGCGTCTTAGATCTTTTCCAAGCTAATGAAAAAAAGCCAGTGCACCGTATGAATGTGTAAACATTCGCGAGAAGAAGCAGTAGGGCATTCTTTGATATGGCGATATGTCACGTTATCGAGACCAGGTGCAGTATTTCGTTTATTATGAAGAACTTGAGAGATTTCGTGAACAGTGATGGGAGCAGAGACAGCAGCATTGGTAGGTAAAATATGGGTAATATTTGGCTGAGATTGCGGCGATGAGGTATTAAGCTTGTTTGCAGCGTGAGGTGCGTTGTCAGGTGATGTTGTGAAAATTTCTTGTAAGTGGTTTGCAAATGGATTCACTCTATCTCGATCGGTAGAAATAGGTGTGTCGCATAATAAAATAGGGTAAGGTGTAGTAGTGAATTTCCCACACAATGCATTAAAACGAGTCCAGAATTTTGTAGGATGCGATGTTTTGAAAAGATTGTTGCATGTCTTCACCCAAAAGCGAAGTTCATATACTTGGACGTAGTTGTGAACTGTACTTGAAGTTGTTTGTGATGTCGGAGTACTTCTGGATTGCGAGCGCGGAGATAGTCTCGATAGAACTGGCGTGAACGTTTGATCATAGTGATTGAGGCGGAAGCTTAGGTTGATAGGGAACGGATTGTGTGGTTGGAATGTACAAGTTGCTGGCTTCCTGGATTGCAGAGATAATGTTGTTTACAGTCTGATAACAATTGTCGCCTGTGATGGGTTCGGTTAGATTACTGGTGAGGTCTGAAATATTTGTACGATATTGATCCTATTTAGCTCTATCATAACGTAAGCTCACTCGCAGTGGTAACGAAGAACTAGCTGTAGCTAAATATGGTTTATAAACTAGCTTGATGGGGGCATAATCGCTGCCCAGAAGATCAAGGATTTCGACATTGCAATGTGATACAAGGGTTGTTGAGGCGATAGGTATGTCAGGCTTGGTGTTTGAGATGGTGCGTGTAGCTTGCGGAAGATCAAGAATAATTCCAGTAGTGTGAGTCGATATAAAGTTAAGAAAATTGGTCCCGACACCATCACTGTGGCTATGAATATTGAAGTCAGCCATAATAATATATCTATTGAAAGTGTTGGAGATATATTGTACAAACTGCTCAGGCAATGGATGATTTGGTCTGATATATATAGTTACCAGCATTATTATGATATTTGTGAAATAAACAATGGCAGTGAGGTATTCGGGAACAGCTGTTCCAGGATAGTGATGCTGGCGAAAAGGGATGTGAGAAGAAATCCCTATGACCACTCCCATATTAGCTGAAAGTGTAGGAAGAGGATTTGCAGAATGGAGCATGCTATATCGTGGTAAACGACAAGAGCGAGAGCTTGTAAGAAATGTTTCATTAAGCAAGAAGACTGTGACATGCTCCTCAAGAAGAAGCTGTTCAAACACAATTTTGTTCTTTGGTAGTGACCGGACAACTTTAGAGCCATGATATTAATCGAGAGTATTGACATGTGATTTATCGAAATGAACAGTATTGCCGGAATAAGTTGAAATAAAATTGACATGGAAGGTGGTTTTTGCTGCTATTATGATTTGTTGTGGGATATGAAGCCTAATGAAAGGACGAATATTTTGCAGAGCTAGTGCTAGAAACGTTAGTAGCTTGTCTAATGAAACAGGAGCGTCAATCGGAAAAAAAAAATGAAATGAAATCTTTGAGTTTTACGTCCCACGGTTATGCCGGTTAGGCTAAAGGAGACGGTGATGATGAGTAATGAATAAATGGTGGAATGAAGGAAGTGGGAGGAAACGGGGGAACCCCGAGAAAACCCACGCACACGGTGTTTGTCCACCACAAAGTTCACTTGGCGGGGGCTGGGATCGAACCCGGGACCCCAAGTACCAGAGGTGAACGCTCTACCACTGAGCCACCGTGGCCCCAGCGTCAATCGGATGTGGAGTTGTTTGAACTGGTGTCGGTGGTTGCAATGGAACGACGAGTTCAAGATGGTCTTGAATAGGGTCTGGCTTTGCCTTACATTTGTAACTGTAGGCCGGATGCTGCTCATTACAAGTGGTACATTTTCGTGGCAATTGCAAGTTGTTACAAGCACGGGTGTTATAAGGATCAGCACAGTAGCCACATTTTTACTTGTACTTTTAAAATCGGATGTCTGATGAGCATTGTAAACCTGGCAGCGCAAACAGCCGATAGGCATGGGAACTGTTGTTCGTGATTGCTCTACTCGGTGTTTATGGTTATAACTGAAGGCTCCTGATGCTAATAGCTCATTGATGGTGACTTGATGGTTAGTAAGAACACGAGCCATATAGGTAGGGCCTTGGTCCTTTCGAATTCGTAGTACTTTCCTAATGGTGTGGCCTTCTAGCTTGAGCTCCTCTGGGACCTCTTCATCTGTATAACAGGGGTCAACACCCCGAATAACAAAAAATAACAATGGTGATCGTTTCGGTGGGGGAGGCTGCTTAAATGTGGAAGAGTTCAGTGATTGAATCTTCGCATTGGGACCGAAAGTATCAATAGGCACTTTGTTTTTTATTATGGTGAGAAGAGTGGATCCGGCGTTTTTTAAATGATACCATTCCTCGTATGGACGATTTGTGATATAGCTGCTCGAGGAAGGCACTTGCCTAGTTGGATGGGTCGAACTTTACATTATTGAATTTCACGTCGAAATTTGTGAGCAACATTGAATGAACTCAACGTGGAGTAGATCTTTCAGTATGATTTGAAGATAGAGCTGTGTCCATTGGAACTTGGCTTAGATCCGGATTAGAAGCGAGATGTTGGTTTTTCAGAGGTAGAGATTGTCGAAGGCGTTCGGCATAACTATCTGTCTGTTCCGATATATGTAGCGATCTGCTGCGGACAGAGCCAGAAGAGATGACTGAAGTTGCAGAGGGAACTGAGGCTTGAGAACCTCACCGCTGCTGCTGAGATTCGCTAATTGTGGAAGAGGCGTGGTTTGGATCCCTGCGGGTCCTGACATTCGTGTTGCTCTCGGTGGGTCCAGCTAAAACTTAAGATAATCCTGTATGCTTGCCTTTCGTTTTCCCTGATCCTAGCCGTAGGTCCGCGATCGAATAATCCGCCCGTGGGCAGATGCGCAAATGAATAGATATGTTACGCCTGTAGATGTGTGATGAATGATTTGATGATACAGGGTGTAATATTGATGATAGGTTTCACCTTCCAGCACTGAAAAGCGCTGTCAATATCAGTGAGAGCGTATGCGTGCTGGTTTCGATTGTGCGTTTGCTACAGAATGTCCAAGAAAGCACGTTAACATTTTCCAGGTAGGCCAGGTTTTATACAAAATACAGTTTTGATGTATGGTTCGTCAAGCTGATGAGAGAGTATCATCATCCAAAGATGAAATCCCTTCTAACAGCAAACTACGTTGTGGATTTATCCGTGAGAAATTACTTAACCCGCATTATACGGTTATTAATGGAATATTTATGATTGGGAACCCAAAAGAAACCGGAGTTTTGTTCTAAAAAAATTTACAAAACACCTTTCAGTTTCCTTCAAAGTAATCTACATTACATGCGAAACAATTCTGCACTCGTCTTTCTCACGGTTTGAAGCTTCTCTGGAACTCTTCAACTTTAATTTTGTCCAGTGCCCTGTGCTAAGCACTTTTTACACCTTCAACACCATCAAAACCCTCTCTCTTACAATTTTTCCCAATAGGATTGCCTACATCGGTTTAATAGCAATCACTTCTAGCCGCAATTGGCATCAAAGAAACCGGCGATCAATTGATTTCGATAAATGCTGTGCAGCTAATTTCCTTAACCTACAAGTGGAGAAAAAAGAAAAGAGGAGTAACATAAAGGTTTTCCTTCGTTGGTTTGGTTTTATTCAGATGAAATATTTTAGGAAACATTTTAACAGAAGGTGTAAAACAATAGCAAATACTATGTCACACAATCTCTGATGTTGGACCAATTAGAGCAGTTCAGAAGATTTGTTTGAATTTGACATGTTTAGGGTGTCGAAATAACACTTACTTTGCAATTGCAAAATATCGGAAAACGTTTTAAAAAGTGGTTAAAATAATAAAAAAAGAAACAATTTCGTTAATTTCTGTGAGGGAAATGGTAAACAAAGAAACCAAAAAGACAACGGAGAAAAATCCAAACAAAATATTAATTCAGAGAAAGACTCGAAAAATGTTTTTAAAAAGTGGCTAGAACGAAAAAACAGACAGTAGTAATGTCAATTTTGACAAAGAAAATGTGAAAAAGCAGCAATCGAGAAACAAGGAAGAAATATCTTCGCCCTTCGGGAGGTACCGAAGGTTGTTAGGGGAAGCTCGAAGACTTATCGTACAAAGGAACATATTTATAATGCAAAACGCATACTTAGGTCTGCAGTCTTCTTCTTTACTAATACATAGTGTACTGAGCACTTGTATCACCTCTCTTCTACATACGATCAGGGATGACACTTTTACCTTTGGCTTAAACGTGTATAATGCTTGCTAGATGGCCACTAACGATGTTTTACTTTTTTATCTCCGCAGAATAATATGTCTTCTTAAATGTATTTGGAATTTCGCGCGACGCCATGTTAGCTAAATTTTTCTTTCTCTTAATTTTTTGTTATTATTTTTGGACGATTTAAGTTTTAATCATTTCTACAGTACTACTGCCATTCACGAATAGTTTTATTTGTTTTATTTTCATTGTTCGAAGCATTCTTCAGATGTTTCAGTTCGACTTAGTTCTTCCTTCTTCCGTTGCCATAGCTTGTTCTTGCTTTGTAATTTGCTACTCTGAGAAGAAAGAGACTAAGTGCTATGTTACTTTCACAGTGAATATTAGGAAAGTGGTTGCAACTGTTTTGTGTGCAGGCGTTTTATGTTAATTATATGAAGTGTAACAGAATGTTGTTTGTGGGTTGATTCGCAATGGCTAAGTTTACGATGAAGACGGGTAAGAAACGTGAATTGGATAATCCAGAACTTTGTAGCTCAGAGAAACCAAAACAGAAGTGTAGGATATATAATGACCGTTATTTTGATTTCTGTTTTATCAGTAATACTGTTAGTAATAAGGAAAAGCCTCAATGTGTAGTTGTTTGAAACTGTTGGCAGCAGATAGCATGGTACCGAATTAGTTGAAGCGACATTTAGAAACTATGTACACCAATTCACAAGGTAAGGATCGGACATATTTTCCTCCGTAAACCAACCGAATCGAAACGAAATAAGTGCATTTTCTCAGCAAATGTATGTGCCTGAGAAAGCCCATCTAGCGTTGTACAATGTACCGTAGCATATCGTGTGGCACAATGCAAGAAATCTAACACTGCTGTAGCCGAGCAATTGAATTTGCTGGCAGCAATCGAAAGGTCTCTATTATGGTTGGTGAATCTGCTGCTAAGCAACCGAAAAGTGTACCTTCTCTTACAGTACAATTAGTCGTCGAATAAGCGACCTTACCGATGATGTAAATGAACACTTAATCCAGGAACTAAGGGCGAAGAAATTCGTGATTCAAATCGATGAGGCAACTAATAGTAACAGCGATGCGAACTTGATTTTCTATGTGAGATACCTAGCCGAAAATAATGAATTCTTGGAAGATCTTTTGTTTTGTGAGGATATCACACTTGGAAGAACAGGAAATGAATTGTTCGAAATTGTGGGTAAGTTCATGGAAGGAAACAGACTGGACTGGAGAAAATGTATGGGAATATGCGCAGATTTTACTCACTCTATGTTAGGACGTTATCAATGATTACTTACTGTTATACTCTGGCCGGTGAACGATGATTTCTGACAGCTTTGCACAAGGCTTCACCGAGCGAGCAGAAGACAGCAGGACAACCAATCTTAGGCTCAGAACCTGTCGCGTCTCCATGGTAACCACCGCACATTGCCAAACTTTCATTCACCCCCTGTCACCCTCAACGAGGAAGCAGACGATTCTCTCCTTGGGCGAGAAGCACATGGCAACACCGCACTCCTCAGTCGTCTTCGCGAGCTGAGCTGTCTGAAATCATCGTTCACCGGCCAGGGTATAATGATTACTAGCCCTAATGCACTCTGGACTCACTGCATTATACAGGGAATCCCTTTCTTCCAAGAATCTCAGTTGACTTAAATCTTCTTTGGTGTTGCTAGCTGAGAAAGTTTCCTTTTTGTGGCTAGTTCCCTGTTAGAGGGTTACGCCCTCTAATAGACTGGATTAGTGAGGGATTGAGACCAGGTCTAGGAGATATTTATTGAACTTTACTATAATAAATTTGAAATACTTAAGGACCTTTGCGATCCTTAACATTAGGTATGATGACTGGTAGTTATATTAGTACATTACGGTCAAAACGATAACATTAAAGTAGGTAGTGCAAACTGAAAGATGTACGTACATATAAATTAGAACGTATTAAAAGAATTAGGAATTGATTCATTGAATGCATTTGCAGAACATTTGACTGTGAAGTTGACACTAAAAATATAATATGAAAGATGACTACTAGATGGCAGTAGAGAGCAAACTTTGTTACTTCGAAGCTGTGAACAATAAATTTTTACACGTTTATTTTCTTTTAAAATGAAATAAAATACTGTAGGAAAATCTTGTTCTAGTTTTGTTTCACTGTGTAGTTGTTCACATTGTTCTATGTAATTCTCTTCCTACATTTAAATAACCACAAAACTATTTTCGATCTCGACGGTATGTAAAGAAAATCAAGGTGGCGCAATTAACATAAAGATACATGTAGCAATACCGGCCTCGAGGTCGGGGTATATATATTTTTTGAAAAGCACGAGACATGTGCTTAAATTTTTTTGAATTGAATTGGATGCGTGTAGGTTGAGTTTTTACCTGGTTTAAACAACTGTACCAGTTTATTTTTTCTTTTTATTTGTAGCTTTTACATTATGAAATATGTTCTAAGTCTTAACTCACGATATCCCCCCGGTGGCACGTATAACTTTGGGATTCGTCTGTTTATACTTAGTAAACCCCATAAACGTGTAGAGAGAGATCACGTGGATTTCTACGGAATTTGGAAGTTTTCTGGGTGGTAAAACTATTGCCTGAGTTTTAGCTGCGTTTATAGTAAGCATCCAGAAAGTATACTAGGTGTAGAAGTGATCGATGGCAGTCTGTAAGAAAGTGCTGATCTGCTGAATATACGAGAAAATGAGTGCTAGCAGGGTCGTGTCGTCCGCATACTGGAAGATATGCACTTTATCTGGTAATCGGGGCATATCAGCTACTCATAGAAAATATAATAAAGGGGATAAAGCCGACCCTTGCGGTGCTCCAGAGAAGAGAAAGATAGGATGTGATAAACTGCCTCGTACTGAGATATAGGTGATACGGTTGATAATGAAGTTGTATATTAGGCGAATATATGAGATAGGGAGATGGAATTTGATAAGTTTGTATATGAGCCTAAGGTGGAAGTAAGTTGGATAGGTCTATAAGATGCAATATTCTGCGGAGGTTTGTGTGGTTTAGGAAACATGAGCGTCTTAGATCTTTTCCAAGCTAATGGAAAAAAGCCAGAGCACAGTATGAATGTGTAAACATTCGCGAAGAAGCAGTAGGGCATTGTTTGATATGGCGATATGTCACGTTATCGAGACCAGATGCAGTATTTCGTTTATTATGAAGAACTTGAGAGATTTCGTGAACAGTGATGGGAGCAGAAACAGCAGCATTAGCAGGTGGGTTCACGCCATCTTAAGCTCTGAAGAGCCGAAGGAAATAAACTCATAAACTAGAAATTTATACTTGATCAATGCAGGGGTTATACTTGCTTTTGGACCACCCTGTATATATACGTTTTTTGCAACGGAAAGTTTAATAATAATAATAATAATAACAAAAAATACATCTTTCTCTGAAGTGCTAGCATCTTTAGATATTTCTTCCTTGTTTCTCGATTGCTGCTTTTTCACATTCTTTTTTTCAAAATTGACATTGTCTTTTTTTCGTTCTAGCCAGTTTTTAAAAACATTTTTCGAGTCCTCCTCTGAATTAATATCTTGTTTGGAGTTTTCTCCGTTGTTTCTTGGTTTCTTTGTTTGCCATTTCCCTCACAGAAATTAAAGGAATTGTTTCTTCCTTATCATTGTAACCACTTTTTAAAACGTTTCCCGATATTTTGCAATTGCAAAGTAAGTTCTTATTTTGACACGCTGAACACGTCAAATTCAAACAAATCTTCTGAACTGCTCTAATTGGTCCAACATCAGAGATTGTGTGACATAGTATTTGCTATTGTTTTCTACCTTCTGTTGACAATGTTTCCTAAAATATTTTGATCTAGAAAAAACCAAACCAACAAAGGAAACCCTTTATTTTACTCCTCTTTTCTTTGAAACTAGCTGCAGAGCATTTCTCGAAATCAATTGATCGCCGCTTTCTTTGATGCCAATTGCGGCTAGAAGTGATTGGTATTAAACTGATGTTTCCTGTTGTAGTTAATCCTATTGAGAAAAATTTTGTTTCTATTTTCTAAATAGAAACAGTGTTTCTATTTTCTCTTACAACTTTCTTAAATAATATATAACTTTATTCAAACAAAATATATAGCCAAGGGTTTTCAACTGTGCGGCGCCATTCCCTCGGGAGATACCGAAGGTTGTCAGGGGAAGCTCGAGGATTTTTAAAAAAGATCGTACAAAGGAACATATTTATAATGCAAAACGCATACTTAGGTCTGCACTCTTCTTCTTTACTAATACTTGTATAAACTTACTTCCACATACGATAAAAAGTGACCCTTTCATCTTCCACTTAAACCTGCATAATGCTTGTTAGATGGCCACTAACGATCTTCTACTTTTTATGTCCGCAGAATAGTATTCCTCTTTAAGTGTCTGAAATTTTGCGCCATGTCATGTTAGCTAAAAATTTTCTGTCTCTTAATTTTCTGTTATTATTTTTTGGACTATTCATAAGTTTTAATCATTTCTAAAGTACTACTGCCATTCACGAATAATTTTATTTGTTTTATTTTCATTGTTCGAAGCATTTTCAGATGTTTCAGTTCGAGTTGGTTCTTCCTTCTTTCATTGCCATACCTTGTTCTTGCTTTGTATTTTGCTACTCTGAGAAGAAAGAGACTAAGTGCTATGTTGTTTTTACAGGGAATATTCGGAAAGTAGCTGCAAGTGCTTTGTGTGCAGGTGTTTTGTGTTAATTATATTAAGTGTAATAGGACGTTGTTTGTGGATTGATTCGCAATGGATAAGTTTATAATGAAGACGGGTAAGAAATGTGAATTGAATAATCCAGAACTTTATGGCTCAGAGAAACCAAAACAGAAGTGTAGGAAATATATTGACCATTATTTGGACTTCGGTTTTATCAGTAATACTGTTAGTAATAAAGAAAAGCCTCAGTGTGTAGTTGTTTGAAGGTGTTTGCTGCAGATAGCATGATACCCAATTAGTTGAAGGGACATCTAGAAACTATGCACACCAACTCACAAGGTAAAGACCGGAAATATTTCCCCGTAAAACAACCGAAGCAAAACGAAATTAAAGTGCATTTTCTCAGCAAATTTCTGTGCCCGGGAAAGCCCATCTAGCGCTGTACAATGTACCGGTAACATATCGTGCGGCTCAATGCAAGAAACCTCACACTGCTGTAGTTGAGCAATTAATTTTGCCGGTAGCAATTAAAATGGTCTGTATTATGGTTGGTGAATCTGCTGCTAAGCAACCGAAAAGTGTACCTTTGTCTTACAGCACAATTAGTCCTGG
This sequence comes from Thermobia domestica, assembly GCF_964235325.1. Taxonomy (NCBI): domain Eukaryota; kingdom Metazoa; phylum Arthropoda; class Insecta; order Zygentoma; family Lepismatidae; genus Thermobia; species Thermobia domestica. Next base: position 32,655,893 of record NC_137460.1, read on the forward strand.
AATAAGCGACCTTACCGATGATATAAATGAACACTTAATCCAGGAACTAAGGGCGAAGAAATTCGTGATTCAAATTGATGAGGCAAGTGATAGTAACAGCGATGCGAACTTGATTTGCAATGTGAGATACCTAGCCGAAAATAATGGATTTTTGGAAGATCTTTTGTTTTGTGAGAATATCACACTTGGAAGAACAGGAAATGAATTGTTCGAAGTTGTGGGTAAGTTCATGGAAGGAAACAGACTGGACTGGAGAAAATATATGGAAATATGCGGAGATGTTACTCACTGTATGTTAGGACATTATCAATGATTACTTACTATTAATGATTACTAGCCCTAATGCACTCTGGACTCACTGCATTATATGGGGAATCCCTTGCTTCCAAGAATCTCAGTTGACTTAAATGACCCGTGGCAATGTAATTTTCCATGTTTTTGAACTGAAACAGGAACTGTACTCGTATCGTGTGGATGAAAACCATCACAGTGTTGAAAATTTAATCGATTCTGCCTTTCTTCAGAAGCTGGCTTACCTTTCTGATATTTTTGATAAAACAAATGTTTTGAATGCGTCTTTACAAGGGAATGGTACACACAATTTTGCAGTTGTCAGACAAGGTGGCAGGCTTCTAAACGAAGTTGTTGCTTTAGAAGAGGACCATTGAAAACAGGAATGTTAGTGATTGCTTTCCTACACTAAGTAAGTTGTTAGAAGAAACCGGACACCAGCTAAATGAAAAAATCTAATCAGTGTTTGAGGAACACTTAAAACAACTTCATGTCCAATTCGACAAGTTCTTTCCAGAGGACACACAGCACAACTGGGTAATGAATTCATTCAACGCAGAGTACCCAAAAAATTTCACCACCCGAGAAGAGGAACAGCTTATTGGTCTTTATTCAGACTCCATATTGAAGACCAAGTTTCTCTCTACTTCGTTCTCAGTGAAGAACGAGTATCAGGAATTAAATAAAGAAAAAAAACATTTGTATGTTAATTTCTTCAATTCTCAAAAGAGAAGGGTGTGGATTCCCTAGAAAATATACTTGATACGCCAATGTTGATCGTAAAAGAATAATATATTTTTCAGGGGTCGGATAATACGGTCGCTGGCAATGATTATTTCAAATGGTAAGGCCCGGCAGGAAAATTTCAGACCTTGTGACGTTGTTCGATCGTGCTCAATATACCGTACGTTCTCTAGTAGCAAGAAATGCCGACCATTTGGCGCGTGCTTGGCTTTTGGCTTTCTACGTTTGTACTTGAAACACATGCTTTCATATAATCTGCCTTTTGTTGTACTTGCAAGCAATGTTCCAGACCCTTCGCAGAGCGTCATAGCATCACTGGGCGTTCATAGGCTATTGCCTTGACTTGTAAAAAGCTTGCGTCAAGCTTGAACTTTAATTAGATGAGACCGGGGCTTGTTGTGACAAAAATAAGTTTTTATTTTTTCTAGGATTTCATTTTTATTAAATGTCAGAAAATTTTGTCTTAAAATAGTTTGGACATTAGACTATTTCCATAATTTTTTCTGCATCTGTATTTTTCATTATAAGAACAGTACAATAGATAAAACAAACACAAATGTTTTGTCATAACATGCTTCTTCCTGGGGCTGGTTGTACTTTGATCGGGTAAGTTGTGACAGAAGGAAATGTGCCCGATTTCGCCATTGTCATTTTAATATAAATTGTGCTAAGTATAACGCAAAGTAATGTTTCCTAAGAAAATATTTTGCACACATAAAGAAACTACTTTCAATTTCTCATGTGAATACTCTTTCTAAATTATCGGTATCGAACACAGTTAAATGCGCCAACAATACTTTCTTCCTAATACTCAGTTTTATAATAGAATAAAAATTTCTTTCAGAAATGACTTATGATGCAAACCTAGACCACATAGACCCCCTATCATCGTCCGAGTTGCAATTGTGGCATACATAAATAGTATTACCTTCTGTGCACGCTTCGTGTGACCACTGATTACAGTCAACACATTGAGCCAATGATTCTCTGGGTTTGGAATTAGAAAATGGTTCTAGACACACAAGACAAAAGCAATCATCTTCACTGTCATCGTCACTATCATTTTTACGTTTTGAAATTTTCATCCCCTTTTTTAATAGAGCTGTTCAGAATATTACGGCTAATACCCTTCTTCAGAGACTTTTCATGTCTTGCTCCTGCATCTGCTTCTAATACTTCTTTAACTGAAGTGTCAGTGAGTACAGCGGACACTCGCTTCTTGCTTCCTGTTTAGTTTCCCTGGGTATAGCTTTTGGTAACGGACGAAGGGCGCTGGGACTAACATGATGAGGGTTACTGACATTTCTGGACGTTTCGTCTTAAGACATTACTTGCATAGACGACAGTTGTGGTTTTTCTTTACCTGTAGAAGGTCTATTGACAACATTCGATAAGGTTTCAGATTCTTTACGGTTTGTTGCTGGATAAGGCTGGTTTGTTTCCTTCACAGGTAAATCTGGGAGTTCTGAATTCACTTCTTGTGTAATGTTAGTTGGTCCTTGTTCTTCATTATGTCCTGAAAAGTTCGTTGAGGATGAGGATGTTGTTGAATTTGAGTGATGTGTTAGTGAAGTTCGTCCTAGTGCTAACTTTATAATGTGGTCATCATCTTCAATGTAACGATCAGTTACCTGCGGTTCCAAAAATTCATCATCTGTAAAAATGTCTCTATTAAAGGGATATATACCAGTTATTCTGAATGCATTAGGAATATTAGATGGATTTACACTAAGAGGAAATGTCGTTTTCACAATAGTCGGAATGTCATAGATACTAAATGCACACCCACGATTGTTTTCCATCCATGCATCCATTCCATTTGCAACTAACTTTTTAAATGAAGAATATACTCCTCTGTCCAGGGGTTGCAGCTTATGGGACGTGTCAGGTGGGAATGACAGAAGAATAACACCATTTTTCTTGGCATAATTGATTAACTGCACTAAGATATGAGATTCATGGTTATCAAACAACAAAAGGACACGATGTTGAAGAGAACTGCCTGTATGTTTGACAAAATGCTCCATGAATTGCACAAACATGTTTCCTGTCATCCAACCTGATGGATTATTTCTTGCAATACTTCCAGTAGGACCTTTACCATGAAATCTAAGTCGGTCGAATCTCTTCTCCATGCAAATTAAGCTGAGTCGTAGGTTCTAATTACCTGCAACAAACTGCTTCTTGTAGAATCTGTACAGTAACTGTCTATTAACCTCATATTGTGCTGCACTTGTCTTGAAGATCCCTGGTTTTCGTGGTATGCTCGTGTTGCATCTATGTGCACTTCAATTGGTATCTGACCTTTCTCTTTCTCTTATATGTTCGTACCATCTGCAACGAGAAAGATTGAAGCAAACATTAAATTGCAAATTCAAATTGCTGCAAATTACATCCCAGACAGCATGTTTGCTTGCCGCAAGCTTGCCTGCCGCTTTTATTTGATTTTATTTCGCTTTGGCTTATACACAAAAGCTTATTTCTGCTTAGCGCAAGCTGTAGTGCGGGCAACCCACGCTTCACTTGCGTGACGCTTTTATTTAGATTGAAGTGAAAAGCCAGCGCGCGTTCGATTATCAGTTGTTCTCAAAAACCACGTGACGCTGACCCCTTAACTTTCGGCGACAAGGTAGTGTTCGCGTTGTTAGCGTCTTATTAGCATTCAGCTTGAATAAAGGACAAACTTAATTATTTTCTTTTTAATTGTGCCGTCTAGTACTCTAGTCCCACGTACATATAATGTCGCTCTTTATTTCTTCATATTTCAGTAACCATGAGGCATAACGAATTGTAGTAATTATGTATAAAGCATAAATGTGAACATAGATGGCAGCAGGTTTGAGCCTACTTATTTCGCAAAAGAATACAGAACATTTGGAGATATTTTAATATAAAGTTCAAATTTAACTTACAGTATAAACTTTATCTGAACGCTGTGTTTAAAGTATAAATATTTTTCTGCGTTTGTATATAAAAAGGTAGAAATTTCAAGTACTCGTGGCTAATATAGCAACATATTAGATATTTGTAAGAAGCAACGGCGCGTCACCTCATCACCTTGCGACTATAGACATCTCTTGGTCTATATTCGTACGAATTATCTAGGCGAATTATTGTTCTCTTAGTTAGATCTTGGTACTTGCGGAGGATTCTCTTCAAGAATCGACATCGGCCTCACGGTCCGAGCCGCACATTTCTAGACAGGGCTTGTTCTTACTAACTTGGTCGCACAGTCCACTTATTACCTGCACGGGGCGCTGCACTTTTGTGTGTGCGAAACGTCAGGCTCTCTACTAACCTCCATCCCTTGAGATCATCATGCCGGGGCCTCCAACCCCGACAGATACTACGTCTGGGCGACATAGCTTACCAGCCACGGTCATGGGACCACCTAAAGATCGCCGCACGCGTCCACGGGAACGCGAACGAACTTCCTCTGGAGCTTCTTCCGTCTCCACTAGTTCGCCTGTCAGGGACAGAGATCGCTCTCGCTCCCCAACTACCATCAAAAAACTCAAATACACCGACGCTCTTAAAAGTCCACCCAAACGTCACACCGACACTCTTCCAGTACCATCCGCTTCAACCTCATCCATTGAGGAGCCCATCATTGTTGATCAACCTACTACGAACATCTATACCATCCTCTTCACTGACCTAAAACCGGAGTATTCCACAATCAAAGCTATGTATCTGCAACTCATGCGTTATTGTAAACGCCTTGATCTACACCAACTGGTGCGAACTCAAAACGGCATCATTCTGAAAACGACTAATCCCCAACTCTATGAACAGCTAATTTATAAAGTAGGGCCAGCAATGTTCGGGACGAATGCTAAGATACAACTTTTGAAAACGCCAAATCAAAAGACACCACCGCCACCACGCCGCACACCACTCTTATCAGTGGTAATTCGTGGCGTCGACCCCACTCTGACTGAAAAAGAAATCTTAGACGAGCTAAAGGAAGACGGCTATCACCCAAAACGAGCACTACGCATTAAAAATGCTACCGGCCCAACATATATGGTGCGCCTGCTCACCGAAGATCAAAATCTTGTCGATGACCTTCTTCAAAATGGGGTATATATCTACCGCTGCCATCATCGGGTGGAAGCGTCACGGACTCCACCGCCTCTCTCCTTACGGTGCGAGAATTGTCTCCAATATAACGCCCATCCAACCAATAAATGCACGCTGCCATCTGTCTGTCCCCACTGCAAAGGGGCTCATAAACTGAAAAGTTGTCCCAACCTTCAGCAACCTGCGAACTGTAACACCTGTGGTGGTTCACACCCCACCTACTCCTACCAGTGCCCCCAAAAACCAAAGCCCCTGCCAGACAAGCCTGAAACAGTAGTGCCATTACGCATCCACCCAGCCACTCAAGTTTCTACCGGCACGCAAACCTCTCTTTTACCGCCGCCGACTGTTGAAAATATACTCCAATTCATAACTTTAGTGCTCCAGAACACCTTCCCCTATCAACGGGAAGCCATATTGACCCACGCTACGAAAGCAGCCTATGACATCTTTCACCTTCATATGGCTGCCACGTATTCTGGACTTTCCACCTATTTCCATTTCCACTCTGACACTCCAACATGAATCCTTGCACACGGGGGAAACGGCCAATGAAATTTCTCTTCTCTAACATCCGCTCATTGCGCACAAATCGAGTTCTCTTGGAAACCATGGCAGCTGCACATAGCGTTGACTGCATCCTGCTTAATGAAACTTACTTAAAACCTAATGAGAGGTACTATTTTCCGAAATACAATCTTATCCGCGCGGACCTACCGCAACACCCAGCTCACGGAGGAGCCGCTATAGCCATAAAACCGTCGCTACCCCGACGTCACATTATACCTCCACACCCTCAACGCTACTCGGAGCACGTTATTCAAACTGTCTACTTCCCGTCAATTACTTTAACAGTTGCGACTATCTACGTCCGCTCTACCCAGCCATTGCCGTATCACTTCTTGACATATCTTGACTTAAACTTCCGCACTTATATCCTGCTGGCCGACATTAACTACTCTTCCCGCACTGCCACTCAGCAACAGCGCTTCACGGATTTTTTAGCAACTACTCATAGTACCTGTATACCTTTGCCTCACCATACTCGCCCAGATAGCCATTCCACACCAGACGTAGCCATAGTGTCCAATAATCTCTTAGCTCGAGCATCAGTGGAAGTTCTTGGCTCCGTTGGTAGCGATCACCTACCGTTTCTTCTCACGATCCAATATCCAGCTCCCACGCAGCCACCTGCGTCTTTACCTCCGAAATACAACTTCAATAAGGCCGACTGGACCAAATACCAAACCAATATCAATACACGACTAGAAAATACGAACTCCAATCTTACCACTTTCGAATCAATAGACTTATTAGCAGATACTCTAACGGAAGCACTCCGTGATGCCACAGAACATGCAGTACCCAAACGTACTTCACATCCACTCCGGCCCAACCTACCTCCGTATGCACTTACGCTCTTAGATCGCTCCCATGCTTCTCTTAGGGAATACCGACGCACTCAAAATCCGTACTTTCTCCATATCCATAAACAGTTCCAGCGCATGGTTAAGCATTATGTCATCGCTAAAAAACGTCTTACCTGGCGGCACTCCTGTAACCAACTACAACAAGAGCGGAACCCGACGAAATTCTGGAACTTATTCAAACGCCTCACGTACCAGCAACGTAGTTCGCACTATCCACTCGTTGTAAATGGCACTGTTCCTACAACTGATACTGCTAAAGCAACAGCCTTCGCCACCTATTTTGAACAGGCTTTTACACCCCACTCTGATCCGATTTTTGTCCATCCATCCCACCAGCATATTACCATTGAGGGTGATCCTACTCAACCCTCATTCCAATCTCAGTTTGGCGATCCTCTTCCTGATGACAATGCTCTCCTCGCCCCAATAACTTCGAAGGATATCCAAAATGTACTCCGGAACAGACTTAATACGGCACCAGGAGCGGATACAATTACATACCGGCAACTTTCTCAGGCACCTCCTATCTTTCATACTCTGCTAGCCATCCTTTATACTATTATCCTTACCACAGGATATATCCCTCAGCAGTGGAAGCTTGCCAAAGTCCTAGTCTTCTTAAAACCACGTAAAGATCCGGCATTGGTAACATCCTACCGACCTATTAGCTTAACATCGGTATTTAGTAAGACACTAGAACGGATCCTTGTAAAACGACTCCATCCTTACCTTGCCGAGCGCAATATTCTACCATCTACTCAGGCAGGATTTCGCCCCTTTTTCGCCACTGACGACCAACTCCTGAAACTCTCTTCGCTCGTAATGAATCACTTTAATAAATACTTACCATCTGTGCTAATCTCCTTCGATATCGAACGTGCATTCGATACTGTCTGGCACGAGGGGCTGCTATTCAAACTCAAGCGCCTACTACCCTCTCATTACGTCCGAGTGATAGCCAATTTCTTATATCAAAGACGTGCCTTTATCCACCTTCCTCACGGACATTCGCACGACCTTCTTTTACGAGCGGGAGTCCCTCAAGGATCTGTACTCTCTCCTCTTCTTTACATCTTATATGTGGCCGATATGCCTTCTCCGTCACCTCCAGTCCATGCTCTCCAGTTCGCAGATGATACCGCCTATCTCGCTCTTGGCTCCTCTGTCGAGCGCATCAACCTACAGCTACAAGCAGCAATAGATAACCTCATCTCCTGGTGTCTCCGCTGGAAACTGAAATTAAACCCCAACAAAACACAAATGACGCTTTTTGCCCGCAAGACACACAAGTACTGTCCCACCCGAAATCCTGAGCGTCTCCATATTATGGTACTGGACTCAGAAATCCCATTAAGCAATAGCGTTAAATACCTTGGGGTCCATTTTGATAAACATCTCACATGGCGCACCCACCTAGCCGCTCTCGAGCAAGACATCCGTCGCCGTCTCAACCTTTTAAGAAACTTAAAGGGCACAACCTGGGGCTTGCACGCTGACGTCTTACTGTATACGTACAAGGTTTTTGTTCGGCCAGCTCTGGCATATGGGCATCTAGCTTGGCTTTCAGCGCCTCCCTATTTTTACGATCGTCTCCAACTCCTTGAGCGTCAAGCGATCCGCATTGCCTACTCCCTCACTTATCGAACCTCCAATGCCGAGCTCTATCAACGAACTACAATGCCTTCTATCCTGGACCATCTCTATCGCCTACGAACGCGATACATCACACACCACATAGCAACCTCACATGAAACGCTTACAGCTCTCTTAGATGAGAACCCTGCTCTCCCCCGCACTGGATATCCTCCAATTGATCATCTATTGGCAATATATGAACGAGCAAACAATTCCGATGACTACAACCCTGAGCGTTCAATCTACCAACACCACTCTCATTTATATCGATAATAGTACAATACCGATAACTGCTTTTCCTTGACTTCACTGCAGAATCTCTCTCCCTCACCTCACACTAACGCATCCCATGGCACGTGGCACTTCCACAAATTGGACACAACATCACTATTACCGAGAAGCTTACCACTTAAAACCATACTATATTAGCAACCTGTATCCAACCACAATAATACTCTTCCTCTAGTACAGACATCACTCTGGCCATAGAGACGGCATAACCGTCTGCGGCCCGCCCATCGCCTGATGGGAATGAAAGACTTGGAAAAAAAAAAAAAAAAAAAAAAAGCGTCACCTCACGAACTGGCCACCTGGAATCTCTAACCAGGTAAAAAAATAGGGTATTCGTAGCTGGCGAAGAAAAATAACCAAGTCACTTAGGTATTCCATCCCTACTGATTTATTTTAGTCGCGATCTTCTCATATACGGTTGGATTACTTGCCTCTTTGAGGTTGAGAAAACAACCGTCGAATTGATTATAATCCTCCACGGAGGTAAACAGACGAAATTGATTCTAAGTTGACGACCTTGGCTATTTCTTTTGGCTTTTCGATTTATTCTCTCCTCTTCGGAGGCGGAGCTACTGGAAATCAGTTGTGTACTGTTTATCGCTTTATCTTCAACTTTTGCCAAGGCAGTACTTAAGTAGTTTCACTCATGCCGGGTTCTGATCCGCCGGACCGTCGAGTTGAGAGGCATAAACTACCGCCAACTGTTATGGGTCCACCAATAGACCGCCCACGGGCGCGTGCACGTTCAGCATCTCACTCTTCTACCTCTAGCCTCTCACCAACTCGCGAACCAAACAGAGACCGTTCACGCTCACCTAAAAAGCTTAGATACACTGATGCTTTGCGCAGTCCTCCTAGAACCAGTACAGCCAGCATCCAACTTGAATCTACGCCATCTACTTCCGAAGCTACTATGGACATTGTTCCTACTCTCATTTTTACAATTCTATTTACTAATCTTCCTGCTGAGCTCATGGACATCAAAAAATTTTACCAAAAACTAATACGATACTGTTCTAGACTGGACCTCCATCAATTAAACAAGACCTCTAACGGAATCATCCTAAAAACAAAGAACCCCGATCTTTATAAGCATCTAATCTATAAAGTGGGACCAGCAATGTTTGGCGTTAACACGAAAATTCAACTCCTTAAAACTCCTCATATCAAAACACCACCTCCGCCTCGGCGTACTCCATTACTCTCTGTAGTTATCCGTGGAGTTGATCCTACTTATACCGAACAAGACATACTAGAGGAACTAAAGCAAGATGGGATTCAACCTACTAGAGCTCTCCGTATTAAAAATGCTAATGGCCCTACATATATGGTCAGACTACTAACAGATGATCCAGCACTGGTAGACGATCTTCTAAATAACGGTGTCTACATCTACCGTTGCCACCATCGGGTCGAGCCTTCACGCACACCCCCGCCTCTCTCACTACGGTGTGAAAATTGCCTAACTTATAATGCGCATCCAACGAACAAGTGCACAAATCCTTCCGTCTGCTCCCACTGCAAAGGAGATCATAAAATAAAGGAGTGTCCTAAGCTCAACGAACCCTCCAGATGCAACACTTGTGACGGGGAACATCCAACTTACTCCTACAAGTGTAAGGGCAAACCTAAACCACTTCCAGATAAGCCCGAGACTGTTGTACCTTTACGCGTTCATGTCTCATCACGTCCGACTAGTACCACAGCGACCACACAAACATCTTACTTACCACCACCTACTGTGGAAAGTATTTTGAAGTTCATCACTATCGTTCTTCAAAATGCCTTCCCTTCCAGCGTGAGGCTATACTAAATCATGCAACTAAAGCCGCCTTCGATATATTCCAGCTCCACATGGCAGCTACATATTCCGGACTCTCAACCTACTTCCATTTTCATACAGACACCCATCATGAATAGTACAGGTCAGAGAAGGACGACTATTACATTGCTATTCTGCAATATTCGTTCGCTACCTACCAACCGAGTTCTCCTAGAAACTTTAGCAACTCAGCACAATGCAGATAGCATCCTTCTTAATGAAACCTTTCTAAAACGATCTGACCGCTTCTATCTTCCACGTTATCATCTCATACGCTCTGATCTGCCACAAAACATCGCACGTGGTGGTGCAGCAATAGCCGTTAAGCATTCTATTCCACGGCGCCATATCATACCACCTTCTCCCGGGCAATATCCCGAACACGTCATACAGACGCTCTATTTTCCAGCTACTACTATTACCATCGCTACCACCTATGTTCGATCTACACAGCCACTTCCGTATCGTTTTCTGACATACTTAGATCTCAACTTTAAAACATACATCTTCTTAGCAGACATCAACTACCATTCTCGTACAGCAGCTCAGAAACAACGCTTTCATGATTTCCTCCAAACTACCCATAGTTCTTTACTGCAGCTGCCGCATCCTACTCGTCCGGAAAGCGACACTAGTCCCGACGTGGCAATCATTTCCAATAATCTGTTACCACTTACTACTATAGATGTCCTTGGTTCCATAGGTAGTGATCATCTCCCAATACTTCTCTCTATAACTCCACGTCTGACATCCACTGCATCTGCATCACCACGCACACCCAGATATAACTTTAGCAAAGCTCGGTGGGATCAGTACAGCACTTATATTACCGAAAATCTGCCGGCTACTGCACCTACTCTCACAACAGTTGCATCTATTGAAACACTCTCACATACTCTGACTGACATAGTCTCTCACGCTACGGATTACGCAGTTCCTAAATGTACCACCAAATCATCTAGACCTCGTTTACCAGCACGCGCCCTCGATCTGCTCCGGCGCTCACACGAGTATTTAACAGAGTTTCGTCGCACACATGACCGCCGATTTCTTCTTCTCCATCGTCAATTCCAACGAACGGTACAGAGCTACATAGTAGCCCGCAAACGACTAGACTGGCGTGCCTCCTGTAATGCTTTGCGCCAAGAAACAAATCCTACTAAATTCTGGAATACCTTTAAACGTCTCACATTCCAGAAACAGGGCCCACAATACCCCATCATATGTGCTGACCAAGTACCAACGACGGATGAAGAAAAGGCAACTGCTTTCGCTACATATCTTGAGGGAGTCTTCACTCCACACACTACACCGTTGTTCACTTGTCCTACAGATACCCATATCTCACACGCTGGTTCTCTAGTGCAGCCATCATTTCAACCTGATTTCAACTACCACCTTGATCCCACAAATCAGCTCACTGCTCCAATAACATCAGATGATATTACAGCTGTTCTTAAATGCCGTCGCAACACAGCTCCGGGGGCAGACTCAATTACGTATCGTCAACTGCTTAAGGCACCTGTGGCGTTTCTAGTCTTACTTGCTTCTTTGTATACAACTATTTTATCTACAGGCTATTTTCCAACTACATGGAAACTTGCTAAAATTGTGGTCTTTCTAAAACCTCGCAAAGATCCAACTGCTGTGTCATCTTACAGACCCATTAGCCTTACTAACGTGTTTAGCAAGACCCTAGAACGTCTTCTGGTAAAACGGCTACATCACTATCTACAAATCACGAACAAACTACCAACTATTCAAGCTGGTTTCCGTCCACTCTATAGCACTGCTGATCAATTACTCAAACTTTCTACACTACTTGTCAACCATTTTAATAAGCGTTTACCATCTGTTTTGATCTCCTTTGATATTGAAAGAGCGTTTGATACTGTTTGGCATGAGGGGTTAATTTACAAACTCAAACGTCTGCTTCCTCACAGCTATGTCCGATTAATAGCAAATTTTCTACATCAGCGCCAGGCTTTCGTTCAGATCAACAGTGCAAAGTCACGCATCTTTCAACTCCGCGCCGGTGTGCCCCAAGGATCTGTTTTATCTCCTCTATTATATATTCTTTATGTAGCCGACATGCCTCAACCTCAGCCCCCACTATATGCCTTACAATTTGCTGATGATACCGCTTATGTCGCATTGGGATCTTCAGTGGATCGCATTAATCAACTCCTACAACCAGCTTTGGACAAACTAGTTACATGGTGCCTGAAATGGAAGCTAAAGCTGAATTCCACTAAGACTCAAATGACTCTCTTTGGGCTCAAACGCAATAAATACTGCAACAGTCGCAATCCGGAACGTCTACATTTAACCCTTTTTGACTCTCCAATCCCAATTCAAAACAGTCTCAAATATCTGGGAGCAATATTTGATAAACATCTTACTTGGAAGCCTCATCTAAAACAATTGGAAGCTAATATCCGGCGCCGTTTGAACCTTTTACGAAACCTTAAAGGCACCACGTGGGGTCTTAATACACAACTTCTACTGCTAACATATAAAGTCTTCGTACGCCCAGCTCTCACGTATGGACATCTTGCCTGGTTATCAGCAGCACCAACTTACTATGAACGTCTGAAAGTTCTCGAAAGACATGCCTTACGTCTGGCCTACTCTCTCGCTTTCGATACTCCCACTGCTGAAATATATCGTCGTGCGCAATTTCCAACTATTTTGCCACACCTCTACCATCTACGCCAACGCTACATAGCGACACGAATACAATTGGCACATCCCATTGTCCATGAGCTGTTAGACCAAGTTCCTGCTGTACCACGCTATGCCTACCCACCACTGGATCATCTGTTAGCAATATACGAATGCACCGAAGCCATAGATCAGTATAATCCTGACCGCCGTATCTACCAACGAAATCCACATATATATTGCTCATAACCTCTGCACATGTACCCAAGAAACATTTTAACACAATAGCCACCTCTTACAGATCCTCGTCAACTTGATTTGCTATTAGTTCCTTACTTCAATCCACATTATTCTATAGCCTGAAATCATTCTCCATGTCATCTACTTCCAAAAGTTGAAAATATCTCTGGCCACAGAGAAGGTGTTGCCTTCTACGGCCCGCCCATCCATTGGATGGGAATGAAACTCTTGTTAAAAAAAAAATAAAATAAAATAAAAAAAAAAAAAGCGTCACCTCACTGATCCAAGGAGCCTAACCTCTCTTGTGTATGTTAATGTGCTAGCTAGGACCAAGTGTAGCATACGCATTTGTGAGCACAGCACACGTACAACACTTAGAGGGTTGACGGAAGTTTCCACTTTCGGAGGGCAAATTTGCTTTTTGAATCTCATTAATAATCTTCTCTTTCATTTTCATCTTCATTTGGGCTTCGGCCCTAGGATTCATCATCACTATGGCGGACTCTGGCAATTCACTTGGACAATCGAATCTTGGTCGACATTCTGGCTTACCTCAAACTCTTCATACTAATCCAAGCACTTCACTATCACAACCGGCATACCGAGGACCATCCACTCGCACCCGGCATTTCTCGTGGGGAAACGAGCCTTTGCCAAACGCATCTAAAGATCGGCATCCATCTAACGAGTCTACACAATCTGCGAAACGTATACGGTCCCGTTCACCTCTCGCTTCAATGGATATCGAGGTCGATCCACAGCACAACACTACTGCGGTGTCTTCAAATCTTGTTTCAACACAAGCTAATATCGAACTTCATCACTTCCTTCTTACTGACTACGACGTTAAATACACAAATCCAAAAATGATCTTTCTTCAAATAATGAAGTACGTTCCTCGAGTACGGGACACCCTAGCTCAAATAGTTAAGACCAAAAATGGCTATATTCTTAAATCGAAGGATCCAAATTTTGGAATAACTATACGGAATAAAGCTTCTTACGAAATCTTTGGTAAGAATGCTAAACTGTCGAAACTAACGGACAAACGACAGAAGCAGCCTCCGCCACCTAGAAAACCGCCTTTTCTATCAGTTGTGATCAAAGGTGTTTCACCCGATCTGACAGATGCAGAAATTCAGGAGGAACTTAAACAAGAAGGCATTTCAGTTGACAAATGCATTCGCATAAGAAATAATAATGGCCCGACATATCTAGTCCGCGTTCTGTCACAGCGACAAGACACAATTGATTACCTTCTTCGTTTTGGTGCACCTATATATAAGCGAATCCATCGGGTTGAACCGTCTAAGACTAACGGACCATTACCGATTCGCTGCGAAAAGTGTCAGATATACAATGACCACAATACAGCCAACTGTCCTAATCAACCGAAATGTGGCTATTGTTCGGGGCTCCATGACACCAAAACTTGTCCTAATCTCAAAGGGCCACCTAAATGCAACACATGTGGTAGTGGACTTCATCCCACGTACAGCTACCGTTGCAAAGCTAAACCAGCACCAGCACCTGAACGTCCAGAATTAACTGTGCCATTAAAAACAACAGACACTACAGTTCAACCCAATCAGTCCATATTACCTCCACTCACAGTAGAAGATTTTCTCCGCTTCACCAGTTTAGTTCTTCAAAACATTTTTCCATTCCAGAGAGCCCATATTACGCAACATATCATTTCTGCCACAAAGTCAATTTTTCACATAAATCTTCATGCCACCTACTCCAACAATTATGTTCACTTCCATGTTGGATCTCTGGAAACTGCAGTCTAAATTCATATATATACTTTTCATTATGAAGATTAGTTTTCTCTTTGTTAATATTCGATCATTTTTTCAACATAGACGTTTATTAGAAGCTCTGTTACTCGAGGAACATATCAATGTATTTGCACTCAATGAAACAGCGTTGAAACCAAATATATTAGCTCGCATTCCTGGATATCTACTACTACGTCATGATTATCATGACCACATGGCTCGTGCCCAAGGTGGAGTCGCAATAGGACATTCTCCAAAATATCCGATTAGAACATATACCCCACAAGCTTTCGATAATATCCCGGAATACCTTCTTTGTTCCATATACTTCCCATCAATAACCATAAATTTCAGCACAATCTATATTAGACCACGCCAACCTATACCGTTAGAATATTTCAGATACATAGCGAATACCCTTTCCAATATCATTATCATGGCAGATATTAATATCCACAGTCGGAGTGCTCGAGAGAAAGATGAATTTCAACAGTATATAACTGATCATCATCTTTATATGCATGTTCTT
This sequence comes from Thermobia domestica, assembly GCF_964235325.1. Classification (NCBI taxonomy): domain Eukaryota; kingdom Metazoa; phylum Arthropoda; class Insecta; order Zygentoma; family Lepismatidae; genus Thermobia; species Thermobia domestica. The sequence continues at coordinate 32,671,403 of NC_137460.1, forward strand.
CCTAAGCACACCAGGCCTATAAGCCAAACTACACCAGATGTTGTCATTACATCTCTGAATCTCATAAATAAGTGCCAGCTTGAAGTGCTTGATTCTATTGGTAGTGACCATCATCCAGTTAAACTAACGTTAACATATGGACTTCCAGCTCGTCCTGTTATTGCGCCTCGCTCTGTCTTGAGATACGATAAGGCTCATTGGCCTGAATTCCGACAAGAAATTGAGGATACTCTTCATAATGTAACACCACCTACGAATGATATCGACCTCGCTTCTTGTCTCAATACTATAACTACTGCAATACAACATAGCTCTCAACATCACATTCCAATAGAACAAGTTCATCCTTATAAACCGAAATTGCCTCCAAGCTACCTCGCACTTGCACAGAAGGCGCGACAACATCTTCGCGATTATTATCGAACAGGAAACCGTGAATCTCTTCAGCACCACCGTCAATGGCAACGCACAGTTAAGAACTATCTGGATGCATATAAACGCAGGAATTGGATTAAAACCTGTACCAACTTATCTGAGGATGCACATCCTTCTCGATATTGGAAGCGTTTCAATCAACTTTCTGGAAAGAACACCAAAACTACCTATCCTCTCATTGACCATGGCACACCTCTGTTTTCGGATCAAGATAAAGCAAACGCCTTTGCTACTCGGTTACAGTCAGTATTTACTCCCTCTGCCGCTTCCACACGTTCAGAACGGATAAATATATCTAGCATCCCTGCTCTGCAGCCCTCCACAGAGCATGTCATAGATCCGGAACATCCTCTTACAGCACCTATCACCACTGCTGAACTTCACACCGTACTAAAGAGGAAAAAGAATACAGCACCAGGAATTGATAACATCTCTTACCGTCATATCCAAGAAGCTCCACAATCATTACTGGTCCTCCTTGTTGCAATCTTCAATTTCATCCTACAAACTGGTTACTATCCACTGGAATGGAAAGTATCGAAGGTCTGCATGTTTCACAAACCAAATAAGCCTATACATTCTGTCAGCTCATATAGACCAATCCAACTTACTTCAGTGTTCAGTAAGCTACTAGAGAAAATTCTCGTGTGCCGGCTTCATTCATATCTGGAAGAACGCAACATACTACCTATTCATCAAGCAGGCTTCAGACCACGTTTCTCAATTAATGACCAATTGCTTCGCCTTAGCACTATAATCACAAACCAGTATAACAAAGCATTCCCATCATGTCTTATACTCATGGATTTAGAAAAGGCTTTTGATAAGGTTTGGCATTATGGACTAATTCAAAAACTTCAGTCACTCAACCTTCCTATGTGCTATTTGAGGCTCATTCATTCTTTTCTTACACATCGTATTGCTTACGTCACTGTTGGTAATGTGCTCTCTTGGCCTATATTTCCGTTTACTGGAGTTCCTCAGGGATCAGCTCTTAGCCCCTTACTTTATATACTTTATTCTTCCGACATACCTCCAACTCCGCACAATGTATTTACTTTTCAATATGCGGACGATACGGCTTTCCTTGCTCTTGGCAAAACTGTACATCAACTTAATACTGCTCTTCAAACTACACTTAATAATTTCATCACCTGGTGTAAGAAGTGGCATCTAACTATCAACGAAGAAAAAACACAAGCAATAGTGTTCTTGCCACCTAAAAGACGTTCCAGAATTCACAGGAACCCAACTCTTTTCCGAGTCACCGTAGATGGATATCTTATACATCCTACATCAACTGTTACCTACTTAGGCGTGGTCTTCGATTCCAAGCTCACCTGGAACGCCCACTTGAAGAGACTAACAGATAAGGCTAAAAATAGATTGAATCTCTTACGCCGACTCACTGGAACAACTTGGGGCCTCAAAGCGGATGTCTTGCTTCACACCTATAAGGCGTTTCTCCGCCCCGTCCTCACTTATGGACATACGGCCTGGTGCAATGCTTCTGCTTCATATTACGAAAAGCTCTCCATACTGGAGAGACACGTGATTCGTCTAGCCTATCGCCTTAAACTACCATATCCCACATGGCTCACCTATGAATACATCTCCTTTCCGAAAATTACTGAACATCTGGCAGAACTACGTATTAGATACGTCAACTCTCGCATACAATCAGGTCATCCGCTCTTTTTAGACATCCTTCACTCCGACGCTCTCACCGACTCCACCTTTCGGTACAAACTTTCACCATTAAATATATTTATATCTATATATATCAACAACACGCACCTGACACCGGACGAACGAGAAATCTACGACATTTATTTCATTGGTGATCACATTCCTCATCTTTTTCCATTATTGCACAGAGATCCTCACCATTAACAAGGGCTTCCACCTGTGTTCATCAGTCCCGAGTCGCCCCGGGACAGAAGATATAACCCTGCATCTGTCTGATTAACACATTTATGTTTGTGACGTTCTAGCACTTCATCTCATTTCTCATCTTCATTACTTTACAATATCTCTGGCCACATGTTGCACCTATTCCTTATCTTTGATTCTCTTGCACTATATCATATATATATGTTTTTTGCACTATATCATTATGTATTGTTACAGTTATTCTAGTTATATATATTATGTTTATTAGCATTAATAAAAATAAATGTAAAATGTTGATATGAAATTAAATGATGACGAGTTCACAACCCTCTTAATAGATGTTCCACTTCAGCTGATAATAAAGAATACCTCATAGCCCATCCCCTACCTTTTATTGCACCTATTTTTGTATATAAGAATCACATGCCAAAGAGAGGGCGTAACCCTCTGAGCGGCAGGAGGATAAAATCTATTACCCACAGACTCGAATTCTCTCTAAGAGTAATTATAAGGTCTCTTCCTCCTTAACTAACAAAAAAAAAAAAAAAGCGTCACCTCGGAACTGGCCACCTGGAATCTCTAACCAGGTAAAAAAAAATAGGGTATTCGTAGCTGGCGAAGAAAAATAACCAAGTCACTTAGTGTGTCCATCCCCATTTATTGATTTTATTCGCGATCTTCGTACATACGGTTGGATTACTTGCCTCTTTGAGGCTGAGGAAACAACCGTCGAATTATATTTAATACCTCTACGGAGGTTAACGCTTGAAATTGATCTTTTCTGGTGACGACCTTGATATTCCTCTTGGCTTAACGATTTATTTTTGATACTCTCCTCTTCGGAGGCAGAGATAACTAAAACTCGTTGACGACTTTGGCACCTCTATCGGCTAACGATTCGTAGTGCTTCCTCTTCGGAGGAAAAGCATCTTGACAAACTAAAACCTTAGAGCACTGCTCTAAGTTCATACCATTTATTGGGAACGCCACTACCCTTCTTGCAAGCTGGCGCCATCCCCTAGTCTAACAATAAAGATGGCTTCTCAGAAGACATCCACCAAATCTGAGAAAAAATCTCAATCGACGAAGATTCCTGCTATTAGGGGCAAAATAATCCGAGCCACATACAAACCAGAAGACTTCCTTCTGCCCTTGGGCAAGAAGAAGCAAACAGCCACTCCAGGGGAGCTTAAATCAAAACAAAGTACACTTAAGCAATCAAGTGCCTCACAACCGTCTACTTCAAACAAGCCTGAAGATATGGACTTCACAGTAGTGGGAACACTGAAGCGACGTCGGTCTTCATTGGAAAACCTCAAGAAAGCAGACTATCCGCCTCTCCCAGTCAGCAATAGGTTTGACGTTTTGTCTTCCACCCAAGCAGATAATGCTAATGCCAGCAATAATACTGCTCCGCCAAAACAACCACCCAGTCATAAGCCTCCTCCAATTTTCATATACGGCATTACAAATACATATACTTTCATAAAGACCTTGTCACGAGCATTGAAGGAGCCTCCATTAGCACAACCAAATAAAGAGCGCATTCGAATTCAAGCGTCCAACAAAGATGATTATACCACCATCAAAACTTACTGTGAGCAAACGAAGACTGAGTATGCAACAGGTGTAGCAAAGAATGACCGACCTATTAAGGTAGTTGTCCGAAAACTACCTATTGACACAGATTTAGACGACCTAAAGGAAGAATTCTCCCGACTGGGGTACAAACCAACCAGCGTCCACCAAATGTCTCGTAAAAGCAAGACGGATGACAAGAAAATAATGATGCCACTGTTCTTGGTAGCTCTAGAACGAACTGCAGCTGTCAAAGAGATATACGCAATTAATACCTTGCTACATTACAAAGTCGTAATTGAACCATATAAACCTCCTTCAGTGCTGCAATGTTACAGGTGCCAACGCTTGGGACATTCGCAAGACACCTGCCAAGCCCATCCGAGATGTCTCAAATGCGGGCAATCACATTTCACGCAGTCTTGCAGTAAAACAGACACATCCACACCTGCCAATTGCGCAAACTGTCAGGGAGATCATCCGGCAAACTACCGTGGCTGTCCAGTCTTTAAATCTTACTCTGAAGCTCTCAAATTGCCGGCACAGCAGCCAAAGAAACAGCCGAATATAACCAAACGAGGTTTCTATACACCATCAGCAAAGGAACCTTCGATTCCCGCTGCTGACACTATCCAACCCAAGATTACAAATCCCGAAGATACTGAAGCTTCCACTTCTTCCCACACCCTGCCACTTACTGCCCTTCCTCAAGATAGTTCTAAAGAAGACCTCGACTTAAAGTCCGTTCTTTTCTTACTCAAGGGCTTACCTTTCCGCAAAATATTAACCCATATCAAACGTGGTATCACTCGTTTCCGACAAGCTGCAGACTCAGCTTCCAAGGCTGCAGTAGTAATAGAAACAATAGCGGAAATGGTTGACGATGGCTGTTTCTAAATCCAGCGTATTGCATCACACACTTATCCTTGCTACCTGGAATGCAGATGGCCTAGAGGGACAAAAACATATGCTTATCAGATTTCTAACCCAACATAGAGTCGATGTCATGTTCATCCAGGAAACACATTTTACTGCTCGAATCACTACTTGGCGCCTACCAAATTACATTGTGTACCGACAGGATAGAGTGGGCAGACAGAAAGGAGGATTGTTACTTATAGTTAAAAAGGCATTCCCAGTCAGGTTGATCACAATACCACCCTTACTTACTTTGGAGGCACTTGCTGTTGAGTTAATAACTCCAGGAGTTTCATTAATATTGGTCACTGGGTACAGGTCCCCGGCCACACAACTAGAACCCACAGACTTTGATGTCATAGCTAACTTAGGGCCAAAAGTCATCTTAGCTGGAGATCTTAATGCTAAGCATGGAGAATGGAACTCCATTACTCCAAACACTGCCGGAGATGTTTTACACGAATATCTACTCACGTCCAACTTCATCATCAGTGCTCCACCAGATCCTACTCATCATCCAAAATTTGGCGGACAGCCCGATGTGCTTGATGTCGCTCTGTGCTTGTGTCTTTTACTGTACATCCTTACGTTATTTCGGATTTAGACTCCGATCACGACCCAGTCATTTTTCACGTCTCCCATAGAAGCATCGCCCATTCTGCCCCTATCTTCAAGAAAACAGAAACTGATTGGGATGTATTTAAACAAGAACTAAACACTATGATCGACCTCCGAGATCGGCCCGCCACCATTGAGGATATCGACCAAGCAGTTTCTCACATTACACTAGCACTTCGTACAGCGGAAGCAGCTAGCTCCACTACCAGAATCTCTCCAACACACACAGGTCAAGGCGACAGTCTACATCTGCAACTTTATCTTCATTTAAAACGTTGGGCTAGACGCAGATGGCAGCACACACTTCATCCTGCATACAAGACTCTGTGGAATAAACTATGTGGGAAGCTCAAGATGCTGACTCAGCGACAAAATCAACAGTACTGGGAAGACACTTTTAGAAATGTCACCGTCAATGATCGTAAAATTTGGACGTACTCCAAATCCTTTCAACGTTCCTCAAATGCTTCCAGAGCAAGAGTCCTACAGGGACCACAAGGATTGACTCAAGACCCTCAGTCGCAAGCGGACATATTCGCTGACTCTCTGCAAGCACAGTTCCAGCCCAATAGAGCACGTCTCGAGCCCTATTTCCGACAGCATGTGCGAACCACATTATATCGCATGAGTAATCAAAAACCTACACATGACATCACCTTAGTAACACCACGCGAAATAGAACGCCATATCAAGTGTCTGCCTGCAAAAAGAGCACCTGGGCCTGATGGGATTCGAAGTGAGGTACTAAAACATCCAACCCGAAAATTATTGGTCTTTTTGACATATTTATTTAATGCCATCTTTCAACTATGCTACTTCCCAAAGACCTGGAAGGAAGCACGTATCATCACCATCCTCAAACCTGGAAAGAATCCGCTGCTTCCAGAAAATCATAGGACTATAAGTCTTCTGTCCCATTTGAGTAAATTATTTGAGCGTGTGTTCCTCTGGAGACTGAAACAGCATGTCGACAATAGTAATCTTCTACCCTTCCATCAATTTGGGTTTCGTGCTCAACATAGCACGACTACGCAACTCGTAAGAGTAGTAGATCACTTAACTGTGGCCTTCAACAGAAAACAACATACTCTTGGTGTGTACCTGGATGTCTCGAAAGCTTTTGATAAAGTCTGGTTAGCAGGACTATTATATAAGCTACACGACCAAGGTCTTCCGGATAGTATTCTGCATTTACTCCACTCTTACCTCTTTGGCAGGAAATTTCATGTGTCTATTGATGGTGTCAAATCCTCATCCAGACCAATTAAAGCAGGTGTTCCACAGGGCGCTGTACTTTCACCACTTTTATATAATCTGTATACAGCCGATCTTCCAACCTTACCACATTGCTTCTTAGCAACGTACGCCGACGATACCGCCTTTTTCACAACAAGCAGTTCACTTATACAGTGTTACATCTATATGCAACGTCAACTGAACAGTTTTCAGGAATGGGCCAGACGTTGGAGGCTTAAAGTAAATACCGACAAAAGTTGTACTGTTATACACAGTAGACGACGTATACGCACCCGTCGAAATCTAATATATGAGAACGCATATATTCCTCACGCCACACATGCTAAATATTTGGGAGTGATATTAGACCGTGGGTTAACATTCGCTGCGCACATCAAGGACATCAAGCAAAGAGCATTACGCAAAATCACAGCATTATATCCAATTTTTCGCTGCAGTTCAATTTCTCATGAGGCCCGAGTGCACATATTCAAAATGATAGTCCTGTCCACACTTACTTATGCATGCCCTGCCTGGCAACATGCCTCATCCAGTCACCTTCAGACACTCGAAAGTGTGCAAACTAGAACCGGTCGTATCATCACTGGTCACGACAGATATACTCGCAACCGCCAAATTCTGGAAGATCTAGAGCTTCCCCCTGTTAGAGCAGTTTTACGCCATCTCCACCATAAGTTCTGGCGTGCCTTACCCAGGCATATTAACCCAGCCATTGCTAATATCGGCACCGAATGCGCTCTCCGGAACGTCCATCGCATGCCACGCATATAATGACTCTATAAAGCTCACCTAAAGTCACCATCAGCCACTCTGCGACAGTTGCAGATGTAGCCTACCATACCTACCAACTCAATAGTAATACCCAGTTTTTCACCTGTACCTCTGTATTTTGAACTCTTTCATTCTACTCATAGAGTCAGGGGCTTTGGCCCGATACTCTGCATACAACTTCAATATTACCGTGACCGTGACCGTGACCGTGACCGTCACCTCACGCATCACAACCTAGCCTAGCTGAGAATCGTTAACGTGCCTTCGAGGACACTGTGTTGCATACGCACAGTCGAGACCAGCACGCATACGCTCTTACTAGGATTGACAGCGCTTTTCAGTGCTGGAGGGTGACACACATCATCGTCATTACACTCTGTGTCATTATTTCATACACTACACATCTCCAAGCGTATCATATTCTTTCATTTGGGCATTAGCCCAGGGGCGGATTTTTCGATGGCGGACTCACGGCTAGGATCAGGCAAAACGATGAAAGGCAAGCACACAGGATTACCGCAAGTTTTAGCTGGACCCACCGATAGCAACACGAAGCTGAGGACCCGCAGGGATCCAAGTCACGCTTCTTCCACAATCAGTAAATCTCAGCAGCAGCGGCGAGGTTCTCAAGCCTCAGTTGCCTCTGCAACTTCAGTCATTTCTTCTGGCTCTGTGCGCAGCAGATCGCCACATACTCCAGAACAGACAGACAGTTATGCCGAACGCCTTCAGCAATCTCCACCTCCGAAAAAGCAACATCTCGCGTCTAATTCGGATCTTAGCCAAATTCCAATGGACACAGCTTCATCTTCAAATCATGCTGACGGATCTACTTCACCTTCAGTTCACTCAATGTTGCTCACGAATTTCGACGTGAAATTCAACAATGCGAAGCTTGTTGCCATCCAACTTCGCAAGTACCTACCTCGAGCAGCTATATCACAGATAGTCCATACGAGGAATGGTATCATATTAAAAACACCGGATCAGACTCTTCTCACTACAATCAAAAACAAAGTCCCCATCGACACTTTTGGTTCCAATGCGAAGATTCAAGCACTGAACTCTTCCACACGTAAACAGCCTCCACCACCGAAACGATCACCATTGTTATCTGTTGTGATTCGGGGGGTTGACCCCTCTTATACAGATGAAGAGGTCCAAGAGGAGCTCAAGCTAGAAGGTCATACTATTACGAAAGTTCTAAGAATTCGAAACGACCAAGGCCCTACTTATATGGTTCGTGTTCTCACAAACCACCAAGACACCATCGATGAGCTATTGGCATCAGGAGCCTACATTTATAACCATAAACACCGAGTAGAGCCATCACGAACACCAGTTCCTATGCCTATCCGCTGTGAGCGATGCCAGGTTTACAATGCTCATCAGACATCTGATTGTAAAAACATAAGTAAATGTGGCTACTGTGCTGGCCCACATAACACCCGGACTTGTAACAACTTGCAATTGCCACCAAAATGCGCCACTTGTAATGAACAGCATCCGGCCTACAGTTATAAGTGTAAGGCAAAGCCGGACCCTATTCAGGACCATCCTGAACTCGTCGTTCCTTTGCGACCACCGACGCCAGTTCAAACCACTCCACACCCAATTGACGCTCCTGTTTCATTGGACCAGCTACTAACGTTTCTGACACTAGCTCTGCAAAATATTCATCCTTTCATTAGGCCTCATATTCTACAACAAATCATTATAGCAGCAAAAACAACCTTCCATGTCAATTTTACTGCAACATATTCCGGCAATACAGTCCATTTCCATAAATCACATGCTACTACTATCGATTAATATCATGGCTTTAACCTTTCTCTTTCTCAACATCCGGTCACTACCAAAGAACAAAATTTTATTTGAACAGCTTCTTCTCGAAGAGCATGTAACAGTCTTCCTACTTAACGAAACATTTCTTACAAGCTCTCGCTCTTGTCGTTTACCACGATATACCATGCTTCATTCTGAAAACCCTCTACCTACACTTCGAGCTAATGGGGGAGTGGCCATAGGGATTTCTCCTCACATCCCTTTTCGCCAACATCACTATACTGCAACAGCTGTTCCCGAATACCTGATTGCCACTGTTTACTTCAAAAATATCATAATCACACTGGCAACTATATATATAAGACCAAACCATCCATTACCTGAGCAGTTCGTACAATATATCTCCAACACCTTCAATAGATATATTATCATGGCTGACTTCAATATGCATAGCCGCAGCGATGGTGACCGGATCAATTTTGTTAACTTTATAACGACGCACACTACTGGAATCATTCTTGATCTTCCGCAAGCTACACGTCCCATCTCAAACACCAAGCCTGACATAGTAATCGCCTCAGCAAATCTGGTCTCACACTGCAATGTCGAAATCCTTGATCTTCTGGGCAGCGATCATGCACCCATCAAGCTCGTCTATAAACCATATTTAGCTACAACTAGTTCTTCGTTACCATTGCGAGTGACCTTGCGTTATGATAGAGCTAAATGGGATCAATATCGTACACATATTTCAGACCTCACCAGAGATCTAACCGAACCCACCACAAGCGATGATTTATATCAGACTGTAGACACAATTACCTCTGCAATCCAAGAAGCCAGCAACTTATACATTCCAACCACCCAATCCGTTCCCTATCAACCTAAGCTTCCGCCTCAATACATCGCTATGATCAAACGTTCACGCCAGTTCTATCGAGACTATCTTCGCACTCGCAATCCAGAAGCACTCCGACATCACAAACAACTCCAAAGGACAGTTCACAACTACGTCAAAGCATATAAACTTCGCTCCTGGGTGAAGACATGCAACAATCTTTCCGAAACATCGCATCCTACAAAATTCTGGATTCGCTTTAATGCATTGTGTGGGAAGTTTACTACTACACCCTACCCTATTTTATTAGGCGACACACCTATTACTACTGATCGAGATAAAGCGAATGCATTTGCAGACCACTTACAAGAAATTTTCACACCGTCAACTGACAACGCACCACACGCCGCAGACAGACTTAACACCTCATCGCCACAACTTCAACCAAATATTACTCATATCTTACCTACTAATGCTGCTGTCTCTGCTCCCATCACTGTTCAGGAAATCTCACAAGTTCTACATAATAAACGAAATACTGCACCAGGCCTCGATAACGTGACATATCGCCATATCAAAGAAAGTCCTATCTCACTTCTGCTTCTTCTTGCGAATGTTTACACCTTCATACTGCGCACTGGCTACTTTCCTTTAGCTTGGAAAACATCTAAGACGCTTATGTTTCCTAAACCACACAAACCGCCGCAGAATATTGCATCCTATAGACCTATCCAACTTACTTCCACCTTCAGTAAGATCTTAGAGCGCATTCTGGTTAAACGATTACATCTTTTCATCGCCGATCATAACTTACTCCCAGTCACTCAAGCAGGTTTTAGGCCAGCCTTCTCTATCAACGATCAGCTACTCCGACTCACAACGCTCATCACACAACATTATAATTCAGCTCAACCTTCTTGTTTAGTGTTATTTGACTTGGAGAAAGCATTCGACAAGGTCTGGCACCTAGGGCTCATATATAAACTTATCAAATTCCAGCTTCCTATCTCATATATCCGCCTCATATATAATTTCATTAACAATCGTATCACCTATATCTCCGTACGTGGCAGTTTATCACACCCTATCTTTCTATTCACTGGAGTACCGCAAGGGTCGGCTTTATCTCCTTTACTATATCTTCTGTATGTCGCTGATATGCCCCGATTACCAGATAAAGTACACCTCTTTCAATATGCGGACGACACGGCCCTTCTAGCAGTTGGAACAACTATCCAGCAGATTAATGCTATGTCACAGACTGCTATCGAAAGCTTCTACACCCGGTGTACTCTCTGGAGGCTATCAACGCAGCGAAAACTCAGGCCATAGTTTTCTTACCACCCAGACAAACTTCCAAATTCCGTAGAAATCCACGAAAACTCTCTCTCCAGGTTGATGGGGTGCATATTCAACTCAGTAATACTGTTACATATCTGGGAATTACATACGACCGCCACCTTACCTGGTCGCAACACTTGAAAAATGTTACTACTAAAGCCTATAATAGACTTAATCTCTTGAAACGATTGACTGGTACCACTTGGGGCCTTAAAGCACACACCATACTAAATACGTACAAAGTTTTTTTACGACCAGTCCTCACGTACGGCTTCACTGCTTGGTTAGCTGCTCCGACAAAATTCTACAATAAACTCTTAATCTTAGAACGCCATGCTTTTCGTACAGCGTTCCGTATTAAGCTACCTAGTCCCACAGAGGAACTGTACCGCCGAATTACTTTTCCGACCTTACAATACTATCTTGAAAAGCTGCGGCTAACATATATCACCAAACGTTTCAAAACCCGACATCCTTTACTTCAGGAGACAATGCGTTATTTAGCACTGCATCCAACACCTCACCGTTACTATCATTCTCCACTTTCACTTCTCTTCACCTTATATCACTATACTCTACCGCCGTTAGATCCCGCTTTACTTATCATCGCCGATTACGTCATTCATGAACATCTTCCTCTCATTCACCCATCATTTCCAGCACAGTGATTACCATTAATTACTAACATGGGCCTCATTCGTTTTCATCATTGCCTAGAGCAGCCCCTAGGCTGAAGATAAGCTCATTTGTCTAACTAACATCACCCACGTGTTGTCCTGTGTATACACCTCACCACATAATTCACGCCCATTACTAGATCATCTGTATCGTACATGCTATACTTCATCCTTCGTTATGATCATTAATGTTTTTTGCTTATAACATACTGTCTGATTATTTCCTTATGTATTTTCCTTTATTAACAATCATATATATGTAAAGTAACGTTTCATTCCTCTATTTATATAATCTATCACATCTTACTTTTGGCACTTCTATTGTTCTGATGTTTTGCTTTGTTTTCTCACTTATATATATATATATATATATATTATCATATTCATATTTATGTTGTTCAATTATACTCGTTATTATGTTACTGCTCTTATGTTATTAAAACTACACCTACCACTCAAGTATGATTATGATTGAAAAGATCATAATGTCCTAGTTCTAGTAATAAATAAATAAATAATAAATTACTCTTAGCCCATCCATGCGTTACATCTTTAACATATTACCTTCACTTCTCACACCTAAGAGAGGGTGTAGCCCTCTAAAAGGGAGCTAGCCTATGGCTAGCACTTCAAAAAAAAAAGAAAAAAAAGCGTCACCTCACCTCACACTAACGCATCCCATGACACGTGGCACTTCCACAAATTGGACACAACATCACTATTACCGAGAAGCTTACCGCTTAAAACCATACTATATTAGCAACCTGTATCCAACCACAATAATATTCTTCCTCTAGTACAGACATCACTCTGGCCATAGAGACGGCATAACCGTCTGCGGCCCGCCCATCGCCTGATGGGAATGAAAGACTTGAAAAAAAAAGCGTTGCTTGAACTGGCCACATGGAATCTCTAACCAGGTAAAAAAAAATAGGGTATCAGTAGCTGGCGGAGAAAAATAAACAAGTCATTTAGGTTTTCATACCCCTTGGTTGAATTTTATTCGCGAACATCTTGCATACGGTTGGATTACTTACCTCATCGAGGTAAAGGAAACAACCGTCGAATTGTTTTGTGCCTCTACGGAGGCGGACACATTAAATTGATCATATCTTTAGACGACCTTGCTATTCCTCTTGGCTTAACGATTTATTTTGGTACTCTCCTCTTCGGAGGAAGAGACAAGCGAAATTAGTTGACGACTTAGGCAACTCTACTGGTTACGGTACCGATTACTTTTTGTGCTTTCTCTTCGGAGGAAGCAGATTACTAACCTTCAAACTTAGAGCACTACTCTAAGAACAACCCATTTAAGAGGTACATCGCTACCCTCCTTTCTAGTAAGCTGGCGCCATCTCCTACTTTAAGTATAAAGATGGTCTCTCAGAAGACACCCGTCAAATCTGAGAAAAAGGCCCAATCATCCAAAATTCCTAATACCAGGGGCAAAATAATACGATCAACATATAAACCAGAAGACTTCCTTGTGCCTTTAGGTAAACACAAGCAAACGAACGATCCAGCGAAGACAAAATTGAAAACACCTGCAGTTAAACAGACAAGTACTTCGCAGCCATCAACATCGAATAACACGGATGACATGGATTTCACAGTAGTGGGAACACTTAAGCGGCGTAGGTCTTCTTTGGAAAATCTCAACAACGCTGAAAAACTATTTAATAGCACTCAAGAATATCCACCTCTTCCCACAAGCAATAAGTTCGCTGTTTTGTCACCCGAACAAACAGACAATACTAGTGCCAGTAACAACACTGCGCCGAATAACAAGCCCTCTAGTTCCAAGCCTCCTCCAATTTTCATATACGGAATTACTAAGACCTATACCTTTATTAAGACCTTATCACGAGCACTGAAGGAGCCCCCTCTAGCTCAGCCCAATAAAGAGCGCATCCGTATTCAAGCAGCTAACAGAGATGATTATAATTTAATCAAGGCTTATTGCGAGCAAACAAAAACTGAGTATGCTACAGGCGTGGCGAAAAATGAAAGGCCAATTAAGGTAGTTGTCCGAAAACTGCCTATAGACACTGACATAAACGATCTGAAGGAAGAACTATTGCGTCTCGGTTACAAACCAATAAACGTCCACCAAATGTCTCGCAAAAGCAAGACGGATGACAAGAAAATTATGATGCCACTGTTTTTGGTTGCTTTGGAACGAACTGCAGCAGTTAAAGAAATATATGCTTTAAACAACTTGCTTCACTACCGAGTTCAAATTGAACCTTACAAGCCTCCCTCAGTCTTACAATGTTACAGATGTCAACGCTTGGGGCATTCGCAAGACACCTGCCGAGCCCATCCGAGGTGTCTCAAATGTGGGCAATCACATTTCACCCAGTCATGTAACAAACCAGACACATCCACACCCGCCACCTGCGCAAACTGTCAGGGAGATCACCCAGCAAATTACCGTGGCTGTCCGGTATTTAAATCCTACTCAGAAGCTCTCAAACTGCCGGTGCAACAACCAAACAAACACCCAGGTATACCTAAGAAAAATGACCACACACCATCCTCAGAGATAACTTCCATTCCCACTGCTGATAATATACAATCCGTGACTAGGGATACCAATGATGTTGACGCTCCCACTTCTTCTCACACCCAACCAGTTACTGCCGTCCAACAAGAGAACTCTAACGAAGATGTTGACTTAAAATCAGTTCTTTCATTTCTCAAGGGCTTACATTTCCGTAAAATACTTACACACATTAAACGTGGTATCACACGTTTTCGACAAGCTGCAGACTCAGCTTCCAAGGCTGCAGCAGTAATCGAAACAATAGCGGAAATGGTTGACGATGGCTGTTTCTAAATCCGGCGTCCTACACCACACACTTATACTCGCTACGTGGAATGCAGATGGTCTTGAGGGGCAGAAACAAACGCTTCTTCGCTTTCTAATAAAGCATAGAGTTGATGTCATGTTCATCCAAGAAACACATTTTACTGCTCGCATCACTTCTTGGCGCCTATCTAATTACATTGTATACAGACAGGACAGAGTGGGTAGACAGAAAGGAGGATTGCTGCTCATCATCAAAAAGTCATTACCAGTAAGGTCGCTTACAATACCACCACTACTTACTTTAGAGGCACTTGCTGTTGAGCTAATAACTCCAGGAGTTCCCTTAGTACTTGTCACTGGTTATAGGTCTCCGGCCACACACTTAGAACCGACTGACTTCGACATCATCGCAAATTTAGGGCCCAAAGTTATCTTAGCTGGTGACCTTAACGCAAAGCATGGAGAATGGAACTCCATTACTCCAAACACTGCTGGAGACGCTTTACATGACTATCTCCTCACGTCCAACTTTATCATCAGTGCCCCACCAGATCCAACTCATCATCCAAAATTCGGCGGACAACCCGACGTGCTTGACGTTGCTCTTTGCAAAAACGTGTCCTTTAGTATTCATCCATATGTCCTCTCGGACCTAGACTCAGATCATGATCCAGTCATTTTTCATGTCTCCCACCGTAGCATCGCCCACACTGCTCCTATTCTTAAACACATAGAAACTGATTGGGATTTGTTTAAACAAGAATTAAACACACTAATCGACCTAAGAGATCGGCCTGCCACCATTCAGGATATCGATCAGGCAGTTTCTCACATCACAGTAGCACTTCGCACAGCAGAGGCAGGAAGCTCCACTACTACAATCTCTCCAACGCAAACAGGTCAATGCGACAGTCTACATCTGCAACTCTATGTTCATTTAAAACGTTGGGCTAGACGTCGCTGGCAGCTCACACTTCATCCAGCCTACAAGACACTGTGGAATAAACTACGTGCAAAGATCAAGATGCTGAGTCAGCGACAAAACCAACAGTACTGGGAAGACACTTTTCGTAACCTCACAGTAAATGATCGTAAAATCTGGACATACTCTAAATCCTTCCAACGGGCTACTAATGCTTCCAGAGCTAGAGTCCTCCAAGGACCACAAGGACTGACTCAAGACCCTCAGTTGCAAGCAGCTACTTTCGCTGACTCTCTGCAAGCACAGTTCCAGCCCAATAGAGGTCAACTCGATCCTTATTTCCACCAGCACATTAGAACTACCTTATATAGTATACGAACTCAAAATCCTACACATGGCATCAACCCAGTTACACCTCGGGAAATAGAAAGACACATCAAACGTCTACCAACAAAGACAGCACCTGGGCCTGATGGTATTCGACCTGAGATACTGAAACATCCAACTCGAAAATTGCTGGTCTTTTTGGCTTATTTATTTAATGCCATCTTTCAAATATGTTACTTCCCAAAGACCTGGAAGGAAGCTCGTATCATCACCATCCCTAAACCCGGAAAGAATCCGCTGCTTCCGGAAAACTATAGGCCGATAAGTCTTCTGTCACACTTAAGTAAATTATTTGAACGTGTGTTCCTCTGGAGGTTGAAACAACATGTCGCCAATAGTGATCTTCTACCCTTCCATCAGTTTGGGTTTCGTGCTCAACATAGCACTACTACCCAACTCGTACGAGTAGTTGATCACTTAACAGTGGCTTTCAATAGAAAATACCACACCCTGTGAGTATACCTGGATGTGTCAAAAGCATTTGACAAAGTCTGGTTAGCTGGATTATTATATAAGCTATACACTCAAGGTTTTCCGGATCGTTTTATGCATTTACTACGTTCTTATCTTATTGGCAGAACCTTTCATGTGTCGGTTGATGGTGTCAAATCCTCGACTAGGCCAATTAAAGCAGGTGTTCCACAAGGCGCTGTACTTTCACCGCTTCTATATAATCTCTATACAGCAGATCTACCGACTTTACCAAACTGCTTTTTCGCAACGTATGCCGATGATACCGCCTTTTTCACAACAAGTAATTCACTTCCACAGAGCTACATCTATATGCAACGACAACTAGACAGTTTTCAGGAATGGGCCAGGCGCTGGAGAATTAAAGTAAATGCCGACAAAAGTTGCGCTGTCATCCACAGTAGAAGACGCATCCGCGCCCCTCGAAATTTAATATATGAGAACGCACACATTCCTCACGCCACGCATGCGAAATATTTGGGTGTGATATTAGATCATGGGCTCACGTTCGCCCCACACATCAAAGATATAAAGCAACGAGCATTACGGAAAATCTCGGCATTGTACCCCATTTTTCGATGCAGTTCGCTCTCTCATGAGGTCCGCGTGCACATATTCAAGATGATAGTCCTGTCCACACTTTCTTATGCATGTCCTGCCTGGCAACATGCTTCTAATAGCCATCTTCAAACACTCGAAAGTGTACAAACGAGAGCCGGTCGCATCATCACTGGTCACGACAGATATACGCGCAACAGACAAATTCTGGAAGATCTAGAGCTGCCTCCTGTTAGAGAAGTTCTACGGCATCTCCATCATAAGTTCTGGCATACTTTACCAAGACATGTTAATCCCGCTATAGCCACCATCGGCACCGAATACGCTCTACGGAATGTTCATCGCACGCCACGCATTTAATATCTTTCCATAGCTTGTAATAACATTATCAGCTACTCTGCGACAGTTGCAGATGTAGACCGCCAGACATAATAAAACAATAGTAATACCCAACTAGCCACCTGCACATCTATATATATTCTTTATGTCATCTTATTCATGGAGTCAGGGGCTTCGGCCCGATACTCTTCACAAAACTTCACCATTACCGTGACCGTGAACCGTGACCGTGACCGTGACCGTTGCTTGTCACAACTAAAACGTAACAATTATGCTTATTTTGGTGTTTTGCAGAAGCGGCTCGGAAACTTGGGTGTTTTTACTGTTGTGCATTTGCTTCAATAATTGGGAAGTTGAGGGAACAATATATTCTAGCAAAGATTTAGTAACACGGTTAAATTATGCTGATTTCATACTGTTTTATCTAAATTCGCTTACTGCAAGCTTCCATATAAATTGTTTGGCGTGTGTTTCGCTTGCAATAAGCTTATTAAAGCTTGCCATTGATGAGAATACGCTTATAATTGGCTTGCGTTTGAGATAATTTGGCTTGTGTTTAACTTGTGAAGACAAGCTTGCCCCAAGCCTTGCCCAGATGTAACTAACTAGCTTGCCACAAGCTTGCAGCAAGCTAATTGGCTTGCATAGTATAGCTTGCGGTAAGCTAATTGACCTTGCGACAGCAAGTTTGTGGTAACTTGCAGCAAGTTTAAATTGCTGTCTGGGATGCAAAAGGATGTTATTGTTAATGATAATGTGGTGTTCTGTCCAAAGGCCAGTCTTTGATTCAAAGTATCTGGGCATGGTGAACCCATGGCGGTTTGCCTTACTTTTCCATGGGACGGTGATGACGTCCTAAGGAGGGACCTACAACTAAGGTGGGATCCGAACCATTTGTGTCTCCACCGGGAATCGAACCCAGGATCCCTTGAGTACACTCATCCACAAGAAACATATGCAAAAGAAACCAGTTTAAATCTGCAAACATTGATGCATATATTATCAGCAGTGTGCTAATGATTTTATGCGTTAGAAATCGGAAATTTCTTCCCAATACTAATAACGTATCCATTTCCTAACAAAACATTAATAATAGCACTTATGTAAAATTAATAAAATTAATTAGACAATAAACTTCCATTGTCTGGTTTTCTGCGGGGTCAGTTGTGATATTTGTCACAATTTACCCCTAGCAGTTTGTCACAACTAACCCCAATGGGTATTTTCTGTTTTATTGGCAATTCAGTATTTCAGTTTTACTTTACCAAGAAACAAAACCGTTTAAATGCGTATTATAGTTGCTTTAGTTTTTACAAAATACCATTAATAATTCCAACTATTTTATATTGAAGAAAACAGAAATCAAACTTACCTTCAAAAATAGATCAAGACCTCCACAAAACCAACTTTCTTCTTTCCTCTGGCTTGGCGCGACTCACACTGATGGGAAACAATAGCCTGTGAATTCGTGACTGTAAGCGTCAATCAGCGTCGCCAGGTCGTGTATATTGTTTGCACTTTTAATAAAAACATAACTGTCACAACCTGCCCATGTCACAACAAGCCCCGGTCTCCTCTACTGAACGCAAGGTTACTTTCATATAACTTCGTTACTAGAATGCAGCCTGCGGCATGCTTGCACGTTTTCCAATCAAGCTGGATGCAAGCTTAGCCGTCTTGCAATTCAAGCTTAGAGCAAGTTGTCTCTGCTACTAAGGTTACCAGTAGTACATTATTTCCACTGATGCCTAGTAACAATCCCGCCCGAAAGAAATCTTCTCTGGTATTGCTGGCTGAGAAAGGTTCTTTTTTGTGGCTAGTACCCTGTTAGAGGGTTACGCCATCTCTTAGGGAAGATGAGTTAATAGACTGGATTAGTGAGGGATTGAGACCAGGTCTAGGAGATATTTGTTGAACTTTGCTATAATTAATTTCAAATACTTAAGGACCTTTGCGATCCTTAACATTAGCTATGATGAGTGGTAGTTATATTAGTATATTACTGTTAAAACGATAACATTAAAGTAGGTAGTGTAGACTGAAAGATGTACGTACATATAAATTAGAAATATTTTTTCAAAACATTTAGGAATTGATTCATTGAATGCATTTGCAGAATATTTGATTGTGAATTTGACGTTAAAAAAATATAATATAAAAGATGACTACTAGATGGCAGAAGTGAGCAAAGTTTGTTACTTCGAAGCAGTGAACAGTACATTCTTATTCGTTTATTTTCTTTTAAGATGAAATAAAATTCTGTCGTAAAATGTTGTTCTACTTTTGTTACACTGTGAAGTTGTTCATATTGTTCTATTTAATTCTCTTCCTACATTTGAATAATCACAAAACATTTGAGATTTTTGTGGTATGTAAAAAAAAATAAAGGTGGCGCGTGTAACATAAAGATAAATGTGTACAATACCGGCCTCGAGGTCGGGGGATAAATTTTTTGGAGAGCACGAGACACGTGCTTAAATTAGTTGAATTAAATTGGGTTCGTTTTGGTCGAGTTTGCCATTTAATCCTGAGACATTACCCGGGTCAAACAATTCGACCAGTTAATTTTTTGTAGTTTTTATATTATGAAATATGTTCTAAGTCTAACTCACGATATCTCACTCGGTGACACGTATAACTTTGGGATTCGTCTATTTATAGCATATCAAAATGTTAAAAAAAAAAAGTCTCGTTTGGATCTCAGCTGAGCCAATGCGTGTCCTGCCCTTGTGAGTGCAATTGATACATTAGGGAAATTTTCAGTCAGCTGTATACTCGCTAAGTATTTTAATACTTCAACGGGGCTTTCAGCATTTACATCTGGTGGTAGGTGGAAAAATATCAATCTTCCTTGAAGTTGGAGACCCTTAATGAATGATTTGAGAAAAACTGTACATAGCGAGACAATAACGTGTCCTAGACGCTACTTTCAACAAAGGCCGACAGTTTGGCGCGCCGGTGTTGTTTCCAAGAAATCAAAAGTACAGACGTGTTCAAATTATTAGACTCAACATTTAGTTTCTTAATATGTTACGGTTTTGAACAATATTACGTCCGGAAACGCGTTTGAACTTAGTCCAAATTAATGCTCTGTAACTCTGTTTTAATTTATTGTGGTCATGGCACATGCTTTTCAATGTCAATAAAACAAATGCGTACGTGACATTCAAATGTAATTACTATATAGTGTGTATATCCAAATTGGAAACAAAAATGAAATGGAAAACTTACAAAAAAATAATCTCTTACGCAAAGATTAATATTTCGTATGAAATCCCTTATTCTTTATTAAGTCTTCTATCCTTTGCGGCATGCTATGTACGCGTTTAGCGCATTTTGATTTCAAGTTAGCATCATGACACCACAAATTGTTGATCCTTCCGATCAATTGAAGTTTGGTTGTAATATGCTTCTTCTTTGGCTTTTCCTTCATGAAGCTCCAGGGGTTTTCAATCGGGTTCATATCAGGACTATTGCCCGGCTACAGGAGAACACTAATTTCGTTGTTCTCGAAGAATTTTCTCACAGTTTTGCCTCGGTGGCATGGGACTCAATAATGCATAAAGATAAAGTGTGTGTCATCAAACCAGACTGCAGCCTGGGGAAGCAGTTCTTCTTAAAGAACTTTAGGTATTGGTTATGCTTCATTGTTCCCTCTTCTATATACAGTTTCCCAGGCTCGAAGACAGGCATCACACCCCAGACCATGTCTGAGGTAGGATGCTTCACGCTTTGTTGGAGGCGTTCCAACTTGAATTTCTCTCCAGGTCGACGTCGCACTTATTGTGAACATTCATCAGACACGAAGACGCATGATTCATCACTGAAGCACCTATTCTCCAATCATCAGCAGTCCAATGTTTTAGGCCTCGTGCCTATTCGAGGCGCTTCTTTGTCATGCTTGAAGTAATTTTTGCTTTCTTTCTTGGCCTGAGTGCTTTTATTTCCTCAGCACAAAGAATCCTTCGAACATTTTCAGGTGAAATGTCTATACTATACTCAGCCATTTTTATGCTTAAGTCTGTGGAAGTTGCATTTCTGTTTCCCAGAGCCAATCTTTTTAGTTTTCTCCCTCTTAGCGATAGCTATGGTCTTCGCCCACACTTCCCAACCTCATTTTGCTGATACATTTGCTTCTAGCTCATTGCAACGGAGATTTTACTCACAGATTTTCGCCCTACCCCAACTCCACCAGCAATTTGTCGTCTTCCTTCCGCCAGAAATGTTTTGACTACTTCCACTTGACGCGGAGAAAGGTTTCTGGTTTTTCTCATTATGCCGCGATTACGGGACTTCACAGAATAAAAAATTAATACACAAAACAAGTCAAGATTACTTTAAACAGGCCCATTCGAACTGTGGAATGCTTTGAATGTTGTAACTGCTTAGGACTGCAACCACAATACTTCAGATTGTAACCTGTTGATAGAAAAAACAATAGCTGTCTACAACTGAAATACCAGTTTCACAAGTGCATCCCCTCCACTAATGCCATCTGCTGCTCAACGGTGATATCACCAATTCAACTGTACAGTAAACAAATGAAGAATCCTATATTGGTGGTTTGACCATTAAATTACATATTCTAGAACTCCGAAATTAGGACTTTTTTCAACATCAACTTTGCATTTTTCGAGCGTGAATCTAATAATTTGAACATGTCTGTAAGTGCTGTACATACTGTTCTCTCTCCGCTACCACTTTGAAACAGTAACAAATATAAACCCTAATAACATTCATTGCCTGAGGAAAATACGCAAAGAAAGTGGCCCGCTAAAAACAATACCAACTCCCAATCCGCTCTATATTGTACATACCATGTCTCCATTTGTCTATACACCCCCCCCCCTAGTACTATGAAACTCTCTTCTTCCATGGTGGAATGGAAAAAGATGATGTAATTGACTCTAGTAGCACAATATGAACCAAAAAAGTCAGTAGAAAACACGTTATAAAGTTTTCTTTCTGAGGCTCATTTTGGCGTCCTCCTGATTGTGGCTCCCCCGGCAGTTACCCGGCCCTTGATGTGCCCCTGATTTTGACTCGGTATAGCAGCATTCCGCAAAATGTGGTTCGCAGATTATAAGTGGTTTTCGATGTTTCCCTTAGATATTGAATATTAATTTTACTTACTTACTTGATTGGGGCCTGGAATCCTTGGTTCAATCCCAGCTCGCGCCAAGTGAAGTTTGTAGTGGACAAACACTGTGTGCGTGGGTTATCTTGGGGTTCTCCCGTTTCCCCCACTTTCTTCATTTCATCATTTCATTCATTTCTCGTCATCACCGTCTTCTTTAGCTTAGCCGGTATAATCGTAAGACGTAAAACGCGAGATTGTTTACGTTAACTGCTGGGTATTTAAAGCATTTCATTTGATTGTATCGATATCGAGCTGGATTTTATATTTCACATTTTTTCTGATCTTTACCATGGTTTTAGTCAGGCCCGCAATCAGCCACAGAGGTTTGGCGGGGCATGAAGATGTTAGGAGGGCCAAGTCATTAAACATTCTCTTACCAATAGCTAAATTTTTTTTTGTATTAATTATAGCGTTTTGTGTTTTGATCTGGAGGGGCCACGAAAAGTTTGGGGAGGCCAGGCCCCCTCTATCCCCCCTCTGGTTGCGGGCCTGGTTTTAGTTCTCTTCTTGCTTACCATCTTATTTCTCTTCTTTAGTTCTTTAATTAGCTCATTTCGGTTACGTTGTAAGTCTGCCTCTAATTTGCCTATTAGTACGATGTTGTAAGCTTATACTAGTTCCGTTAGTTTTACTATTTTCATATCCTAGTATTCTATGTGAAACGGTTTCAGTTTGTTATGTCATTCCTTCAGTACTTTGTGTAGGTCTATTAAAACTACAAACAAACACGGGAATAAGATATCTCAGTGATTCACTCCGGTCCTTATTTTAAATTCTTCCATTTTCATGCCGGTTCTCACATGACTTGGACAAACTTTGTACTTAGTTTGTGTCAGTGTTGTCGGATCTGAAAATGAAAAAGTACTACGATTGTGCTCCAGTAGTAGCGTATTTGCAAGAGTTAACTGCAGTGTGAATTAAATTTGGCAGACGGTGAGTTTATTAGAGTACCCTTGTGGCTAAGGGGTTATCGTACGGGCCTTTGGCGTGGGAGACACGGGTTCGATTACCGGCGGGAGCTCATGTGGTTCAAACTCCACCTTAATCTGTAAATCCATAGCAGCTGAAATGGGACGCTAAACTTAAATTCAAATCACTCAACTGAAATATATTTAACAACATTTACAGTACGTTTTTTTCTTTCACTATTATTCTTCACTTCCTTACTTCATTTGCTAGATTCTTTATCAGTGAGTCATAAATTTTGGAAGTTTTCATTGACAACTATACTTCTCATTATGTTAATATGAATAATAATACAAAAACACAATTAAATTATCGATGTTCTCGTTTACGCAGCTCCGTTCAACTATTTGGCCTAAGAAGGGAAGAAAGGGAGATTATATATCGAAGTGGAAGATGGTTAATACACAAATCGAAAGCACTAATGACGCCTATTACGAACTCTAATAAAAATTTTCCGAACGCATATACTGTGAGTAGGTGTGCGACACCTGACACCCGGTACCCTAAAAATCGCGGTTTTTTTCCAGGGCCTCCTGAGAGCAAGGACTCAATTTTCCAGTGTCGCACGATACGTCACGACCCACGTACCGTCCAACCATGGAAAATCGAACACCTCGAAAACTCGTTCTCTTTTACGCTGGTGTACTCGTTCCCTTTTATGACCACTTTTTAGGGGTGTATTCGTCTCCTTTTATGAGCACTTTTCTCAACCCTTATATAACATAGCAGAGAATACATAAAGCCCGTACGTCCATGACCTGCGTATCATCCAGCCCGAAAATTCGTTTTCTTTTATGGCCTCCTTTTAAGGATGTATTCGTTCTCTTTTAAGAGCACGTTTTTCAACCCCTATGTAAACATAACAGAAATTACTTAATACAATGAACACATAATCCAATCAGATATTACACAGAGACTACGAACATAGCAGAGCTAATAAAAGACTATGGCTTATTTTTCCACCACTATTTAACACAGCACAGATTACAATCCCTATTTAATATACAGCAGAGAATATGAACCAGTAGCAGGGGTGTATTCATTCTTTTTTTTTTTATCAAAAACTATTTTACCATAGCAGAAATTACTTAATACAATGAACACATAATCCAATCAAATATTACACAGAGACTATGAACATAGCAGAGCTAATAAAAAATATGGCTTATATTTCCACCACTATTTAAAACAGCAGACTACGAACACGTAGCAGGCATAATAAAAGAGTTTGACATGTTTTTCCACCCCTATTTTAACATAGCAAAAATTACATAGAACCATGAGCACATAGACTACGAACGAACTTCTATGTAACATAGCAAAGACTACTAACATATCAGAGAATAATAGGGGTGTACTCGATCCCTTTTTCCAACCCCTATTTTAAGATAGCAAAAATTACTTATTACAATGAACACATAATCCAATCAGAGATTATACAGAAACTACGAACGCCTGTTTTCGCAACTCCCTATGTATAAAAGAGTAAGGCCTATTTTTAGACCCCTATTCAATACAGAAGAGAATATGAACAAATAGCGGGAGTATACTCGTTCCCTTTTATCAACACCTATGTAACATAGCAGAAATTACACAAGCATTCATCTAGTACAGCATGTCCCAAAAGTAGTGAACATCACGGCCAAAAGTCAAAAATTTAAACCCAAGAAAATTGTAACGGAGCAACGTATTGAGGTGGTGTTTCCATATTCAGTAATAGGTCATCAACTACTACATGTCCCAAAAGTACTGACCATCGAAATCAGAGGTCAAATATTTAAACTCGAAAAACTCGTAAACGGAGCAACGTATTGAGATGCTATTTCCACACTTACTAATACGTCATCAACCACTGTATGTCCCAAAAGTACTAGACATCAAGGCTAAACTCAAAAATTTAAAACCGAACAAATCGTAAAGAAAGCAATATGTTGAGGTGCTGTTTCCACATTTAGAAACAGGTCATCAGCTACTACATGTCCCAAAAGTACTGATCATTGAGGTCAAAGGTTAAATATTTAAACCCGAATAACTCGTAAACGGAGTCACATGTTGAGATGCTGTTTCCACATTTAGTAATAGGTCATCAAGTACTATATGCCTCAAAAGTACTGACCATCAAAGTCAAAGGTGAAATATTTAAATCCGGATAACTCATAACGGAATCACATATTAAGATGCAGTTCCCACATTTAAGAATAGGTCATCAATTACTACACGACCAAAAAGGATTGACCATCGAGGTCAAAGATCAAGTATTTAAGCCGTAATAACTTGTAAACAGAGACGGATAAATTTGTATGACCTTTTCAGTTTTGTACCAAGCACGAAAAACTGAATAATGAATAAATTTGGCTGTTCTATTTACTTCCATAAAAAAAACCGGGAAAGGCAAACAAATGCCATTTTAACTAGCTGAGTATTTCATATAATTTTGTACTATTCAAACAAGCGAATGGATAAATTTGAGTGACTTATTTAATTTTGTACCATCGAGAAATGCCATTTTAAGTAGCTTAGAATTTTATATCATTTTGTACTACTTCAATAAACGAAGGAATAAATTTGAATGGTGTACGTAGTTTTGTACAAACTAGAAAAAAAAGACCGAAGAAGGACCATTTTAACTAGCTGTGTATTTTATACCGTTTTGTACTATTTAAAAAAACAAAGGAATACCACCGACAAAATCAAAGAATTGTGTACCTTTTTATTCCATTCATATAAACGAAGGAATAAATTTGGATAGAATATTCAGTTTTGTACTAACCAGAAAAAGAAATGAAGAATGAATAAAATTTGGGTGGAATATTTTCTTTTGTACCAACTAGAAAAGTGAAGAAGAACCATATTATCTAGCTTAGAATTTTTATCATTATGTACTGTGTAAACAAACGAAAAAATGACCATTTTAACTAGCTCAGAATTTATGTACCTTTTGTACTACTCAAATAAAAAAGAACAACTTTGTATGTTCTGATTTTGTATCAACCAGAAAAGAACCGAAGAAGGACCATTTTAATAAGTTTATAATTTCTGCACCGTTTCGTGTTGTAGAAATGAACGAAAGAAATAATTTGGGTGTTCTACTTTTTATACCAACGAGAAAAATGAACGTTCAATGTAACTACCTGAGTATTTTATATTAACTTGTCCTCTTTAAATATACGAAGGAATAAACTCGAGGGACCTATTCAATTTTGTACCAACGAGAAATACCATTTTAACTGGCTCAAAATTTTATTCATTTTGTACTATCAAAACAAACGAAAGGATAAATTTCGGTGGTCTATTTATTTTTGTAGTAACCTAAAAAAGGCGAAGAAGGGTTATTTTAAATACCTGAGTCTTTTATATCATTTTGTATTAGTCAAATATACGATGGAGTATTTAGTTTTGTACCAGCGAGAAAAAGCAAAGAAAAACCATTTTAACAAACTAAGATAATTGTAACATTTTGGTGTATTCAAATACACGAAGGAATAAATTTGAGTGACCTAAAAGAAGCCAAAAAGAACCATTTTAACTAATTCAGAATTTTATATCATTTTGAGGTACTCAAATAAACGAAGGAATGCATTTGAGTGAGCTATTTAATTTTGTAGGAACCAGAGAGAAAACCGAAGAAGAACCATTTTAACTAGCTGAGCATTTTATACCATTTTGTACTACTCAAATAAACGAAAGAATGCAATTGTACTAACCAGAGAAAGCGAAAAATGGCCATTTTAACTTGCTCAGAATTTATATACGTTTTATTTAGGTGTACTCCTTTTTGTACCAACGAGAATGATTTTTAACTAGCTCAGAATTTCTGTACCTTATTGTGACATTCAAAGAAACGAAAAACTAAATTAGGATGGAGTATTTAGATTTGTACTAAGCAGAAAAAAGTGAAGAATGAATAAAATTTTAGTGGATTATTTCCTTTTGTACCAACTGGAAAAAGTAAAGTGTCATTATAGCTTTTATACTATACAAATAAACGAAGGTAAAGATTTAAGTGTCCAATTCAATTTTGTACCAAACAGAAAAAAGTGATGAAGATTCATTATAACTAAGTCAGAATTTCTGGATCATTTTGGGGTATTCAAATAAACGAAGCAATTTGAATGGACTATTAAATTTTGTACCAACAAAAGAAGGTTCATTTTTAAATAACTCAGAATTTTATATCATTATGTACTACTCAAATGAACGAAGAAATAAATTTGAGTGGCCTTTTTAGTTGTGCTAGATTTTTGTACTATTTTGTATATTTTTGTGTCACCCAGAGAAAGGGCCATTTTGAAATTATCCAGCCCAATTTTTGTACAAGGAGGAGAGCCATATGACTATGTTTTTGCATTTTTTGTATACTATTCAAAATAAACGAAGAAGTACCAATTTTAAAATTCGATTGTCTTGTAGCAACAGAAAAAATATTCCTTTTAAATAAATCGCATTGCTAAATAAATTTTAATTGTGTCTACCGTCATGTAAAAGAAATGCCAAATGAAATTAATGTGTTGTGTGCCCGTTTTCCTTCCACACTAGTAAGGTGCCCTATGTTATATAAAAATCATATATGCTCTCAAAGGACTGTAACTTACGACTCTCGCTATACTAACAACAGAAACGTTAAGTAATGCATTAGTAACGTTCCCTTTTTATTTTATTTAAAGTGTATTAATAATAAGGAGCTTAAATATCTACACAGAGAATAATAGTTTTAAATGTTGAATGATTCAGCCCTTTTTATAAATGGTTGTCAACAAGGAACTTGGAAAACTTTTCTCTTCCTTGGTGAGCTGATTTTTACTTTGATATGATCTCTTTTTCGTTTGGTTTTCCTTCTGCCTTTTCCTCTATCACCAAGGGATAAAAATGACTAAGCATACTGTTTCTTCTATTTTCTATTATCGACATGATTCGTTGACCTTCATTAATTTTCTTAGTACGTCTTCATCCCTTAGTAACGCTGTTATGGAGTACGTTCTGCAAAATTAAGTTAAAATTGAAAATATGACGTTAATCACTTCTACTTCAATATTTTCCTCTGTAACCAATAGCAGCTCATATGGGTTAAATCTTACTTTCAAATATTTAGTTAGTAACCGGGAAACTTTGGACTAATTCGCTAAACGCACGTCCATTAAGCATATAACTGTGAGCCAATCAGTGACGGTAGAGACAATTAAAATATATTTAGCAATGTGACTTATTTAAAACGGAATATATTTTTTCTGTTGGTACAAGATATTCGAATTTAAAAATTGGGCCTCCTTCGGTTATTATGAATAGTATACAAAAAGTGCAAAAACATAGTAATATAGCTCTCCTCCTTGTACAAGAATTGGACTGGAAAACCTTAATATGGCCCTTTCTCTGGGTGACACAAAAATATACGAAATAGTACAAAAATCTAGCACCACAACTAAAAAGGTAACTCAAATATATTTATTCGTTTATTTGAGTAGTACAAAATGATATAAAAGTCTGAGTTATTTAAAAATGGACCTTCTTTGGCTGGTACAAAATTGAATAGTCCACTCAAACTCTTTCTTTTATTTGAATACCCCAAAATGATCCAGAAGTGCTGACTTAGTTAAAATGAACCTTCTTCACTTTTTTCTGCTTGGTACAAAATTGAATAGGACACTCAAATCTTCTCCTTCGTTTATTTGTATAGTATTTGTATTTTTAACGGCCCTTCACTTTTTCCAGGTGGTACAAAAGGAAATAGTACACTAAAATTTTATTTATTCTTCACTTTTTTCTGCTTAGTACAAATCTAAATAATCCATCCTAATTTAGTTTTTCGTTTGTTTGAATGGGAAAATAAGGTACAGAAATTCTGAGCTAGTTAAAAATCATTCTCGTTGGTACAAAGAGTAGTACACCTAAAAAACGTATATAAATTCTGAGCTAGTTAAAATGGTCCTTTTTCGCTTTTTCTGGTTAGTACAATTTTATTCTTTCGTTTATTTGAGTAGTACAAAATGGTATAAAATACTCAGCTAGTTAAAATGAATCTCCTTCGGTTTTCTCTCTGGTTGCTGCAAAATTAAATAACTCATTCAAATGCAGTCCTTCGTTTATTTGCGTAGCTGAAAATGATATAAAATTCCGAGTTACTTAAAATGATCCTTCTTGGCTTCTTTTAGGTCACTCAAATTTATTCCTTCGTTTTTTGAATACTCCAAAATGTTACAGTATTCTTAGTTTGTTAACATGGTTTTTATTTGCTTTTTCTCGCTGGTACAAAACTAAATATTCCATCGTTTATTTGAGTAGTACAAAATGATATAAAATACTCAGGTATTTAAAATAACCCTTCTTCGCCTTTTTTAGGTTACTACAAAACTAAATAAACCATGAAATTTATCCCTTCGTTTGTTTCAATAGTACATAATTTATAAAATTCTGAGCCATTTAGAAATGGCATTTCTCGTTGGTACAAAATTGAATAGGTCCCTCAAATTTATTCCTTCGTATATTTAAAGAGTACAAAATGATATAAAATACTAAGACAGTTAAATTAGACGTTCATTTTTCTCGTTGGTATAAAAAGTAGAACACCCAAATTATTTATTTGGTACATCTGAGTTTCACGAAAAGGTACAGAAATTTGAAACTTGTTAAAATGGTCCTTCTTCGGTTCTTTTCTGGTTGATACAAAAAAAGAACATTCTAGTTTGTCCTTTTGTTTATTTGAGTGGTACAAAAGGTACATAAATTCTGAGCTAGTTAAAATGGTCATTTTTTCGTTTGTTTACAGTACATAATGATGTAAAATTCTAAGCTAGTTAAAGTGGTTCACTTCACTTTTCCAGTTGGTACAAAAGAAAATAGTCCACCCAAATTTTATTCACTCTCCATTTCTTTTTCTGGTTAATACAAAACTAAATATTCTATCCAAATTTATTCATTCGTTTATTTGAATGGCATAAAAAGGTACAAAATCCTTTGGTTTTTCTCAGTCCTTTTTTGTTTATGTAAATAGTACAAAACGGTATAAAATACAAAGCTAATTAAAATGGTCCTTCTTCGGTCTTTTTTTCTAGTTGGTACAAAACTAAATACACCATTCAAATTTTTTCCTTCGTTTATTGGAGTAGTACGAAATAAAAGTATAAAAAGTCTGAGTTAGTTAAAATTGTCCTTGTCCGCTTTTCCTCGTTAGTACAAATGTATTCCTTCGTTTATTGGAGTAGTACAAAATGATATAAAATTCTCAGCTACCTAAAATGGCATTTCTCGTTGGTACAAAATTAAATAAGACTCAAATTTATCCGCTCGTTTGTTAAAATAGTACAAAATGGTATAAAATGCTTAGCTAGTTAAAATGGCATTTGTGTGCTTTTCCCTGTTTTTACAGAAGTAAATAGGGCAGCCAAATTTATTCATTATTCACTTTTTTGTACTTGGTACAAAACTCAAAAGGTCACACAAAAATTTATCCTACTCTCTCTTTACAAGTTGTTAGGGCTTAAATATTTTATCTTTGACCTCGATGGTCAATCCTTTGGGTCATGTAGTAATTGATGACCTATTGTTAAATTTGGAAACAGTACCTCAATATGTGGCTACGTTTAAGAGTTATTCGGGTTTAATTATTTGACCTATGACCTTGATGATCAGTACTTTTGTCAGCATGTAGTAGTTGATGACCTATTACTAACTGTGCAAACACCACCTCATCATGTTGCTCCGTTTACGAGTTATTCGGGTTTAAATATTTGACCTTCGTCCTCGGTGGTCAGTACTTTTGGAGCGTGTAGTTGATGCTCTGTTAGTAATTGTGGAATATTCACCTCAATATGTGGGTCCGTTAACGAGTTATTCGGGTTTAAATACTTGACCTTTGACCCCGATGGTTAGTACTTTTGGGACATGTTGCAGTTGATGGTCTGTTGCAAATGTGGAAACAGTACCTCAATATGTGGCTCTGTTTACGAGTTATTCGGGTTTAAATACTTGACCTTTGATCTCGATGGTCAGTACTTTTGGGACATGTAGTAATTAATGACATGTTACTAAATGTGGAAACAGCACCTCAATATCTGGCTTCGTTGATGAGTTATTCGTGTTTAAGTATTTCACCTTTGACCTTGATGGTCAGTACTTTTGGGGCGTATAGTACTTCACGACGTATTACTAAGCGTGGAAAGAGCACCTCAATATATCGCTTCATTTATGATTTATTCGGTTTTAAATTTTTGAGTATGGCCTTGATGTTCAGTACTTTTGGAACATGTAGTCGTTGACGACCTATTACTAAGTGTGGAAACAGCACCTCAATACGTTGCTCCGTTTACGAGTTATTCTGGTTTAACACGTTCGCTGCTGAGGACGCCCATCGGCGTCCAGTACTAAATTTGGCATATGCGCCGGACGCCGCTCGGCGCTTGTCCCTGCAGCTGATTCACTTTCCCGCCAATACCTGAACTAGCGCTGGCGGGAAAGTGAATCAGCTGCAGGGAAAAGCGCCGAGCGGCGTCCGGCGCATATGCCAAAAAATTCAGTCGGCGTCATCAGCAGCGAACGTGTTAAATATTTGATCTCTGATTTCGATGGTCAGTACTTTTGGGACATGTAGTAGTTGATGACCTGTTCCCAAATATGGAAACTCCACCTCAATACGTTGCTCCGTTTACGATTTTTTCGGGTTTAAATTTTTTGACTTTGGCCGTGATGTCCACTACTTTTGGGACATGCTGTACTAGATGAATGCTTGTTTCTTTTATGCTATGTTACATAGGAGTTGATAAAAGGGAACGAGTACACTTCCGCTAT